>NC_057917.1:53151463-53783463 GCF_018873765.1 Telopea speciosissima
TTCGGCAAGGTGCCTACATCTACAGAGAGATGAGAGTAGATTTTACTAACAATGAGGAAAGGGTAACACGCTCCTAATGTAGATTGTAGAGCTGGATCACGAAGGACCTAGTCCCAAGCAGGATCATCTTGAATAAGGTGTAATGCTGCTTTCATCTTCGAAACACTAGGCAGCAATTGAAGAGCTTGTAGTAGATCACACAATGAAATTGATCCTAATGTAGACTGTAGAGCTGGATCACGAAGGACCTAGCCCCAAGCATAGTTGTCAAGGCGTCGCCTAGGCGTCCAGACGGTTTTGTTGGGGCCTAGGCGACCTCCGCCTTATTGCCAGGCGCCTTGCATTGGTTTTTAATGGTATCGAACCCGGTATTGGTCCTTATTTATGTCAAATATCATTTAAGTAAATGTTTTATGTTTGGTATTTCATTTACTTAAGATATTATTCATAAATAAGCAAATACCCCCTATTTGAATCCAATAAAAGTAATTAAAAAATCAAATTCCAAAAGGAAAAAAGTCAACCCCCCAGTTCAAGAACAAAAACTGGATCTTCGACGGTAGGTAAAATTTTCAACTTTCTAATGCTGGGTTTTTTCTCAAATCTAAAAATTATTAAATCTTAATATGTTAAAACATTGCTAAAAACCAAAAGTGCGGTAAAATATTCACTTGTTTTGATATCTAAAAATATATTTTCATTCAGAGCGATTTTGACAGCATTCACACATACCAAATAAGGTTTGACCGGAACATAACTTCTTCAATATAAATCAGATTTAAGCAATTTGGGATTTGTTGGAAAGCTGGTTTTGTGGTCTACCTAATACTAAAAGTCTCATGTAAAAATAAAATCATTTGACTAGTCAAACTTCTTAGAGAACATGAACATTTCTCTAAATTGAGGACAATTTAATTACTTATAGATAAGATCATATTTTCTAAGAACAGTATAAACCAAATGTGAGACTAGTATAAACCAAATGTATATTTGATTGTTTCAAACTTCCAATAGCTTGCTTCTTCAGTTTTGTTGTCTTCTAGTTCTATGTTGATTTTTGATGACTTGATGTGGCTTAATATTTATTTTTGATGACTTGATGTGACTTAATGTGGCTTAATGTTGATTTTTGATGACTTGAGAAGGCTTAATGTTGATTTTTGATGATATAAGGTATATATTGTAGCATACTAAAATATTGTAGCATACTAAATAATGTTAGAAAAGGGGGAAATAAAAAATAACACTTGGGGGCGCCTTGGTTGCCTAGGCGGGCGCCTTGTCGCCTAAGTGCTTAGACACCCCTCCAACGCCTTGGATCGCTTTGCCTCCCTGACAACTATGTCCCTAAGCAGGATCATCTTTAAGAAAATTTAATGCTGCTTTCATCTTCAAAACACTAGGCAACAATTGAAGAACTTGTAGCAGACCACACAATGAAATTGATTGAAATGGAAACAAAGAAGAAAATAGAAAATAGAAAAGAAGGATAGGCTTGGATCGAGTATCCCACTCTCTCCCGGGTCTCTCATCCATGGCATCTCACCATACTCTCTCACATAGCAAAGCAAGAGGCTATATTTTTTTTCTTCTCAATCTCATTAATCAAATTCGTGTACAAGGCTGTAACCCCTTATAAACTTACATAGAAGACTCAATAACAGTCTCAAACACTAAAAATGAAAGGCCTAACCCAATCCTTATCTAATAAGGTACTATATACTGATTAGGAAAATAAAATAATGAAAGTAACAGTAATGTAGTCCTAGGTGGCAAGGAGACCATCCAACTAGGAGCCAATCTTTAGGATCTGCTATGAACAGGCAGTCCGATTGGTGTAAAATATGGAATTAGGTCAAAGTTAGGGTTAGGGTTTGAAGGGTTGGTTAGGCTAGGCAAGTGTAGGGGGGTCTATTAGTGAAGGTCCAGTGATGGTTTGATTAGTGGAGGAGTGAAAACTTAAATGGCAGCAAGTTAGGGTTTTGGGTTTTTAGAAAGAGTGAAGTGAGGGATTCTAGGGTTTATAATGGGAATTAAGGAGGGGGGCTTTGGATCGAGTTCTCCAGGGGTGGAGATGAGCACTCGGCCAAAGTATGGAAGGCTTTTGATGGCTGGAATTATCTGGACAGAGTTTTAGGGTTTAATGAACGTTGAGGGAATTTAGGGGTTTTGAGGATAGGATGGGGCAGAGGTTTGGATCGAGTGGAGGGGGTGTACTGGGGATGCTGTGGTTTCAACTAGAAGTGATTCTGATGGTGGGTTAGGTCTGTGAGTGATTTAGGTTATGGGAATTTGAAGAAAACAAAAAGGGGAAATTAGGGTTAGGCTGTAGAGGGTTTAGAAGTAGTAGGGGGATGGGGATGCTGTCACACTTGTAGTACCAAGGAGTATTCGGCAGCAGCTTGTAATGGCAGTAGCTTGAATAAAAATTGGATCTTGGAACTTGAACTTGAAACTGGATCTTGAAGAGAACCACTCGGGCTTCACACTGCAGAGTGTCGATTGGATCAGACTCCAATCCCACCAACGAACCACCGGGTTTCACACCGCAAGGTGTCAATTGGATTACACACCAATCCCACCAGCTTTGATCACACACAAAGCAAATCTTCAGTAAAAGAACAATTGCAGCAGCTTGCAAGAGAGAAATTTCATAAACAGTGAGGTGAAAACGAGCCCCACGGTTTGCCTTATTTATAATTGCCAAAGGCCTAAATTCCTATGCAGCCTAGGAATAGGAAATCCCTAATCCTTGGCTGAGTCTAAATACAAAACACTCCCTCTCTAAAATTCGTGTAGAGGTGTGGACCCTAAATGAAAACTTAAGTTAACAAGATTCTATCTTAAAAGAATATTCAAAAATCATTTAAATTGGACCAGTGGTTCAACCGGTTCAATTTAAAACACTAAAACATGAAAATAAACTAAGTATAGAGCTAATTCCGTATGCAACTTATGTACCCCAACTTGAGCCCATAAAAGTGGCCTATTACATAGAAAGCCCATGAGACCAAAGGCCCAGCATGTCTATAATCCAACCCTAGACTTATTTCTAGAGAAAGAAGCCCAATTTGGTGAGAAACGTGCATCTAACAGACTCAAAACATGACTCTTACTAAACTAATGAAGTAAATCCCGTTTTCCTACTTTCTACTCATATTTTTGGCTCATTAATTGGACAATTACAAAGTAAATCCATGGGATCAAAGACCCAACACCTACATAACCCAACCCAGAACTTATTTTCAATAAAATCAGATCTTTAGGTGACTTATATGCGTCAGCTCCTCATGCCTCTCTGTGTTTGCAAAGAATTCCCAATAACCCTAATCCCCATCGCAACAATTTATGGGGATATAAAGAAATACAAATTTCTTGAATTACCCCTTTGTAAACCCTAAAATAGAATCGCTCCAAGAATTGTACAGCCATGTTAAATGGAGAGAATATGATGATATCTCCTCATGTGTGAGTCGTGTATAGCTGGTTAAATTTGTAATATATAAATTTCGAACAAAAACCAATGGTTGCATCCATGAGGAGTAATATGGTGCTGGTTGAAGGTTTTACAAGAACAAAGGGTCCAACATTACTTGGGTAGTTTGATTGGGGTGTTATGAAGAAACGGAAGATGTGGTCCTAGTTAGAGTGGAATACATGGTTCAAAATTTCGCGATATATCGCCGAAATTTTGGTAAATTTCAGTAATTTCGACACTACCGAGACGAGATGGGCTTCCGAAATGAAAAAAGTTCAAATTTCGTAGAAATTTCGGTATATTTCGGTATATGTCAGTAAATTTCATAAAAATACTGTGTATTGAGTACCATATTTCTGTAAATTTCGTAGAAATACTTTGTGTATTGAGTATTGAACTATTGACTATTATGGAGTTTGAGTTATGACTTATGAACTTATGCACTTGTGACTTTATGAGTTTAAACTTTAAAGTTTAAATTAAATGTTACATTTGACTTTATTTTTGTTTCATTACTTTGTTTAAATTTCTTATTATGTCTTTTAGTACTTAAACAATGTGTATTTAACTATTTATACATCAGGGTTGGCGACCGTATACTATCAATCAAGGGAGCATACCCAAAACACCACTTTGAGTTAATTTTGTTTGCAATATGAAGGTTTAAATATGTTTATTTAGCTTAAATAAGGGTGTACATGAAGTATGAGACCTTAATATGGCCAAAAACCCACCGAGATGAACTGCCGAAATATGGCAGAAAAAATACCATATTTCGGATATTTAAGTATATTTCGGCCATCTCGACAAGCCCGAGATACTGATATATCGTGAGATCTTAAACTACTGGAATAGCAGAATAGCTTTATTTTACTCACATTGTAGTTGGGATGTGGCTTTGCTGAGTTGAATTTGATCATGGACCCATTGCAAGTGATGCAGATTGAGAGAGGGAGGGAGAGCTATTTTTTCTTAAATAAACCCAAATTTATTTTAAATTCCGGTCCAAATTCAAATCGGGCCTGCATTAGCATGTCTTCTGTATTGTTTTACATTATACTTTTAGATTATCTGACCTTTTGGAAACTGAAATAGCTACTTCTGATTATTGCTTTGTTACCAAATTTCTCTGCTGAAGAGGAAGTTGTTGAATAATTATTTGTTTTCATCACAAATCTTTCAAGCACATGCTTAATGTTCAAACTTCCATGTGTATCTTTTGCATTGAGTGCTTTCAGAATGCTCTAATACATTTTTACCAGAAGTTATTTGACTTGATTTCCTGGTTACTTGTAACTCTTTGTGAACAGGAAGATAGTGACAAGACTGGTAAGGCAACATCTGCAGGGATGTATTTCTTACATTTTCAAGTATACCGAATGGATTCAACTGTGAACGCGGTATGTCAGTTCCATTGTCTTTTACATCTTTGCCAAAATAAATTTGCCATAATATGTTTTACAAGTAATGGGTTAATCCTTGTGTCGTTGCAGTTAGCTGTGGCTAAGGACCCAGAAGCTGCCTTCTTCAAAAGATTGGAGGGCCTACAACCTTGTGAAGTCTCTGAACTAAAAGCTGGAACTCACATATTTGCTGTTTACGGTCTGAAATAGTTCCATTTATTATTTAGTTTCCTGGGATAATAAAATTTGAGCAGCCTGTTGATATCCATTTAAATTTGTTTAGGAGATAACTTCTTTAAGCCAGCTACCTATATCATTGAGGCGGTTTGTGCGAAGACATATGAAGATACTACTGAGAAGCTTAAAGAGATCGAAGCTCAAATTATAAGGAAGAGAAATGAGCTTCGCCAATTTGAAACAGAATACAGAAAGGCATGACGTGATGGTTTTCAGTACTTTACTTCATAGCAGTTATGCATCGTTAGTTATTCTAAGGCTTACTGTTTCTTATGGAATTTTGTAGGCATTAGCCCGCTTTCAAGAAGTCACCAACAGATACACCCAAGAAAAGCAATCTGTATGTTCTGTCCTCCACATACTATTCAGTTATATTTTTATTGTTGAACAGAGACATCCTAGCATCCTATTTTAAGCAAATTTCAGATTAGCACTATACCTGTTACTACTAGAATCTGACTTACCTCAACCAACATGACTGCCCTGATGTTCCTAAATTTATGACTGATGATTCAACCTATTATGCTATATGGACTTGAATTGTGGAGGTCTAGAAACCATTTAGCACAGAATTCTTCGTTTTGTGTTTTCATCTTAAACTCTTTTGCCTTGGGTTGTTTTCTTAAATGAATGATGGATACCCAGCCTTTTTTTTGGTTATTCCATTTATTCAGTCAAAAGAGGTGATTATTCCCCTGGTTCAAGGAAATTCTTAACTACCTTCATGAACCTCTGTGCATGTGGGGTGCAAGTTCACTAGAGTGTTGAATGTTGATGACCTTATCCTGACAAATCTCCTTCTTTACCTATACTTCTATAATTTCTCAAAGAGAAGAAACAGTTTAGAAAGGCAGTCATTACCGATTGAAGGAAATTCGCAACTTACTGCATTTGGGGTTTGAACCTCATTGTTTTTTTTCTATTGTGGAGCACAGGTTGACGAACTGCTTAAACAGAGAGATACTATCCATTCTGCATTTACCATAGCCAGGGCAGTTAGTACTGTTAGTGGGAGTGGCAGCAGCAGCAGTAGCCAAGTACCTGGAGATGAGTTGAAGGCTGAGAGCCCAGGAGATGATGGAGCAGATGGGAAGGATAAAGCATCAAAGAAGAAATGGTTTAATCTCGGTCTGAAAGGTACTGACAAAAAGCTTGGTTAAAATTGAGTATACCAATATGATTGGTAGGATGTCAAGGTGCCTGCTGAATTGCTGGATTGGTTTACTATTCCATCCTCACATTCTTACAGAGAAAATTGTTGATTTGCTTCCAGCAAAGTCCGGTCATGTATTCCTTCCAATTGATTTCTTTTTTCCCCTTCTCTTTTCATCTTGTTTTTTTTTTACCTCTGTTGTTACTTTTTGTTTGGTTACCCCATTTTCTTCTGTATGGACATTACGAATTTGTCAGGCAAGATGTCTTAATGTGAATTGTTTTCATTAAACTGAGTTGATCCTCAACTCCCACATTGTTGTAGCAATTTAAATACATAGAGCTGTGAAATAGTAATAAAATTTTGTTATTTTGTTGAACCTGTGGTAAGAAAATAGATTGTCTGCTGATGGTGGTGTTGAAGAAAGTGCATTTTGAATGAAATGGATAGGTTTTATGGTGTCTGCTGATGGTGCTTTTTTTTGTAACATTCTCTAGACACTAGAGGTGTATAATGTGTTACCAGCTTCCTTGTAGCCTAAATCGTCAATGAATTCTAAGGGCAACCATGAGGAGAGAGAGAGAGATCTTGGGGAATCAACTAATATTGAAAGTGTCTGCACTTTCTATCATAACCACAGTGATTCTTGTTGGCATTTAATTTTCTCTAGCGAGTTTTCCAAGAGAATATCGGCTGCAGAGACAAGTCGATTAAGTAAGGACTGAGTTTCTGTTATGGAGAGTCCTATCTACATGGTCACACACACTAACAAGGTTCCCAGTACAGTTGTCACACAGTTAGTTATAGGGTGTTGTAACCAGTTATGTATATATATATATATATGTGTAATACCTCAGTTATTAATGAGAAAATGAGACTCTTCACATGGTATAATACGCTATTCATACTCATCTGAGTTGTTTTCTTGGTTCCTGTGATGTTTCTTGATTCTTGTGCAAACGTTTGAAGCCCTCTTTTACTTTCTTGGTTTCTTTCTTGTTTCTCCGCTCTTCCATGGCGTTGCCTTCGTCCACTCCGACGGTTCCTACGAATATGGCGCCTCAGCTGCCGTTGAAGCTTGGTGGTTCCAACTATATGCTTTGGCGTGCGCAGTTCTTGCCTCTGCTGTGTGGCTACAATCTATTGGGATGCGTCGATGGCTCCTTCCTACGACCTGCTAGTGGTTCTCCGGACTCTGTTCATTCCGGCGGTCTGAGGATGCTGCCACTCTCTGGGAGAGGCAGGATCAACTTATCTTGAGTTGGATCATAGCATCCCTTACCGAATCCACTGTCTCTCACGTCGTCGGTGCCCAAACTGCTCATGAGGCTTGGGAAACCCTCGCTTGAATCTTTGCTCCTTCCCGCACTCGGATAATGGACTTGAAGGATCGCCTCTTTCGTCTTCAGCGAGGTTCAGATTCAGTTACTGACTACCTCCTCTTTGCACGCTCCATTGTTGATACCTTGGCTGCCATTGATCAGCCTATCAGTGACGAAGATCTGGTGTTGGCGGTGCTCCGAGGTCTTGGTAGTGAGTATCGTGATTTTGCGACATCCATTCGTCTCCACTCTTCTCCGGTTTCATTTATCGAGCTCACTGGTTTATTGCTGAGTCACGAGAACTTTTTGCACTCCTCTGATGGTCTCTTTCCAGTCACCACTGCGAATATGGTTGCTGTGCCATATGGTTCTCACCGATCTGATGACTCTTCTTCCAGATCTGTTGACTCCCCTTCCAGATCTGGAGGTCGTCGTTCTCGTGGTTCTCGTTATCGTGGCAATCTTCGCTACTCCAACAACAATTCTAGGCAATTTTCGGACCAGAATGGTGGTTCTGGCAGTCAGCCCTATCTCTCGTCCTCTGGTTCACGGCAAGATCTGTCTCAGCCTCACTCTGCTCCCCGAGTCATTGGTACTCCCATGGTGGGTTCACCTCCGGTGAATTGCTCTGTTCCGACGACTTGCTCCACCTGTCAGATATGCAATCAGCCTGGGCATTTGACTTCTAACTGCCCCCAGAGGTTCAACCATGCCTTCCTCGGTACGTGTTTCCTTTCCAATTTCCTCTAGCTCTGCTTCTTCTTGGTTATTGGATACTGGTTCTAATAACCATATCACTGTAGACATTAGTAATTTGGTTATTTCATCTCCCTATTCTAGATCTGATCAAATTGTTGTAGGTAATGGTAGTCATCTTTTCATTTCTCATATTGGATCCTCGAACTATTATTGTTCTGATCATGCTTTTTCATTACATAATGTTCTTTTGGTTCCTATGATTCATCAGAATCTGCTGTCGGCACAACGTTTTTCTGTTGATAATAATGTGCATTTGGAATTCTATTCTACCTATTTCTTGATTAAGGACAATCAGACGAACATGATCTTATACAGAGGCTTGAGTAGCAATGGGCTCTATGAGCTGCCCCTGGTTCGATGTTCCCCATCACTATCTCTTTCCGTTGTTCGTGCTCCTCTGGCCGACTGGCACTGTAGGCTTGGTCATCCTTCCTTCAAGACTGTTTGAAGTCTCGTCAAGCAATTTGCATTACCTTCATTTACTACTACTCATTCTTTGTGTGGAACTTGTGCATGTTCTAAAAGCCACAGGCTTCCTCTTTCTGTTACTAATTCATTGAGCATGTATTCTCTAGAACTGTTACATTGTGATGTATGGGGCCCTGCCCCTGTAGCTTTTGTGGATAATTTTCGCTATTATGTTGTCTTCATAGATGACTTCAGTCGTTACATTTGGTTATTTCCACTGGTCCGCAAGAGTGATGTTTTACCAATCTTTACAAGGTTTAAGGTGTTGGTGGAAAACTACTTTTCAAGGACCATTAAGTGTGTCCAAACTGATGGAGGAGGAGAGTTCGGTGTACTAGATTCCTTTCTGCAGGTTCATGGTATTTCCAAACGGATATCTTGTTCACATACTCAGGCGCAAAATGGTGCTGCTGAACGCAAGCACCGTCATATTACGGAGAGTGGCCTTGCTCTTCTCCTACATGCCAATGTGCCACCTAAATACTAGTCTTATGCGTTCCTAACTGCAATGTATCTTATTAACCGGCTACCATCGCCTCTCATTGGTTCCCAAAGCCCCTATAAGTGGCTGTTTAATATTGCACCTGACTACTATTTTTTGCGCACGTTTAGATGTCTGTGCTATCCGTGGCTACGGCCCTATGCTCAACACAAATTGGACTCCCGATCCAAGCCCTGTTTATTTCTTGGTTACTCACGGTCACATAAAAGATATCAGTGTTTGGACCTTTTTACCCAACGTTTATATGTTGCACGAGATGTTCTTTTTGACGAGTCCACGTTTCCGTTCTCAAATTCATCTACTTGGGCTGGCGCCACGACCACAGAGCTGGATCCTTAGTTCTTTACTGCACCACTTGTGCTCCTGCCATGTTCTGCCGATGCTGGCCCATCCAGTGCTACATCGACTCCCACTGGTTCCTTGCTTTGCGACACTGACATCGGCCTCGATGTCCCTGGGCCCCCACCGGCTTATGGGCCCTCACCCTCATCGTCTCATGGACCCTTACCGACTCGTGGACCCTCACCGTCTCATGGACCACCGTCCTCTTTGCCTCCTGGGCTACCTAGTCCCAGAGGGCTTGCTCTAGGCCCACCTGTTCCTGTTGTGCTTTCCACAATTGGGCCTTCCCATCCAATGATTACTTAGAGCAGGACTGGTTCTCTTCGCCCCACGCAGCGCTTGAACCTTGCTGCAACTCCTCTTGTTACCGTTGATTTGGTCGAACCCACCTGCTACACACAGGCCATGCGCTCTCTGCCATGGCGCCAAGCGATGGAAGATGACTTTGACGCTTTACTTCGGAATGGTACCTGGGATTTGGTTCCCCGCTCTCCGAGTCAGAATGTGGTTGGGTGCAAATGGGTGTTCCGCCTTAAACGTAAGGCGGATGGGACCATCGAACGTTATAAGGCCCGTCTTGAAGCCAAGGGCTTTCATCAGCGCCCTGGGTGAGAGGTCCTACGGAATCATGCCAAGCGTTTGCGTCTTCCTTGTCTGAGACGTCTTTTGTGCCAACCTCCCTGCTTTGAGGATCCAGCGGCTCCAGCCCACGTCTGTCGCCTATGTAAGTCCCTTTTTGGCTTGCGCCAGGCCCCCAGGGAATGGTTCAACAGACTCGGTGGTTTTTTACTATCGTGTAGCTTCTATGCTTCTAAGACTGATGTCTCCCTATTCATCTATCGTCAGGGCACTGTGGTTTTGTATCTATTGATATATGTGGATGATCTAGTGCTCACTGGGAATGATCCTTCTGCCATTACCGCTTTGGTCCGACAGATGTCCACTGCCTTTGCTCTTAAAGAGCTTGGGGAGTTGAGTTTTTTCTTAGGTATGGGGGTTATAAGGACTTCTGCTGGTCTTTTTCTCAATTAGGCTAAATATGTTCATGATTTACTAGCCAGCGTCAATATGGGCTCTGCCAAGCCGGTGTTCACTCCGATTGCGGCTGGTGTCTCCTTGTCCCTCACTACGGGTACACCCTTGCCTGATGGTAGTGAATATCGTCGTGTTGTTGGGGCTCTCCAATACTTAACCCTCACACGGCCAGATATCAGTTTTGTTGTGAGCCGTGTTGCATAGTTTATACACAGCCCTACAGATGCTCACTGGGCTGCAATGAAGCATATCTTGCGGTTTCTCCTTCATACGCCCACTTATGGCTTAGTCTTTTGTCGTTAGTCCACGATGTCGCTGGTAGCTTATTCTGATGCTGACTAGGCAGGTTGTCCCATTGACCGTAAGTCCACGACTGGCTACTGTGTGTATCTTGGTTCACATTAGATCTCTTAGTCCTCTCACAAACAGAAACTGTCTCTCGGTCTTCCACAGAGGCTGAATACCATAGCTGTCGCCTCAGTTGCTGCTAAGATTGTTTGGCTTCGCTCTCTGCTCCATGAGTTAGGTGTCTTCTTGGCTACAGCCCCAGTTGTCTGCTATAACAACATTGGCGCGAAATATCTAACTGCCAATCCGCTGTTTCATGCTCGGATGAAACACATTGACATCGATTTTCATTTTGTGCGTGATATGGTTGATTCGAAACAACTCCACGCCCGCTATGTTTCGACTGTTGATCAGCATGCCAATGTCTTGACAAAAGGTCTTTCTCGACCCCGGTTCAGCTATCTTCGGTCCAAACTCAACGTCGGTCACACCCCGTTGAGCTTGAGGGGGCGTGTTATGGAGAGTCCTACCTACACGATCACACATACTAACAAGGTTCTCAGTACAACTGTCACGTAGTGTGCTGAGTACAGCTGTCACACAGTTAGTTATAGGTTGTTGTAACCAGTTATGGGTTCCCTTATGTGTGTATATATATAAGTGTAATACCTCAGTTATTAATGAGAAAATGAGACTCTTCACAATTTCTCCATTTTGGACCTCTTTCTTTCTATGTTATTTTCCGTCAGTCAAGACTTAATTCTTATTCTTTCTTTTCCACTTTGTATTTTCAATCTGATTCTTATTCTCCTGTGATTAATTCTAGGCCTTTTGGTTTCATTAACCCCATCACTTAAGGATCCCGGTTGGGCTTTTGGCATATTGCTTCATGGTCAAATTTATTTATTTATTTTTAAGGACTGCATTATGGAATGGCAGAAAGTAGGGTTGAAGTGGAAACTAGAAGCTTACTTCAGGGACTTAAAAAGCAACAGATCGTGTGGGGCGGTAAGTGATGGAGGTTTGAACTGATCCCTGTGCTTTTAGTTGATCTACTTCCTAAAGTGGAGAAATGTGGTTTGCCCAAGAAATTGTGTTCCATTTCTATTAGATATTAATGGTTTGATTTGGAATAATAAAAAATTACTGTCTGATTTAGTACCCAAAGTAAAGGTTTAAAACTTAGAATTGGGTATGGGATTGGTCTCCATTAATTTGGATCGATAGAATCGGGGGAGGATACAATGTCTTGTATTCCATCTGTTGCATTAGTTGGGTCATTCATCTGGTCCGTTAAGAGGCCGTAGGGACTAGTTTACCTTGCGCGTTAATCTTTGTTATTGGGGCAGTGGAGAACTGACGGGTCCATGTAAGGGTTCCAGGATGGTAGCCCCCAGGAAAATATTTTTTAGGGCTATATGGGTATTTCGATAAATTAATTGTATAGGGTTTCTCTATAAATTGTAGTGATGACTCTTCTGCTGTAAGGACGAGCGGCTGTAACCCTATTCTCCATTGATAGAGAAGCATATTTCATCTCACCGTGGACATAGGCAATCTTGCCGAACCACTTATATCCTTGTGTGCATTGTGTGATTGTTATTTTCGATTTTCATTCTTTTTCTGCATCGTTTTAGGTTCTCGTCTTCTACACAAGTCACTTTGGCTGATTCCGATCCGATTTCCTAATGCGTGGCAGACAGATTAGGCTGAAATTTTATGGACATTAATGGATTCAACAAATGGCAACATAGAGCTTAGTCATAGTTGAGTAATTGCATAGTACATGGTTTATTAAAAAAAAATTATAATACATGGATGGCTGAAATACAAAGGGATGCATGAAAATACATGAGAGGACATTTGATTGAATTTGAGTTCGAAATTACACACTCTATCCAAGACATTTTCTACATAGAAACTGGTGAAAATTGCTACATCATATCTTCATGTAGTACAAATTGGTGCGCAAAGCACGTGATTTTCTTCTACTATTCCCATAGTGAAAAATCTTTTGTGGATGTTTAGACCACGTGTTGATCATTTTACAACTTCCAGGCCATGGCATCCATTAAATCCATCTTTAATGGGGGTTGTATTTTTGGCAGTCTAATGCTCCTGTTTTGTCTTAAAATCTCTTCTACTTCATGTATTTTCATCTTCTTTTTAGCCGAAATGCAAAATACATTATTTTGATTTATTGACGTATATAGAGTTCTCTCCTATAGTAACTCTATATACGATTTTTGTCTCTTCTTGCCCATGGACATGTTCCCCTACAATATTGGCATTTTACCTTTGAAACCACTGTTTTTTTAATCAATCGAATGCCCTCACGAGTGTCTGACAAAATTTCACCCTTTCAATTGGTCCACCATAAACCTCCTGACTACTCTTTTCTCCGTGTTTTTGGGTGCCTTTGCTACCCCTTTCTTCGACCTTACAACAATCATAAAATGAACTTTCGTTCCACCCCTTGTGTTTTCCTCGGTTATAGCCCTTCCCACACTGGTTATCGGTGTCTCGACCTTAAATCTAAGAAAATATGGATTGCTCATCATGTTCGCTTTGGCGAGTTTACTTTCCCATTTTTTTCCTGTCCTTCTTGTGTTTCATATCCCTCCCCGGTCTCTCCTTCACCCTGGGGTTCCACTCCTTGTGTTATTCCACCCTTACCATTGCCACCACCTACCCTACCACCTCCGCCTATCTCATCACCGTCTCCCCCGGCCTCTCCCACCATCCCTATCTTGGTGTCCTCTTCCCCTTCACCGTCCCCTCCCCTGCCCTCTCCACCCACCCGTACCCGCTCCCTATTCCACCATGCCTGTCTCCCACCAGCCTCCCCCACCTATTATAGTACCCTCCCGCTCCCGCCCCCATGCTTTACATACTGACGTCACTCCCCCCTGAGCCTACTTGTTTTTCACATGCATCTAAACTCCCGGAGTGGCGAACTACAATGGCTGAAGAATTTAATGCACTGCTAAAAAATGGCACCTGGTCACTGGTTCCTAGATCTCCTACCATGAATCTTGTCGGTTGCAAATGGGTTTACCATGTGAAGCACAAGGCAAATGGCTCTCTTAAGCGTTATAAGGCCTGTTTGATTGCAAAAGGGTTTAACTAGCAACCTGACATTGATTCTCTTGAGACTTTCAGTCCGGTTGTAAAACCCACGACAATTCGATCTATCTTAACAATTGTAGTTTCTCAGGGTTGGCCGGTTCGCCAACTTGATGTTCAGAATGCCTTCCTGCATGGTATTCTTTCAGAGGATGTGTTTATGGTGCAGCCACCCGGCTTTGTTAACAGTACCCGACCTAATCATGTGTGTAAACTTCACAGGTCGCTATACGGACTGAAACAGGTGCCTCATGCTTGGTTCCATCGCCTCTCTCAATACCTTATTCAGTTGGGTTTTCATGCTTCTCAAACGGATCCTTCACTCTTTATTTTTAAGGATGCCATTCACACTATATATGTCCTAATTTATGTGGATGATATTTTGGTTACAAGCAATTTGCTGACCGTGTCACTTCTCTCCTCAATCAGTTGTCCTCTGAGTTTGCCATTAAGGACCTCGGCCCGCTGTCCTTCTTCCTTGGGATCGAAGTGACCTATAGCTCTAAAGGTCTCTTGCTTTCTCAATCTCGGTATGTGTCCGATCTACTACAACATGCCGGTATGGTCGACTGCAAGCCCTGCTCCACCCCCATGGCTACCACCATCACATCCCCTGCCTCATGGGGTGCTCCTTTCTCCGATGCTACTAAGTACCGCTCCATAGTGGGTGCTCTCCAATATGTTACACTCATGCACCTTGATGTTGCCTTTGCTGTAAATCGTGTATGCCAGTATATGCATGCACCCACTGAGGATCATTGGTCTCTTGTCAAACGTATCATGCGTTACTTGAAGGCCACTCTCACACATGGTTTTCTCATCAGTCGATCTCCTGATCGAACCTTACATGCATACTCTGATGCAGATTGGGCTGGCAGTATTGAGGATCGTAAATCTACGGGCGCCTATGCTATTTTCCTTGGCCCCAACCTGATCTCCTGGAACTCTCGCAAACAATGTACTGTTGCTCGCTCTTCTACAAAATCTGAGTACAAAGCCTTGGCTGATGTTGCTGCCGAACTTGTTTGGCTTGAGTCTCTTTCATTGAGTTGGGTTTCACCCTACTTGGTCCTCCCATTTTTTGGTGTGACAATATTGGTGCAACCTATTTATCGGCAAACTCAGTCTTCCATGCTCGCACTAAGCATGTGGAGATTGACTTTCACTTTGTTCGAGATCGTGTTGCTAGGTGCCAACTGTCCGTTCAGTTCATCTCCACCACTGATCAACTTGCTACTGCTCTTAACAAGCCACTTTCTACTGCGTGGTTCCAATTCTTGCGGGACAAATTGAAGATTCGTTGTCACGACTCGTCATCTTGAGGGGGTGTGTTGACGTATATAGAGTTTCTCTCCTATAGCAACTCTATATACGGTTTAGTCATTGATTATATTTAGGATTTCCTTTCCTATTCTATGCGTTATCACATGTGCAATATTCTAGGATTTGTTTCCTATTGTAATCGTGATCACATGTGGATGATCCGATCCAATCCTCTAGGGTTTCCATACCTTTTCTCTTGTATAAAATCACATTGTGATTGTTAATGAATAAAATACAGAATTCTAAGTTACAATATGATTCAATAACTAATACATATTAGGCTGTGTTTGGTATGTATTCTTGGGATAGAATCTGGGTCTAGAACACATTTTGAAACCCAATTTGTTTCTATTTTTTCCCTTTAAAATGTGATTTAAACCTAGAATCTATTCCGAGAATACATACCAAACACAACCTTAACATCCATCCCGGCCAGGTTTGACCCCACTTTCGTAGTCAGATATATGGAGATAGGGTTGGGGTCGAATTGACAAATGCAGGCCTCTTCTTGCCTGTTTATTAGCATCCAATGTTCCATAGATTCAAAGTTTCGAAACTTTGAAAGAACATATCACATCTTGTCTTGCATGGACAAACACCTTAAGTAGGACAAATTAAGAACCATCTCATGTTTCTCCATTATACTATATTTATTCAGAAACAAGATCAATTAATTACTATCTAGATTAAGCCAAGATTTAGAGCACCCATGGGGTGAAAGAGCAGCCATGGACCTTTCTATTTAGCTCATTAAGTATCAGATTATGGTCCCCCATTGTACTATAGATGGTTAATGGATTCATAGGACTGGCGTTTCTCCTGGACTGACCGCCGTTTCCAAGTTTACTGGTCCCTTAATCCTGATTTTTAGTAACCGCCTTCTCCGTCGATGCATGACCAATATTTTAATCTCATTGCAAAGTACAATTAGCATTGAAATCGCGCAACAAATTAATTTGAAAATAATGGTAAACATAGTCACATTGCTCATAAACAATAAATAAGCTTACGTGCAAGTTAATAGTTTTCTAGATGAGACTAAAGAACGTACATCTTCTTAGGTAATCTATTTTAAGGAAAAAATTAATCAAGATACAACAACAGCTGAGCAAACCCAATTTCAAAATTTTATTTTATATCATAGAAGGTTCCTTCTTGTGTCAGAAATCAATATTTTCCTTTGCCAATTAAACTCTGCAGAGCTAGAAGATGACCTAATGCATATACTTAAAAGACTACAATTATTTAATTAAGGAGAGTTTGTCTTTGAGTCTCTTGACCCTGGTTTCCTGTTGGAAACAATTTTTTGTTTTTTAATTTTTTGTTTTATATGTTAGAGCCTTGCAACTAACTAGAATCTCCAGGGGACATGCCTCCAAAATTCAAAGATAGTTTATCTAAGTCTCTTTCTTTACTAAAATAGGAACCTCAAGACTCAAGTAGGGAGGGGGGGGTGTATTAATACTCAAAACAGTTAAAACACTTTTCTTAAGACCAAGTCCACATGCTCATAAATACCAAAGAATACTCTTTGTCATGTGCATTGGTTTCCAAACACATGTCTTTGAGTTCCATAGTCATGTGTATGTATATGTAGCTTACTTTACAGGTAACATCCACAGTTATTTTTGTCTCATTAATTGACCAAACCTCATATCAATCTAATTCAAGACTTGTATTTTGGGTACATTACATGTCACCCCCTGATTTTCAAACGAAACTCAGATCACCCCCTGGTTTTTTAAAAAACTCAAATCACCCTGTCTATAAAAACGGTGTTAATCTATTGTTAGTTATTGGTGTGAAATGATTATTTTATCCTTGTACTAAAACATTGAAATTAAATTTACAATATTACCCTTCCTTTATCTTTAACATTGGTCAATGGTAGTTTAGGGATTTAAATTTATTTAACTAGCTGACATCATCACTTAACAGCATAAAACTAACGATAGAGACTAATTTGTCATATTGGAATCTAAACCAGGGGATGATTTGAGTTTTTTCAAAAACAAGGGGGTGATCTGAGTTTTGTTTGAAAATCAGGGGGTGACCTATAATTTACCCTTTTATTTTTTATTTTTTAAAATAAATCTCAAAGGAGGGAATTCATTGGAAGCTAATAAAATCTAGACATTCTGATCTAGGTTTAGTTCCATGTCAATTAATATAAAGTTTATAGAGCTACTTCACATGACTTAAAGCTAACTCCACCCAACCTCCCTCTTATTATTTTAATATTTGAAGTGGGTAGTGCCACTTTTAATACTTCAAATGGGGTTTTATCAAGTCATTCCACATTGCTTGTATTGCTTAACATGCTTTGAACAAATCCATAAAAGGGATATCAACTTAAAACTCAAGTCAATCAGAGAGATAGACAGAGAGAGAGAGAGAGAGAAAACAAAAAAACTTTTGGGTCCTTTCAAAAGTAATGGCTACAATAAGAAACAAAGATGGTTACCAAGTTAATGGGGCTGTATTATAGTAGGAACATGTATGTAATAATCTTGTCTAAATTAAATTAATAAAATAATGTCCCATTATATAGTTTTTACTTAATAAACACAACTTGGTGGGACATATGCAGGATTTGGGCAATCTCAAATGTTAACATCTGCATCACTTCAATCAACTCCCAAGTAAGCATGATTTAGGCCTCTTCATATCTTTTATTATATTTGATGGTGGAAACCATTACAACAAGAGCAAAAGTTCATGTTCAAGAAGACAGTTGTGTTGATCAATTCACAAGGTAGAAATAAGTGATTAGAGATAATTCCATGACCCTACTACATAAACCAACTTAACAAAAAAGTTATTAGATAATTTCATCATCACCCTACGTAAATTTCACCATGCATGTGTGTGTGTAAGAGAGAGTGAACTATATGGTTATTTCGATAAATTTCTTATATAGGGTTTCACTATAAATATGTAGCGAGATTTCTTTCTCAGTAATCAATTTGAGAGGTTTGAAGACGAATTGCTGTAATACTATTCTCCATTGATAGTTAAGCAGATCTCGTCTTACTGTGGATGTAGGTAATCTTGTCAAACCATATATGTAAGTAAATCTTTATGTTCGATTGTATGATTGTTTATTTGCGATTTCTATTCATCTTGGATTTTAAAACATAGAGTGCAAATTGGGTTATGGTTTTGATGTATATAGTGCCTACATATGCCCTAGGGTTATATTGTTCACGTATACTGTGGGCTGTGGTCCCAGTGCAAGGTCTTCCTAACCCAGTACTGATGCTTGTGGGGACACTAAGAGAGGAAGTGAGATGCACCACCACATGATTTTCCCTACATCAAAGGAAGAAGCCATGTTCTCGTTTTCCCTGACAATCCATGGCCCCACACCCATATTGCCTAATTAACCTCCAAATATTAATTCCTGCACAGCATAAGTTTCATCATCTTTATGTCTAACTACTAGTTGGGTTGTGGGTCCCACTCCACAACTTCAATTATGGAAGGCCCTTGAAAGGATAGAGATAGAAGATCCAACCAACACACATGAAAAGACAAATAATCATACTTAATTTTAAAAGCCATTGATGAGTCTCAACCCTCAACCTTATATGAATAATCTTAGAAAGTATTTGTCTACAAGCCTTCATGGAGGGTCACCTGTCATACTTTTTCAGGTAGATCCAATTCCTCAGATCCCCCTTTTGATAGAGATAGTGTCCCTACCTAGTTGCTAACTAAAAAAAAAAAAATTGGTATTTGAGAAAAACATTTATTAATAATAAAAAAGAACAATAATAATGTTGTGTACTAGTCTAATAGATAGAGAGGTCAAAAACCCACTACTAGTGGATGAGTTAAACATCATATATAGTAGATAAGCACTAATCTACATGATTAGACAATAACGCTTTCTTATATCTTACATGGTTTTTATGGAATATTGGGTTTAGGGTTCAATGGAAAAATATTCCTTTCCAAGCAAGAGAGCAAGAAACTACAAACAGAGCATCAACTCATGGATGTTTGCCACATGTCAAGATGCTTAGGTCACAGATATGGTGATATTATTATTTAAATACCCAATATTTGATTAAGTCACCACGCACTAATCTTAACTTTAGTGATGTAATTGATCAATTAAGAGAGATAAGTTTAATAAAGTGGGGTCTTGGAGATAATGAAAGAATTGGCTCAAATCTTGTTATCATAATATGAGAAAATTTGACTAATAAGTGAAGAGGGAAGGGGGGTGGGGTCTTTGAATAAAACCCACATGAGGAAGGAAGAAGGAAGAGGAGGAGACAATGGTGGGTCAGATATGGAGTTGTGGTGAAGACTGAAAAGACCTTATAGAGACTTTGGGGAAGTTTTGGAATGATATATAATATATTTGGTTTTGGATTTTTATTTCAAGTGGGGACCACCAAAGGAGGATTTATTTGTTCTCTGTCACACACACACACACTCACTCTCTCTCTCTCTCTCTCTCTCTTAAATTGAATTGAAAAGATTGGGAGCCCTTTTCGTCGTAGTTAGTAAGATTCTGAAAGATCTCTCTGTCCAGTCCCAGTCCCAGTTCCAGTTCCAGTCCCTGATGAGAGAGGAGAAAGAAAAAAGGGAAAGAAACAAACAAACAAACAAACAAAAGGGAACCGTATTTTAGTAAATAGATAATAAAACAAGCAGCAAGGGAGGGAAAGTTATTAGAGGCCTAATCAACGTTAATCACGGAATCATGCATGCTAAAACGTTTACCTATCATCATCATCACGTCATGGTGGGCCCCCAGGCCCCCAACACCTGAACTGAACATCGGATCCAGGGTTTAAAGTGTCGTCGGATCGAATAGGCCCGATTCCCCCCTCCCATCCAACTTGGGCTAATTCTGTACGAAAAAACTCCTAAAAACTCCTACATGCTTGGAAAATGCCCGGTTTTTAAACCCTGATCTGATCTGAGGGGTTTTGCATCTGCGACCTGGCTTTCCTCCAGTCGTGGTGGAAGCTGAAGGATCCAGCCCAGCCAAAATAGGGGGGGCAGGGGGTTTGGTCATTTCATAGGATGGGTTTGGTCATTTCGTAGAGGGTCTGCCTGTTGAATGACCCCAAACACCTTTATTTTGGCTGGGCTGAATCATCTAGCTCCCGTCACAGCTGGATGAGAGCTGAATTCTTGCATTGGGATTTTATTTTCATTTTGTTTGATTTTATAGAGGTAGAATTGAAATGAACATATACAGATATGAAAATAAAAATCATGTTTGCAAGTGATTTATGCCAGCACTCCCATAAGTCTATCTCTCTCCTTCCCAACTAAAAAGATACATTTGTCCCTTATTTTGAAGAAGAAAGAAAGATAACAAAACTACTTTCCTATACATATATATGGTTTTGTGAAACATGGGGTTATCCAAGGGTTTGGGACACAAAAGTGAGACCCAGCTAAAGGGTACACGTGGAAGATTGTAAGTGTTGCAGTCGGAGACACGTCAAAGCTTTGGATGCAGTGATTGGTAGTAGGTAATGATTGGTGGGTGGGTTTTGTGCTTATTATTGTTGTTAGTAGTAGTAAGTAGTAGTAGGGTTAGAGTTTGACAGATTTGATGTTTTGGATGGGAGAGGTGGGGAGATTAATTTTGCATGCATGGGATTTTCCAACTTAACTTCCTCATCTCAAAGCCTTTGAAAGATTGCAACGTTTGTGTTTGTGAATATGTGTGTGAGACAGACAGAAAGAGATCGAGAGACAGAGAGAGGTGAGGGCCTGAGGGGTGGGTGGCTGTCGGCTCCCAAGATCAAGCCACGACAACGCTGAAGTGTTCCTCTGTGAAAAACAATAGTTGGAAACATACAATTATTTTTCCCTTATTATAATTATAGCTGAGAGAGAGACAGAGAGAGAGACTGTGGATTTTTCTAACCACTGTTGCACCAGAAGACAGCCAACAGAGACATGGGCTTCAGGGAGCCCATTTGGGTTCGTTTCATTAAAATACTTTCCCACAAGCTTTTGGATTGACAAATTACAAAAATGACACATATGGGTCATGGATCTCTTCTTTTTTTTTTTTTTTGTTTCTTCAATTCCAAACATATGGGTCATGGATCTCTTGGAATATCCAAATTTGCTATACTTCTCTCTCTCTCCCTCCATACATATATGGATATCTATTTAAAATTTTTCTTCATAAGTTAGAATCTCGTCTTAAATTGTTTGGAATTGGAAAAAAAAGAAGGAATTATAGTATATAGAGAAAAGATTCAAATCCAACGTACACCTTCCATGGAGGAAGATCTGCTTGTTTGGAGTGGAAATAATCTGGCAATAAGGCCCACCCAATAAGACATGATGTGAAGAAGATAGCCAATGATGAAATGCCAACAATACTTAAAGGAAAAGATAATATGTTTGGGTACGTAATTGGGCGGGAAGGGTTTTGTTAAATATTAGGCGATCCATAGTGATCATCTCTAGAAAATTAATAGTACCAAACAACCTTAATCCTCACTATCTTCAACTTTAAGGTGGACTAAGCTTAATTAGCTGACAACCCCCTACCTATATGTCTATATATAAATACAATACAATAGGGTGATTAATTTAAAACAA
This sequence comes from Telopea speciosissima, assembly GCF_018873765.1. Classification (NCBI taxonomy): domain Eukaryota; kingdom Viridiplantae; phylum Streptophyta; class Magnoliopsida; order Proteales; family Proteaceae; genus Telopea; species Telopea speciosissima. The sequence goes on from NC_057917.1 coordinate 53,173,491, forward strand.
TTTTAATTAAGGAGTAGCTAGCTAGTCGCTAATGATCTATATAATTAAGTTTAAAAAAAATAAAAAACTAATAAGTAAATGGCCACTTTGGAGTTTGGAATGGCCTCATCATCCTCCATGCGGTAATGGTGTGGTCATGGAGGTGACCTACCCAATTTTAGTTCCTTCTTTGGATGATGGGAATATGGGTGCATGCATGGGTCGGTATATGGAATATGGATTGCCCGGTTTAATCAATCAATTCAATCGTTTAGTTAATTGGTCCCAACCAATTTAAGGTTCCATACATTATCTAATAAAATGTGTTACTCATTCTTTAAATGGGTTACTTAATTGGCTAATCAGGCCATAAATAGGCCAATAAGGTTATAAATGGTTGGTTAGTTACCCGTGTCAATTAATCCCAAACAGTCTCCCATTGGGCTATAAATAAGCACTATGAACACCTACCTAATCACTCTAACTTCAACATCGGACCGTTTACTATTTGGTTGGTCCAATTTCAGGCTTCAAACGGTCTGATCTACCGATTCAGTTCGACTTTGAACCTACTAGCAATTTCAGATCGACCACCCCAACTTATCCGGCGTTGCCCTACCCTCTTAATGCACTATATTTTGAGATATAGTCTAGGGAAGTAAACGGATCAGATATGGATCGGAGCCAGATATTCTCTGAACAAATATGGATACCTCTAAATGAATTCGGATTTTCGACCATCCATTTACATATCCCTGTCTTGCGTAACTTGAACCGTCCTCCCCTTAGCGAATACAATTCACTCTCAAATCCATATCTCTTAGATCATGATTCTTTTTTCATCATATTCAAGAACATGTTGAATCTTCAAAAACCCTCAAAATCATTATTTACTTAATTTTTTATTATTAAGTATTTGAATTTTTTTTCGAATGGACTTTTATTGGAGTATTCGGGTTTTTTTTTCCGGATATCTCTAAATGAATACGAATGCGGTTTCGGATTTTGGTTATCCATTTACATCCTTAATATATTCCAAAGGAGTGTAACAGTTTGGCTGACTCCCGTATCTTTATCCTCTCTAGTCCCCCAGTCCCCCTAACAAGGGGACGCAATGAACACCCTACCCCTGCCCAAACACTCTGCACGAATGGGATCTGCCCCCCCCCCCTCCCCTCTCTTATTAGAGGGATGAGGGAACTGGGCCGCGCAGGGAATTGAAGGAGATAATTTAATGACATGTACGATAATGTGTCCCAATTCCCATTCATGTTTACACTGTACGTACTTTACGAAAAAAAAAAAAAAAAAGAGTTACACTGTACGTAGTATAATACTATCAACAAGCTTACGTAACGGATAAAAAACATCAAGGGGTAATTTAGTAAATGGGTACCGGGTTCCCCCTTCTCCCTCCTAATCAGGATGGAATAAATGGCGAGACATACGCGAAATGAACCATAAGTAGTATTGCTGTGTTTCCTTGTTTGTTTCTGGGTTATGTTCCCAATGCCACTCTTTCTTTAGCTACTCCTCCCTCCCTCCCTCCTTGGGATGTCCGCAACCGGCAACCCAATCTCTCTCTCACTCTCTCTTTTCTAAGTTCTAACTGTGCAAAAGACCTTTTTAGGTATCTCCTATATAAATACCCCAACACATGCACCCACTCTACTAACACAAATAAATCCCAGATAGATAGATATCCCCATTCCCATTCCCATTCCCATTCCCCTCTCTCGCTTTTCCTGCATTTCTTCTTTCTCTCATTTCTGCTATCCTTCTGATCTTCCAAGCCAAACAACAAAACCCACGACAAATCTCATGCTATTCTTATTCTTATAACCAAATCTTGCAGAGCTTTAGCTTCAGTTGCTTTAGTCCAATAATGGCTGAAGTAGCAGATTACCAAACCAAGCCAAATAATAGTGCCACCCCCACCACCAACAACGTACGACTAAAGCTCTTTGGCTTCAATGTATCAGAAGAAGATCAGGAGGTAGATTCAATCAAAACCAGATCAGACTCACCGGATTCCGGCGTTTTCCCTGCCAGCGAAGGTCGGAAATACGAGTGCCAGTACTGCTGTCGCGAATTTGCCAACTCCCAAGCATTAGGTGGCCACCAAAACGCTCACAAGAAGGAGAGACAGCAACTCAAGCGCGCCCAAATGCAAGCCAGTAGAAGCTCCGCCGCTTCTTACATCCGAAATCCTATGATATCGGCCTTCGCGCCACCGCCACACCTCCTCGCTCCCTCGACTCCGATGCTGGTTCCTGCAACGGGTCCCCAATCGCCTCCCTGGGTATACATGTCGAGGGCGGCGCCGCCCTTCCCCGTGTCTCACGGTTGCGTCTTTCCTTCGGGTGGTGCCGGGAGAGCCCCGGCCACGTTAACGTACGTAGGAGGGGAAGTGATGGGGTTAGGAGAGGTAAGGAGTGGGTCTCATTCTCAGGTTCAGGTTCGAGTTGGACCTCATCACCATCATCATGCTTCTCCTGCTGGGGTTGTCCCTTCTTCTTCTTCTTCTTCGTCGAAACTTTTCCCATCAGCAGGAGGAGGTGATGGTGGGCCCAGTTTCGACGATTCCTTTGGCTTGGATTTACATCTCAGCCTTGCGCCAGCTGCGCCTTGATCAGTTTAGGAGGCTTCAGTTCACTACTTTATTTGATCCATCAAAATCCGCTTTGAAACTTGAAATATGTGCCAAATTGCAGAACACAATGCTTGGCTTCTTGCTCAGCTCGGCCCAGCTCTGAGCTTGATGTTTAATTGCCTATATTGGATCATGATGTATATTTTTCATTTTTTGATTTTTTCAAGGAAAGCTTTTCTATCTTACATACAAACTGCATTGCCATTTGCTATGGTCTCACAATTTTTTGATTTTCTTTCTTTTTTTTTTCTTTTTTTTTTTTCTTTTTAAATATTATAAATTAATGCATATTTATATACATTGTGTTTGCTAAGCATTCTCGGAATAGATGGAATAGATTCTAGATCTAGAACGTATCTTAAAGCGAAAAATAGAAAAGAATCAGATTACAAAATGCATTCTACACTTAGAATCTATTCTGAGAATACGTACTAAATAAAGTTAAATATGGTAAGTGTAACTATTCGTTTACATCAAAATGGATAAAGATAATTAGGGTGATTGTTCTTTGTCTAGGAGCGCAAGCTGCACCCAGGCACATGGGGCAATCATTTCAGCCATTCAGTAGGATAGGGCAGTCATTTCACCCACCTCATGTGTCTAGGCGTATCATGTACTCTGGCACAAAGAACATTTGACCTTAATTAAAAATGAAATTTTCATCTAAAATTGAAGTGCTGAGAGATAGTACTCATTCCCTCCTCTCTGATCATCTTATATTCTTTTTTTCATGGTTAGGGAGTGTCTGTGTGTGTCTCACTAATTTAGGACTGTGAGGTTAGATATAGAATACATGGTGAATTTATCATTTTATGTATGAAGTGAGCTTTTATATATATGTTATGTACACACGTCAAAAAAAAAAGTGGCGGGGGCGGGGGAGGGGGTCATGATCATCAGTGGAATCCAGTAAACATGAATAGACTTTGCAAACATGGAAAAGATTTACATATCTTGTCTTGGAAAAAGCCCAGCAAATATACTACATCACAATGTAAGGTAGGTAAAGGCTAGGCCTTTGCTTGGTCCTTACTTCTCACATTGCTTGCTCTATTAAAATGATGATTTATGTTGGATAAGCATTACTATTTAATTTGGAGTTGCTTTGGGTTTTAAATCACCAAAAACATATTAAGTTCTCTTGGTGTTCTCATTAAAGATAACAAATTAAAAGGACTGAGAAATTACTGAAATTAAATCTTTCTTAAGAAGCATGCATGTTTTATTTCTATTTTTTTTAGAAGACTAGGTTTTTCTTCAACTAAGGAGAAGGAATTCATATGATTGGATTTTGGGTTTTTTGTTTTGTCATCTCTTATCGAGGGCTCATAGGCCACTAGCTAGGGGTTGTTGTTCCAACTCAAGAAAGGGAGGCCAGGGTATGGGTGTGGGGGTGGAGAATAACAGAATGTACACATCTAATTGTGGGGTTGAGGTGGGTGGGGGATTGAGGGACTGCGACAACTTCTCCCTAGACTTAGGCCAGAGCTCTAAGCCTCTACTGCATTGGCAATCACCACCACATCGAGGCGCTTTCTTTTCGATTTTGGATTCATCATTATGTCCCACACCCTATCGTTCATAGTCACAAATACCTTTTTTGGATTCAATTAATTATAGGATTTAGAGTTTAGACACTTATGGCGAAAGGATTCTTCCTTCATGTTGAAATCTTTATACATCATGTTTCATTTCCAACCTGTGAAGCAAATAAACAAGTTGGAAGGAAAAAAGAGAAGAAAACAATCTATTCAATTATTCAACGGCAAAACTAGAAGAAGTCCTTTCCTTTATGGTGATATTTCATTTCATGCTCCATTATTTGCCAACTAACCCTATTTGATAGTTGTTTGCTTCCCTCTTGCTGCCGTTTAATCCCGACTTGAAATTAATGGTTTGTGGGGCCAACTGATCATATGCTTCACAAACCAACTCCCTACCACTTTCCAATTAGGATTGAAGATAATTGATAATGAACAACTCAAAGTCCCAAAGCTCAAACTCTAAATGCATGGTCACTGTTTGAGTCAAACTATATATCACTCTGTTTTGAGATCTTGGGATTCAGATAGAACTCATCCTTGAAAGTTAGTTGTTAAAAAATTTTCTTATCGAGTTACTCACATCGAATGAGAATCATTGCTTTCGTGTGGAATCTCAATTTTATCCCCTTTCATATGGGAGTACCGTTGCACGCATAGGAATTTGAGATCTTCTCTAAAGGATTTTCTCCATCTTCAGAGGCACATCAAAGTTATCACAACTAGGAGTTCCATCTCAAGAGAAACCTTTCTGTCCCTAATTACTGTCTCAATCTCGAGAAAATGTAGATCATTTATTCTTTTCTTGTCATTTTTCTAGATATGTATTAAAAGAGATTTATATATAGAAAGTGTAGGCCTCATCAAAGAACTATCATTCCCTTTTAGAGAGAATAAAAGTTTATTTAAATGGTAATTCAATTTCTGATATTATTTGATAAGTTTGCCTTTTGTGTTGTGATTCACCATATTTTAATAGGAAATAAATAAAAGAAGATGGATTTCCTCACCGCGTATTATAGAATATATTTGAGAAACTTTTTTTTTTTTTTTTTTTTTGTGTGAGATCAGATATAAATTACCCACTCTGCAAACCCTAGACACATTGAGGAATAATCATTTGGCCAACAGTTTTGACCTCCCTCTTATTTCTCCCCCATCCCCGGCTTTTTGATGTATCATCTTTAATTATGTTTTTATTGTATCCTTGGTTTTTGTTGTTTCATCCTTAAATGTTTTCTCCCCTCCCCTAGTTTTTTTATGTATCATCAATTTTAATTGTTTGTTGTTCTCATAGGGTCTCCCTAGGGTCTTGCCTTTGGGCTTTACTCTTATACTATATATGTTTCATTCACCAAAAAAAATCTTGAAACTTTGCACTACCCCTGATAGCACTTGTTAGGACTCTGGATAAAATTCATGCCCTTAAGTACTTATAAGTCTTCATATCAAGCTACTCACATCTACTATAGCCGACAAAAGTGTGTATGATAGAGATAACAAATCAAAGAATTCCTAACAATAACAATAAACAACTTAACTTAAAAGGATGATTTGTTAATTTGATTGTGGTGCTTACACCTCAGCAACTAAAGACAAAAGCCATTGTCTAAAAACAAGGCTTACGTGTAAGCACAAAAACAAGATAATGCATGTCGAGCACCTAATGCATCATTCAAGGGTCTCCCACAATTAATAATATGAAATATTAATTGGAGAGATTAGCTATAAGTCAAATTGGCCACTGGGACCTCCCAAATGGTACCTTAATTCGGTGGAAATGTAAGCATATATATATATATATATATATAATAAATAATAAAGAGTAATAAAAAGCATTATATAGTAAGTAGTATTAGTTCCTTAAATATATTGTGGGGAAGATTAGTGATTAGATTAGATTGGATTGGATTGCTTTTGTTTCCTCTTTTTTGAAATTTGACGGTTTGGTTTGAACTCTTAAAAGGAAGGAAAGAAAAGGTGGGTTTCTAAGCACAATTATGGATTTGAAAACTTGTACACTTGAAAAGTAAGTTTCTTCTTCCTTGGAGCTTATGACAAAATAAATAAATATATAATTATAAAAAAAAAAAGTGTTATCAAGTTTGTCTTGCAATAAAACTCAATTGGTTGGGAAGGCAAATCATCTCATCCCCCTCACAACCCTGCCAAAACAATCCTTGCTGTTATTGGGTCCCAATCTTTATTTTCTTCCTTCAGTGCTGCATCAAACTGATGTGGACGTCCACTTTGATCAGATGGATCATCTCTAGCCCAATCAAACCTACTCAATTTCGGTTTTAGATGACCTAATGTCCAATGCCACTTGCCCTTCCATCTCTCTCCCTCTCTCTCTCCTTTAGATAATAGTCCCACAACGGTTATAAATACCTTGAGACTTTCTGTATCCTCTCATAGATGTGTGAGTCTCTTCATCTAATAGTATGAGATTAATATTATCAGTCAGATCAGCTCCCCATGTAGGAACAACCCTTATATGAAGATTCATCGTTCATGACGTGAGGGTCATGCATTTACTGAACGGTGGATCCCATATGAGCGTTGTCTCCACGTGGGGAGAGGAATTGCGCTCGTTGGTTTATATGTGATCTGAAAGGCAGAGAAGATGATCAGAACGTCCTACCAGTAGATTCAACCATTCATAAGGGAAGGGGAAAATCTGGTTACCTATAAAGTGCAAAGCCTCCACATGAATATAACCCTTCCATTGATTGTTCTGCTATTAGGTATTTGATCGATATGTCAAAAACTTCGAAACTGATGGAATGCGTTAAATCAAACTTTTTAACTTATCTCAAACTAAACTGGTCCAATCTAGCACCTATATACTAGAATGGACCCATTAGGCACATAACATCTACCCACCGAATAGCTTTTCATTCCCATCATTGTTGGCCACCACCTTTATCTCCACTCATGCAAAGTAGGGTTTCCTACTTTCTCACATACTCACTAAGGAAGGAAGGTAGAGAAAAGCAAATGAATCCATTATTGGAGAGGGAGATCTCATTCTAGAGAGAGAGAGAGAGCTCCTAAGAATTAGGGATGGTAAGCACTTTTCCAAACAGTACCAATTCTCCTCTAACCTACAATAGTATAGGTTCAAATAACCACTTTAAATGATTTGGGATCAAATCTCGGAATATAGAACGTGAGAGTTTGAATTTGAAATTGAATTTATGATGAGGTGTTGATGGGGCCCACTTTAACGGACATATATATCCACCAACAGGTAGAAGCATATGCATGCAAGATTAACCCTACGTACAGTCGCATATTCAGGTTGGCATGCACAGAGTGTGTCAGCCGATCTGTGTCTCGTATTAGTAGATCAGTGGCTTATCGTTACTCCCGACAGAACCCACGAGAAGGATTTTGTAGGATTTGTAATATGTCTTTCCAGTTACCTAGTAGATGCAGTCAGTGAGTCAGAGACGACACAGAAAGAGTGAGAGAGAGAGAGGTGGGGATGGATGGATGGATGGATGGATATGGATGGATTGAGGAGGGAGGGATGAGGGGGTCCTCAACTCAACATGACAAAAAGATGGATCAAAGTTAAAAAAGATCGAAGTTAGAAGCAACCACTCCACAACAATCCATTATTCATGTGAAACTGTACAAGGACGACGACCCTTCCTTCACAAGTCTTCCTTTATAAGGAATCTCAATCTGAAAATGTCCGGCCCACACCACTACTACCCTTTTCTCTTTTTTTTTTTTCCTTTGTCACCATGTGCTGTGTTAAGCTTTCAATGTCTCTATGGGTTACCAGTCTTTTTAGATTGCTTTCAAACCAAGTAGATTTGTTCCCCGTTCTCCCCCCCCCCCCCCCTTTCCTGTGGATCCAGATCTTTTACAGCGCAGCTGCCCGTTTGATCTGTGTTGCGCAGACACAAGGCCACGTGCAATGATCGCTTGAGCAGGGGTAAGGCAATCATTGCACGTGGTCTTGTGTCTGTGCAGCACAGGCCGAATGGGGCAGTGTGCAGTAGAGGACCCCCCCCCTCCCCCCTCATCCCCTTACTCTAGAATCTGTAACAGCTTCCAAGAAGATTTGAGTCTCTTTTAATTTACATAACGATTTACCAGATTTTGTAAATCCTAGTAAAGAAATTTACCTAATCCCATTTCACACTTGGAGAAACTATTTCATCTCTCCATTCGTGTGTTAAGTTGGTGCCTATTCCATAGGTTCCATTACGTTTTCATCCCTTTATTCATCTCTAGTAGCCCAAGGTTTGGTTTGTCTACTAGTATTTAGTTCCTTTGAAGCCCATTTTCCATTTATTTTTTACTTATAAGACTACAAGGCCCATTTGGGGTCTGGCCCATGGTTGTGGTCTCTCTGTCAATAAATCTTAATAAGGGGTGTAAATTGGTCCAGTTATTTGTAATCGGTCCGGTTTCCAGCTCTAAGGTGTCAGGACTCAGGACTAGATTTGAACCAATAAGCTTACCAGTTCCAAAGCTAGGATTTAGGACCATTAACTAATGGGCAGGCCGGTTACAGTTGGGGTTCCTAAATGGTTCTAAGAACTATTATAATGTTTTAAATTTTCAAAAAAAAAAAAAAAACTTCTTTTCCTAACTAGTGTAATAGTACCCTCTTAACAAACCTGGTTCTCCTGTTCAGGTTATCATATTAATAAAATGAACTATTTGCAAGTGATGAATTACAGAAAACATAAATAATCTATATGAAGTTTAAGGAATAACATAGAAAAATAGGATGTATTGAATAATGCTCACAATTGTATTTTGGTTAAGGGAAAAACAAAAAGGCTAGGTGGTCACGTGGTTCCTATGCCCAGAAATAGGAGTGCGCAATATTACCACTCAACCCCAGTGAAATAAAAAATCTCATCAAGACATGTCCCTGCGCATGCTCTCATTGGCCCTCGCACTAGCGCATGCGCTACATTAATTTATATATGAGGTCAATCATGTCTCCAACTTTCTAGTTTCCTTCCCCCTTCGACTTCCCCTTCTCTTAAAATTTAAGAAGTATATGTGTAATATGGTAGGGATTTACGATTTCGAGTTAGGATGTGGATTTATTCTAGTTCCAGCAGTTCCAATTCCTAGTTGGTCTATCAGTTTTGAAATCGTTTGGGAGACCAATAACTTAATCGATAGATCCAGAACCAGACCAATAACTTAATTGGTAGATCCAGAACCGGACCAATAAGCTATTGGGTGAATCGATTCCTAAATGGATCAGTTTTTGTCAAATTCCTGGTTCGGGTCCAAAGTTGATACCTTAGTCAAATGATTGAAAATTACAGGTAAAGGTGGCCACTTGAGCAAGTTCACCCAAACATACCAAAGACGATTTTTTTTCACCTGCGGTTCCCTTGCTCGGTACGGTTCCCTAGTGCCTCTAATAAAAGGGGGTGGATCCCATCCGGGCAATGCGTTCGGTCAAGAGGTGGAATGGTCATTTCAACCCCCCCTAATGAGAGGAACCGCACAATTGTACCGGTCAGCGAACCTCAGGGGATAAAGGTCCCACCAAAGACTAACCCAGAAAAACTGAAAAACACAAGCCCAGGATTGGGCTTGGGCTAAAAAACTAGAACCCGAGGGTTTGTTGGTTTGGGCTTGGATTGGTGATGCTTAGATAACCTGAAACCTGCCGGAGCCCAAGCTCTTGCTAAGCTGTGGGCGGTTTGTTGGGCTGGGCTTGGATTGATGATCAGGTAACCTGAAACCCACCCCAGCCTGAGCACGAGCTCAGCTGCGGGCTTAAATTATTTCGCTTGGGTTCGAGCCCATGTTATTCCTCCCCCCCCAAAAAAAAAAAAAGAACAGAAAGAAAGAAAGAAAGAAAGCAAGCAAGTGTAGCTAATGTGGGCTTAACCCAATTGCATTCAGAGAGAGCCATATTAACAGTTTAATTCCACAAGGGAACTTAATGACTTAGCCGGCTGTTGAAAATGAAATATAATAATACGATGCAGAAAAGAATGGAAGTCACACACAACAATCACACAATGAACATAAAGATTTATGTGGTTCGACAAGATTGCCTGTGTTTACGGTGAGATGAGATTTGTTTTACTATCAATGGAGAATAAGATTATAGCCACTCGTCTTCACACCTCTGTCAAATTTTGTTACAGAAAAAGAACTCTCGCTACATATTTATCGTGAAACCCTATACAAGAATTTTATTGAAATACCTATATAGTTCTTAAAAAAATTTCTTCCTGCATGGACCCACTGGTTCACCAAAGTCTAGGCAGAATCATCAATAAACACACGAGGGAGTCTCTTAATTGTGGATCCAGAAAAAATTGAGTGGGTTATGTTTGGAAGGTAAGAAAAAAAAATAATAATAATAATGATAACAATAACTATTAGTTTACGTGTGTATCTCTCTTTCCGTTCCTTTTCCTTACTTTCAAATACGAGGGCCTAACAATCGATTTTGTCCTATTTCAATCCGGCTGAACCAATTTCGAATTGAAAATGGGTGAAATCGAAGCGCGGGGGTAGAAAATTATTTAATTGTTTTCAAGTTGGTCGATTGTATATTTGTCTTCTATCGGTTTCAGTCCGGATGCGGATTCAATGCAATTTTCAGTTGGTTCCATAACATCACAACCGAAGCTAGACTGATAGGGAATCGGTACGGTTAGAATTTTTTTTTTTTGTTTTCTGTTCAAATTCAGCCAGTTTGACCAGTTTGGTTTGGGGTTCGACACTCCGACTTCCGAACATGGGAGGGTGAACCAAAGCATATGAATAGAATCCGAATTTAAAAAATCGGAAACAAATCAATGAATTAGTCCATTGGAATTGGTTGAGCCATGATCGACCTGAACAATTTTGGTCAATTCCCGCTAATTTTGCCCGGTTTTCAGACGATTCTTATCGATTTCAACCAATTCGAAACAAAACCGGCTCTGACCGATTCGAATTTCTTTTTTGAAACCTTGATAGAAATCCCTTAATCAGATACTATTTTTTTTTTTTTGGGATAAGTTAATCAGATACTACCTTAGTTAGTAAATACGCATATAATACGCGTATTATATGCGTACCCAAATTTTTAAACGTATAATACTCCCGTCCCCATATTTTTTCATATTTTTATAAAAAAATGTGTTTTTTAATCGATCGAGTATTATACTCGTATAATATGTGTATTATACTCTAATATGCATATTATACTCGTATAATATGCATATTATACATTTTTAAAAAAAAAAAATACCCAAAAGATTAGAATTTAGGGAAACGATTTCACTTTCCCTTTCGTCCCTTTCGATTTGCGTTGAACATTCAACCGTAGCAGGCAACACTGTTGCCGCAACTGTAGCCGCCCTCCATCTCCAATCATCCTCCCCATCTCTGTTCAACAAAGCGGCACTTAAGTCTTGTACTCTCCTCTTGTTTTTCTGGTCTTTGAACTTTGAGTGAAGCAAGAATCGATATGCCCCAACTTGCATAGCCGCCCTAGCCTCCATCTCCAATCATCCTCCCCATCTCTGTTCAACAAAGCGGCACTTAAGTCTTGTACTCTCCTCTTGTTTTTCTGGTCTTTGAACTTTGATGGTGGTAGTGAAGCAAATGAATCTGGTGTGATATTGGCGAGAACGGCTCAATCTCTATTCTATTTTATTCTTGTTTTTCTGTCTCTTGTAGCTAATGTGTACAGTGGAGATCCATATCTGGAACTCTCCCTCTTGTCTTGTGTTGGTTAATTAGTGGGAACTCATCCCCCTTCACAAGAACACATCTGGTTAAAAATATATGGTTATCTCATTGTAGATAGAAAGAAATGTAATGTTGGAAGAATGATTTAATGATAAGGTAATCAACTTGCTCATTTCATTTTCAGATAATCTACATTCATTTCTTGTAGATTATTGATATTTTGGTATGTTAAATGATAATCTTAGAGATGTTATATAGCATATTATATTATTGTGTTTATTTTAGTTCATAAAATCATGATATTATTTTGTTTATTAGGTGATGAATGCATGTTATATAATGAATATATGTCCGTTGTTTTAAAAGTATTATTATCATCAATGTCATATTATATTCGTATTAAACGCGTACCGTATTATTACCATATGCATTTTATGAAGTCAAATTTTTTAAAAATATTATTACCGTCTAGTCCGTTTAATTGCCGTACGTATCCGTTCTCGTTCAATTGCTGTTCCCCTATTGAAATGACATGTAAAAGGTTATGGCTATAGGCCTATAGCTCATTGACATGAAGTCTCGTGAACCATTGAATCTTCTCAGATAATTTCTCAAAGGTCCAATCCAGACTAAAAGACGACAGGAAAGATTAAATATGAGTCTGACCCTAGAGAAGAGGGAATCCAAAGAAATTTTTTGATTTTTCGGTGGGGAGTAATTCAAAGAAATTCTCTCTCTCTCTCTTTCAATCCAAAGAAATTTTTTGATTTTTCGGTGGGGAGTAATTCAAAGAAATTCTCTCTCTCTCTCTCTTTCTCTCTTTCTCCTTTTATGACTTTTGAAATTGAGAAAGGGAACAAAGGGTCCGTTTTCTGGTCCAGTGGACCGTTGAAGCTTTTGCTCCTCCCTCTTTCCTTCCTTTTTATTAGACCGTTGGAGGATCAAACTTCATAATAAGGGTTAACGAAACGAAATCGAATCTCTCCTTTTTCTTCCGTGACGAGGACACGAAGCAGCCAACACCCAACAGAGGTGGAAGTGTAGAACGGCAATTAACCATGGCAGAGATTTCTGGAGCCGTACCACGGCTCAGGAATCACACTCTTCAATCTCTCCTTGCAGCCTTTGATCCAAAGGCTTTTCTGCTTTCTAAGAATTCAACATCCTCCCAAAGCTCAAATTCAGAAACCATGGTCGACTCTACTTCTGCTCTGCAACAAAACAATCTGCCAAGAAGTCACAATCTTGATCCCAAGGCCTTTCTCCTCTCTAGGAATTCTACTTTAACTTCTCTCGGGAACTCGAATTCAGCAGCCAAGGAGGAGGAGATTACCATTGCCCAGCCACCAAAAACCCATAAGCCGAGTCACCCTCTAGAATCTCTCTATGCAACACTTGATCCCAATGCTTCCATCCATACTCTGAATTCGACCTCCTCCTCTTTACCCGAGCTGCTAGAATTCACCCTGGCTGATTTTGCTGTAGAAAGAGGGCCGAGATACAGGGCTTACGCTGAACTGAGAGAATCCAAGCTAAGGAGCAAACACAATATGATGATCAAGGATGTACCAGAGTCGACAGTGACGTCTCCCAAGAAAAGGGTAACTTTCCAAGGGCCAGTTGCAGGCCGTGCGAGGAATGGAACGTCAGTAGTTACTCGATCGGTGCCGGATTTCTCAGCCATTCTGAGGAAAGAGAACAGAAGGCCCCCATCACCGACATTGCCGTCCATATTGGAGATGACACCACCACTTTCTTCTAAGACTTCGAAATTGAGCGTGGCGACATCGAAACTGGGTAGTAAATCGACCAATGCAATGGAGAAGAAGGGTGGGGGAGCATTGATGAGAAAGAGTTACGCCAGCGTTGAGGAGCTGAAAGGACTGTCTTCTGCTGTTGCCTCTGCCATTAATGGAGAGAGCAGAGGCGGGAAGGGCAGCCGAGGGATCAATCGAACTGTTTTAGGCTACAGACACTACTGATTGTGGAGCTGTGGTCCCATTCTTCCCATACACAATGCGCTTCTCTTTTTTATTTTTCTACTTAACCGTATAAATGTTTCGTACCTTCTCTTCTTCCTTGTTTTGAGAGAATTGGTGTTTCCTTCTATTTCTCATTCTTTCACGGATTGATTGTGGATTTTATATTCTTCTTTTCTTCAATACCTTTTCCTTTTCCACGTGTATGAAGCTATAAACTGAAAAGTCATGTATAAAAAGCTGGAATTGATGATAAATAAAAGAGTTGGAATTTCTTAGCTGTAAGTGGATGATCTATAGCTGTGAATCTCTTTTTTGAGCTTTTTCTTCTGTCCAGTAAGTACGGGATCAAGCCGGCATGATTCAATGGCTAAGGTAACTGTTAACTGATATGATGATGTCTGCAGACATTTGGATATCAATAGGCCTTCCTCAGGTGTACAGAAAAGAGAAAGCCATTGATTCTCCTGTATATGTATTATGTAGAATGAAACCCAAATGAAAATTCATCAATGCAACTGCAATTTGTAACTGACTTGCTACATCTCTTCTCACTGGGCAGTTGAGGTTCAGCTACCCTACCCTCAACTATCATTGAGGATATTCTTCACTGTCCAATTCGGCCACCATGCGATGAAGCCATGAGTTTGCACTCTTAACTGCTAGACATGTTACTCCCATCACCGTGGTGTATCATGCTTCCTCAGCCACACTATGAATTCTGCTCCATCTCCTGCCCCTTTTTCTGAAGAAGTTTCTGCTTCCATAGAAAAACCCATATAGCTTCTGTTTGACCTTTCCCAAATACAGAACAAAATCACTTAGCATGACCCCTACCATGAGCCATGCTAGGGTTTACTACACTCTAACCAAGTTAATTTTTAATGACAGAAGAAACTCAGAGGGATAAACCTGAAGTGAAATGCAAGTGCAAGTGCTCAAACATTAGAACAAAGAAGAAAAAATAACAAGGGTTACAGTAAATTTAGCAATTATAATTTATCAGAGGAGCCAATCATTTTGTACAAAAAAATTCCATGCTGTCCAGGATTGACTGGGTGCCGAGTCATGATTAACCCTGCGGTTACAATTGACGGATGTCAGGGTGAGGTGCAAAGTTGACAAGCTGTGTAGCTTCTACAAGTCAAAATAGCTGTCCCTGTCGCTGAGAATCAGAAGAAATTCCCCACCCCCCACTCCCGTATTGCAAAGGTCAGTCATCTGCCCTGTAACTCATACATAGTCAATATGATTGTCTCCATAGATGAGATTCAAATGGAACTCCCTCTGTGTGGCAAGAGGTCAATAACCATTTCATTGATTAGGAGTTTAAGTATGTATTGCTCTATTTCAGCCCCAGTCTCAAATGCTTCAACCTCAAAATGCATCCATTTCCCCGAGGAATCACTCATTTCCCTATCTATTATCTCATCCGTGTTCCTTCCAGCTAAATCTGTCCATATTCTAATCTCCTCGTTAACCTTCCTCCCTAAACTCTCTCTCCTCATCCCTGATCGCAAATTTTTCCAACTTTTGAACCCCATTTTACAGCAATGGCCATATTTCAAGTCCAGACACTCTATCATACAGTCGAAAAGGAACTTCCTCAGTTGGTTACCCTCTTTGGCTTGCATGAAACCCAGTCTGCAGTCGGAACTTCTAGACAGTGCATCAAAAAGAATCTCCAACTCCGAAAGGAAAATTGGGCCTAGAACGAAGTCTTCCTTACCAACACTTGGAGAAGCATTTCCAAACAACAATTCAGCATTCAGTAAAACCTCCCTGGCATGGTTGAGTTTGTCTCCATCTAGTCCAATTTCAGCAAGGCCTATACTGTCTAATAACTTGGAAATGGAGCAGAAGGAATTTGTCACCACCTCCCTTCCAACACTCCCTTGGCTGAAAGAGGTTGCAGAATCCAAAAGATCAGCATCAGCACCTGATGTCTGATGTAGGTCATAGAAGCAATCCATGGGCTCTGGCTGCATCTTGCATCCTGGGACAAGAAGCACGTAAGAAAAAACTGTAGAAATTAAGATTTATATAACTAGGAAATAAACTCTTTAAAGATTTAGGCACAAGTTCAATTGCTTAAAACCTTATTCCCAAAAATCTAACGCAGATTCTTACCTGAGCCACCATCAAGACTGTCAGAGAGACAAGTATCAGTAGAGAAAGAAGCTTCAAGAACTGACAAAGGGCTGGGATGTTCCCCATCCCCAGAAAGAGGCAAGCCAACTGAAACTGTAACTGCCTTTGCTTCTGTCTGAAAAGAGAGGAAATCAATGAACTAAAATTAGGTGGAGATAGTAAATGCCACAGCATGCATTGGTTAAGATACAAAATGACAGAATCTAAAACTCGTACACAAAAAGCATTTAAAATATGCATGTCAAACCATAAGTACAGGGAGCATGCATAAATGAAAATCGGGTTTGCCATTTCTATTTACTTAAGCCACTTATAGAAAAGCAAACTCCATCAGGCCTCTACGAACTGATTTGACCTTTTTTTTTTGTTTCTTCCAAGTAGTTATCCTTTTCCTTTTCAGTTCTCACCTTTGTTTCAGTTACTCAAGCATGTTTAGTTCTGTGGTGTACCCTTGGGACCATTTTGAGAATCTTCCATAAGTAGAAACATTCAATTTCCTTAATGTCACATGTTGAATCTTGCACTTATTCCAAAATACCAAATTTCCTTGACCTTTTATCCCATAAACAATTAAATTAGTTAATTGTACATTAAGGCATGATTCAAGGTAATAGTTATGAGATTCTTTTCTCTTCACCAGTCTGGAATAGAATAAAAAAAGGCATACCCAGTGCACGAAGCTCCCGCCATTGTGGGGTCTGGGGAGGGTCATAATGTACGCAGCCTTACCCCTGCTTTCGAAAAGAGGCTGTTTCCAGACTCGAACCCGTGACCTCTTGGTCACAATGGAGCAACTGTAACCGTTGCACCAAGGCCCGCCCTCACCAGTCTGGAATAGAATAGCAACTAAAAATCAAAATTGACAATTGGAAAACAATAGGCAGCATTATTTTCCTATAATATACTCATAATTCCTCAGATACTTTATTTTTTTTCCCATTCCAAATTCAATCCACACCAACTTTAATAAGAATAAGCATCATTTTCAGAAGGGTAAATTACGTAACACCCCCTGAAAATGGAACGATACTCAAGTCACCCCCTCTTATTTGAAAATACTCATCCATCCCCCCCTAGAGTAACGGTGTTAACTTAAAACAATCCAAAAACTGAAAAGACAATTTTAACCTCAACCAAAATAAGAAAAACAATGACAATTGAGGTACCCAACGTTTGTAGAAAATGCACTTAAAATACCCAAATCTCTCTACTCTCTCGCCCTCTCTGTCTTTCTCTGTAACTGACCCTAGACCCCCTTATCATACGCCCAGTCTCGAGCAATGAGATCCGAGATCCTTCAATCCCTCTGAAACTTACTTTTCTTTTCCAAACGTTAGGGACCTGCTCACCTTTAAGGCTGCAATTTACCCAACTAAAGTGGTAGTTCTAGTTAGCTGTTGCAGAATCTCTTTTCGTTTGCTCTCGCATTCTCTCAAGTCTCAACTGAAACGAAACAATGCGTTTTGGATTCTGCACTTTGGAGAGATTAGGTATGCGATCGCTCTTCTTTTATTCATTATTCAGGAGATTCAAGCCCAGATCCAACTCCAACATCAACAGCAACACATGGCTGCCATGAGATCTTCCAGATTCAAGCCATCAGATCTGTGATCTTCAAGGAAAGCTCGAGACAGTCCGACGCCTGAGATCTCTAGCATCGACAGTAGATCCCATAGCCTTCTGGGACGCTGTGAAAAGGCAGTTTCTGTCGGCTTCAACGTCTCTCCTCCATGCGATAGGCAGAAAAGAATTGCTTTTTCCATGAAAAGGCAATTTCTTTGGGGGAAAACTAATATCGATCCAATGGCTTGGGAGGACAAGAAGTGTCCTGGTGAATCTCGTTTCCCTCCTTTCTGGGCTCGCTTACAATGGGATCTCTAATAAGAGAAGAACTCTGAAAACCGAGACAGAACTTCAGACAGAGCGTCTCCCTTGATCTACATTGACCGTATAAAGGTTACAGAGTAAGGTCTGATGGCTGCCAACAACCAACTGCGTTTTCATTGTCTCCTCTTTGTTTTAAGCTCCAACCAATGGGTTGCTTAGGAAGATCAATAGAGTTTTGTGATTATGTTGTGGAGAAGAATTCTTGAAATTTTGGTTTTTATTTGTAGGTTCCAGAATTTTTATTGCTTCTGTGATGTTGCAATAGAAAATAATAAATCTTTACGATTTATTTGGAAAAAATAAATCTCGTTTCCTTGCTCAGGTATTCCTTTACTTCTCACTTCATCTTCTTATTTCCGTCTTGAACCTTTTTGGCCAGTCATTCGAATGAATTCATAAGCTTTCTTTTTTTTCCATGGTACCCATTCTAATTACTGGTTACATGAATTTGTTGTTCATTTATACCAGGCACTAGTGCTCTTGGATATTTTTGTAGAGAGCAACCCTTGAACAATGAGGCCAACAGACAGCTTACCCATGGAGAATCTGTCTCTGGTTGTTTCCAAGGGAGGAGTGGTGGTGAAGCTTGGAAAGTCTCGGCAATCGCCGTCGTATCACAAAGAAGCTTCCCCATTTTACTCTCTTTATACTTTTAGATCTCTTCCTCTTCCATGGATTGGACTCGCAGACTTGAAGGAGAAGAGAGAGAGTCTTAGAGAACGAGAGAGAGAGAGAGAGAGAGAGAGAGGATTTCCGTTGAAGTTAGGGTTAATGAATAGATCAACGGTGACCGTTCCTCCGCATGTTGACTATTTGGCATTCGGCGTCCGCTCTCCGGCGACTCTTCTACTTAAGATTGAGTTGCAGGTCATGTGAGGAAGAGGATAGAATTAAGGGTTTTTAGATTAAAGGGTAAAATGATAACTATACACTAGTCAAGGCTAATTTAGGAATTTAAATATTTTTAAGTTGCTGACTTCATCAGTTAACAGCATAAAACTATTGGTAGGGACTAATTTGTAACATAGTGCTCATATACAAGGGGACGGATGAGTATTTTCAAATAAGAGGGGGTGACTTGAGTATCGTTCCATTTTCAGGGGGCGTTACGTAATTTACCCTTTTCAGAAATTAGGTCATGTCAGACACAATTCATATTACAGGCATGAGACACATGCTGACAGATATTTTTATCAAGCCAAATATTTCTAGTTTTGAACTTCATTTCAATACAAGTTCTATGATTTCAATTATCCCAACTTCTATTATTTCTATATTGCATATTTATATAAATAAAATTATTTCTGGAATACTTCTTACTAGATGAAAAACTTGACACTCAACATCTTGCTCCTGCATCAGTAAGGACATACTTTATAACACAACAGCAACAAAAAGATATACAAGGAAAACCAACTGACCTGGAAATTTCTTTTTGAATTGAGCATCTCACCATGTGAAGATACATGATCAGAGAGATCAGAATTTATGTTGCACAAACTGTTCTGGTGAAACCCACCCACAGAGTTTTCTTCATCATGAGAAACTGTCCTTTCTGCAGTTAAGGCAGATATCAGCTCTTCAAGGATTGAAGCAGTAGATTTTTCTGAAATAGACAGCCCATCCCCCTCTTGAAATGTCAGTTCCCTCAGCTTTTGTTCCAGCAATGCACCCAGAGCATCTCCACTTAATCGTACTGCCTTATGAGAAGTATTTTCATCGTTTGCACCAAATAATTGCTTTTTCTGGGAAGTACCTTTGCCCATGAACTCATTTTGACCCCTGTAATTTTCCTTCACATCTGGAGGGGAGGAAGAGGCAGTCCTGTGCCTCACTGGGGAACTAAACATGAAAGAAACTATATTGGTGCCCTTATCACCAACATTCTTATTACCTTCATCAAGAATGGGATGCTCACTCTTGATATGGTTCTGGTTCACAAAGCATGCATTCAGATCCATTCTTTTCCTCTCGTTTACATTGCCACTAATGGTTCTTTGTTTTCCATATGATGAATTGTGGATACCTGTACTTTCAACCTGCCCCCTAAAATTCGCCGGCCTCCTCTTTCGATGTGGGGTCTTTAGCTGCAATGAGGAATCATCTTGCTTGTCATAAGCATATCTCGTTGAGTTATTTTTAAGATTATCTAGTACTTTAGGGTGCATTCTTGGCTGCACAGGACTGCTTAAATTTCGATTTAAAGCAACAAAATTTTTGGTCCCATTAGCACAATCACCAGCAGACATATGTTTTCGGCTTTGAACATTAGTGTATTTGGACCTCCGAGGTATCCTATCCTTAGGCACCAGGATCTGATTTTGTCCTTGAGAGCCCTGCTTAAGAAGGGTGGAAGAAGGTAAATCTTTTTGAGACCTGCATTGCTGATTTGAAACACGACGCTGAACCTGATCTTCTTGGAAAGGAGGTTTTCTCTCTGTTACATTTACCCTTCGGATATACATATTGGCTTTGGCTGGGGAAGTTGGCATAAACTGGTTCTGATTACGCAGAACATCTCTCTCCTGCTCAGGAGATTGAGGGTTCCCTTTTCTTTTGGTGATTGCTGACCCTTGACAAGCATTACTGAACTCTGAATTAAGAGGCAGAAACCCAGGTCTTTGTTCCTCAACATTTGACTTCAATTCGTTTACATCTAGCAGATTACCACAGCTATTATGCGGAAACTGCTCCTTCAAAGACTTGGCACCACAGGGATAATGCTTAGAATGGTGCAGTGACAAGGCCGTAGTTCCTTCTACAGTAATGTGATCCTCTGGATTAACAAGCAGAGAAGAAGAATAAGTGAGAGCACATTTTGCTCTATTGGTAGCTTGCAACCCAGGTTCTAAAATTTTTGTAGCGGCTTCCATCAGCCGGGCTGCATTTCTCGCAGAGAGTCTCCTTGGGCTCTTAACTGGCGATGCAAGCTTCTGATGATGCTTCTTCGAACGGGATAAAACACTCTTGAATTGCAGTGCTTCGGCCCCAAACCTGGTGATAGGCCGTCTATCGAACATTCCTGTCTTCTGAAGCTTCTGAGGCCTTGATTCCAGCTTCGAGCGACCCTTGTCCGCATTTATATCTTCTTGATCGAAACCCAAGTGTTGGGAAGTTCTTTGAAACCCATTAACTGACTTGTCTTCTGAGTCGCAAAGAAAATTATCAGAAAAAGAAGGTTTCTTTGGCTTTTCTTTACGCACTGTTGGCATGGATTCCAGCCCCATTAGCCTGGCGATCAAACCCGGTGATCGCATTTCACTGTTCCGCTCAGCGTCAATGCCATCAATCTCACATTTCTTCGCATTAGGGAAACCCCCACGATTTTCATCGGCAATCTATCATTTCGTTCAGAACCAAAAAGAGTAGGAAAAGAAAACGGTGAAAAAAATACTCACACATAAAGCAAGCACTCAAAGAAAAGAAAGATGCATACCAGTAAAAGCTTAGCCATTGGCCGCTTCTCATCTCCACTAAACTTCTTAGAAACTCGCTTTGCACGATCTAAGACAGAGAAAGGCAAACTACATCGTTCAACTCAAGGACAAGTAACAGCAACAATGCAGTTGGTTAGAGTTGAAAAAAAAAAAAAGAAATAAAGAAAAGAACCTGGTGGAAGCAGTTTCTTGGAGAATAACTTCTTCTTTGCAAGCCTACGGTTCCAATCGAAGAGCTGAAAGAAGATGCCAACACAACCACCGGGCCTCTGAGGCCGCTTCTCTGCAATGGCTAGACTGGACGACGTATTCCCCAAAGTATCGTTCATTTCTCCGACGAAGGGAGTAAATTGCAAACACAAAAACCAAATGAAGTTCCTCCACAAGGTAAATCCTGAAAGTTTCTGGCTTTGATGTTACCCAGCTGCCGAAAATGTGCTAAACTCTATCAGGCACCCCCAAACATTTCAGAGCAAAGCTCCGTAGTACTCAAGAGAAAGCAGAGTAACTCTGGTACGAAGACACTTCCGAACGAATGCCCTAATCCAATGCACCTAACCCCTTCTCCTCACAAATCTCTTCACAAGTCTAATCTTTACCAAACCCCAAAATACTTTTCAGAAGAAGCTTAAAGCCTTCAACGACCCAAAATTACCCTTAGCACCCTCTCTCTTTCTCCCGTCGCAGCCTAAAGGTAAGTTACCCTAATGAGTAATGAGTAATGAGTAATGAGTAATGATCAACAAACCAATCAAATCACCGTCGAAAAGAAACGCCGTACCTCTCATTGCGTGAGCAACTTCGGCAGAAGCAGAACCCTAAAAACAACTGCAAATCCCTGGCGATCCTCGAAAATGGAAGAAAAACAAGTCCAGGGTAGCCAGAAAGCCGACGATCGCAGTACACAATAATAATCCATATCTGCAACAGAAAACTTTCTCCATCCCTTCACGCAATGCCCCGAGCCCCCGCAAGTACCAGTTCCAGTTTCCAGCTGGCGATGGCTAAGCCCCGATCAAAAGAGGAAAAAAAAAAAAAAAAGATTTTTTGGGGAGCGAACAGCGTACGCGAAGGTCAGATACTGAGACTGATCTTTTCTCAAACCCAAGAAGAAGATTCCTGCCTTAACCTTAGGTTCTTCTGCCAAAGTAGAAAAAAAAGCTTCCTCTGATGAGACTATTCTCTCTTCTGTCTCTCTCTCTCTCTCTCTCTCTCTCTCTCTATCGCTGCATGTGTAGTGTTGATAGTGTTACAGTGTACACGGAAGCAAGCATCAGAAAGCGTGCGTTGCGTAGGACGAAAGGGAGACTGAGAGGTATGGAGGTGTGAGGTGTCGATTCACTCAATGGAGACTGATGACTGGTCTCTCTCTCTCTCTCTCGGAGGTCGGAGCTGAACGTGAACGTGGGGTTACTCTCCTCTAGATCACGGGTAAGAAGAGAAGACGAATAAAGAAAAGGAATAGTAAAGATATTAGAATAAGTACAAATAATGGATTTCGGGCAACAAAACAGAACGTACTGTCTCTACTATCGAGTTCTGTCAAAAAGACTGAGCCGAGATGAGTGAGATTTATGAATATATGAATCCAACCACTATTACTAATAAAGAAAGAAGAAGAAGAGAAAGAGACAAATTCGCTTGCCTCCTCCTTTTATTTATTTATACTTTATAGTGACGACTGACGACTGACGACTGACGACTGACGACGATGCAAGGAGGAGCGTATATAACTATGAATTTTCAAACTTCGCCTGACCAGTTTAATATAAAATGGTCAAATTGGTCATTTCTTTGATTTATTATTGTCCCTATATCCTCATGTGGGGTTCGGGGGGTTCTCTTGTGTTGGATTGGCCCCACCAACGTCGGATACTATTACTGTGTCCATTGGGTTCCAATCTGACGTTCAGAAAGGATTCCCTCCATTGAGGAAGTATTACCCTTTACTCAATTCAAATCCAATTTTTTTTTCTTTTGTTTTACTTTCTCTATCTCTCTCTGACTGGTAGATTGAGGAGGTAGAGACTATATAGAGAGAGAGAGAGAGAGAGAGACTCGTGACTCCTCCTTAATGATGATGCAGTTTGTACCTACATGGCGTTAACAACTCAAGAGAAAAGTTTTCGTTTTTAATCGTAGTCTAGTACACTCTGTAGTGACATCGGTGGTTGAAGAGTATGGTTTTGGAAAAGGGCCGGGCCCCGAAATGGTGAAATCGGCTTGAACCAAACCGATATAGTACAAGATAAACCAGATTCGTCGATCGATTTGGGCCGGGGTATTGAACATCTACCAAACCAAACCTGACTTTGTTAAATCGACTTTTTTGTTTTGATGATAATTATTATTAAAAATATGGGTGAAAAATCAGAGTGAAACCAAATTGAAACCCCTACCCCGACTAGTTTTAAGAGCATTGCTTAGCTTTTCCCATCCTTGTCCATTTAACTGCTTAGTAAGGAAAAATGCCTTACAAACCCTACAACTACAAGACAGTGGTAAAGACTAAATGCCCCACCCACCCACTCGAAGAGTACTTAAGGATAAGGCCATTACTCTACTCTATCCATTAGGCTCCATTTGATTGCAAGGCGAACTAAAGGGAAGAGATGTGTAATTTTTGAATCTAAAAAATAAATTTTTGTAATTATTTTTCAACATGATTGTATAAGATACTTAAATTTCTTATTATATTTAGTAGTGGTATTTTTTTATGTGATTTTTATTTTACTTTTTAAATTCAAGGGATTCGGATGCAAAGTAAAATGAAATTTAAAAACCAAATAAATAATTATTTAAAGTTAATGACATAAACATGTGAAATAATAATTACGAAAATTTCTTTTACACTTCCCTTCCCTTTAATTCCCCTTGCAACCAAACCGAGATTGATTTATATCAACGGAAAAAGGAGGGTTGTCATATTACATAAAATAGAATAAATACTCAGTCAAGATAAAGCTGGAATAATGCCATATTTTTAACGCTAAAAGACTATAAAAGCTAAAGAGTGAGGTAGAGAAATTTCTTATTTGATGCTTACAATTTACATCCCAATTTCTTTGGCCTCCCTCAAGCTTCATTTTGTTGCAACTAAATAGAAATGAATTGTAATTAAGGTTGTGTTTGGTATGCATTCTTGGAATCATTCTAGGTCCTTGCCCAAGAATGCAAAATCAACTTGGAATGTGTTATGTGCATCTAGATTAGATTATTGTTTTGGTATATACTATATAGTTAGTTATTTACTATTCTACTATAATTAATTTTTTACTATTTTTTAAGGAGTTGGGTAACTTGACTGGTTATTGTAATTAGTGGTCAGTTGTTGTAGGTGGATAGAAGTCGTGGAGAGTGGGAGGAGTTATCCTAAGTTGTAAACTGCATCGTATTCACTATTTAAATACCTATGAATTAATGAAGAGGAGATGAGAATATTTACCTAAAAAGTCTTTATTGAGATAAGAGGATCGGCTACCTCCAAACAAGCCAGACGTCTGACAGCTTCGTCCGTAATGCCCCAAATTCTATCATATTTTCTCTCCTATCTTCTCTCTCTCTCTCTTTCCTTTATTTTCTCTCAACAATAGCCGTGCACTTATCATTTGGCATCAGAGCTAGGTAATTATCCACACGTTATGGAGCAAAATGGCAACAAGATTCGTGGCGTTCAAACAAAAAATTTGTTTCTGTTTGATGAAATCATGAAAAAGTTGTAAGCATTGTCGGACAAATTTGACTCATTGCTGCCAATTGAAACCACCATAAGAGAACACCCAAAGCCACCAACAAACAAGAAGAAGAAGATGAACATGACGAAGAAGATGAGGCAAACAAAGAAGATGAAGATAACGAAGAAGAAGAATTCGAACCAATGCAAATCAAGCACCAGTACTTCCTTCAAAGTGATAACAATCCCAACAATGAAATCGTTCGACCGTGAGATGACCATTCCTACTTTATCAATTGAGATTTTTCCTATCAAGACCTGGGATCCCGGTGGAATAATTTTAATTTTTTTTGTTATTTCAATTCTTATAAAATGGTCTTGAGGACAAGACCAAATTTAAGGGGGATAGAATTGTTATGTGCATCAGGATTAGATTATTGCTTTGGTATATAGTTAGTTATTTACTATTTTGTAGGGAGTTGGGTAACTTGATCGGTTATTGTAATTACTGGTCAGTTGTTGTAGGGGGTGTTGCGTGTGGAAATCTTTGATGCTTGGTTCGTCCACGGATGAGCCTGCAAAGACCAAGTGATGAGCACAAGAGAGCCGGTGTGGCTCCGGCCTAGGACTCTCCGATGCTCAAGTTAGATCACCAGTGCAACAGCGTAACAGCTAGTAAAAAGTGTGATGAGCAATAGAGCCCCATACCTTAGTATTTATAGAGGGAGATGAGGCGGTTGGAGGAGTCCTAGTATGGTAAGAGTCCTTGTTTGGTAAGGCTCTTCCCCCCGGAGCGGAGTGGAGTGGAGAGTTTCCTTCGGGGTCGGACTCTTGTTAAGGTAAGAGTCCTAATGGGAGTGTGATTCGGTATCGTGATGAGATCGTGACTCGATTCTTATCCCATGATTCTCAGGTGGTGCTGACGTGGCGCCGTGATCTCCGGTGGGGCGCTATGGTAGCCTTCGTGGAGAGCTCGGCCTCGGAGCTCGGTTTCGGAGCTCGGCCTCGGTCTGTATGACTTGAGGGTCATCACTAGTTGTGTGGGCTCGACCGCGCCATGGTGCTCCAATCGAGACCGACCTGCGTAGGCTCAGACCATGGGGTCGGCAGGCGTGCAACTCAGCCGTGATGGGGATCCTTGGGTGAGTACCAATCTACCGTGCCGTGCGGCCAGAGATCGGCCGAAGAGCTCGGCCTACTAGGCCGGCCTCGTCAGACCTGTACGGGTTCGGCTCAACGTCTGGTTGACTTGGATGTGTCTGAAGAGCTTGGCCAAGCAGTAAGGTTTATGAAGATCGGGTCGGCCCGGTCTTCCGCTCAGCTAGATTCGGTTCTTGGAATGACCTCGGCTCGGCCATGTGGCAGCTTCTGATTGGTGGGGTGTTTTATGCATTATCAGGTGGATAAGAGTCGTGGAGAGTGGGAGGAATTATCCTAAGTTGTAGACTGCAGCCTTATTTACTATTTAAATACCTATGAATTAATGAAGAGGAGATGAGAATATTTACCTAAACAGTTTCTATTGAGAAAAGATGATTAGCTACCTCCAAACAAGCCTGACGTCCGGCGGCTTCGTCCGTAAAACCCCAAATTCTATCATATTTTCTCTCCTATCTTCTCTCTAGCCTTTATTTTCTCTCAACAGTAGTCGTGCACTTACTAGAATGCATACCAAACAATATTGCCTAATTGTTTAACTTTTCAAGAGGATTCTTTATTTTTGCATTCAATAAAATCTAATTCCTAATTAATAGATGGGGTTTTTTTTAAATGCCACCGTCAAATTGCCCATTTGTACAGATTAATTCTTAAAATTTTACTATTTTCAATTGCACCCCTACTTTCTAAACATTGTAACACTTTAGTCCAGTCTGTCAGTATGTTCAAACTGGACATTTTTTACCAATCTTAGACCAGTCTGCCCTTGATAGGGTAGAATGACCAAGTTACCCATATTTTACATTATTATTTTCTCATGGTACAATTAAGAGGAATCAGGGGAATATGCCCCTTTCTTCCCTAAATACTCGAAACAGAGAACCCTAAACAGTAACCTTTTCGCTCTCTGAAACAGGATTTCAAGGATTTTAATTAAGTCATAGTACAGATGCATTCAATGTACAACATACATTACCACCATTGACGAACATATCTTTATCTATTTGAGAAAGAAAAGCCATCAGTCCTGTACCAGTATCACTGATTTCATCGCTGATTTAATGTCACTCATTTTGTTGTTGCCCAAAGGCTTTTTGATAACCTAGGGTTTAATAACCCTGATTATCGGTTTGAGCTGTAATTTCAAGGGAAAGTTCTGAACCCTTTGAATTATTAAACCAACTCAACAATTGATCAAATCTGAAATCAGGCTGGCGTTAGAAGCAAGACCTAATTTAGTTTCAGTCAAGTAAGCTTCAGTAGGAAGTGGTGAAAGAGGTGATATTCTAGGGTTCAAGTCGCCTTTCACCAGCGATTCATACTCACAAGAATGAAGACTGCCAAAAAATAATATCTAACTGTCAAATCAGTGTATTGTTGGAATGGAGGACCTAATGCCAGAGAGAGTATACAGGAAGCAAGGGGACCAGAGAAATAAAATAACAGAGAATAACTGTAGGTAAAGTAGAGGGAAGAAGAAGAGAATCAGAGGATGGAAATAAGGGGAAGATCTAACCTGTTCTCAGATTGGGCAGCAATACAATACAAGGATACCTGCAACTCATCTTCTCCAATCGATTTGGGGAAGATGAGTTGCAAATTTTTTTTTTTTTCTCTTGCAAGGACATTTAGAAGAAGGAATAAAGAGGTTTATCGGCATTTTAATCATTAGATTTATTAAAACTAACGTCATAGTAAAATTTCAAGGGTGCATCCTTACAGATGGGCACTTTGAGGGAGGCATTTGGAAAAACCCTAATTGTTAACATAATCGGTACCATATAATGCATAGGTTTCCACCTGGTTATCTTACTTTCATCTCGCTTCTCTTTCCAAACTCGCCCCTCTTGGATTAGACTATAACCCTATTTAGCTTTCTACCTCTGGTTCTCGGCCTAGTTACAAAAAATTATTCTACTTTCAAGAAGCGTGGACACATCATCCTGCTGTCCTTTCTTTTTGCTCATCTTCCTAAAATTCCTTTCCTCAGGATTCTATTGTCTGTAAACTTTCCTCCCGTTCCAACTCTTTAAAATCCTGGAACAAGAATGTTTTTGGTCATGTTAATAACCTGAAGAACCAACTCTTCTCCAATTTTCTCCATTGTTCAGATGGTTCTATGCCTGATCATGAACTTCTCCAGTCAATCAACAAGAAAGTTTGTTGGATCTTTGATGCTGAGGAAGCCTTTTGGCTTCAAGAGTCTCGGCATCTTTACATCAGGAATGGGGATCGAAATATCAAATTTTACCACTCTATTGTTAAAACTAACCTGAGAAGGAGGAAAATTAATTTCATTTGGGATGAGGAAGGACATAAGGTTGAAGATCCCAAAGCAATTGCCCATATTTTTGCCCCATACCTCAAGGATCTTTTTACAACCTCTAAACCATTGGATGCCAACTTTGTTGAGTGCCTATTTTCAGCTATCCTCTCTCAAGAGGAGACATCCTCCCTTTGTTCTCCCCCAACTTTGGATGAAATTCATAAGGTCGTCTTCTCCTTTGGTTCTCTGAAGGCTCCTAGGATTGATGGCTTCCAAGCTAGCTTTTTTCAGAAATTCTAGAATCTGGTCCATCCAGACCTTATGAACTTAGCTTTGAATTTCTTTAATGATGGTTTTATCCCTTGTGGGCTTAACCATACCCTTTTATGTCTTATTCCTAAGTCTAATAATACCTCTAAAGTTGAGAATTTTAGACCTAGGGGTACCCTTCAGTCTGATAATAAGTCTTTGCAACGTCAAGTATAAAATTTTATCCAAATTAATTGCTATCAGACTTAGGGGTACCTTTCAGTCTTTTATTTCTCCTTTTCAAGCTGCTTTTATTCCTGGAAGGCAGATCACTGATAATATTATTATTGTCCAGGAAATATTTCACTTTTTGAAGCATACTAGAGGAAAAGTGGGTTATGTTGCTATAAAAATTGACATGTCAAAAGCGTATGATAGGATTGAATGAGATTTAACTATTTCAATTTTTTAATTTCTGGGGTTTGGGGAAAAATGGGCCCACTAATTTATTCTTTGATTTCCTCTACCTCCTTTTCTATTAAATTGGATGGTAGCCCTTTTGATTTCTTCCAGGCCTTTAGGGGAATACGGCAAGGGTGCCCTCTTAGCCCTTATCTTTTTATTGTGGCCATGGAAGTGTTGTCCAAACTCTTTTCGGCTTATCGTGATCTGAATTTGTTTCAGGAGGTGAAAATCTCCAAGTCGGCCCCGGAGATCTCTCACCTGCTTTTTGCTGACAATATTTTCATATTTTGTCGTGCTAACCAAGAAGATTTGGTAACGATTAAAGCAATTTTGGATCTATTCTGATCTTTTCGGGCAGGAGATTAATCTCTCCAAAAGTGGTATTCATTTCAGTAGAAATGTCCCAGCTTCAGATAAACGATTCGTCAGCTCTATGATTGGTATTAAGGAAATGTCAAAGGACTCAATCTACCTAGGTACTAATCTCTTTCACTGCAGGTCTAAAGTTAGGGAGTTGGATGGGGTGGTTTCTAGAATGCAAAGGAAGTTATCCTCATGGAAGACCAATTTCTTATCTTATGCTAGACGTAGTGTTCTTATTAAATCTGTCTGGGCATCTACTCCGGCATACTTAATGAATTGTTTTCTTTTCCCTCTTAAAGTTTGCCGAAATATTGATTTCATTTGCCTTAATTTCTGGTTGGGTAATGTTGGGGAGAGCTAGAGAAAAACTTCTCTCATCTCTTGGGACAGAATGTGTACTCCCAAGTCTCAAGGGGGTCTGGGTTTTCGGAAAGCCGAACAACATAACAAGGCCTTACTGTTGAAGTTAGGATGGAGATTGCTCACTGAACCTTCCACCTTATGGGTTCGTGTATTGAAAGTCATGTATTTACCAAAGCTACCTTTTTTTACCCCAACACTCGTGCTAGAAAAGGTTCTTAGACATGGAATAGTATATCTCATATTATTCCTCAATTGGAAAAGCTTGTGATCAAATGGATTGGCAAAAACCACCTTTTTTTGGTATGATAATTGGGTTCCCTCCATCTCAGGTAATCTCTCTCACTTAGCTGTCCACCCTCTCACTCTTGCTGACTGGGTGAGACCAGTAGATAGTCTTAAGGAGGGCCCAGGAAGGAATGTGGCATCCATCAATAATTGTGTACCTTTACACATCTCTTGCATCCAATCCTTGACATTTTCAAATTCGGATGAC
This sequence comes from Telopea speciosissima, assembly GCF_018873765.1. Lineage (NCBI taxonomy): Eukaryota > Viridiplantae > Streptophyta > Magnoliopsida > Proteales > Proteaceae > Telopea > Telopea speciosissima. The sequence goes on from NC_057917.1 coordinate 53,203,834, forward strand.
AGGTGGTGGTGTATTAAAGCCAAGAATGGCATCCTCACCACTAAATTAGCTACCAGTGAATTTATCTCTTTTTCTGATAATAATTCTAACTTTTTTATCATCTCTTGGTGGAAATTCTTTTGGAAACTTAAGATTCATCTAAAATTTAAGATTTTCTTTTAACGTTTGCTAAATGCAAGAATCCCTATCAAGGCTTCTCTATTGAAATGGCTCCAAATTGACTCTTCCTGTGCTCTATGTGGAACTGGTGTTGAATCTTCCTGGAACCTTTTCTTATCTTGTGATTGGGTTAAACATATCTGGGCGACAGGACCCCTAGGGCTAAGACCTGATTCCTTGGATTTTGAATGTTTAAAACATTTCTGTCTATCCTTTTATTTTAAGTTAAAAGTCTATCAAACAAGATGTTTTATGGTTTTTTAGCATTTTTATTATAACTTGTTATTACATTTGGGCAGTAAGGAATAGAGTTGTTATAGGCTCAGAGAAGCCTGATCCAAAGTGGATTATGGACCAAATCCAGAAATGGTTGATAGATTTGAAATATCCCCCCCCCCCTCCATTTCGTCCCATGATGTAATACATTGCAGTACGGAGGTTTCTTTTACTCCATCTTCTTTTATCTTACCTTTTTTCAATTTCCCTGTTTTAATCTGTGCATAGTACATATACCTGGACTAAGGGTGGCAGGGTGGTCCTATATCTTTTTGATAGCTGGCAAGTTTACGTTTTTTGCTGCAGGATACATTCGTCCTACTGACTCGCTGGAACCAGACCTTTTTGGAATTCACCAAGGCCTTGACCATGCTGCCAGTATAGGATTGAAGATTAAAGAAGTGTGGAGTTCAAACAAACTGATCACTGATGTTCTTCCATCTCCAACCAAAATCCCTTGGCCCTGGCATCTTATAAAGGATCTAGTTTATATTTCTGATATATCACAAGATATACATTTCCACACTCAAGGAGATACTTCATGTTTGGCTATAGCTATGAATTTGGCTATGTTTGCCCAGGCTATGAACACTGTATATTTCTCTAATGTTTAATATTATATTTTCTATTTTCCCATAAAAAAAATCTCCTAACCTATCTAATTTTATCAAATTACATTGCACAGTTAATAAACTTGTATTCATCAGTCACAATGCATGGCAAAACTCATTACTCATGGCAGTTTTGTCTGCTCCTGCTTGTTGCCATAAACAAATAAGGATCAAGTTCTCCTTCGCCCCTCCCTCCTTCTCGTCACCAATGGTGATGTGATGCTATGATCGGGCTCTGGGTTATCATTAACTCGTAACACTATTGTTTAAGGTATGGAATACCCTTCTCCAGTCCAATCATAGGGACAGATGGGAGTGGATGAAGAGATTCTCTCTTCACCATGGGTGGAGAGAAACTGGGTCCTAAACAAAATTGTCTCTAAGCTGACGCAGGCTTTGGATCTTCTGGAGGAATGCAAGGCCACCATGTTGTTACCGAGACCTCATCTTCAGGATAAATGCCCTTGGCATACAACTGATCCCTGTTGTGCACCACATCTTCCTCTTTCAATCCTGCTCTCTTGAAGAGCCTTCTCCTTCACCTGCTGCAAAACCTACAAGTTGAAAATTACAATTTCAACAAGGAATTTCATTTGAGAAAAAAGCTAACCAACCATTCCCAAGAAGGGGGATAGACTCCTAATGCCAGAGGCAAACCAAACAAGTAAAATATGTGAAAGTCATTGCCACTCCTTCCTAAGCTCGACACAGCCCACAAAGAATCAGCTGACTGAGGCTTCCACTGGAATCCGAAATTCGAGGAGATAAATTAGCTTTAGGGATCATATAGGGTAGACCTACATCGACTGGTCAACCTACTCTGGCACCAGGCAGTTTGACTATTGAATCATACTCGTATACATTCATCCTAAGGTAATTGCTTTGTGAGACTTTTTTTTGGTTCTATTTTTCTAATGCATTTCTATTCTATACCCAAGGATTTGTTAATTTGTTAACAGTTTGAAATTTAAAATTTATCTAGAGCCATGGCAACTTGTCCATGATTCACTCAAGATTAATTCTAAACAACAGAGAACAACATTATACCTTAGAACAGATTCTAGACCACAACAATCCTTGAACGCCTAAAATCTTCTTCACTTCTCTCTCCTCTTCAACAAGAGATTGAATGGGTGATGGTTGTTTTTGCTTCTTCTACCAAAGCAAATTAAGTAACTGCAAAGGCTGATCAAATTAGAATTTGGTGGTTCCTTAATAACACAAACACACCCACAGGTGGGGAACCTGGAATATACAAAGTGGTAAGAATGATACCTTCAGCAAACCCAAAGAACTGTTAAATGAAAGTTATGGATTCCTTGAGAGCTCTGTTCAATCTATCCACAACATGCAAGTCATCAGACATTTTGGCCTCAGAGTCACTACATAACTTGTTGATGCATTTTGTGTAGCAGGAATGACCCACGCTAATTAGGCATTTGTGCTGTACCATCTGTTAGATTCCCTTTTCGAAAGCCAGTTCACAGTTGTGCAAAGCCTAGTATCATTAAAATACCTTAGTTCGGACAATTGTTCACAAGAATGGATTTAGGGCATGTTATTGTATAACACTGAATGATACCCAAAAGAAAAAAATGCATAATAATGTGCAGTGGATCCAAATAATGAGTTCATAGAGCAAAAATCCCCATGCATCTTTGCATGTGGAGTGGAATGACAGTTGAGTCCTCTAGCAAAGAGATACCACATAAAAGATTAACTGGCAGCCCGAAAGCACTTCAATAAGTTCTCTTTTTCAAAATGAGATTAATCAGTTGGCAGTAATGGTAATTGTTCTCTTCCCAATCCCCCCCTTCTTCAGATAGGTAACCAAATTTTTATTGAGGAAGAAAGAAAAGAACTACAAGGCCAGAATACAACACCAACACGACCAGCCCCATAGGGCAGGGAACTCTCAAAGGGAACTGCATAGAGTAATTCTTTAAGAGTCAAAATTATGAGGGTACATGAGTACATCTAAGAGCTATTCACAACATTTGGGGAGTAGTAGAGAGCTATTCACAACATTTGGGGAGTAGTAGAGACAACAGGTAGGCATCACTCCCACTGGTAGGTGCATTGGTGATCCTGATTCTCAGGAGAAGGGGATGTTTTGGAGGCCTGATTTCAGCTTGAGTGTATTTTCTAACTCAGCCAGATGTAAGATGGTAACAGGTATTTAAGTGGGTTATTTCAAGGTCATAATGATATCCTCAATTTGTCATTTGTGGGAGGACTGAATTACTGAGGTCCCAATCAGGAGGCTACATTCATATGGTCTTAACTTTCAAGATAAACCCTTAATAAGTGAACTATACCTACTGTTGGCAGATAGAGCTCAATTCAAGTCTCTCTGTCTGGATGCTTACCCATGTAAATTTCAGATCATATCAACTTCCTACTTTCTTTTGAGGTACATCCCCTGCCCACAACTCTTTTAATTTGAAAACATGTGACTCCTCATTCCAGGTTCATGTGAGCTCATCGAGGTAAGAGAGGTCTTTTAACTTTGAACATAGTGTACCAACAACTTTAACAAGCTGAAAATATCAATTTCAAAGAATCGAATAAACAGGAATTGGGTAGGTTTAATATCATAGAAGCCGTAACTTCCCTAGATAATTTAGAGATGGGGCTCAAAGGAAGAGAGTCTCTTCATGGAAGAGCGGAATTTGCATTAGGCTAACCTAAATATAATGATTCCATAAGAAACAAAATACTCAGTTTTGCTTGCTGCAAGTAGACTAATAACTTGTCAAAAGCATCCAACAAGGAGAGAGAGAGAGAGAGAGAGAGAGAGAGAGAGAGAGAGGAGAAAATAATATGCGATTCTTTATCCATCACATTGCGGATATCAGACGGAAAGTCGGTTCTTATCTAGATAGCAATTAGGTGAACATACCATGGAGAATAAGGAGAAACTGCAAACTATATAGAGGTGTTGTATTCAAAGCCTTTACCTCAGAGACAAAAACTTGATGGCCTTATCCTTCCAATAAAAAGGATAACTGGATGGAAATACCATTTAACAAGGATGTGAAAGAGAAATATAGAAGGCTGGTGCGGGGTGTGAACTGGATGGCCCTACCTTGAATGGACCAATCATCCACGGATGTAACTTAGTATTGGTTCAGGGTGTGAACTCAACATAACCGCAATTTCTAGAGCAACTCGGACCATCGCCATATCGCCTAGTTTGAACTCAACATAACTACAATTTCGATTAGTGGCTGCCTTATATGCATCATTGTTGATTGTAATGTGTCAATGGACATCGGTGCGTACCTCAGTGATGTGAACCCATCTGCCTCAACGCTCAGCTCACTCCAACATGAGAAGGTAGTGGTACCAAGTCAATAGGCCTCTGAGGCTAAAGTCCAAGACTATCTCTAGGGAGTACGACCCGTGCGGTTGACAGAACTATCATAAGAAAATTCAGCAATGTAAAATATCGATGGCCAATTCTTCTCATAGTCTCATACAAGACAATGTAAGAGTTTGCCAAGGCTGAGATTCACAACTTTCATCCATCCATCCATCCATCCGTCTGTGGGTGAAAAGTTGTAGGAAATGTTTGCTTTGTAATTTGTTCTCATCCTAAAGTCTTCCAAAGTAATTCATGAATTTTACGTCATAATTAGATACTATCGAGTCCGACAGTCCATATGGTTGCACCTCTTTAAAGAATATAGCGACAATGTAGTTTGCATCAAAGGTTTTCTGACAAGGTATAAAACATGCCTCCTTTGAAAATCTGTCTACCACCACAAATGTATAGTTGTGCCTCTCTCGAGTAAGAGGTAAGCCAAAAGCATGAAGTCTATGGTAATGTGCAGCCATGGTGCATGAGGTACAGGCAACGGGGAGTATATACTTATGTTTTGCTTCGCTCCTTTTGCAAATTGGCACGTACAACACCATTGTATCATGAGTTGAACATCCTTTTGAAGACATGGCCAATAGTATAGATCAGCCAGCCACCTGTGATAAAGTTATATCCTTTCCAAATTGTCTTCCAACTCCTCCTCCATGTAGCTTCCAAATAAAATGTTGCATTAAAGATGTGTTGGTGATGCATAAACAAGTTCCTAAAAAGAGGAAACCATCATGTAAAGAACACTATGCATCGATACCTCACTTGCTGTAAAATCGAATAAATATTAGAAAAATCAATATCGGAAAGGTACTCATCTAATATGATCAAGGCTCGTGCTTTGGATTGAGAAGGTATTCAAGGTGATCCATACATACGGGAGATATTTCTTTCTTGAGAGAAACTTTCACGCAAATCATTCCAGACATCCTTAAGTATGAATTATCACATTGGATACAATAGCAGGTTCAAGACTGTTCCATAACCATATCTTGATAATAGAATTCTCACAAATCCACTCATCACAGGCTGTGACTGTGGAAGGGTCCTTAGGATCAACAATAGGCCGGAGGATCATCTGTAATGTATTGCAGTTTTTCCCTTGGGTTATTTTTGAAACTCCGGAGAGTTTAATAGTAGCAATCTGAGCTTGGACATTGGTCGTTGGTGGTTTAGATCAGCCATAAGGAGGATTGATCAATCAAAGTAGTTGCAGCAGTAATATATCAATTGGCTCTTGGATAGAATAAGATTAGGGTTTGAAAACAACTCAAAATCAGTAGTAGCAATATTTGGGTACAAGAACCCAAATCTCAACAAGTATCAATTTTAGGGTTTACCAACCGCAAAAGTCAGCAAAATAGGTAGCCGAGTGCTGTTCTGTAAGAGAGGAAAAGATCCCAAAAGCTCTCACCAGGATATTGGATCGATTGGAGAAATAATACCCTAACTAGGGTCCTGTAGAAATAATAATAGAAATGCCTTGTACCACCTAAGTAGATAAGATCTCCAGTCTTCAATAATGATACACTGACTGGATCAGAAATAAGGATATCAATAGTCATAAAGAAGAAATCGCAGCAATAGTCTTCAAGAAGAAACCGCAACTTTGAATTGATGATCTCGAATAAGGATATCTTGTGCTTTAGGTAACTAGTAGAACCCTAGTTTTCAATTTAAAACTTCATCTAGGGTTAAATTTGTAAAAAACTTCAAACCAGAATCGCAGAGTAACAACCAATTAATGGCTGTGCTCTGATACCATGTAACTGAATACAAAAATAGAAAACCAGAACCAAGAGTAAGAAGAAGAAGAGGAAGAAGAGGAAGAAGAGAAGAGAGCTGTCAAGAATGTTCTAACTAACAGCCTCTCCTCACTGCCTTTATTTATATATACATCAGATTACAAAAGAGGATTTCTAATCATATTAGGATCCATGCTATAAAACTCAGTTACAATAGGAGAATGAAAATAGAAACTAGACTAAACCTAATTATAAACCAACAATATAATAGTCATATAGGGAGGAATCTCGATTAGAATAATGGAATATTCTAATCAAGATTCTTCTCAAGCCCAATATGCTCGATATACTTCAACAAGAGGATATTCTAAGTGTTCTATTCCGTCTCTCTCTCATTTGCTCGCTCTCTCTCTCTCTGCTTTGTCTCTTGATTTACTGTTTTGATCTACCCAAAAAAAAAAAAGATTTACTATTTTGAGAGATTTTTGAGTTTCTTTCCTCTTATTGATTGAGCACAATCCAAGGATGTCCCAACATAGCTCCATAAGTGATTGCAACAACTACTGGAAGGCCTAAGGAACTGTTTCATCTTGGGGGTCGATTCACAACCCATATTGCACCATATGAGGTAACTATGATCTTAAGGAGAATGGCTGGTGGCACGACTCAGACCCACTAAGTGTTTGTGATTTTCGCTCGTGTATAATCTCTCATATAATACATGGTTGCTTTGTTTCAAATGCTAAGCCGCTGAGATAAGTTATATACTCTCAATTTATGTGGTATTATTTTCAACTAGGTCTGTAAACGGATCGGATTCAGCTCGGATAGTGCTATATCCGCATCCGCATCCGATTAGCTATCGGACGGATTCGGATAGTGCTAAAAGGATACGGACACGGATACGGATCGAATATTTTATCCGTTTACATGTAAATATAGTTTTTTGGATAGCTATAGCCTATCCGTATCCGCATCCGTTTAGCTTTCGGACGGATTCGGATAGTGCTAAACGGATACGGACACGAATACGGAAATGAATTTCGGCTATTTATTTACACCCCTATTTTCAACACACCCTAAACAACTACATACCCACTGGGCATCGAGCAAACAAATTCTGTAAATGAGATTACGTCCAAAAATCTTTTTAAGTTCTGGATTATGTTCAATAAAGTGGGAACTTGTTAAATTAAGTACCTATAAGCTCTTCAAAATTCAATCATTTCTTCTTCTATTCTAAGGCTTGCCTCCACAAGCAAACAGAAACATACCAAATCAATTTACCGAGGAAAGTTCAAGGGACGAAGAATAGAAGAGGGATTATAAAGAGAGAGAGTTCACCTGTAGAGGACATAGAAGGCGACATAAACCAGAGCGTGGCCTATGTGACTGTAATCATAGGCGGTGATACCACAGACGTACATGCCCACCTTACCGGGCTCTTTGGGCTTGAAGATTTCCTTCTGTTTAGTCATGGTGTAGCAAAGCTTCCACAGCACACAAGCGGGAGTTCCAGAGTTAAGCTTGAGATTCTCTGAACACCCAAATCCTAAACTTGGAAAAATTATCGCTTTTATTATAGGGGAAAAGACAACTTGCTTGCAGTTACCCGTTGGAGAAGACGTTTCCATCCTCCAATCTCTCCATGGGTTTAGATTTTGAAGACTGGAGAGAGGGAATGATTTGACTGCCGCCCCTCCCCATGAACGAATTCGTTTTGCAATGCCTCTTGAACTCTGATTCTCCACATGAAGATGAACATCGAATACAGAGAAGGTTCCGTCATAGAAAATCGTCAATGGAGCATTTTCTGGAGGAATTTGCAGAAGAATGCCAGAGACAAAGGTAGTAAAATCCCTACATAAATAAGAACAGAGCTACGGATGGAAATGTCAATAGATATTGCCAGAAAAGCTTACAAATGTAGAAGATTTATAGACGATGGAGGAATGATTCTTTGATGTCCTATTAATAAAATTAAAGCTCCCGTTTTCTGATAATGAAAACTGTGAACTTCCCACACTTATCCAGCGCAATTGCTACTGACCCAGAAGACCTTTGACACAACCAAAAGGGAATATTAAACAAAACAGAAGACCATCTCCACAGTCTCAGAAAAAAAATTCCTGTGGATAAATGATGAAACCAAAAAAAAACACACATTGTTCAAAACGAATAATCCATCTTTGAATCAACGAGTCCAAATGTAAAAAGAAATTCTTCAATTGCAACCCCTTTCCAACATTTCATTGTATTGAAGAACCGACTCCTGACTCTGCATTCTCATCTCTTCATAGAACCTCTGAATGAACAGCTCTGCCTTCTGATCAACAGAGTCATCTTCTTCATCTGAATCCAATGGCTCAGGCAACTCTTTTGCAGTACCATCAGCAATGACAGGTGGAGATTCTAATGCAAAATCTTTTTGTCCATTTTCTTCATATTCTCCGTCGACCCGCAAACCACCAGAACAACTGCAGAGGAAGAACAATGAATGGATATCTCGGCCACGGGTTCTCTTCTTGTATGGCTTTCTGTAATAATGGATCAAAGGAGTGTTTGAAGGAGAAAACTGGTACTCTTCAATGAAGGCGTAGCTATAGTACTTGAGAAGCTTTAGCTTCTTGAACTTCCTGGTTTTCTTTAGGAAAATGAGCTTTCGGCAGACGGGTTTACCCATTTTCGCCATAAACATGGGGATATTTAAGAGATTCAAAGCTCTTACGAAGATGGGCGCTCTTTGCTTGGGCATTTTTTATGGTCTCCTCTTTTCACTTGCAGAAAGGTTTTTTTTTTGGGGGGGTGGGGGGGAGAAGAGGGGAAAGGAGGCTAAGGCTTCTTGGGTGATGCAATGCGAAGAGACTCTTTTCTTGCAAGAGTTTTTATGGAGGAGAAAAGTGTTTCAAAGTGGTTTGGAGATGTGATTGCTGGTGGGGAGCTGTAAAAGGGAAGAAAGGTCGGTGTTGCTTTGGACTTATTTTGAATTTTTAATGGATTGTGAGCAGGTAGCCGTTGAACTGCACCTCTTAATTTTTTTGGAGCCAAAATTTCAAATCCAAGGGCTAATGGCTACTTCTATTCCTTTGGCAGACCAAATCTGAGGTCTATTACCGGTTCCCTGCTCGCCAGGAACAGTTGTCTGGTTCCTCTCGTAGGGGTTGAAAATGACGACCTAACCCCTGCCCGAACACACTGTCTGAGGGAGGGTTAAGTCGTCATTTCCGCCTCCCTATGAGAGAACTGGACAACTGTACCGGACAGGATACAATCCCAGTATTTTGTTCCTTCATCGCTTTGTGCTGTATGAATAATAATAAGTTTCTAACTCTGTACTAAATCAGAATCCATCGAATCAAAACTGACAGTTTAAAGTTGAATCGAACCGGATTGGTTTGGTTGTGGTTTTGAAGTTTTCTAATCAGTTCCAATTTAATTTTAATTAAAAAATCATTGGTTGTAAATCAATTAAAATGTTAATCCGATTATAAATTACTATAACAAAGGACGCACCCAGTGCACAAGGCTCCTGCCATTGCAGGGTTTGAGAAGAATCATAATGTACGCAACATAGACGATTAAATATATTGTACTATTTCTTATTAGAAAAAACTTAAGAACCGATGCTCTTGCAATGCCAAAATCTCCATATTCTTCAGCTCTGAGATTGGGGAGGGGAGTGGGCGAGTCATGAAGTTGTTATGCAACTCCAATGGAAGGAGGCTGTAAAGGAAAAACCGATTAAGCCAAATCGATTACTAATCAATCTTGATTTGGAAAATTGAAACTGATTAATAATAATTGATTCCCTGAAATATAGTATGATCGTAGCCACCCAAATTCCCACAACCATGTTGTAAGCTTGAATCAAATGAGACCCATTCCGTGTGGTTTAAGAGTCCCCACGCTCCCACTTTAAAGGGAATGTTCATTATTTGTGGGGCTTATGGTCGTTGGATCTAGACATACTGTACCAGAATTTAACCAGGTTTTCAAATAAATTTGAAATCCACGTCCAGTTTCCTATCCCCTTTTCCTATCCCCTGAGATTATGAGGGTCTATTTACCCCCAAAACCACAAAAAAAAAGATTATGAGGGTCTCTTTACCCCCCAAAAAAAAGAAAAAAATATGAAGCTCTCTACTTTGCCCCCACGGAAATAAGAGGCATTTTCTTGTTGGTCTGCCGGAAAATCAGGTCATTAATTTTTTGTACAGCGGTGTTGTGGTGTAGTGAAAGTAGAATTTTTATGTGCTGCTGTAACTGGAGCGCTGCTGTATGCATTGTGCGGCGCAGCAACGGTCATGTGTGCACACATGACTGCTGCTGTACGGTACGATGCATACAGCAACGCTCTAGTTATAACAGCGGATAAAGGTCCGTGAAAGTATGGCTTATGCCCAATCAATTTGGCTCTCCTCCAACCGTGGCGGGAGGGGCTCATCCCCCTGACATGCTCATATGTTTGGGCGTAGAAGCCATGCAATCAAGTAGTTTTCTTTTGGCATGGTCATGTCATATCCTTTCATGGCATGCTCATATGTCTGGGTGGCTTTCTTTTTTTATTTTTTTTTTAATTTTTTAAATGCAGTATTTTAGTTCTATTCAAACCTAGGCATTTACCATCCCAATAGGTGTGGAAGAGAAGGTTGGCTTCATGGCTTGGGGCTCAAGGCCTCTTCCATGGCATGCTCGTACGTCTGGGCATAGGAGCTACGTATTCAGGCAGCTTTCTTTTTTTGGTTTTTTTAATGCAATATTGTAGTTCTACTCAAACCTAGGCATTTACCATCCCAGCCGGGCCCTTTTATCATTTTTCCAAGCAATAGCCCCTCACTTTGCTCAATTTCAAGAATATTGGAGGATCACAGATTGTTTTTTTTTTAATAGAAAAAAGGCTATACATTATATTGGAATGAAACATGTACTGGATCAGCTCTTGGCCTGATCAGCCCATCCCCAAAATTAGCCTGAACAACCGGCTTGAAATAGACCCAAAAAATTCAATGCCAAGCCTGGCCCTAACTTATATTGGACTAGAGCCTGATAGGGCCGTGCCAAGCTCGAACTATATATCGAACCTAGCCATATATACATATAATAATTTGATTAATATTTCAAGCTTTCAAATTAGTTTGCATGATGAGTCAAACCTCGGCCTTTTCTCAATACCCAAACCCTTCAACTAGTTACACATGTTCTACACATAAATCATATATTTTAGATTAAACTACTTGCACCACCCCCCGAGATTTGTCTCGTTGACTTGTACATCTCCTACTTTTTAAAATCTTATTTTTAGACCGCCTAGGAAAAGGTTGGTAATAGTGTTTGGTTGTGGCCCGATAGACACCCGATCAATACTGTTAACCAACCTTTTATAGCAAGATTATACCGCTTAAACCCATTTAGTCTGATTATAATCCAATTAGCGAATTAGGCTGGTTATAGTCTGATTACCATGAGCCTAATTATGGATCAATAATTGATTGACCAAATAAAAGCTTATCCATGCCCTACCCTAAGAGGCCTGATTACCTATATGGTCGACATTGGTATGTTGCCTTAAATTGGTGAGAACCAATTAGGCCTGATCGAAACCGATCAAGTCCAACTTGTTAGACACCCCTACCATTGGTGCCCCCCCCCACCCCCCCCAAAAAAAAAAAAAAAAAAAAATTGAAAATAAAGAACAACATTTTAATGAATTTTGTTGTTGTTGTAATTAACAAACAAATTCAGACCAAGTGTAGAAAATGGGAGAGGGTTTCCCACGTTACCAACATGGAAAGGAATTCACACACTTCCACCACTTATTGATTTGACAGGTATCAATCCATGCAGATCCCACACTTCTCCACATTTTATGAGAGAGCATGAAAAAGAATCCACACACGAACAATATGTAGATCTTTATTCTCTTAGCAAATAATTAAAACCAAGAAATTTATCAACTCGATGCAAATGTACAGGGAATTTTTTGGAACTTGACCATACTAAGTTGAACAGATGGCAGATTAAAGAAGTATGGAGAGCAAAGCAGGAACTGCAGTAATGTCTCCCTACCCCTGCTCCTCATGCATGGCCTTGGCAGTTGGCACAGTGTATATACCCCTCTCAACTTGAACTCTTTATTTGACAACATCTATAAAAGGATCTTGGTTTTTTTGCTGCTAATATTAGGCGCCTTGCTTTAAGGGCAATGATAAGACGTCTTAATCTTGTAATATCAGGGAACAATGTAGATCTTGAGGGGGGGAGGGGGGGGGGGGGAAATATAAGAACACCCCCTCAATTATGGCCTATTTTCATGTATACCCCCTCATCTTTAAAATCTTTCAAACACACCCCCTCATCGTGATACCGTTATCTAACTAACAGAAAAAGTAAAATTACTAAAATACCCTCTATATTTTAATAGATTAAAAATCAAAAAGACCAAATTACCCTAAATGCTCCCACCTTTCCAGTTACCCTATTTCCCAATCTCACGAAACCTCCTCACCGTTGCTCTCTCCTTGACCCCCACCTTCATCTTTGATCGCTAGGGTCCTTGTATCTCTCTCTCTCTCTCTCTCTCTCTCCTGAAATCACAATTGCAGGGTGGTCTTCACATCCATCATTTTTTTTTTTTTGAATTAAAGATAAATCAATTCAATGGTCAGATGAGCAACACTTATATTGGTTGTAGGTTCTTGCAGTGAACACTACAATGTTTGTAACTGAGTTAGTTTTGTATTGAGATAAGCAGCATTTATCAAGGTATTCTTTGTCTACTCATTTATTTCCTATTCCATCTGCTCTCTAAAATTTACGTACCTTTGAGTTACCATACTTGTAATGACAGTTGACAGTAGCCACAAAGCATGAAATTAGTACCATTGTTTTCTAATCAAAGGCTAAATACTCCCATAACAGAGAGTTGTGGAGAAAACACCATTGTTCCTTGTCCATTCTGTTCTTTGAATCAAGACAATCCTTGGGTTGTTTTTGTTTTAATTTTTCCTCCATCTATCTATATAGGGTTCCTTAATATTGAATGAGGGAACTAGTAACGATTGTGTAACATTACTGTGGTAAGAGTTTAAAGTAGGTTACACAATCATAATTTCCAAAATTTTCCTTTTCCTTTTTAAAAACAAATCCACTTCCCTTCCCTTCCTTTTACTTGCGATCAGATGGAATTTAAACGTAAGATGTGTCTTCTACCTTATCACTCTTCCCATATTATTGATTGCTTTAATCTCTTTAATTTTCACCCTTCTCTTTTGTATTACAGTGTGGGGTTAGATCTTTTCAGGGGAACCATATGTGACACTTTGAAGCTGGGGTTATTGAACCTGCAATGAGCAAAGTGAAGATATTACATATTGTTAGAAAAACACTAATATCAAAGGAAAAGGACAAAGAGATATATAGCCTGAGTTGAACAAGACTACTATGTCCTTAAGACAGTATTTGCACTCTATTACTGCACTGGGTTGCAGTAAATCTGCCTCCCAAGATAAAACAGACTGGACCGATTACTGATTTGCAGAGACAGTAATCACTTGAAACTATCAAAGAATTTAGAATTTGTTAATGCCTGACTAACTGAAATCGTACCACAAAAATTGAATAATTTGGGCTGTCCATTTCACCTCTATTTATAGTGGTGGATGTATCCCTTCAAGACACCTCATGGAATGGGTGTGTCCATTGACATGAGTGGATAGGATTAAAAGATTCTAATCCAAGCACTTATATGTAAGTGTCTCTTGGAGATACGCCATAGTGTAGGTGTGTCTCTTGGTTTAATGGATTAGATTAGAACATTTCAATCCAAGTGCCATGAATGCACCTATACAAATGGATATGTTTCTTTGAAGATACATGTTCCTTAGCCAAAAAATCAAGCCAACATTGAACCAAAGAATGACTCAAAACCGTCCATACAATTATTGAAAAATTCCAACACATGTAGAAACAAAAGGGACTGAAGATTGAGATCTTGTGATATGTGGATAGGGTAATGGTCACCTCTGAAGGACCATTAAAAGTCCGTAGGACTTAGTATTGCGCCCCATTGTCTTTGACTTTGTTTACATGGAGTAATTTCAGAAATTGTACCTTATTATTTTATAAAATTTGTATCAATTTTTGGGAGGGAGGTCATTAGGGTTCGAGGTGTAAACAGAGAGACTAGAGGAAGAGAGCTTGTAATCCTATTCTCCATTGCTAGTAAAGTCACTCTTATCTCACCATGGATGTGGGCACCTTGTCGAACCACGTATATATTTGCGTTGTGGTTGCTTGATTGTTCTTTATTACGTTGTGATTTCAGCATCTTGTATAAGTTGTTACACTTCGTAGGATGTTAATTGGGGTGAAATTATAACTGGTTCTCTTAAGAATGTATTCATTTTGTGAGTTTTAGATTCCAATTAATTTGCAACCGAATCCACTATTACAATTTTGCATATAGACAACATGATCAAGGTTGTCAAGGACGAAAGTGAAAATACAGAGGAGTAAGACTTCCAAACCTCATACCCCAAAGACATAACACAGTTACAATTTTGCTCAGTTTGTGCGTGCTTTGGTGTTGTGAAACGGACTGGTGTATTGTTATTACCGATCCCGCTTACTGTAACCTTGATCTGGTAAGTTTTCTACCAAACAAAAAAATAAAAAAAACCTTGATCTGGTAAGTACAAAAAACTCTTAATATTTTGGTTTCTTGATGAATGGAGGAGTTCAGGGGGCTTTGGGTGGTATAGGGTTTTGGAGCTCGCTTGCGGTATTCTAACTTATTAAACCCAGTTTTGAATCCCTTGCTCAACCTTAAGGGTTGTGGCCAAAGTTTATCCCATAAGCATGCATGGACATACATGAGAATATATGCCGATACACAAGATGGTATTTTACTTGATGAAAATATCAGATTTCATTCTCCTTTGTTAAGAGTAGGGATATAAATGGATATTTGTAAATCCGTATTCGATCCGCGTTCGTATCTGTTTAGGAGAATCCGAATCTGTCCGAAACTAATCGGATACGAATATGATAATCCCCCTATCCGATCGATTATTATCCGATTCGTTTAGCAGTCCGACGGTAATAAAATATCTGAAATATAACTCTATGTTTGTCTATCCTTTTAAGTTATCTTATTGGATTTTGTTATCTTATTTTTATAAATTCATAAGTTAAGATAATGTGATTCTTTTTCTAGATTTGATATTGGTTTATATATTGTTTTATGCAATGTGATACATGGAATTACATATCTATTAAAAAAATCAAAAGTAAAAACGTAAGAGAATAAAAGACTAAGAAGAGTAAAAGAAAGGGTAGTTACTGAACTCTCATGTCTCAACCCTAACCCTCATCATAAAAACGGTAAATATGTTAACGGATAGTCGAAAAATCATATTCGATCCATATTCATATCCATTTAGGAGAACCTGTATTAAATAAAACCTCTATCCGAAAATTATCCAAATCCGTCCGAAAACCAATAGGATATTATCCGAATCCGTCCGAATATAATCGGATACGAATATGATAATGCCACTATCTGACCGAATTCGATCCATTTACATCCCTAGTTAAGAGGTGGGAGATGGGAGCGGTACAAGGGAGTGGGGGCGGTATAGGAGAGATGTGTCCAACCCTATGGCAGACTAGGGAAAAAAAAAAAAGGGTTAAATACTCGTACCCCCTAAAATGGACCCAATATTTCTCGTACCCCCCTAAGGTTCTGATAATTCATCGTACCACCCCTAAAAATTCCACTTACCACCCCTACTTTACGCCCCTTAAAACCATTTAAGTCCACACAAAGCATTAAATACTTGAAAATGACCAAATTACCCTTTTTTCTATCTTTTCTAAAATTTGAGAAGACCTAATTGCCCTAACCTATTTGCTAAAATTTGAAAAGACCAAAATACCCTCATCTTTCCCAAATCATCTATCTTCTTTTACAATGTAGGTATCCAATACAACCATCACCACCACCACTCTCCACCGCGCTTCTAGTCGCTACCACTTCTTTTGGTAGAATCGTCTTCAATTCCTCTTCGAAATCACTGATCTTCTCATTCTCGCTGTTGCTCAGTGCGTGCTCCACTAGTACCTATCTCAGCTTTTGCATTAAGGGGTAAGTGGCACTGCAAGGATCATCGATGTAAGCGAACACATATTCCCGATCTACCACCTTGAGTAGATCCTTCTCACAGAACCTTGAAGGGTGAAGGTCTCTGTTCACTCCCATGGTTAAAACCCTCTTCGCCACTTGACTCACCGTGTTCTTCACTGTATGCCTCAAGTTCTCCTCCAAGTGTCTCAGATCTATGGCTTGGCATAACGCAACCAAAAATGTGGAGGACATGAGCTTCACAGAACCTTTCTTTCTTCTTTTTTTCAATTTACCCTCTCCCATCTTACACACAGTCTCTCTCTCTCTCTCTCTCTCTCTGTGTGTGTCTCTGTCTCACCGTCTGGAGTGCTTCCCTCGCGATTGTGAGAGGAGGAGTTGGAGAAATGCATGGCTTGCTGCAATTGGTTAAGGGACTTGAGGAATCCCATGGCTTCTAATCGGCTCCGTGGAAGAGATAAGTGACTTTGGCGAAGGTGGAGGAGTTAGGATCCCACTTGGTGATGATGGATTTGGCCTGTTCCAGGCTCTCTTCCATCATGGATTCGGAGAAGGTGTGAAGGGGATTTGGAGTAGGATTCTTCGGCTAAAATTTCATGAGAATCAGGCTACAGGTACAGGAGAGAACTCATCTTTGTTGTGCTGCTCTGCGCTCTGGACATGGTTGGTTACTGGGTTGGACAGGAATTGAAGCTCTGAGCAGTAAGAAGTCATGGCGATCTCGGCACCCTTGAACCCGTAGTCCAAGCTAGGGTTCTGGCCACCGGAGAGATTGGAGGGAAGACCATTGTTGTAGAAATCGTTTACCAACTCGGAAGATGATGATTTGGGGAAGATGAGGGCATTTTGATCTTTTTAAAATTTAGCAAATAGGTCAGGGCAATTAGGTCTTTCCAAATTTAAGAAAAGATAAAAAAGGGTAGTTTGGTCATTTTGAGCATTTAATGCCTGGTGTGGACTTAAATGGCTTTAAGGGGGTAAAATAAAAATGGTGCGTGGAATTTTCAGGGGTGATACATGGAATTGTCAAAACTTTAGGGGGGTACGAGGAATATTGAGTGTATTTTAAAGGGGTTTGCGTATTTAACCCAAAAAAGAGAGGCATGATTTGTATTTAGTATTTACCCCTAAAGGGTATTTTCGTCTTGAAATTTTTAATTTGGGCAATTTGGTCCAAAAAAATGGTTGGGTGAGTATTAACGTTTAAAACTAAACGACAGTTAGTTTGATGGACTGATACATCATAAAACCGGCACCCAATAGAGGGAAGACACGTGTGTCCTTTCGGGGGAGAGGACGGAGAGAATGAGGTATGGGCACTCGACTAGGTCGTTCCATGAAGGACGAGGTGGGGAAAAGACCGATCTAGTATAAATGGCGACTTGATCCTAGCAGAGGCCCGACCATGCCATGATAATAAATCCGAATAAAAGTGGTGAAATCATATTCCGAAAACGAAGCAGGATGGCCCTAACAGCCCTAAATTAATACGCCAATCCAGCCTGGTGAGGCGTGACAGAGTGGGGACTCATCCCTAAAACTTAAAGGATTTCTAGTCTCCTAAACTCATGCCAAGGGAACTCCTTTTCTTATTAAGTCACGTCACCGTCTGCAGGACTCTCCCAATCGCTTATAAATAACTGGGTAACCTCCTTCCATGATCATCTGGATTCAATCACAATTATTTGTTGCTAGAGAGTTCTGACTTAGGCATATCGACTCAGTCCGATCTTCTATTACTATTTTTTTCTTTGCAGGAACGACACGCTCCACCCTAATTCTTGATGCAACATAGACTAATTGAATGACTTTCAATAGATGAGGGGGTGTGTTTGAAAGGTTTTAAAGATGATGGAGTGTATATGAAAACAGGCGAGGGGGTGTCCCTATATTTCCCCTTTTTTGTCATAGTTTCAAATTCAATTATTTATCGTCCTATCTGCTTCAATTGAAACTTTGACATGTGAGCAAACCACTTTAGGTCTAACTATCGATAAAATTTGAATCTCTCTAATTGCCATGTGGTAGGTCTACACATCCACCCATCAATTTTGCCCGTTGATGGTTGTCCACCAAAACTACTCCCGATAAATTTTCTTACCAAAAAAAAGTTTTCTTTCCATCAGAATTCAAAACCTATGAGAATTTTTTTTGAACGGTATCTGAAGAGTCCTGACGATCTAATGGTCGTTACCAATCCTGGATGTGGGCCTGTGGGGTCTGGTGGGAAAAAAGATCATCTCAATCCGGGCAGCATGCAGCAGTGTGCAGCGTCTGGGATTGATTTGGCACTTTGACCATCTTACCTCCTGCCCAACGCCTTGCCCGAGCAGGGGTAAGGCAGTCAAAGCGCCCTGTCAATCCTAGGCATTGCACAAGTGCTGCACGCTGCCCGGATTGACAGGATCCAAGTCCGGTCTCTTCCACAGGAACGGATGTGTAATGTGTTAAAAAACATTTTACACGTGTTCCATTATGAGCATCAGATTCCCTTCTACTTAATGCCTATCGGTCCAACTGATGGACACTTTCGGGAACTGGTGGGCCTCCAAACCCATATGACCATATGCAACTCTTGTAGGACCCACCTTAAGACGTTCCCGCCATTTTTTTTCTGTTTCTAAAAGACTTGCAAGTCTCATCTCCTCTGTATAGTTCGCATCGAAGGGTTCATCTTTCATCTGTAGAGTCATCTCCAGCCGTTCAATGACAAATATCATCAGTAGTGTTATAGGTTAAGCCGGTGTCCAGGCCCAGGCCCAGGCCCAGGCCCAGATAAGTGAAAGAACTTCCGGGGTGCGCACGGTACACCGACGTGTAATGTAGGACTAAGCCTTGTGCGAGAGAGGCATATTAAACTCAAAACACTCCAAAACAAAATTTATTCCCGAACGTTAAAACCGCTTTCATCTTCTCTACTACCAATCTCATATGTTTATTTTCCCGGCGAAATATTCTTTGTCCCTCCCGAAGTCGAATTCTTCAAACCTTCCCTGATTGGATTTTCAGTTTTAGGATCTCCAAAATTGATTAGAAGGAGGGGAAAAGCTTCGATCTTAGTTCTTCCGCTCAAGCATCCACTCCTGATTAATGGTGTTTTCGGGAGTCTCTGAAAGAGAGAGACCACAGGATTTCATGGCGATGGCTCCTGAAAGATCGAGGCCTCTCCACAATTTCGACATGCCTTTCTTGAAATGGGGGAATCAAAGGCTTCTTCGATGTATGAAAGTGAATTCCAATGGAGAAATTCCCACCGTAGACCACAGATCATCGGCTTCCGAAGCCGACTCCGAAGGTTTCATTGGCCGGCGAAGAGAATTCGACTCTACCAAGCGGAGATCTTCTAACCCCTCCGAAGGTTTCAAGAAACTGCTTTTGCCGCGGATAGGAGCTCATGGTGAGAAATCCGAGTTTGAGGGGTATGTAGATGATGGGATTGCAGAGGTTAGGGCAAAACTCATGTCTGAACTCCGTTCGGCTGCTTATAAGATTAACGTTGCGATTCCGAAGGACAGCGAAGAAGATGAGTCGGTGGCGGCGGCTGCAAGGCCGTGGAATCTTAGAACGAGGAGAGCAGCTTGTACGGCTCCCAGTGAGGGCGGAAGAGGAGGTGCTGGATGTTCAAACTCAAAGAATGAAGACCGCCAGCCAAATTCTTCTCCTCCGCGGACCGACATTGCGACCATCAAATCGCTTCGGCTGAGAGGTTTGTCTCCTGCGCAAGGCAGCGTGGAGAAGAAGGAGAGTCCTAAGTTCTCGATCCCTCTTTGTCGGCAAGATATTGAGGACGATTTTCTGTCGATGACAGGGGCGAGGCCATCTAGGAGGCCAAAGAAGAGGGCTAGAATCGTACAGAAGCAACTGGATGTAAGGAAGTGTTCCAGTTTCTTTTTCATTAATACAAACAAGGAGTGAATTTCAAATCTTTATTTCTTTCAAAACATCCTAATTCTGGTTTGATTGATTTTGCAGACGATATTTCCTGGCTTATGGTTGTCAGAAATAACTCCCGATTCATACAAAGTACCTGATATTCCTGAACCTGGAAAGGTTGGTTGCTTGATTTTCTGTCCTGCTTTTCCCCTTTTTGTTTTTAGCTGGTTTCTTCGATTCTTTACTTCCCCTTTCCTTTTCTATAGTCTGAATAGATTCTCAAAATACTTGACCTGCTAAGCTAATACTTTTGATCATGGTTTTCTGCAGAGATAGGCATTTTATAACAACAGTTCCACTTGCTGACAATGGGTGCTTGTTACCTCAATTGTAATACACCATCCAGCTGTAAATTGGGGTTTCCCGTTAACCTGCTTTGCAAGGTTTGCTAATTCCTTCATTGGTTCATCCTCCTTTTATAATCAAGAACAGGTGGGTGTTGTTTTATGTTGGGTAAAAAGAAAAAGAAAGAGCAAAATGCTATTGAGCTTATGTGCAGAATTCACTTGCTTACATATTTTTGTGGTATTGAATGGAATTATCAATTTCATAATTGTGAAATTAGTTGTTGGTTTCGGTTATCAGTTTCATTCTTTTTATTCAAAAATGGAGAGTAAATATAATTGTGGGTGTAGATCCAAGACTTGAGTAGGTGCAATGAGGGAATATATGTTTCCCTTTATATTAATAATTTATGAACAATGACTGTTTAGATTTGCAGAGTTGGAAATACAGATTATAGAATATAGATTGGGACTTCGCTAAAAAAAAAAGGAGAATTTCGTTGTAAACAACTTTACAATGTCAGTTCCTTTTAAGCTGTTAACTCATTTAGTATCAACATTGGTTCATTCCTTCCTGATTGTGATATTATTAGTGTAGCCAAGAATAGGTAGCTGTTGTCTGATGGAAGGGTGGGTGGGGAGGGGAAATATGAAACTTGATGTGCTGAGTTCTTTTGCTTACATATATTGAACATGATATCTGTTTCATGATCATGAGATTAGTTGTTTGCACTTAGGGCAAGGGATAATAAAAGGGTAAATTACACCTGGGTACCTCTTTTTTCATAAATGTTATGTTTGGAATACCTCCTTTTTTCATATTTCTAATTTTGCCCATAAATGTTATATTTGGAGACACTCTGTTTTTCTCTCCATCCTCTATATCTCTTCTCTGGTCGATTTATCAATGGTCCCACCCACAGCGGGGGAGAGGTGTAGAGAGCGAGCAGGGTAGGTAGAGATACAGAGCGGGAGGAGAGATGCAAAGAGTTGAACCAGGGGAGAGAGAGACATTGGGGGAAACAGAGCAGGGGAGATAGAAAGAAACAGAGCGGGGGAGATAGAAAGAAACAGAGTGGGGGAGGGATGCAGAGATAGTGGGCGAAGAGAGAGAGAGAGAGAATGGGGGGCTTGTAGGGTAGGCAATTATCGAGGGCGCTGTAGGTGGTGCATCACAGCAAGGGGGAGAGAGAAAGAGGGGGAGGCTGCGTGAGTTTGCGGTAGTATTTGATAATCATGATCATACATGTATGGAAAAGTTGGAAATATGAATAAGGATATCCCAAACATAAATATTTCAAACGTGAGGTACCTAGGCGTAGTTTCTCTAAATGTTAGGTATTTCAGGTGTCCTTAAAAATAAAATCAAGGAAGTCATATTAGAGGCTTACAATTAGCGGATGGTAGTCCCTCAGGGAGCAAATGTTATTTTGGATTTAGCTCTTGGGCTTGAGTATGCTCTGGGGTACTCATTTTCCCCACTATAGATTGGAGAAACAGGGGATTTCAAATCTGCAGATTTGGGATTCTTTGACTATGTAGTCTCTGTTTGCAATATTGGCATTTGGATGTATGTATAGAATCTGCAGTCTTGGAGTTCCCCTGTTTTGGTTCTATAGTTTCGATTGTTTGAAATTCCTGATAATTTGACTGAGGATCTGATGACCTTTTTTCGCTTCATGGTTATTCTTCATCAACACCAGCACTTGTTCTTTGGATTAGGAAGACATTTAAACTTCATTTATGAACTTTAGACGCCCGCTACGAAAGTGCAGCTCCTGCATCCTCTGCCACATGGCATGCCAACTAGACAAATCTGAATCATTGAAAGGAAGAGGATATCATGTATTGATGAGGTATCAAATTTAAGGATCTAGTTCAATCTAATGGCCCACCTTGCGTTGCTTATATTTTCTTTGTATTTTCAATGGTCTAGAATTGTCCAGCGATTTGTGTATTTTCACTATTTTTCTTTGCTTTATTTTGACACTCCTGGAGAGTCATATTGGGTTTGAAATTGGGACTTAAGTAGGAAAGAGTGGGACATACGTCTAACCATAATTTGGGCCCCACCTGATATGCCATATGGCAGATATGGGTTGGTGGAGCTGCACTTGCAGCTGCTCATCTCCCCTCCCCACTCCCCCAACCCCCTTTTTTGTTTTGAAAAACAAATTAAAGAGCTGAAACAGATCTACAGTCAAAAGCTGGAGACTCTCACAAGGGCTTTGGAGGAGACTCTTGCCAAACAAAAGAGGTTACATTTAAACCAAAATGAGCCAAAGAATGCGCAGCAAAATTACAATTCCTTGGATACAGAAAGCCGCCTGAATGTGTTTTCAGAAGAAGGAATAAAGCATGATTTTGCAGTCTCCTATATCCGCTCAGACACACCGTGGAGGATCAAGAGAACCATCTAATAGAAGCTTGAAAATAGAAAAGCAGTCGCCTTCAAATCAAAAGCATTTCTAAGAGCTGTCATCTCAGCCATTTCAGGAGATACTCGACTCAGACATTGAAACTCACCATGTAGAAATGAGTGATCCTCTTCATAATCGCAAACAATGAAGCTAGTGATAGAGTAATTTTTTGAATTTGCTCTATCAATATTCTTAACACCATCAGCAGGTGAAGAGTACCAAACGACAACATATAATCTTGAGCTTAAGAATCTTCTAAAAGCCATGACAAGCACTTGCCACTAAACTGAGCTTTGGCTGCATCCAGAACAAAGAAGGTTTTTGGTGAAATGCTTTCAAAGACCAGTTTATTTCAACTATAGTAAGTAACAGTAGCTGCAAAACAGAAGATTGAGTCATCCATCATCACCTTCTAATTTTGCAACAGGCCGTCTCCACGGATATTTGATTCTGATGAGAAGAAAAAAAAAACAAAAAAAAAAGATATTATCAAATCAACAACCTCAATATCAAAAGCAAACTTGGATTCAAACCACACCAATTGGGCAAAATGACGTTTAGAAAATAGATAGCAGGTTTTCAAGAATCGGGATTGGATCGGTCGCGAGTGATCCTGATTTAGGACGATCTAGATCTTGATTCCTTGTTTCTGAATCCTTGATAGATGATTATGAAAAAAAAAAATAAAAAATTCTTTGATAGATGGTCAATAGCTTCCATCCACGGCATTCAATCGAAACAGGCAAGTAATTATCTTCTATCCATTGCAGCCGCCTAACAAGAAAGGATCTTAAAGGAAAAGAATACTAAAACCCTTGGCGTATACCATTTTAACACCCCAAAGCTGGTTCCAGACATTTGATATGTTTTGGTACTATGACGAAATTTGATTAGAAAAGCATTGCCCAATGTATCTATTCAACATTTTGTACTGTAGAGACCTTCTTACCCGTGGAGCTTGGAACCCATATAAACTAATGGGTCCAATTTTTGTGTACGGTCGTCAAACAGTTCGTCCAATTAGGGGGTGGGTTTATGATATTTACGGAGGCTTTTGTCTACGTCCACGGGTTCAAGTACGGTTCGGTTTGGTTTAAACCATTTAGTGAACTGATCTTAATTTTGAGATCATAATCGAACCATTTATTAAACGGATTTCACGGTTTGGCATGGTTCAGTTTGGTTTCAATAAATGTTTCTATTTGCTTTTGGCTCATTTATGTATACTGAAGAATATTAAACGTTTATTCGGTTAAACGGTCTGGTTTGGTTTCAACCATTTAATTAAACTATTTCAATTTTGAAATCATAATCGAACCAATCATTAAACGGTTTCACGGTTTCGATTTTAAACGGTTCGATTCGATGTTGCTAAATAGTTTCAGTTTGCTTTTGACTGTACATGAAACTTTTGTCATAAACTAATGAGCAAATTACATGTATCATCCCTATAGTTCAAGTAACCTTTCATTGTTTGAACAATTACATGTACCTCCCCTGGATTATGGTGGGGTTTATAAATAAATCCCAGTTCGTTAAGTTTTGTTTTTTTTTTTGGGAAATTATCGGTGCCACCCCTTGACGTTTGCCTATATTTTAAGGCACACCCACTAACTACCATAATATCAACCATTACCCATTTTTGAATGGTGTTAACATATGAAAATTTTCTGACCTATTCCTAAACAAATTTCCGATTTTACCCTCCCATCTCATCCTCCATCTCCACCTCCACCTCCACCTCCACTTCTGCCCCCACTCATTTTCAGCCACTGTGGCCCTGCTACGCAACCTCCACTCCCACTCCCCAGTGCTCTCCCCCACCACCACCCGTCCCTACTACTCACTCCCATCCCTAACAGAACAATAGGAGCAAAAACTAACCCCCAACAACCGAAAGCAAAACCAGAAAACCACTTCCACAATTTTGGTTCTAGACCAGACAATTTTCTTAGAAGGTTTCTGCTTAGGTAGAGACGCATCCCTCATTGACAACGAGTATTACCTCTGCTGCTCGGTTCAAAAGGTTTAATTTAGAAACCTGAATTTGTTAGAGTTATTATCCAATGTCTTTACTCCCTGGGCTATAAAAAGCCAACATCTCAATTGGAATCTAAATCTCGAATTTCTTACAAATCATGGAATTCATGTTGCTGGAATCCCAAATTCTTAATGCGAATTGGAATGAATATGTATCACCACTCTTGTTGCACTTGAGGATTTGGTAGAAGAAATTCGGGCTTCAGCTTCTTAATCTTCAAGCAGTTTATCCTGGAGTGCTTGAACTGTGGAAGCAACGTGGGGCTGGGCTCAAAGGCGGGAACGATGAGAGGGAGCAGACCATTAACCAGCTGTTGACGAAGATGGACGGCTTCTCCGGCAATAGCGGCATAATCGTGCTTGCTACTACCGACAGGCCTGGTGTTCTTGATGTAACTTTGCTAAGCCCAACAGAGGTTGAGGAGGAGGTGGAAAGGATAAAATAGGGTATGATGAACATTTCAACCACTTAAAGCTCTTGATTCTCCCATCTAATCAGTATTGCAAAGATGTATCTCTCATCGATAACGAGTATTAAATGAATTAGAAACGAAGCTCAAGCGATAAATTACCGGGATCTGAACTGACAGAGGAGCAGAGCTAGGGCTTCAACAAAAACTCAAAAGTGAATTAGAAGAAGACAAAGCAACCAGGGAAGCTTCATTATTTCTCTCTCCATCTCACCACCTCTAATGACTTGTTTTAAGAAATATGGCTTGCTCTGTAAGGTTTGTTGACAGAGGAGTGAGAGAAGAGGAAGAGGGCTCAATCGGAATCAGACGAGAAGAAGAAGGGGGCTCGCCGCTGCAACTCGAGCTTGTGATCAATTGAGAGTGAGACTTGGAGAGAGAACTCGCCTCTGCAACTCGAGCTTGGTCGGAGAACTGAAGGATGCGCGATCTAGGGTGAGGAAGAAAAGGGTTCGTGGGTGTTTTAATTGAAATGGTAGATTAGGTACTTTGCCAACTAAGAAGGGCAGAATTGTCTTTTAAAAAATATTAAATATCTGACATCACCACTTAATAGCTTTTAACTAATCTGTGTGGAATTAGTTTGGTAAAACAGGGGGTGGTGCTAATATTATGGTAGTTAGTGGGTGCCTTAAAATATAAGCAAATGTTAGGGGGTGGAACTGATAATTTCCCTTTTTTTTTTGATGAAAGTGTAATCACAGAAACCACACACCAATCCCAAAAGGTTAACCGACTTTTGGGACTGTAGAATGGTGGATATACACAATACACACCACACTCACACACCCGATGTGGGACTAAACCCCAGTTCGTTAAGTTGAAATCGTTGGTTGAAGCAAAGAATTCATAAGTGGCCATATTACCCTTCATAAAATTACCCTTCATAAAATTGTAGTCTTACCCTTTTACCCTTACATTACATAACCAAACCCATCTCTTCAACCTTCCATCGTTCCAACCTCCTCTTCCTCCATCTCAATTCTTTCTTCTTCGGCGATCTGCGGGAGCTCCACTCTCCAATCTGGCGATAGCACTGTTTACCCACTGAAATGGATTCGATGATGGAGCGCATGGACGGGTTCTCTGTAGAAACAGTTATAGTTGCCGAAGGTCCGTTTCAATTCTATCTCTCTCTCCATCGTCAAACTCATTTCAACAACTTTTTCTCAATCCTTTGCCGTCTCGATATCTTATGTCTTGCCATTGCAACTGTACTATATTTTTTTATCTCTCTTCATTTAATTTATGAGATTTTCTTTCTCCAAAACAATGGGAGGAAATCTGCCGCATGGATTTAATGCCTGTACCAAGCAGTCCAGCACCCCTCCTCCCCCTTCCCTTTTATCTTTCCAGTTTAGCTATTATCGGTTGTTTTATCTCTGAGATTTGTTGGTTTTGAGCATTCTAATAGGTTCTCATCGTTAAATGTACCAATTACCCCTTTCCCTTGGCCCATGTGTTTTCATCAAATTAAATTTTTGTAGGGAAGAGGTTGCAGCCTAGCAAGAGGAGGAAGAAAAAGAAAAAAAGGGGTTGCAGTTGGAGTTTAATAATGGTGGAACCGGTAACATGGGGTGGGGGCAGGGATGGGAGGTGGGACTGGCAGTAGGGGTGGGGGCGGAGTTGCAAGAAAGGGGTTGCAGGAGGAAGAGGAAGAAGACGAAGAAAGAAGAAAGAAGAACGAAGGGGCAAAACTATCTTTTACATCTAACACCTCACTAACATCGTCAACCTTTATGGATATAGTTGTAATTATTCAAACAACGGGGGTTACTTGTAATTGAGCCAAACTACGCGGATAGTACATGTAATTTGCTCTTTACTAATATTGTAAAACGCATTGGAGGAATGAAATCTACATGCGCAGGTTTGCATTTGCTGCAACAGAATCAAAGGCAAGTCTAATTAAATCTTCATTCCAAAGTTCTAGCTTGGACATCAAACAAATCTGCTACCATTCTGCAACAATACATGGATTCCTGAAATTGGGTAAAGAAGGTACCCTTGATTCTCAATAAACATTAATATGTGGGGTAGGGGTGTCAAAAAAGCCCGGTTAGCTTGGGCCCGCCCTAACCTGCCTTGAGCCTGAACAGGACTGGGTTGAGCCTGGGTTTAACATAAGATTTTGTCGTGTCGAGGTTTGTAAGGCCCTGGCAGGACCGGGCTGGGCTTAGTTTTAGTTTAAAACCCCTAGGGTTAGGCTGGGGTTTAGGTCAAGCCCAGCCCAACCCGACCCATTGACACTCCAGTGTGGGGGTCACAGAATTATACCACTGTTAAGGAATGAGACAATGTAAAATATACGTGGGGAGAGTTTTCCATGCCAGCAGGGTGGGGGTAATCTCCTACATTACACCAATCACAACATTGGAAATGGTTTCATCTAGTAGGAACTCATATGGTCAGGGAGGAGAGATAGAATGTGTGTGTGTCAGTGTAGACCACATGGTCAAAATGTGAGAATGCATTAGGATTATTTTCCTATATAATTATTCAGCAAAAATTTTTTTTTTTTTTTTTTGATGAAAGTGTAATCACACAAACTACACACCAATCCCAAAAGGTTAACTTATTCAGCAAATTGTTAACTTGAAGTATTAGAATGGAAAGATTACAACTTCTCGATCACCAAATTGGAATTGGCCACCAAAATGTGTTGTTCCTCAAGTGCACCCATAGCACACACAATCCGATCAAGATAACAATAAAGAAAATCACATAGAGAACAAAAGGTATACGTAAGGGACCGTCTAAATGACTTCAAGTTAACTGTTTAATGAATATTTATATGGGATACAGAATCCTGTAAATGACACCTTTATAGGTATATTTAGACATTGACACATTTTTTTTAAGGGATTTTTCTTATTGACACCATCTATGTGTCAAATAATTTGCAACCTTACATTTGCTCTTTTAATATTATACATATTTTTTCTAATAATACTTGAAATATGTGTGACAATGATACATTTTAATAATGATATAAAGATATGTCACTTTCAAGTTTTTTTGGAAAACCCTTTTATGCCCCTAATTTAAATAATTATTAGGAATAAGAAAAGGGACAATTAGAAAAAGATGTCAAGTTCTATATACACCTTTATATACCCTTAATTTAAAGAACTTTTCAGAATAAGACAAAGTGCAATTAAAATGTGTCAAGTTCTAAATACACCCAGAGAGGTATCATTTAGACATTCCCTTCTTTTAATTGAAACTTTTTATTTTATTCCCAAAAGTTCTTTAAATTAGGGGTATAAAAGAATTTTCAAAAATAATTTGAAAGTTACTTATCATTATGTCATTATCAAAGACCGTCATTGTCTTGCATGTTTTTAGAATACACATGTGAAATAACAGTATTTATCTTCATTGGAGAAAAAAAAGTATATTGCGTTAAAGGGTAAAAAACAATGTGTTTTGTTGAGCACACCTTAAAAAATGTCAATAAAAAAAATCCTTATACGCAATTTGGCAAACTCGCCCGCATCCACGGGTGAAATATCTCCCAAATACTAGAAAACCCAAAGCGCATCTTCTTCCCCTTAGCCTCAATTGTAGGCTTGAAGAGATTTTTATAATCCATTCCTAGAACATTATAAGAAAACCCAATTCACTCATGGGCTAGCCCAAAAAAGCTGCCGGGACTAACAATACCCAACCTAGTCCAAGATGGGGATCTGGTTCTCCTCCAGCTGTGGTGGGAGCTGGAGGGTCCAGTCCAGCAAAACCGGGAGGGGGGGGGTTTGTTCATTTCACAAGGGGGCCCACTTGGGTCCCTGTGAAATGATCAAAACCCCCCTATTTTGCTGGGCTAGACCCTCCAGCTCCCGCCACGGCTGGAGGAGAGCCAAACTGCCAACATGGACCAACACAGTCAAAACCCAGTAACCTTTGGTCTATGGGACACCTAATGCCAACATAACTTCAACAAAATGAAATTTCCAATTAAGGAAAGAATTGCAATTCGCTGGAAGTACAACATTCTCCTTCTTTAATGTGGGGGTCACACAATTAAAATAGGGCTTTCAAGGAATGGGAGAATGTAAAATATAAGTAGGGACGATGCAGTGCGGAGTAGTGTGTGTGTGGGGGGGTTGTAATCTCCTACCTACACCAATAAAGGGGTGGGAAATAATTTCATCTTATAAGGATTCACATGGTCAAAGAGGAGAGAGAGAATGTGTGTGTCAGTGCAGAACCACATGGTCAAAATATGAGAATCTATTGAAATCTTTTTCCCATATAAATATTAATCAAATAGTTAACTTGAAGTATTAGATTAGAAATATTGCAACTTCTTGATCACCAAACTGCGAATGGCCACCAAATTGCATTGTGCCAGAAGTGCACCCATGACGCACACACAATCTCATCAAGATAACAATAAAGAAAATCACATAGAGAACAAAAGATATACGTAAGGGAATGTCTAACTGACTTCAAGTTAACTATTTATGAATATATATGGGTGACGGGAATCTCTAAATGACATCTTTATGTGTATATTTAGAACTTGATATATTCTTTTAATTGTCTTTTATCTTATTCCCAGAAGTTCTTTAAGTTAAGAGTACAAAAGAATTTTCAAAAATAATTTGAAAGCGACTTATCTTTGTGTCATTATCAAAAGCTATCATTGTTTTGCATATTTTAGAATACACATTTGAGATAATAGTATTTATCTTCATTGGAGAAAAAGGGTATTTAAAAGGGCAAAAAAAAAAAAATAAGATTTCAAATTATTTGACACCTTAAGGGTGTGTCAATAAGATAATCCCCATATATCTCTCAAGCACTAGAAAACCCAAAGCGCATCTGCTTGCCATGAGCTTCAATTGTAGGCTTAGAAGCTATTTATAGTCCATTCCTAGAACCTTATTAGAAAAACCAATTCACCCATGGGCCTAGCCCAATAAAACTTCTGGGCCTCACAAGACCCGATCTAGTCCAACATTGACCAACACAGTCAAAACCCAATCACCTTTGGTCTATGGGAGTATGGGACACTAATACCAACATCACTTGAACAAAATGGAATTTCAAATTAGGGTGGACATTTCCACCTTTCATGGGGGCGGGGTCGTCATTTTGCCTCCTCTAAGTGCAACCATTTGCCCTTTATTTCAAAATGGGAAAAGGCAGGGCACACTGCCAGAGTACCGTAAGCTAGCGCTCATTGTCTCTATCTCTCTTTTCCTCCCCTTTTGAAATGACCTCTGCCCCTCTTGTATGATACCCTATCCCATGCCTCCATTGGTGCCATCTGCTAGTTTATCGCATACGTCGTGTGCCTATCCCTCTCCCTTTCAAAATTTAGGTCCTGTGAACTATTATAGTTAAGCCAACCATGGCCCAAGAGCAAGAGTAAGTAAAGTTGAAGTTGGCAATGGAACCCATTTATCCGTCTTACCTGCCTTACCCTCCTGCCTGTAGATTGTAAGGGGTGGGGGTCCTTTACACTCTAACTTAAAGAGGGAGAATAAGGGTAAAAAAAAAATGCTTATTAGCCTTGTTAAGTAGGAAAGGTAAGATTAAGGGGTTCTTACCCTTGGCGTTTACTCTTTAGGTTTATAGGTTGAGGCAATTAGGAGATTTACGATCTCCATGTCCACTAGTGTGGAGAAGCTCTCCACATTAAATTTTCATAAAATTACTTATTGGAAAAACTGGCATTAGCCTTTATCAACCTTCTTTTGGTCACAAGATCATATTTCATTGCCATGAGGAATAATTCAGATAGGTGAAACCGTACAAGTGGATCCATATTATACAGGACACACCTATCTCAATTGGATCGGAGCTTTAAATAAGCATGGGAATGGTTTTTTTTTAAAAAAAGTGATTTTAAAATTTCATAAATCATAAAAATGATATGGGCAAGAGATCTCTGCTTGGTTGTGTAGTCCCTACACCAATGCGGAGGCCAATAAGAATGCATGCAAGAGCATCAATAAGGATGATTTTTTTTATTTTTTATTTTTTATTTTATTTCAGGAGGGGTTGAGTGGTAATTTTGCATGCTCATGTGTCTAAGCATAGACGACATGTGACTGAGTGATGTTCTTTTTCCCAAATGATATTTACTATAATGGAATCTAATGACATATATGCAATTTTTAATTTTGAACTCAATTTTAATGAACTTCCTCTACTTGTTTTGAGCTTAAATTCGACCAACAATAGGGGAGGGGTTGAGTGGTAATTTTGCATGCTCATGTGTCTAAGCATAGACGACAAGTGACTGAGTGATGTTCTTTTTCCAAAAGATATTTACTATAATGGAATCTAATGACATATATGCAATCTTTAATTTTGAACTCAATTTTAATGAACTTCCTCTACTTGTTTTGAGCTTAAATTCGACCAACAATAGGGGTATCAGGTCCTTTACCACGTGCCCCCACCTATGTTTGCCAAAGTTACAATTTTCGACATGAGGAAATGTCACAAAGATATGTAACATTAATATGGTCAATTACAAACTCACTGTAATGTAATCTAGTGGTGTTTCTTTCAGGGGTAAGAAATCGCAGTCTTGTCGTGTAGAATCTGCATCAGTGCAGGGCCAATGAGATTACAGAGGTTTATCTGTTTGAATGAGATTTTTTCTTTTACTGATGGCTGAATGGTAAATTCATGTGATCCTATGAGTGGGCACAAGAATCACATAACCAGTTAGCGTTCTTTTGCCCATCTCTTATTTTGTCATTTTGCATTCACTTTTAAAGCACTTTTGTTACTTGTTTTGGGCTGAATCATGTTGTTTATGTAAGAACCCATTTCTAAATTCTCGAAGAAAAAAAAAACTTTAATTTCCTACTTGGTCCATAAAAGAAGCTTTTCTTATCAGCCTTATTATCTGCCACATGTTAAATCAAGGGTAATTTACACATACCACCCCTGAGGTTTAACGAAAGAATGATTTTATCCTCCAATTTTGAAAAATTCAGTGTACCCCCCCTGAGATTTACAAATGTTAACAAATAAATCCATTCCGTCAGTTCATGACTAACAGTGTTAAAATCAAGGGGTAAAGTTACAAAAATACCCTTTCAAGAAGAAAAAAAAAAAAAAAAAAAAAAAAACCTGCAACTCATCTTCCCCAAATCGATTGGGAAAGATGAGTTGCAGGTTATTTCAAAAAATAGATCTCTCTTTACAAAAACTCTTGATAATTGTTTTGCTGGCAAAAAGGTGCATCGCAGAAATAATAAGAACCTGCAACAAAAAAATACAAATTTAGATCCCCACATGGAATACAAAGTTACAAACTCCCATTTTGATGCAGATTGGCTTGATTCTCCTTTCCCTGCCATTTTGCCTTCTCATAAATATGAGGCATAAATTTACAATGGAAAATATAGTCCACACTAGATGACTAGATGTCCTAATAATAACAGAAAATACTAACATGAAGGACGGCTGTGTAAAGTGTAAAGGTGCATCACAGAAATAATAAGAACCTGCAACAATCAAACCCAAATCTTATCAATTTTATGTTTTGGTAAATCAAAAATTGAATATTTAACTAATTTAGAAGCAGAATTTTTGTTGGGTGCGTTTTAATTCTTATATATAATCACAGTTGATCTAGTGATGGAGATGAGAGGCATATAATTTCTAACATGAGAAGAAAGTGTCTCAATTGAAAAAGGGATGACGTGGAGAAAATTGCAGAAGCGAGATGCGCATCGGTTATGACAAGGACGACAGGAGCAGAGAA
Organism: Telopea speciosissima; assembly: GCF_018873765.1. Lineage (NCBI taxonomy): Eukaryota > Viridiplantae > Streptophyta > Magnoliopsida > Proteales > Proteaceae > Telopea > Telopea speciosissima. Next base: position 53,237,021 of record NC_057917.1, read on the forward strand.
GATGGTAAGAGAAATCAACATAGTTACCAAGACGAAGAGGGTATTCAACCCTCTCCAAAGCCTTCTCGATTTCTCATCTTTACTCGAACCCATGGTTGCTGTCAATCTACTTCCTTTCTCTCTCTCTTTATCATCCTTTAACTCAGAAATTGCGGAGTTGCTGGACGGATGGGAGTGATGGAGACACGGATGACACACGAAGCTGGCCGATCAAGATGGAGGCTTCGATTTACTCCCTTTTCAAATCAACGGTTATTACCACTCAAATGGAACTTCGATCAGAAAGGGCATGAAGGATTGAGGGGTTTTGGGGATTTAGGGTTCCAAACCAGAAACTTGAGACTGGGTGTGAAGCTGGGTTGATTCCACGGGAAGAATGAAATTGAGAAGAAGAGAAAGCATGAAGGATTTGGGGGGTTTTGGAGATTTAGGGTTTCAAACCAAAAAAATTTTCCGTATTTCTGTGTTTTGTCCAGTAGTCCTTGTTAATCAATACTTGTTTAATAAATTGTGGTCTTGTAGTTTAAATGTTTGGAAACCTCAATCGAGTTACTCATGGAATAGCCTGCAACTGGGAAGATGAGTTGCAGATTTTTTTTATTTTTATTTTTTTTGTTTTCCTTGCAAGGCCAATTATGTCAGTTCACTCTATATTTTTAACGTTATTAGTCATAAACTGACGGAATGGATTTATTTGTTAACATTTGTATACCTCAAGGGGGTACACAGATTTTTCCAAAACTGAGGGGTAAAATCATATTTTCGTCAAACCTCAGGGGTGGTATGTGTAAATTACCCTTAAATCAATTAGGGCTTAACTTTTGTGAGTTGGTATAGCCCAAGGTTGTTTGCTCACATGTCAAGTTTCATTCCACATAGAACTAACTATGTTGTAAAATAAAAGCTTAAAATTCACTAAAAAATAGTCTTTGTTAAAATATTGAAAACGATACACAACTAAAAAAAAATACAATATATGAGAAGGACATTTGATTGAATTTAACCAAGAAAATCAATAAATAGATAATCTAAACCATGTCTTATCTATCCAACAATTAGAGATGGCACATCACTCTTCAACGTAGCACAATAGGATAAACCAAATGGGAAAACATTCACATCTAGACTATGCAAAGAACTTTTACCACTACAAAAGCAAGTGCGGTCAATATTTCTGATAGCCAAAGGGTATTTGTAGAAGAAAAGGACACAAACTATACTTGAAGCCTTCATGAAGGGGGTAGGTACCCAAGTTCCCTACGGGACAGGTTCCTGCGTGTGAGCGTGCTTATGTGTGTGTGTGTGAGAGAGAGCGAGAGAGAGACACCTGGCCACGGGGGTTATTGGGGTTGGAGGTCCGCCCACTAAGAGAGGATTCGGCTCCTCTCCTGTACGTCAAGCACCCAAGGAGTGCCAAGTATCCAACGATGCTGGGCTGCTGGACACGTTGAGATGCACACTGGACCCATGCTGGCACACATGCCACCCAACAGCCCAGCCTCGATGGATGTGAGAGGAGGCCCATGGGCCACTGGGAGGAGTGGAGAATGTACTTATTGTCTCTAATGCATGTTCAGTGGTATATTCCACTGCATGTAAAGCTAGGGGTGTAAATGAATTGCCGAAATTCAAATCCGTTTCCGTATCTGTTTAGCACTATCCGAATCCGTCCAAAAGCTAAACGGATGCGGATATGGATAGGCTATAGCTATCCAAAAAACTATATTTACATGTAAATGGATAAAATATCCGATCCGTATTCGTGTCCGTATCCATTTAGTACTATTTAAATCCGTCCGATAGCTAATCAGATGCAGATGCAAATATATCACTATCCGAGCAGATCGAATCCGATCCGATTACAGCCTTATGTAAAGCTACCGACTCAACTCAGCCTTACCTATTTCGTTGGGATCATTAAAAAACCATTTTATCTTCCAGGAAACACAAAGGTATTGATTAGTGAACATTTTTATATTCCAGGAAACACAGAGGTATCGATTATTGAACCTTTTCTATTCCAGGAAACACAAAGGTATCCAAATCCAAAATGTACGAAACCTCTTAACTCCAGAGTGGAAAAAGAAAAAAAAGGCATTTGAAGCCACACAGAGGTCTCCAAATCCAAATGGACCAAACCTCCTCCAGCCTCCTCCAGCCTCCAGAGTGAAAAATCTCATTTGAAGTACTAAAACCTTCAAATCCACGGAGACTTTTGTAGTGGAAGTCACGTTACCTTGTCAAAACTTAAAACGTGCACTCAATTATTAAGGTCACCCGATTAGGAATTCAGGGTGATTTTAGTGACCAATTCCCATTACTTTTAGCCTATAAAGTGAAAAAAAAAAAACAAAAAAGAGAACTCAAATTCCAGCGGTTGAGTATCATATTTTGTAGCTTAGCTAACTTTTTTAAGGGGCAATTATGTCACTATCCGTACACAGCCTATCTTTATTAAAACTATCCTACTTTAAACTTTCTTTTATGAAACTACCTGCTTTTAAATTTTTACATCTTTTTTTACCCTCATACTTTTAAATACCCAAATCACCCTTCCTTTTTAACTAGTAATCTGCTAATCTATTTAACCTACCATTCTTCTTTTATTTTTTTTTTTACTATTTTTGTCATTAAAATAGTAAAAAATGAAAGCACTCACCCGCTTCTCTCTCCTATATTTTACTCCATTCTTTTATTTTTTTTGTTTTTTCTTCAATTTTTCTATTTAATTAATTTTTTATTCAACATTTCATCCTCATCGTTCTTCTTCAAACAGATCATGGTTCTAAGTATCGATATCGTATCGCCCATATCGGGAGATACATATTTGCTAGTCACCGATATCGATCCGTGCTGATACCATATCGGTAGCACAGTACTGACAAGGGGTAAAATGATAAAAACTTAATTTTTTAAGGAGATTCAAGGGTAATTTTGTCTGATCCAGGCCGATACCGTATCAGTATTGTATCGGTTTTGCAGGTTACCGATACCCGTTCCAATACCGTGCACTAAAACCATGGAAACAGATCGACTCTCTTCAAGGCACAAGACTTCTCTCTCTTCCTCTTTTTATTCAATTTACCTTTCCGTGTTTTTTATTTTTTATTAACCTATAGCGCAATTCTCGAGCCGTCACTCTTCTTCTCCCTCTTCATATTCGCAGAAGCATAAGACAACCCTCCCTTTCCATTGCAATTGATCTCTACACGACCATCTTTATCTCTCCTCAACCTCACAGCCATGGGATAGAACGACACATGATCAATCATCGGATTGTCTCTGTTTTCTTGGTGATTTCAGCTGAGAATCCATGAAAAATGGATCGGTTTCAAAGAAGGGAACGCACCTGTAACGGAGACGAAGGAGAAGAATTGGATCACTGTGAGGATCAGGTCGATCTGTTCGAAGAAGAACGATGAGGGTGAAATGTTGAATAAAAAATTAATTAAATAGAAGAATTGAAGAAAAAAAAAACCTAATGAAGTAAAAAACGAGAGAGACAAGAAACGGGTGGCTGCTTTCATTTTTTACTATTTTGATGACAAAAATAATAAAAAAAATAGAAGAAGAATGGTAGGTTAAATAGATTAACAGGTTACTAGGTGAAAAGGAAGGGCAATCGGGGTATTTGAAAACATGAGGGTAGAAGGAGATGTAAAAGTTTATAAGCAGGGTAGTTTTAGAAAAGAAGTTTAAGATAGGGTAGTTTTAGTAAATATAGGTTAAGTGTAGGGTAGCGATAGTAATTGCCCCTTTTTAAATTGTTTATCAAAAAAAAAACTTTTTTAATTGAAAAGATCATGGTAAGCCAAGGAGAGGTGAGACACCTAATCGAGATACCTTTATACTTCAAAAAAAATTGAAATATTATTGTCACATTGTTGTTACTTTCCCAAATTTCATGTACTCCTCATTCTACCACTTAAATAAAGAAGACATGCTCTAAATTAATCATATGTCAAATTTTAGAGTCATTCAATTGCATTCCCGTTGTATTTATCCAAGTCAAAAAAAAAAATTTCCTTCGAGTATGTCCATCTACTTGTACTCCAACCATTATTATGCATTCTACCAACTCTAATCAAACACTTTAGATAAGAAAAACCATGAAAATGGGCGGTTCAGATATGTCAAGTGAATTTTAGAAACATAATAAACAATTGTGACACAGATAGCTATCCAAAAAGGTGAGAAGATAAGTATTAATATTATGCAAAACTAAGGTCATGTTTGCAATGCATTTTAGGTCGATAATGCATTCCGAGATGATAATTTTCATTATTTTTGTCATCTCATAATGCATTATTGTAACGAGTTGCTCGTTACTAGTCGGCAGTGGATGCCAAATGAGGTTATAGATTCGTCACAGTCGGCTTGGTTGGAATTCATGAATGCTCCTCCCATTAAATGGCAAGTATTGGTGGGCACTCAAGCTCTACCAATCTTGACATGGGAATCTCCTTTTCAACCTTTTGTAAAGTTGAAAAGTGATGCTTCTTTTCTTGCAAAGGAGAATCGAGGGATGCTGAGTTTTTTAATTAGAGATTATTTGGGGAGATGTATCGTTGCCATTTCTGAACCTTGTTATTTTGAAAATGTTCTGGTGGGAGAGGCCATAGCAATTCGGCAAGGTCTTTTGGAGGCTATTTCGGAAGGCGTCGACAACTTGATTGTGGAGAGTGATAATCAATAGTTGATATCGTATCTCCGGTCTGAGTCTGTCAATTCTAGATTCATTCTCTGTTCTATTGTATATGACATTAGATACCTAGTTAGTTACTTTGAGTCCTGTATTTTTCACTTTATTCCAAGAGTTGCTAATGTTGTAGCAGATGCTCTTGCAAGGAAGGCTTCGTCTGTCGCTCGATGGACATCATGACCTATTTCTGATCCCTGTTTATCTGAACATTTCCAACCAGATCTCAAGAGTGTATCTCGTTTTCCTGAATACATTGGTTCTTTAAAAAAAAAAAAAAAAAAGGCATTATCGACCTAGAATGCATTCCAAGAAAGAATACCAAACACAACTTAAGTTAATTTTACCGAGTATAATATTGCAATATGGTTCACCAATTGGTTTGGCTCCATGCCCAGTTCGTAATGGGCCATTTGGTTTGCTTCATAATTTGCTTAGTACTTTACACGATCAGGGCACATGGTTGTCAATTTCTTGTCTCTCAATGATAGCTGAGAAGAATATTAGAGGAAATGGATGATTGAAATCAAAATTCTGCGATGGAGCTTTTTTTGATGAAATAAAATAAGATTATGGGGCCTTGATCATATGCAAACACTACCATTCTTTATATATATATATTCACACCTAAAGTCATATAAGCAAAGGTGAGAAGAATCCAGGGAATGCTAATTAATTTGATTAGTGGGGTACTAAGCTAATACAAACAACCAGGTTAATGCAGAAAATTAAGGAAAAAGAAAGGCCATCTGCCATTGCTTTCTTTCTTTCTAGAATCTAAAACCACTCCTTGGCTTCTTATTAGAAACAACTCCTTTGTCTTTAACCTCACAAGACAACAAAAAACAACCAAAATTAATTCTGGAACCAAATCAAATCAAGTATATATGTATAAACAAAGACTAAATGGAAGCCATTAAATAAACAAAAGATACCCAAATTTTTTATCATTGTAAAAAAATTCATCCAAAAGATTAACAATGAAAGAAGAATGGATACCTGCTATTCTGTCCCCTAAACCTTTGACATCTTCTTCTTCTTCTTCCCTGTTTAGTCTACTGCAAATGCTCACTATTCAAAACCCCATAATCAATTCTAATCATAATTTGAGTGTTAAACAGATAAAAAGACCAAAGCTAAGATATGATTTGTCAAACTCTGGAATCCTTCATTCTTCACATAATTGCATTCAATTTCACAACTTGATCACACAGTAATTCAAGAACAAATGTTGAGGGCGTATTAAACCCATGAAAATATGCAAATAGTAAACCAATTCATCACCTAGAAGAAAGAATGCAGATTATTTCTTCTTGTTCTTATCCTTTCCAGTGCTGAATAACGAACCCAAACCAAATAAATTTACAGTTCCTTTGGCAATATAGGGAGGTGGAACATTAAGAACAGGACTAATTCGAACCCCACTGCCGTAAGATCCACCGCCACAATTCTTTTTCAGTGGATGCTTCTGAGACGATGACGATGACGAAGATGAAGAAGAAGAAAATTTTGCTGGCATGGAAGGAGGTTTATGGGATTGATTTTGACTGTCCTTTAACAATGGTTGTCGTTTGGAATTTGATGTTGAACCTGTTGAATTGCTTCGGGATAAAAGCGGTATGGAGCAAATTTGACCATTCCAGCAATTGAAACTATTGCTTCGTCTGAACCGCCAGAAAGATTTCGAGGAGGCCTTTTCTTCCGATTCGGTAGTCATCGCCATGATTTTCTTCAAGCTTTCTTTCTTCGAATCATCACTCGTAGTATTAGTAAGATAAGGTTTAGGAGGAGGCGGAGGCGGAGGCAGAGGTGGCAGAGGACGGATAGGTTGATGGATTTGTTTCGAAAGAGAAGCATTCTCTGTTTTCTCCCTAATTTCACAAGGAAGCATTTTTCCATCGAAGAAGAGATCATCAGCCGAAAATGGTTCTTGTTCGAAGCTTCCGCTGACGCCGAAATCAAAATTGAAGCTTGAATCCAAGAGCGACGCATCTGATCGATGGCTGTATTCTTCGACAGGGACGACATCAGAGTGGCATAGATCATGAGAAAACGAAATTCTTGGACTTATTCCGATCCCAGAACTCTCCGAAGCCGAGCAGAGATCGATCGCCATCTCTAACTACTTCCTTTGATCTTCTTCCTTCGAAACCGAAAAAGAAAAAAAAAAAAAAAGAAAAAAGACAAGGAATGAGAAGCTGTCAAAACCTTTGAAGATCTGAGAGAGATTCAACATTCAGAGATTACAACTCTCTTTCTCTCTCTTCCTTGCGAATTGAAGTAGTTAGCCTTTTCCCTTTTTTTTTTTTCCCCTCCCCTTCAGATGTAAGCAATTATAGTTGAAGGAAAAGAGGGAAATCGGAGAAATGTAAACGAAACAAGCACTGAATCTCTTTTTTTATCTCCCAGATTTTTGGGAGAAACTTGTCTTCGTACTTGCAGAAGAGAATGAGAAACTAAAATAAGGAAATTGGCGGTGAAAAGAGAGAGAGAGAGAGAGAGAGAGAGAGAAAACGGTGCGTTAACGTGGAAACTTTACAGAAAAGGGTCTGTCACGGGAGAGGCGGGAGAAGAGAAAGATGGAGAAGAAAGAAAATAAAATAATAAAGTTGGGGACAGAACTAAACCCTCCATGGAAATTGGGTCCCACAGCTCATGGAAGGTTGTGATCTGTCCCCATTGCTCCCCCATATGGGTAGGTGATCTGAACTCTAGTATGACATACCCCACGCCCCAATTCTCTTAAAGTTTCTACCACTTAAGTCACGAACTGAAGGATACATCAGCCCAACCCCGTTGGATGTCTCATTGGACATTCCCTTGCATTGGGTCCCGAGCCCGACGGCATGGCTGTATCCATCCATGAAGATAGCGTTTGGTTGTCAATACAAAAATTAAAACATTTTCATGTTGGTTTTACCATCTTCGCATCCCCATTTTTGAGTGATTTTGCCTTTATACGATTCTTTATGTGATCCGATACCAGTATTTAAAACCAAGGTTAACCTATTTTTTTAGGATAAGACGATTTTGTTATTTTAACAAATGAATAGATGTATTAAATAAAACAAATGTCAAACTTAGTGGACCATCTCAATATACTCATCACAATGTTTAAGATTCTTTTTCAAAAATTCCTATTTTATAACAATTTTGCCTATTTTAATTACCAAAAAAAATCACTTATCCAAATTTTTTTTTGGTAAAGAGTTTTTTCAAATATAGCAGTTAGTGTTTCTGGTTTGGACATAACATCTATCACATGGTCACTTGGATGGGTCCGAGATTTGTTAGACAAGTAGAGTCAAAGGTCTCTTGCCTACAATTCAAGTCTTAGCCCAAGTGTACCAATCAACCAATAAACATAAAAGCAAAGCAAAACAAACCAAAGGGTTGAAATTTTGGAACTACTAAAAGGGTTTATGGATAAGTTTAAGTGTGATGTTTGAATTTGAGGTTGAAATTTGACATGTGAATAATCTAAATCATTCCACAGGTATCAACAATTAGAATTTTCACGTCTTTTCAAATGCTAAACTAAATGAGTAGTTGTAAACTATTAAAAAAAATGAGTAGTTTCAGCATGCGAAAACCATGAATTCTTTTGCTTTGAAATCCATTACCTCATTTATAACTTGATCAACTCATTTGTAACTACCTTTATAGACCAATTAGTTGGTTTAAAGGCCGATTAACTTGATCTCATTTATGGATCGGTAACAATCAACCGAATATGAACATGTCCATGTCTAACCTATGAGACCTGATTAGCTATCGATGTGGGGTTTTAAATTGATGGGACCAATAATTAGCGATCAATTTTTTATTTTTATTTTTGTGAAAATTGAAATCCCTATAAAAGAGGATGCAGGGATATACATGGGAGAATATATTATTATATTCGAGGCTGAAATTTTATACATGGCCAATCCATGCCATTTTTTAGAACCAAAATCGGTCTGAAATTAAATACATGGTTAGGGCAGGGTCTGTTGATATGGTGCTTACTTGCCTAACTGCAATCATTAGATGAAATCTGGCCACGAGTCATGAGTCATGGCTCAATAAGTCTAAAATTGGTCCATCTTAACGCATACCCTCATGCTTTTTTTTAGGGAGTCCGAATGGACACCAAAATTTATTTATTTTTTTGTTTGATGAAAGTGTAATCACACAAACCACACACCAATCCCATAAGGTTAACGGAGAGCAGACACCAAATTGATATAATCATCTTACCCTGGTTTGCAATAAATTTGCTTCTACCAAAAATAAAATTATCCTAATGAAAATAATTAAAGCAATTTTCTTAAGAGTGTCAATAAATTTGTAATTTTACTATTTTGCCCCTTGTTTTATTCTCAATGCAGTACTAAATATAAGGGTAAAAAAAGAATTTTCAAAAACTTGAAAGTCTTTTAATGCAACATTTAATGTAGTTCCTATGTGAAATGATAGATTTACTCTTATTGAAAAAATTACATTAAATATTTTTAGGAATAAGACAAGGGGCAATTAAGTGAAGGTGTTAAGTTTTAAACACATCTATAAATGTGTCATTTAGACGCTCTTTATGCATACTCCCATAATTAAATATTAGATTTTTTTTTTTTTTTTTTTTTGTAGAAATTAAAGATTAGAATTAAGAACAATAGAATGAGAGATGCTCAAGATCATAACGAAAAACGTTGCGACATATAATAAGCTATGTTTGGAAGCCAAGAAAAGAAAAGATTCAAAAAAAAATTGAATTTAAAGAGAAGGATATACACGAATCAATTGCTTTATCATCATGAATTTTGTTTTATTATGTTCTTTGTTTTCTTTTATTTTCTTATCTTAGCTTTCAAACAGAGAAACTTTAACAAATGATTCAGTTAAGTTAATGCCGAAACTAGTGAGAGTGGCTCCACATTGAGATCACCAAAAGATTAGATTGGAGTGGTGAACCCTCCAATAGACTTTCTGATCCGATGTGGAATGCCACCTTCTCATATGAGAGTCACTCCCATCAAGCATAGTGATAAGAGATGTCAAAGTATAGATTGTTGTATACGAATTAGAATAAAGGGCAAGTGTTTCTTGTGAGAGAGCACAAAAGAATCATGGGGGTGGCATTTCGCATGTCATGAGTTGTGGGGTGGTCATTTCACCTCCTTTAATTTTGGGCACAGTGCGCATGCTTCCTCCACAGAGTTCTTTTATCCTAAAATAAATTTAGATTAGTGCAATATATATGGTGAAAGTAACCCTTTGTCTTTCTTGAACTCATATATTTGTTATGTGGAAAAGGGTTCTCTATCCAAATGGCACAAGGGAGGAAATTAAACGATATTATACATAGGAGGGTGTCAAGGTTATGTCATGGAGGAAGAGGGAGATAATTTATTCAAAAAAAAAGGGAGGGAAGAGAGAGATAGACATATAAATGCTAGTGTATCTTGCCTCGGCAATTTAGAGAACCTTTTTACCTTCCTACCTATAGGGTAATGTAAAGTAACAAACAAAGACAGTGTGGATTTCCTATCCTATATTGAGGAAAGTCTTTCACACCCTTGCTTAGGAAAGCCTCCCTATACTGCTCACCATTTTTTGGACAGAATGATCTTGACCACACACATTGGTAGTCTATAAATTTAGTTGTCTCAATTTTTTATTTTTTTTTAAAATCTAGTTAGTTTTTTCTTGTGCATTATAAGAAGCCATATCAATGGGTGGCTAATGTGACAATTCTACCCATTAATTAGATAGAGAACAATTTGATTAGTCATTTATCAAGTTTCAAGGCTAGCTAAAATCATCTATATAGCGCACCATGTAGCGGGGTTTTTCCCTAACCACCCAAATTTTGTTGATTGTAGATCTATGTTGTAATATCTTTGGCAAAAAACTTACCAAATTTGGAATTCCACTTGACAGACTATGAAAAATGGGGAGGAAAATGCATTACCAAAAAAAAAAAATGGGGAAAAATATGTTTGAGCTACCAGCGTCTTTGAGGTGCTAAGCAGGGACTCAATCCCCTTTATTTATTTTTTTTTAATATTTTTTTAAAGAATGGGTAAAGAAAAAATTATGTGAAAAGCCTAGGTAACCCACCCACCAGCTCCGATAACCCTTGCCCAAGAAAATATATTCCCCTTGTTTTATCTGCATATGAACGGGAAAGGATAGTGTTAATTCTTCCATAGAGGGCTCGGGCATAGGAGGGAATGCAGTGTAACTTTTAGTAGAAACGAAGATACCCTTCCAGAGCCAAAGTGTAAAACTTTTTAGATTTAAATGAGATGACGATGACGATGACGATAAGCATAATGGTAGGGTCCATACAGGGCGATGGACCCCCACCATATGCTTTTCTACCCGGATAAGCCGTCGTGTGTCAATTGCCATGTGGATAGAGCAATCACTGACAACCCCCCCGCCCACCCTCTCCCTTCTGTCTCTCCCTACTATTGATCAAGCCTTGTGGTTTAAAGTCTCTCTCTTTTTGTTACCCAAAAAAAAAAAAAAACAGTCTCTCTTTTTAATTGCCATATAGAGAGAGCAATCACTGACCGACTCACTGTCTCCCTCCCTATTATTGATCAAGCGTTGTGATTTCAGTCTCTCTCCCGTAAATTGCCATGTGGAGAGAATAATCACTGGCCCCCTCCCTCTCCCTCTCAACTAATGATCAAGCCTTGTGATTTAAGCCTTTGCTGTGCTGCAGGATGTGCATCACACACCCAGCAGCACTGCAGAGGATTTTTATCCATCACTAGTAAGGAGAGACAAGGGAGGGGGGTTGGTCAATGATTGCTCTCTCTACGTGGCAATTGACACACAATGGCATATTTTTACCCAAAAAAAAAAAAAAAAAAAAAAAACACACGATGATTTATCGGGTAGAAAAGCATATGGTGGGAGTCCATTGCCCTATATGGACCTTACCATTATGCTGATGGATTTGACAATTTTGATCTAAATCAGATCAGAATCACTCAAATCGAATTGGAATTGAGCTGAATCAGTGCTCAAGAACCTTAGAATTGGTCTTCAGATACATTAACAAGAAAATTTTAAGATTTTTGATGAAAATGGGGATAAGTTTCGACCAATTCCAATTTGAAGTGGAAACCCAATTCCAAAAGGGGAAAACAGAAAAAAGAAAAAATGGACAGCCAAGGGACAGAGAAGGCATGAGCCTCTTAGACCTTTTCTCATCCGTGGGCCCCATTGGCGTGTAGGAGTAGGACCAACTGTAGACCTCGTGCAAACATCACCATTATGACATTCTGAGTGTACAAAGATGCTGCAACTTCTGAAGCCTGAAACTTTCAGATGGTCTGCTGATGGTTAAAATGCTCTATTGATTGATAGATTTGTCGCTGCAAAGGTGGGATTGTGCCTCCTCTCCAGCGCACCCTCGAGCTGGAGATCATTCTACGTGACAGCAACAAATATCAACACGAGATCTAGGTGCCATTCGGATGATACAGATTGAGCTGGAACGAGGATTTCAATCCTTTTCTCCATCGCATGTGCACCACGCCCAACTGTGGGGCACAAACAGCAATGTCAGTGTGTTGTTATATACCAATATACCATATGTCAGTCCTATGTCCTACATGAAAGAGGAATCCATCAGCTTGTAACACAGTGTGACCCATATAGTGTAACGTTATGGGCATTCTAAGGTAAACCCATGAATCTAAGATGCCTTTCTTGTGCACCTCATGAGACGATAAGAGAGGAGACACTAGAACCTCAAGTCTCAAGCACTGATTTAAATCACGGTATCAGATACTGTATCAGTCGCTTCCGGCATCCATAATATCGGCCACTTTCTTTGTTACATCTATATCATGTCGGGTTTACATATTGGCTGATGTGATACAAAGATTTAATTTCATCGTCTCAACTCTCAAGTCTCACTCAACCCAATGTCAGTCACAGACGCTTCTCCCTCCGTAGTCCATACTTCACATTAGGGTAGGGTGGACTGAAGTGATGGCCCAAAACGGCAAAACCCCAAACACATGGTCACATCACCGAATGGAGGAGGTGAAAAGATAAAACCTTTCGCCATTGAAACTAGTCTCAAGGCCAAGTTTTCAGGCTTCAGGCTGCTTCTTTAGAATCTGTCACTTTATCAAAAAAAAATTCTTTAGAATCTGTCTTGACAGTGATGTTGCCAAGTACGGGCAGGGAATCGGCCAATACTTTGCTTCTTCTGCAAGTGGAAAATAATCCTCTTCAAGTTCGGTTAAACGATTCTTTCGTCGATGAATGATTTTAGTCTTGGGCACGAGAGTATCTTTGATCTTACTTTTCCTCGCCACCTGCATTCCTTTATTTTGTGCTACCTGATTAAGTTGCTCCACCTTCTTCTACTTTCAAACGAGCGTCAAAGTTCATATTATTGTAGCTTTTACAACTCATCAACGAGTAAAGAAAAAGAAAACTGTAGGTGTGGTGCTGTTGAACAATAACCTATCAGTTGGAATCTAACCCACATCCCCATTCTGAATTGTTGATTAGAGAAGAACAGAAAAAAAAAAATTTCACCTATAACGTGCAATGAGGTTTTCACCCTTCACCTTTTTATGGCCATCTCCCAGCAGAACCAAAGCCTGAGATCAGGTCATCAAACTGCAAGCAGTTGTAACAGTATATATCCCCAATTTCTTCTTAACCTCCAGTAAATCATTTTTCTCCAAAAAAAAGAAAATAAAAAGGTGTTATAATAGTTGGTTTATGGGTCCCTAAAAAATAGTTTTTCAATAAGAACTTACCACTAATATATTTGAGATTGATGGAAAAACTAACTGATGCAGAATGGGAGCAGAAGTTTCTGAAAATCATCTTGCTTGTAATAGAATTCAGCAACATTTCACCCCTATACAGATGGGCAATGACAATGTTCAATATAACACGCATACTGTACAATGGACATCAACTCAGTGATCATAACAAAAGTAGTGTGGGAAAAAAAAGCGAAGTTAATAATTGACTTTTGACAATGCTTTCCAGAAGCAAACTCGATATTATGTAGTTCCAGTTATGGATAACCTCTGAAGCCTAGGACAAAAATCCATGACACCAACTGCCAAATTTCCATTTTTTTTTTTTTAAAAAAAAACAAATTTATTAACGCTTTTTGGATGAACCACTAATATAAGAAAGGGGCGCTGTTCTCTGTGCCGCAACACAGCCTGCGTCCAGGCACATGGGGATGGACGTAATAACCACCCTATTCCCTGCACAGGCTGCCCATGTGCCTGGGCGAAGACTGCGCTGCGACACAGAGAACATTCTCCCTACAAGATATTATGATAATGATTCACAAAGGGTTGATGAATAAAATAGGTGGTGGAGCTTTACCCACAATTTTCATTCACCATGTGACTATCTGAGTTCACCATACCAAATGGTCACAGGTTCGAGTCTGGAAATAGCCCCTTTGCGAAAGCAGGAGTAAGGCTGCATATATTATGACCCTCCCCAGACCCCACAGTGGCGGGAGTCTCGTGCACTGGGTATACCCTTTTTTCCTTTTTATTTTTTTTCTTTTATCATGTGACTAACTGAGATGATATCTGTACAGTGCTCATAAATGGGCATACAACTAGGGGTTGTTCATGTAGATGGAAGGCACTCTGCTGACATTGTCTATGACTGACATACAACCTAGTGATGGCAACCGGAAAAATACCATGTCTCCTGCACAAATGGGGACACTAGTAGTTAGGGAGAAAAAACTGAAACATGTACTGCAGATTCAGCATTCCTTTAACCAGATACCATGGTGCTTTCTCACCTTGAACTATCTATTGGAGCCATGACAATAGCAATCGCTTCTGGCAACATAATCTGGACGAAACCTTTTTAAGAGTGAGAAAGGTAAAAGGGAGGGGGAGGGGGAGCAACTAAAGAAGACGAGGCACACCTAGCAGGATCTGGCTCTCCTCCAGCCGTGGCGGTAGCTGGAGGATCCAGCCCAGCAAAAACATAGGGTGTTTTGGTCATTTCATAGGGGGGGGGCCTGTGAATGACCCAAACACCCCTTGTTTTGCTGGGCTGGATCCTCCAGCTCCCGCCACGGCTGGAGGAGAGCCGAATTGCACCTAGCAATAGGTGCCATGAAGATGAATAATTAGCAATTAGGGAGAGGGACACACTTGATATGACTAGTGAGTGAGAAGATCAATTGACGACATGAAACAAGACTGCGAAGGATGTGTCTGAACATTGCCCATAAAGATTATGGTGAATATTTAATACATAAAGGCTACAAATTAAAAGGAAAACCTGCTGACCAAACAGTACAAGCATGAAAAGGACTATAAACTGAAGTGGGCACAAAAGCAGAGTCAGAGAAGCCCCATGAATGAGAAGAGAGCAAGAGATTTGCAGGTTTGTCATAGCTCAAGATGAAAGGAAAAAAAAAAAAATAAAAGGAAATAGAAATGGCCATATTTCTCCAACCCAATTTTACACTAGGACTGATGACATGCAGTAAAGTAGATGCAGTGGACCCATACAAAAAGGTAAATGTTTTTTATTTGTATGAGTTACCCCATTAATAAGAATGTAATAAATATGGGAGAGGGTTCTCTGAGCCAATGGGAGAGCAGGACATGGTTCTTTACTAGGAGGGCGGAGAAGAGAAAGAGTGTCAGGAGGAGAGAGATAAAGATAGAGTTAGAGAGTGCTGGCATAGCCTAAGCCGCATGCTATGAGAGATTTTTAGAATAAATATTTACTACTAGCCCCTTCAACTGACCACCATTTCCAACGCAATCTACACAACATTATTGGAACTGACCTAATGGACTGAACGATGAATTTGGATTATAGAAAACTACAAGAAATAATACAAATATAACACTTGATGAAGTGTCTGAGAAAACTGGAAGGTGTGACAGAAACCAGCTTGACCTTGTACCGACAATCAAGGCAAACCAAGAGTTACTGATGCAATCCAGAGTTCGGAAACCCTGGTTCAGATCGCCCAAGGAAGGATTGTTTATGCCCCAAGTTTCAGACCAAACTAGTGAGGAATGCCAAGTCTACGAACTCTTCCGTGTGTTTCTGTTTTAATACTAGTAACAGGAAATTTATATAGTGCAAGATTAACAGCAGGGAAGGCTATAGAAAACCAGAATATTAATAAAGGATAAAAAACAAGAATAAGGGAGAAAGGAAGAATGTTGTACAGCGCGAGGAGAGTGGAGAGATGAAAGAGAAAAGGGATACAATCAACCAACGAGCCCATGTTGTAGCATGGCATGGTAGCTCTACGCAACTCAAACAGCTACATTCATTCCAAATCTGAATTGATGGGGATGGGGTAGGGTTACATATAAAGACTCTTCTAAAACTGAAATAGGAAAAATCTAATTAGGAAACTATTACACCAAATCCTCCTACGTATCTTCCCTAACAAAATATAATAAAATAAAATAAAGTGAAAATAACAAGATTAGCCTTCCCCCCCCCCCCCCAAAAAAAATAAAATAAATAAATAAATAAAAGGATAAAAATAAACTCCTACCAACCCTTATTAGACCAAAAGCATGATCTGGGCTGATCTCGACTCAACCTGGGTTTCCAGATCAGGTCATACCAGTTCAGCCATGATAGTGCTGCTGCATCAACTTTCCTCTCTGAAATAACTCAACTCCGGAGCTAACTCCATGGAGGAAAAATGATCTCACTACCTTCTTGAGCTTAATATTGACTCTTGAGGAGGTCCTTAATGGGAAGAAGCTTCATTTCTTTGCCATTGTGCTTGAAAGAGTAGGCATTCACACACCCAAAATGTTGCGCCTTCTTATTGAATAGCCATGGTCGCCCAAAAAGAATGTGACACACCTTCAGAGGTAGAACGTCACGTTGCACCGTAACCACAAACCCACTAATAAAATATGTAAGCAAACACCTATCAATAATTTTTAGATTGGTGTTGTTCACCCATGCAATCTTGTAGGGTTTGGAATGTGGCTCTGTCTTCAACCCAAGCTTATGAACGACATCGGTGCAATTGCCTCTGTCGATCACCATGCTATACAGTTGGTCGTTGCACTTCACTCGGGTCTAGAAAATACTATTGTGGTGTCAATCTTCTTCCTCAGAAACCTTGTGAGTAGCCAAAAGCGGACTAAGTGTAGAAATCACTTGTTCTCATTAATTAATAATGTTGACTTACAGAGATATAAGGCGATGATACCATGTAGAAATCACTTGTTCTCATTAATTAATAATGTTGACTTACAGAGATACATATACACATTGTAAGTACCGTGGTCCTCAGGACAAGGGTTCCTCAGCCTTATGGCGACAAGGATTGGCTTCGATGAATAACGGTGTATCGTTCCAATATATCATCATGGGGATTGGGATCATGCTTTATAAAGAAATGGAGTCGCCATCTAGGGTTAGGGCCTAGGACCCAATGGGTGTAGCCCCATCCGGGGTTAGCGGAAAAGGCTACGTGATTCCATATGGTCTGGTCAGAGATTCAGGGTAAGTAGTCAGGTCACGAGGGTGGGAAGGTGTTAGGCACCCACCTCACCCGGATAAACCGGTCTTTCTACTAGATGCTAGTTTTCGAATATTCTCCCTTAATAATATATCCTATACTAACATGTAAGGCTAAGTTATGATGCACTACTCATGACAAAGAAAGAAAAATCATTTACTATGTACACTAAAACGAGTTACTTTAATTGTCTACATTATGCCAAAAATAATAAGAAGGAAAGATACAGATACCTGTTAAGAAATACACAAAATAAACGAAAGCGCACCGAGTGCGAAATATGTGATGTCCCACAGCTCAGGTGGAGACGGACAATCGGCTTGTCTCTCTCTTGTCGGACAGAGTAAGGACTATATGAGATGGGTTTCGCCACTCAAACTTCGGGCAGAGTAACGACTATATAAGGGATTCTTGTTATCTTTATACAGACAGAATAACGACAATGAAGGGGGTTTTTCATTATCCGTACACTGACGGGATAACAGTACTCAAGAGCAGAATCACTCTATGATTGGATGGGTAACCGAAGGATCTACCCACGGTGAAGAACTCCACTCACTCACATACTCATGAGGGAAAGACGGAGGAAAAGAGGGTGAAAAGGGGGCAAAACAAGCCCTGGAGGATCTCCCTACCCGAGAAAAGCTTATTTTGGAGGGAGGGAGGGGGACCCTCCTATTTATAGGGGAGGAAAGACCCTCACCCCTGGCCAGATAAGTCCTCCACGGCGCCGTGGGGGACTTTTCCACGGCGCCGTGTGTGACGTCAGCAGGCTGATGTCACACCCCTTCATGGCGCCGTAGAAATCAAGTACACGTCCCTACGGTGCCGTGGGAAGGAGCCCACGACGCCGTGGGAGTGCAGTACCACTTTTTCCTGATTTTGGGCCATTCTGGGCCCATGGGCTTGGTCTTTTCGGGTTTTCCCCTCCTTTTTGACGCTTTAGAAAATTTTCTGTCGGGGGGCTCCGCCCCTTTACACCCCCCGCAAGGGGGCTGCTTGCCCCCCAAGGCCCGCTAACCGGCTAGCGGGACCACCATGGTGGGGGAGGGTGAGCAGTACCTCCTTCAGTGTTCAGTAAAGGGTCTTATGAGTCATTTTATGGATGTTAGGGTGATTTGGTTCAGATGTAGGGACAAGAGTCCTTCTTGAGAGAGATACCGATGTCTGTCCGTGTCCTGTTGTCATCATCGCCGAAGGTGGTGACAAAAATTGGTGTCTACACACATCAAGATGGAATCTTAACCACCAGATGGCACATGTGGTCGGTTACACTTCAGTTACAAGGGAGGCGATATTGTGTGTGGCAGTGTACAGACACTATGGTGATAACACTAAGAACATAACAAGGTTGTTGGTCTCCATCATTGTTATCACTGGTACCCTTCACCAGGCTCACGCTCTGCCTCCAAATAAACTGTCTCGGGATTCCATTGTTCTTCTGAAGCAATAGGTGTGAAAGAATCCTTATCAATATAGGCTACCAAACGATTGGGGCACTGAGAAGAGACATGCATGTACCTTTTGCACGTGAAGCATTGAATCATAGCTTTGGCATCACAGAAGGTCTATTATAACCATGACCTTGACGTGGAAAGTAATGGTGTTTTGGCCGTAATGATGCCACAATGGTATTGCCAACCTGTAGTTTGCTAAAGGACATCTTTGATGGAGGAGGTTACTTGTTTGTATTTCACCCTTTAGAGAAGGTATCTGGGAAGCTCCTCCAATTGTAAGGCCTCTTTGGACTGCCCTTTTCCATCTAACATGCTACTTGTATGGCGTCTTTCATCGTAAGCAATCGAATAGAAGCCAATGCAGCTCTAATCTGTGGGTGTAACCCATTCCAAAACTATACCAGCAGACCTCTTCATCCCACTCAAAATCAAACCGAGTGGCTAAAATAATAAATTTTTTCCATGTAGTCCTCAATGGTCATGTTGTCCAGCCTCAGCTGCGCAAACTTGAGATACATGCGTTGCTTGTAGTCACTTGGTAGGCAAAAACCACTGGTTCATGGCTTCTCGCATTTCAGCCTAAGTGTTTACCAACCCAATGCCTCGAGTCCGATTCTATTGTTGATACTTGATCCACCAGACACGAGCTGTACCTTTCAGTTTGGCTTCAGTAAATAAAATCTTCCTAGTCTCAATCAACCCGTATCATCAAAAGAATATCTTCAAGCTGTGAATGCAGTCCAAGTAATGCTCATTATTGTCCACGTAGAAATCAATGACGACTAATTTGGTTCCGAGTGTACTTAGCCAACCAGTTCTTAAAGAACGAATGTCTGACACATGTGAGAAGGTTGTAGTGCGCACAAAATTTTGTCGCAATCAATGATGCCCCTTCATGCTTCTAACCACTCTTGACCCACTTTAATAATGCGCTTAAAATAATCAAACACTTCACAATAAGCACCATCACAATATAAGGAAATTGAGAATCAGACAACATCCTCAGACTCAATGATGATAATGTTGGTCTTTGATAACATCTCCACCACAGACCGCGAGACGAAATTTTCACGTCCCTATTCATCTATGAATAATATAGCAGTTTTCTGTTGGGAAAACGAACTTTGGTCTTGAAAATATGGATATCCATGGACAGGTTTAGCTCTGACATCAATTGATGCAATCTGGGGTTCGGAAACCCTGGTTCTGATCGCCCAAAGAAGGATGGTTATGTCCCAAGTTTCAAAGCAAACCAGCTATGCCAAGTCTATGAACTCTTCCGTGTGTTTCTGTTTTACCGCTAGTAGCAGGAAATTTATAAATTGCAGGATTAACAGCATGGAAGGAGATAGGAAACCGGAATATTAATAAAGGAAGAAAAAGAAGAATAAGGAAGAAAGGAAGAAGGTTATGCCTGCGGGAGAACTGAGGACAAAGGAGAGATGAAAGAGAAAAAAGGGATGCAATCAACCAACAAGCACACGTTGTAGCACGCCACGGTAACTAAACACAACTCAACAGCTATTCATTCATTCCAAATTTGAATCGATGGGGATGGGGTACGGTTACATATAAAGACTTCTAAAACTGAAATAAGACTCTACTCTAACTAGGAAACTATTAAGCTCCTACAGATCTATCCCAAACAAATGAAACATACAAGATTAACCCCAGAACAAACAATAAACCCCTACCAACCCTAATTAGACCAAAAGCAAGATCTGGGCTGGTCTTGACTCGGTCTGATTTTCAAGATCGGGTCATGACGGGCCAACCTTAATTTCTCTACTGCATCAATTTCCTCATGATATTTTGTGTTCAAATTGGATACAGACATACAAGTGGAGAATGTAGGAAGGGCAGTCTACTTGCAAGTTCTCAAGGAAATTTGCAGCCAAAAATTCAGTATCAAACACCGTACTTCACAGGTACGTCACTAGGTTGTAATTCAACTTGATGTCCAACAAATAACTAGTGGAGACCAACATCACAAACAAACAAAGGTTCTAAACCAGATAGAATGTTAAATCTTTGAACTTCTGTTTTATAACAAGATTCCCACTCCCCTCCTTATTGAGTGTACATTGTGAAAGTGAGCCCTTGTGAACATTGGTATAATTACCAAACTGCTACTAGATCTTGATTATTGAGATTTTCTCATTTGTGTAGGGCCCACAGTGGCCCAAGTCGGGTTTTTTGGAACCCCGGGTTGCACCAGAAAGAGGAAAGAAAATATGCAAATAGAATTATAGGATGTTGACACAGGAGTCACTTTCATTACTGGAATGCTTTCCTGTAGGCCCTTCATTGTACATAGATAATGCTTTTCCTGATTACTCTTTATTTTTCACTAAATTCTTTCATGTCTAGGTACACAAGTAAAAGCCACACTCAAGGCACCAAGCGCAAGGTGCAAGGCATGTGCTGATGCAAGTTCCAACAAAAGAGAGAAGAGTCTGTTGTTTAGGGTTTGGTTCAGTTTTCTGGGTCAACCTGAACCTACAGTTCAATATTAGTTCCAAGTTAGACTTAATTTTAAGTCCTTAATGGGTTATATGGGTCATGGGCTTAGTATTGGGGGGGGGGGGGGGGTTTCTATTGTAATGGGCAATTCTGTAAGCCCAAATATGAGGGATTTGGGTACTATGAGTAGGTGTTAGAAGAGTTTCTATTTTTGAGAAGATTTAGGTTGTTAGGGATTCCTCCTTCCACACATGGGTGTTTCCTATTTGCTTATTTCATTAAAACAAATAAATAAAGAGTAAGGGATCACACTACCCCCCCCCCCCCCGGCACCAATTTTAACAAGCTCATAGTTTTATGCTTGTAATTTTCTGTGAGATGCAGGGTGCTTTTGTTTGATGCAACAAGAGCCTTGGTGGCATGCCAAGATGGACTGGTGAGATGCTGGTCAAGTTCTAAGTGAGAGGCCTAGTTCATATCCTTCTTCCACTATCTTCTATTCTCTTCTTCTCCAAGTTTCTAGGTTAGATCTCCTATTATCTCTCCCTGTGCATGTAAGTTTTCAGTTCTGTTTTATCTTTAGAGTTTACTATTATTAGTTCTCTTCTCAGTTTCAGATCTGGTTTTACTGCTGATATGCCTTACAGTTCAATCCATCGGTTCCAAGTCATGTTGACAGTTTACTGCCTAGTTTGAATGTTGTTACAGCATTGCTTGCCTTCATACTTTCTATTTTCATGTTAGTTTCTATTTGCTGGCTTACTGCTAATTCTGTCCAGCCTAATTACTAATATATTCTGTGTTTCTATTTTGGTTCTCACTTGTTATTCCATGGTTTTAGCTGCAGTT
Organism: Telopea speciosissima; assembly: GCF_018873765.1. Taxonomy (NCBI): domain Eukaryota; kingdom Viridiplantae; phylum Streptophyta; class Magnoliopsida; order Proteales; family Proteaceae; genus Telopea; species Telopea speciosissima. Next base: position 53,259,015 of record NC_057917.1, read on the forward strand.
TTTCTGTAACTGCTGAGTCCTTCAATTTCAGCTACCTGCTATTTTAGTAACTCTTAGATTTTTCCAGGTCTAACCGTTGGATTAGCTTCAAATTTCATTTTGAGTTATCCCTCACCATACTTGGACCAGATCTGACCCTTGTTAGATTGGTTACTAGTTCTCTCCAGTATTGACCCTAATTCCTTGACTGGTTCTAGATCCTCCCTTGATTTCTAATTCCTAACCATTAGGTGATTGGATATCCATAAGCAAGTGCATAATTATCAACATAAGACAAGTATTATAACATTCAGAGGTAATGTACATAAAATATAACTTGAAAATGATAAAATGATATAAAAAATAAAATATACTCCCTCCATTCTGCAAAGATAGTCCTTCCCCCTTTTAGCTATCCTAAATTGTTTGTCCATCATAGAAATTGAGTAATAGGTTCTTTGAAAATTTACTACATTAACCTTTGCATTTATTACCAGTTTGCATTTGATATCCAATTTGAAAAGCATATTGTCCCAAGTAAAGGAAAGGCAGTTCTGGAAAAGAGGTGGCGCTTTTATTGCTTCAAGTACTCTCTTCAAACAATAAAACTTTGAGTTTTTCAAAGGTCCATTGTGGGACAGAGAAAGTAACAATTAACACGTTATAAGAATAATATTTTAAAATCACAAACCTATTTAAAATAAGTAATCAACCACAAGTATGTAACTAATGTAGAAAATAACTAAGCCTAATCAATTTGCAAATTCAATAGTCTAGGCTTTATTTGCTCAACCAAAGCAAGCCTTCAATGCTGCAACACTGGTGCCTTCATTAAGTAGTGGTAGGTGCAAGGGATGTGCATCTTGTCTGAGGTGAACTCTATATGTTTTTATGTCCTTTATTACTCTTCTTATCTGTCTTACAAGAGAATATAACACCACAAGCAACATCTTTTAGAGCAAGGCTTGATTTTTGGAAAACTTTAGAACCTCATACTAAAATAGCGTTTGCCCAAAAAGAGAACTGCTAATTCAGGAAGCCTAATATGAAACGTATAGAGAGCTCAACAGGAGCAATCCAAGTATCCTAATCCAATAAGACATTGCAGTGGGCCACATAGACAGCAAAAATGATTATATCTAGGTGGTTATGGGATGGCTGTGTGAAGAAAAGTAATAAAGGACATAAAAATATATAGAAAATGAACCACGTAAAAAAATATCAGCAAGCATCAAGCTTCAGTAAATAAAAGATCCCCACCAAATCAGACTCCCTCTGAAACTGCAGAACTAGCTCAGATATTCAAAATTTTGGTTCTAAATCCATATAAATACATCCATAAGCAGCCGAAGCAAAATTCCTGTGGGGTTTCCAGTAATAAGCAAAGTCCTGGGAATGCCAAACATCACATTCAAACTACATAACCAGCTCTATGCATCCAAAATCGTCCAAAATTTAAAGAATTTTTAGGCATAACAGGAGACAAGGTGACAAGAGCTTATCACCTAAAGACACAATCCGCTCACACAATAACCAATCCAAATTCAGAATTGTCGCAAACTAAGAAACAAAAGACTTGGAAAGCAAAAAAAAGAATGAAATTCAGTCCGAATTCCAAAGTGAAACTGAAAAAGCTACATTGAGAAGCATCCTGAAATTGAAATGAAGGGGAAAAGAAGAAAACCTGTTTGAGGAGATTATCAGCAATCCGATAGTAATGACTTAGCGATATACGATTATCGACTTCTAGCTTCTGCGCGCTGGCAGTGATTCTGAAATCGCCGGATGAAGACCTCATCTCCCCGTATCGGAAAATGCCAATGAACCCAAGCCTAACCTCTAATGGGCGCCGAACTTTAGGGTACTTCTCGTTCATGGCGGATTGAGAGATTTTGAGCAAGAAGGTGAGAAAAGTCGTCAAAGTGGCAATTAGTTATTGTCGGTTCCAGCGTCCGAGCAATCGGAATCTGCACCAGAATCGTTTGCCGTGTTCCGATTTTCAATCCGAATCGGTATAAATCGAGTTAAATCGGTTAAAACAAGGAATCGGAGGGGATTCAATTACAGGAGACCCTTGGAATTGGCTGCAAAAGCTGAGAAAAATAAAGTTACAATTTTATGACTTGATTTGATATGATTTCTATTTCAGAAATTGTTTGGTTTTAATTTTTCAAACTTTTCCTGGTAAGATAGAAATCAAATAATAGAAACTTTGAAATAATTAAGGAGATTTTGAAATTGAAATTGATTTCACTCTTATTCTTTAATGAGCATTGAGCACATGGATTAATTTGATGGGCAAAGCAGTATTTTTTTGTTAAAATTAAAACACCACTCTTCTCCTTCTCTGGATGATTGTTACCACCACCACTGTCACCACCAGTATCGCCACCCCCTTCCTGTATCCACTCCTGCCCTACCCTTGCCACCACCATCCCTCCCCTCCCCTGCTACCACCACCCTCTCCCAAAAAATATAGAAAATTTTATTCCCATAAATTGAACTATCAATAAATAGTTGGAAAACCAGGTTTTGATTGGGGCGAGTCACTCGAGTTGAGTCAAAACTTTGGAAAATCTGGTCAAGAATCGTGTAGACTAGGTCAAGACAAAAAAAAATGAGACTGGGTCATAAATCGCCTGAGTCAAATAAGACTCGATATTTTTACCCGAATCATGACAAACTCAATGAATTTAGTCATTTTTAAAAAACCATAAAGCCAGTTCATTTAAAATTTGAGTTGAGTAAAATAGTAAATCCGTATTCTAAAACAGTAAAAAACCCTCAACTCTTCGAGTCCATTATCTTGTTCAATGGTATAATCTCAAAATGCATTGATATGTGATTCATGATTTTATTTGTGTTTTTTTTTCTTCATTTTTTTATTAATTTATACATATTTATTATATTAAAATTTAAAAAAAAACATGACTCCCCTTGACCGGGTTTGACAAGGCTGAGTCACCAGGTTTTTTCTAAAAGATAAATCAAATAAAAAAAACCCTGATTTTCCAATGTCATGAGTATCGAATGGATTTTTTATTCTTGATGAAATATTTCAGATTTTTGTAGTCAAAACAATTTAAATTTCTTGACCAAAAATGTATTTATTGACTATTTTATAAAATGAATCCAAAATTGAAATAAAAAACATACCAAATCTAACCTATGTGGCTATGTGTCAATCAGAGAAACACTATTTATAATTGGTTTTTTTCCCCCGGTAAACACGAATTGACTAATGGTTCGTTGATTATATAAGGTCTAAGGTCTTCCAAGTTCCAACTAATGGTTTGAGTAAATGTGTATGAGAAAATAAAACGAGCTAAATGGAACTTTATTATCGAAACTATCAATAGAAAGGGATTATGGATGCAACTGGGCCGGGTTGGGTCTAGGACTTTGAAGGCCCAAGACCAGCTGGTCCGGTCCAACTTCTGGTTGGGATGATCTCAGCCTAAGCCCTACCCACCAGACTTTGATTCGGACTGTGCTAGGCTCAGGCTTTGAATAAGGGCTAGAATTTATATTTCATTGTGAAGTTTTAAAGATAAAATGGGGAAGGGATTCATGCACCGCCACGGAAGCCTCATCGACGACTCGTATAATAGGGGATAGTTTGAATATTTCAAAGAGACTATTGTCACCATCCAATGGTTTTGTGTGCAATTGCATATCATGCATGGTTGTGCACGAAACCTTTTGCCAAATAGGGAACCTATGCAGTCCATTCTCTACATAGGTTTGATCTTGTTGATTCTAGTGAAATACATTGTTTTTTGAGCTAAGGATTTGGTCACATAAAGAGGGCGACCTCTCATCTAAAATTAATAAATTAATGCACGCGTAGTCTTAGATTCAAAATTTTCAAATTGGGGCAGCAAAAGAGAGAGATTAGAGAAAAATAATTCCATTCTTTCTCTACAGGTGATGCGACATATATTTAATTAGTTGAAATTAGCTATGTCTAATGCAATTTGATAATACTGATCGATAGCAGTGGTGAAAGACCTTGGATGAAGGGAAACTCAATCATAAAGAGAGAGAGATTTGGTCAGAGAAAAGGAAAGAGAGAGGAGAAAAAAAAAGTCAAAATCTATAAAATTGACATGAAACAAAATGTTAGATGTTGAAAATTAAGAACGACTCCACATCCCCTTTTATTGGGAGAAAAAAGTGTCAAACGCTACCGCACAGAAAAAGGAGAACGTTTTTCTTCACGTTGCAGGAAGGAAAACATTCGCTATCATTGGTCATAAATGTCTAGTCGTATATATATGCATATGAATGGTTGAAAATATCTTTTACTGTTACATGCTTACTGTTTCACACAATCCGAACCCCTCGGTCAATGGAGAAGTAAAGGGATTCTCTCTGGACTGTTGATGTGGGAAAATTCGATCTCACAGAAGAAGTTATAATTTTTGAAAAAATCGAATGAAAACTGAAGTGCCATCGAATGATAACGATGATAATGCGTTCATCCGTTCATTTAGAATAAAAATATGGTAAAGGGTTTTTAGACATGACATGATCTAGACTCACTTCCGTAGGAAAAGGGACACAAGGGGTGTCAATTGGTCCAATAATGGGCTATTGGTTTGGTTCCTTAATGGTTCTAATTTTAAGGAATTGGGATCAGAATCGAACCAATAAGTTAATCGGTTTCAAACCTGAGATCTAAGATCATTAGCTAATGGGTGGGCTGATTCCGGTTCCTAAACGGTTTCAAGTAATCCAATTTTTTTAGAAAAAAATCCCAACATATGCTACATATATATATATATTTAACAATATTATAATAAAACACTACTTCAATCACATGAGATAATTATTTTAAAATATGTTCTTAAATTAGCATTCTCAAATGGACCTTTAAATTTAGTCAAATCTTTGGTAAAATAGTATATGAGACAAGTGGTATCAACCATAATTGAAAGATTAAAAAAAATAAAGGGTTTGATCTTAACTCTTATGACCTTGAGTCTTAAAGAATTATATAATATATAAGGTTAAGATGTGAATTTATTCCAATTCCTAATTGGTAGATCAAGAATCGAACCAATAAACTATTGGGTGAGACGATTCTAGTATGGTTTCCGATTATGTTCCAAAATTGACACCCTTAGGAACAACGAAAGACCAAAAGCAGGCACATAAATGTGGAAAGGAAAGAAATCGGAATGGAGGTATGTGTTTGCCCATACCTAGCCTTAGTATTGGACTTGTGGGGAGAGTTTTACGGAATTACACTGATTGAACTCCACTTTTTTTTTCTTAAATGAAAGAAGAAAATTAGATTAAAATAAAGAGACCGACTATACATTAGAGAGAAGTAGAAGTGATTGTGAGTAGTACACTAGTTTTCTATGGCTGTGAGAGCCAATTTCGTAAGGGACTACAGAAGATATTATTGATGTTCTAACAAAAAGATACATTAATAAAGTTGTTAGAGAGATCAACTGAGTCAAAAAAGCCTTAGACAAAGTTCGAGGGGATGCACATATACTCAAAAGGGTAAAAATAAGTTCCTAAGTGACGTTTATTGCACCATATAGCTCTAAGAGGAATGTGTTTGTTTTCAGCTCGTTTCCACCTTTGCAGAATTTCAAAAATGTTCAGCTTCCATTGGATCTTTTGAATGGTGAGAACCTGTAGATGTTAGAACACCCTGCCCGCCTAGCAAAATTCAAAAGGGTTTTTTTCAAATACCCCCCTGAAAATGGTTAAACTTATAATTGCCTTTTTAAATTTTCATTAATTTCATGTGCACCCTTGCTTTTCAAACTAAGTACCACTATAGTCCCTCCCGTTAGACAGATGCGTTATGTTATAACGGATCCCAGTTTTTGAACATCGATGAACCATTCTACCCCTTGATAGGGTAAAATGACCAAAATGATTTTACCTGAAAAAAAAAAAAAAAAACCTACAACTTATCTCTCCCAAATCATTTAGGGTTTGGGGAAGATGAGTTTTTGAAAGAAATCTCATCATCAAACACATTCAGGTTCACAAATGACACAAATCTTACGATTCAAGCTCTTGGATTTGCTGTGGAGTATGTCGGTGGTATCTTTTCTTCCTCTTTGGTTATCGGCTTCCTGATCATCACTGGATCCGCCCTCCATGTTATCGCTACCAGATCTGCTCTCATACCTGTCTTCTCTATTAAACCTCCCTACTGTTGCTGGGGAATCCAAATTTTCTCCAATCCGACTTGCATCGCCATGCCCCTCCATACTTGTTTGCTGCTCCAAAATTTTCATCCAGAAACATCAAACTGAAAAAAAACAAATAAAATCGTACAAGAGCGAGAGAGAGGTCCGGAGAAGAGAACATAGATTTGGCCAGAGACGGAGCGACAAGGCGTGGCTGAGTGATAGCACCAGCCGGCATGTTGCTGTAAGGTATATCGGCCACGACTCTAGCACCACCACCAACACCAGAATCAAAAAAACCCCCAAAATTCATCAAAATACTTCCCTAGTTCTCTAATTAACGTCCACTTCTCTCCCCCTATGACGAAGTCTCAGCAGTTTTTTTCTCTTTCTTTATCTACAATTTCTAAAACCACATTTGCCGTCTCAACAAACTCCGATCCGTTCCACAATGATAAACGGTTTAAATTCACAAACTCAGAAACGCAAAACTACAGGCAAGGATGAAAGCATGAAGAAGTTCACAAACTCCTTATTCTGCCATTCTTGATTTCTGATTCAAGAACTCTATCTTCCCCAAAACTAAACGATTTGGGAAAGATGAGTTGTAGGTTTTTTGGTTTTTTTTTCAGGCAAGGGCATTTTGGTCATTTTACCCTATCAAGGGGGGCAGAATGATCCATCAATATTAAAAAACTGGGATCCGTTGTAACATAACGTCTCTGTCTAACGGGAGGGACTATAATGATACTTAGTTTGGAAAGCAAGGGTGCACATGAAATTAATGAAAAATAAGGGGACAACTGTAAGTTTGGTCATTTTCAAGGGGGCATTTGAAAGAAACCAATTCAAAAAGCCCACCCTATTAAATCTAATTGAGGTTCATATATGCCTGCATAGAATAAAACAGGGAATTGATGATTCAGGTTAGAAACATCATGCAAAATAATAGTGTTTTTTTTGTATATTATGTGATAAATGAAAACCGAAGTGTGGTTTAGTAGGACGTTGGAGATGGAGATCCGCAAACTAGATGAGGATTACCACAACCAATTAAACTTTATTCCCTAGCCACAAACCAAATAAAATAACAAGTTAAAATAACACAAAAAAAGAACCAAATTGCAGATTGTTTGTCCAAGACTTTTGAAGAGAGAAGAAACACACACAGATGTGCTAAAGAGAGGCTAGTAAGAAATTCTCTTCTTAGTCCAAACGAGCTAGATGCCCAGATACGCTTAATCCAAATAGACCCATAAATAACTTATCCAAAGTTCGAAAGGTAGTGTTGTTGACTCTCTCTGCTTTTTGGGTTGACTTTTGTATTCTATTGAAGTCTCAACAGCCATCAAGTCGTAGCAGGTTGATTTTAGATTTAAAAAAACATATATCATATTTTGGTGATCTATATAAATACTTGAAACATAATAAAAAAAAATGTCATCTCATTGGGAATATTCGAAACATATATATATATATATATATATTTTGGTGAACAAAGAAAATTACTTAATTAAACATACTATCTACAGCAGTGTCTATGTTATCCGAAGATGTCTTATGTATCCTAGCATATCTAGCTAGCTTATCCACAGGATGTATGTACGTTCTTGCTTGCTTGATGATTAATACAGACCGAAGGGAAGAAATAGAGTGGGAAACATGAAACAAAATACCAAAAAGTTCCCAAGGCCAAGGAAATGCATTGGAGTAAGAAAGCCAATCCCGAAGCTGCTATGATTCCGTCCAGATAATTACTTGTTGGCAGTCCAATGAAAGTGTTCTTTTGATCCCTGCTTGGAGTCCTCTGATTTCCGCTTCTTGTGCTGACCCTAACGATGAACCCAAATTCACATCAACCAATCAAAGGTCGCCACGTGGCACGACCCAAGAAAGTGGGCTAAGACAGGGCCGGGGAAGGACTGGCTGCAGACGCCGACCACCAACGCCCACGGGCGCCAACCCCCTTGGGGGCGAGAACCTCCCTGGGCGCCAACCCCCCTTGGGGCGTGGACCTCCTTGGGCGCCAACCCCCTTGGACGACAACTCCCTAGAACACGTCATCCCAAGGCACAGTCTCCCTCGAACACGACAGTCGCCACTGCCATCAACAAGACACAGATCGCATCACCAAGGACTCTAGGCCACCGCCTATCGAGTCACGTAGTCCGAGCGGACTCATATACTAGGAACCTCATCTACCACGTAGATGAGGTCTATCCACCAAGGATGCCAAGTCTACCATGACACTACCTCTTATGAGAACACAATTACCAAGTCTATCAAAGACACTACGTCTCACGGGAAGACAACCTATCAAGGAGGACCCCTGCTACTCAGGGACTCTATCACCTACGAAAAATAATTTACATCAACTGGGACTCTCCACACCGCCATACACTACTATAAAAGGCAAGGTACACAGCCTCGTCAGGGGACATCTTAACTCATATTGAATACTACTATTCATCTATTTATTCAGAGAGATCTAACTTAGGCATCAGAGAGTCCTAGGCCGGAACCACACCGGTTCTCCTTTGTCACCCAGGGTCTTTTGTAGGTTACGACACTCGAAGGACCGCTGAGCGATTTCTTGACGCAACAGATTGGCGCCGTCTGTGGGAACGACGCTAGCCATTACCTTTACTAGCTTGTTTCCATAACTGTTCATACCATGACACCATGAGGCAAGAAGACCGCTCCCTCCACCAATAATGCCCCGAGGGAGGGGAATGGATCACCTCATCCAAAGAGCTCACGTCGCAGAGTCAATAACCAGGACCATGTCTCTCTGGAGAGGGAGATCCCAGACGATGATCAAGTTGCGGTGATCGAACCCAACAACGAAGTGGTGGTGGAGGTGGTACCTGACCCCAATGCCCCAACAACTATGGGTCAAATCAATGACCTACAGCGACAGATCCTCGAGGATCAACGACTCTTCCGTGACTACTTGAGGCAGCGTGCAACATCACACCATCGCAGGACAGACCCTCGATTCGAACAGAGCCCCAGGAGAACCCCTCCCAGGGGTGACAGATCAGAGAGGCACACCAGGCAGCGGGGAGAGCCTTCCCAACCTAGGGGGAGATCGATGGATCCTCCAGCACGGTTGAATCAGGGGAGAACGCCATCACACCGATCCATGGTACCTAATCCTGAAGGGTCCATCCGAAGGTCGGTGTTTGATGGTCGACTAGGAGGAAGCTATGCGCCAGAGCAAAGCCAGACTTACTGTGAAGCAAGCCCCTCGCAATCAAGATAAGATTCGTCACGATGCAACCCTTCACCATCTCGCCAACAGTCGAGACTAGAGGGGACTTCCAGGAGAGGAAGCGAACGAGCTCACAGCGAATGACCAGTCAAACGTGAAGGGCAAACGCGGGATGAAGAGCTAGACAAGAGACTCCGAGAATTGGACGAGAAGCTAGAAGGGTTGAAGAAGCAGACCAAGGGTGAGACACACTCAATCCCTGGACAACACCCCTTCTCAGAAGAGATCATGTCAGCCTCACTCCCATCCAGGTTCAGGCTACCCACCTTTGAACTCTATAGTGGTACCACCGACCCTAATGACCACATCAACTATTTCAATGGCATGATGACGCCATATGGTGGATCGAACGTGGTATCCTGTCGAGCATTCCCTGCATCCCTTAAGGATGCGGCAACCTCATGGTTCTCCAGACTACGACCACGGTCGATTGGGTCATTTGCAGAGCTATGCGAACAGTTTGTGACCCGCTTCCAGAGCAGCATCAAGCAAAAGAAGACCACGATCAATCTACTGAACGTGATACAAAACCCTGGGGAGTCTCTCAGGGAGTATGTCAGCCGGTTCACTAAGGAGTCCTTTGAAGTCAGAGACCTAGACAACCAGACCCAGCATGCTGCCTTGGCTGGGGGCATCCGAGACATAGAACTGATCAAGGACCTGGTGCGTCATGAGACCAAGACTATGAAGGAGCTCCTAGAGCTATGCAACGAGTTCACCAACATGGCCGAGATAGTACAACTCGGAAGAAGGCAATTGAAGCCAAGCCACAGGACAGCAAGAGGTCAGCACCAGATGACCGTAAAGAGAGTAAGAGGTCGAGGACTGAACGTCGACAAGAGAAGGGCGATCGCCCATCAGGAAGAAGTGACCGCCACCCAGAGAGGAGTGAGAGAGCAGGCAGTCCAGAGTTCACACCGCTGAACACCACCAGGTCCCAAATTCTTATGCAGATCCAGGACCATGACCTAATTCGATGGCCACGACCCATGCTAGCAGGATCTGAGAAGCGCAATCCTAACAAATACTGTCTCTTCCACAAGGACTATGGGCATGACACAGAAGACTGCTACCAACTGAAGAGGGAGATAGAAGGCCTTGTGAAAGCAGGGAGTTTGAACAAATACGTGAAGGGGAGACATGATGGCCGTTTAGGCCAAGGAGATCGAGGACGTGACCGAGAAAGAGAACCAAGGAGGGAAGAAAGAAGAGCAGACCAAGATAGGGAGAGAGACCGCACTAATGAAAGAAGAGATGTAGCAGAGCCCAGCGGCACCAAGGGGGCCCCCATCCTCACCATACTTGGAGGACCGGGGTAAGAATCAACCAGGAAGGCCAAAGCCCATGCCAGGTTTGTGGGAGTAGCAGAGAAGCCAAGCAAGATGACCAAGATCGAGACAGTGATCTCCTTCTCGAATGATGACTTGGAAGGTGTGAGCTTTCCACATGAGGTCGCCCTGGTAGTACAGGTGGAGATAGTTAACCGACTCATGCACAAGATGCTGATAGACACAGGGGCGTCCGTGGATGTACTCTCACTGGAAGCCTACCGCAAGTTCGAATTTAGAGACGATCAGCTCAAGCCAGAGCCCACCTACCTCCATGGATTCTTGGGCGCCACAGCCTCCATCAGAGGCACCATAGAGCTGCCCGTCACCTTTGGAGAGCACCCTTGACAAGTGACGATCATGGTAAACTTCATGGTCATCAAGTTCGTGGTGTCGTTCAATGGCCTCCTAGGGCAACACACGGGGGATGGCACTATGCGTAGAGAACCTAATTAGTGACCAGAGAGATGAAATGATAGAAAAAAGAGGAAGACCGGTGGAGGACCTCATCGCCTGGCCACTCAACAAAGACAACCCTTCCAAGGTTGTACAGGTTGGCTCATTATTGAGCGATGAATAGAAAGAAGAGCTGGGGCACCTCCTCCAGACTAACATAGATGTCTTCGCATGGTCAACTGCAGACATGCCAGGCATACCCAGATCCATAGCAGAGCACAGACTGCATGTGGACCCAACCAGGAAGCCCGTCCAGCAGAAGAGGAGAAATTTTACCCTCGACTGATAAGCAGCCATCAAGGAAGAGGTCGAGAAGTTGAGCTGAGCAGGGTTCATCTAAGAAGAGAAGTTCCCTACCTGGCTTGCGAACGAGGTCATAGTACCCAAGCCCAATGAAAAGTAGAGAATGTGCGTCGACTATACGGAATTGAACAAGGCATGCCCAAAAGACGAGTACCCACTACCCAGGATCGATCTGCTGATCGACATCACCGCCAGACATGAGATACTGAGTTCATGGACGCCTATTCTGGCTACAATCAGATCCTCATGCATGAGGATGACGAGTCTTACACAGCCTTCCAAACGGACAAGGAGAACTATTGCTATCATGTCATGTCGTTCGGATTGAAGAATGTAGGGGTCACCTACCAAAGGATGGTCTACAGGATGTTTGAGGAACAGATTGGGCGCAACATGGAGGTACACGTAGATGACATACTCGTAAAGAGCGTCCAAGCCCATCAACACCTGACTGACCTGGAAGAAGCGTTCACCGTGCTGAGAAGAAACCAAATGAAACTCAACCCTGCGAAGTGTGCCTTCAGAGTCACCTCAGGTAAATTTTTGGGGTTCATGGTCTCAGTACAGGGAATAGAAGCCAACCCATCCAAAATCAAGGCCATCCAAGAGATGGCACCACCTCGGATAGTCAGAGAAATACAGAGATTGAATGGAAGGATCGCTGCCCTCTCAAGGTTCGTGTCACGATCGGGAGACAAGTGCTTGCCATTCTTCAAGACGTTGAAGAACCTCCGAAGTCCTAAAGACTTTGCATGGACAGAGGAGTGCCAAAAAGCGTTTGAAGAGCTGAAGGTGTACCTCGAGAATCCCAATTGCTTGGCGCCCAGAACCCAACAAAAAGTTGTAGATCTACTTGGCTGGGACACCCGTCGCAGTGAGCGCAGTGCTACTAAAAGAAGAGGGTAAGATACAAAGACCCATCTATTATGTTATCCATATCTTGATTGATGCAGAGACCAGGTACATAAGGATTGAGAAGGTAGCATATGCACTGATGATCGCGGCTAGGAAGCTCAGACCTTATTTCCAAGCCCATACCATTACAGTCCTCACCAACTTGCCGTTGAAGAAGGTACTGCACAAGCCAGACATCTTCGGACGGTTGATCGCCTGGGCGGTTGAACTGAGCGAACACGACATCAGGTACCAGCCCAGGACGACCATTAAAGGCTAAGCTCTAGCGGACTTCGTCGTCGAATGCACCCTTCCTGAGACTGAGGTAGAAGTAGAGGAACTAGAGGACTAAGATCGAGGATCATGGGAGATGTTCGTGGATGGTTTGAGTAACGCCATAAGAAGCTGAGCTGGTTTCATACTCACCAGCCCTGAAGGATTTCGAATCCAGTATGCTCTCCGGTTCGCCTTCCCAGCATCCAACAATGAAGCAGAGTACGAAGCACTACTGGCTGGACTCCAGGTGGCCAAAGCCATTCAAGTCACACACCTATCCATCCGGAGTGACTCGCAGCTAGTGGTAAATCTGGTGAATGGAGAGTATGAGGCAAAGGTCGAGCGAATGGCATCATATCTAGCACGTGCTCAGGAATTAATCGAGGGGTTCGTGAAGTTTGAGATGGTTTGAGTTCCTAGGGTAGAAAATGCCACCGCTGATGCACTGTCTAGGCTAGCCAATGATGAACTCAGAAACCTGGCCAGTGCAGTGTACGTGGAAATATTACATGAACCAACATACCAGGAGAAGCAAGTCAACAAAATTGAGGAAGGGCCTAGCTGGATGGACCCTATACTCAACTACCTACAGAACGACGTCTTACCGGAAGACAAGGTCGAAGCAAGGAAGATAAGGATGAGAGCTGCAAAGTACACCGTCCTGGACAGTGTACTGTACAAGAGGGGGGCCATAACACCACTGCTTCAGTGCCTAGGACCCAAGGGAGCCCAATATGCCCTGATAGAAGTACATGAGGGGATTTGTGGAAGCCACATGGGAGGACGACATCTAGCCTACAAAGTCCTTCGATAAGGGCTCTACTGGCCGAGAATGCAAAAGGAAGCGATGCAATATGTCAAGGCTTGCGAGCAATGTCAATTGTTCGCCCCAACACCCCATCTACCCGCCACTAAACTGACATCGATCCTCAACCCTATTCCCTTTGCCGTGTGGGGGGTAGACATCTTGAGAGACTTCAAAGCAGCATTAGGCAACCGCAAGTACTTGGTGGTTGCCATCGACTACTTCACCAAGTGGGTAGAGGCCAAACCAATGGCCAAGATCACAGAGAATGAAATGGAGAGGTTCGTCCGTGACGACATCATCTACAAGTTCGGTGTGCCAAAAATCATATTCTTCGACAATGGGAAGCAATTCAACAACCCCAAGTTCAGAGTCTTCTGCCAAAGCTACAACATTGACTATCGACCTGTTTCAGTAGCATACCCACAGGCCAATGGTCAGGTGGAGGTAACAAACCAAACCCTACTGGATGACATAAAGAAAAGACTAGAAGGAGCCAAAGGGAAGTGGGTCGAAGAACTACTGAGTGTCCTGTGGGTATACCGCACCACAGTAAGAACACCCACAAGGGAAAGCCCATTCTGCCTAGCGTATGGCACAGAGGCACTAGCACCGGTAGAAGTCCTCACCATGTCCCATAGGGTACTGTACTTCAATGAAAGGACATACACAGATGAACTGTGAGCAAACCTAAACTTCCTGGATGAGGTACGAGAGAAGGCACTCCTGAGAAACGTGGCATACCAGCAGCGCACAGCCAAATACTATAACGCCAGGGTGAGAGAAAGGTTATTTCACCAGGGGGACCTAGTCCTAAGGAGGGCAAGTTCATCGCAGCTAAGGGTGTCAAAACCAAACCAAAATCGTTTACCAAAATCGAACCGAACCATTTAAACCAAAATCGACAGACCATTTAGTTAAATGGTGCGGTTATGGTTTTATAAATGACACTTTTATTTAATCGATTTGGCTCTGTTTAGACCGATTAATCCAACAGTTTCAAACCGTATAATCCAATTAAAATCGATTATAACCAAACCGTCTAACCGTTAAAAACCTAATAACTTTTTTTTTTTTTATAAACAAAAAATAAAACCTAGCAAGTAGCAACTACTAAGTAGTCATGTTTCTTCATTAATGATTTCCTTCCTTAAAAAAAAAAAAAAAACTAATAACTTAGTAAGTAATAAGTAATAATAACTAGTATTAGTAAATAGAGTAGTGAATGTGTATAGAACTGTCTAATAGAAATCGTGTAAAACCGTATAGAACCATTTAATCAAAACCATTTAAAAACGGTTTACTAAACGGTCCAGGTTTTGATTATGAGAACTTTTCTGGTTACGGTTTCTGCCCTCAAGCAGTCAAAATCGAACTAAACCGAACCGTTTAACCGAAACCAGACCCTTTAACACCCTTAATCGCAGCCGCGAAAAGAAGGGAAGCTATCAACAAACTGGGAAGGACCCTACATAGTTTCCAAGCAGATACGTCCAGGGGACAGCACCACTATTAGTAGAAGTAATAGCAGTACTATCAGTAGAAGGAACAGCAGCGCAGAGCAACAGCACCACTAACAGCAACAGTAAAATAGTAGCGGGCAGCAGCAGTAAAATAGTAGTAGTAGCAGTAGCAGTAGATGGCATCACTGTTTCAAGAATAATTTGAAATTTTTTATTGAAGTAAAGAGTTGGTTTCGAAAATACTCGTCTTCTACTACTCGAATGGATTACTGCCACCGCTCCAAGGTCCGTTGGCCACCAAGGAGTTATGCCACCAAGGTCTGTTGACCACCAAGGCGTTATGCCACCAAGGCCCATTGGCCACCAAAGTCCGTTGGCCACCAAGGTTCGTTGACCACCAAGGCGTTATGCCACCAAGGTCCGTTGACCACCAAGGCGTTATGCTTCTAAGGCCCGTTGGCCACCAAGGTCCGTTGACCACCAGGGTGTTATGCCACCAAGGCCCGTTGGCCACTATGGTCCATTGACCACCAAGGCATTATGCCACCAAGGCCTGTTGGCCACCAAGGTCCGATGACCACCAAGTCGTTATGCCACCAAGGCCCGTTGGCCACCAAGGTCCGATGACCACCAAGGCATTACGCCACCAAGGCCCATTGGCCACCAAGGTCCGTAGACCGCCAAGGTGTAAACATCACTAAGAACTATAGACCGGCGGGGATTACAAAGGTAAAAAAACCATCAAAGCAATAAGGATTACATACATATAACATCCACATCGAAGAAGATAAAAAGTTAAGTGCATACAATCCAAAGTTCAACATCCAAAAATAAAAGAACACCTATCAACTCAGGGTGCATCAGACGGAGGGGTGGCATCCGACCCAACGGGGGACATCATATCAGCCTCAGCAAGGCGAGCAACATTCTTCTCTGGCAAAACCACCCCCTCCTCCGTCGCCACAGCTTCACCCTTTGGAGAAGCACGAGCCACAGCTGCAGTCGCAGGCAACAACGTGGTGACCTCCGGGAACCCAGAGAAATCATAGTCGGGGGTCATCTCCAAAATGCGGACCGCCAAGTCTCGGATGCCTACGTCATATATCTCCTGGTTGTACTTATAGAAGTACGCAGTGATCTCAGGAGACTTCTGATAAGCTGCCACTGCTCGCTCCCCGACCTCGGACACCTTAACCTCATGACTCCACCTCAAGGCGCGAAGCTCCTCCTCCAGGGCATGAGCTCTAGATTAGCTCAGCTACTGCAGCAGACGCCACCCTGAGCTCCTCAGCCATACTCCTCTCCCGTGCCACGGCCTCCTCCCGGGCTACCTTATTCCCCTGAAGCTCCTTCTCCAAGTCCTGGAACTTGTGGTTCAGCTGGATCTCTCGAAAGGCATGACTCTCCAGGTGAAGTACCGTCTCTGTGACACGATGTTAGACCTGCAAGCAATATAGCTGCAAAGAATCATCCCAAGTACAAGAACAATAACAACACCAAAAGTAAAAGACTGAGAAGCACAACTCACAGAAGCCATGTCCTGGTAGAGGGACTGTGTCAGGAAGGCGTCGCTAAAACCTCTGCAGGACCAAACGCTCACCGGGAAGCCTCCCCATATCCAACCACTCTCAACATACACTGCGACTGGTCAATGTCGCTCCCTGCTGAAGATCCCAAGGTAGCACCAAAGGAGAGGAGGTGGGCGAATCAACAATAGTATCAGAAGAAGAGGAGACCACCCCTTTGCCTCTAGAAGGGGGTGGAATAGAGGATCCAGGAGCAGCAATAGTATGAGACGATCGCAGAAGGATAACCCGCGGTCTAGTCCTCACCGAGCCAGGGGTCAGGCCCTCCCTTCTGCTTGGTCCCAGTGACCCCGAAAGGAGAAGAAGTAGGCACTGGAGGATCAGTAGTAGAAGAACCAACCCCAGGTGGAGCAGTCTGAGTACTCCTCTTCCGCAAATCCAAGCGGAAGACACTAAGATCAGGTCGAATATCCACTATACCACAACATACAATCAAGAAACATAAAACAAGTCAGACAACAGGTACACACAGAAGAAAAGTACATAAGCAAATACCAAAGAAGCCAAATGTCTTACCAGGACTCAACTTCCAAAGGTATAAGAAGGCCTCAGAATCCAGCTGACGGACGTCGAACAGGTTGCATCCCTGACATTGTTGGAGGGAGTCGCGCTCAAAGTCGCTCAACTCAAGAGGGTGGTTCACCCCTTGACCTCAATAACCTCCTAGGTAGATCGCAAGGCACATCGAGGGACCATGGCAAAAAAGAAGCGGTCTCTCCAATACTTCACCGAACTGGTGATCCCCATCAGAGGATCGAGCGCGGTGAGCGACCCCCTAGGGAGACGACGGGCGAAGTGGTAACACCCCCTTCCCCCTTCTTCAACATGTAAAAGTAAGAGAACAGGGGAACGGTGGCGGCACGCCTCATCCAGGCGAAGAACACATAGAAACCCAGAATAACAAGCCAAGAGTTGGGCAACACCTGCCCAGGAGTGAGGCCCCAGTGCTCCAACACCAACTCCACAAAATGGGAGATAGGGTAACAAAGACTATGGGCGAAGAAGATACGGTAAAGGCAGACCTCATCCCCTCGATGGGAGTAAGCGCAGTCGTCAGGACCAGGGACGCAAAGCACGATCTCAGAGGGTATATGGTACTCTCGGCGAAGTGATGCCAAGTCCGAAGAAGTCAAGGTGCTAGGAATGTGAGCCAACTTGCTCCTAGGGTCATCGACTGAAGTAGAGGCACTAGAAGCCTTACGACCCCTACTAGGGGCGGAACCTCTAGAAACCTCCTCCTCCCCATCAGTAGCAACAGGGGAAGGCAAGGAAGAAGAAGTATCCGCGGGAGATGACGACCCCAAAGAAGACTCCTCAACAGATCCAACAACGACCGTAGTCAGATCAGAGTCGTTAGATGATGACATAAAAAAACAATGAAATAGACTAACTAGTTACTTAGAGTGACGACCTCCCAAGATCAAGCAATCGATGAGAAGAGAGGGATGCCCACCTGCAACCACCAGGGCAGAACCAGTCAAAAAAAAAAAAAAAGAGAGGCAGCCAAAGGTCCACTCCCAAAAGCCGCGGACTCTTGAGTGAAAGAAATTGTTGAGAAAAAAAGAAAAACAAAAACAAAAAAGAAGAGAGAGAGAAAAATGAAGATGACACATACAAGGGTGCGATCAGGGGCGCCGATCGAGTATAAGCGCAGACCAGGGCGCAGATTGAGCCCAGGAGCGAATTAAGCTTAGACGCGGATCGATGCAGGCGCGGACCAGGGCACGGATTAAGCCCAGGTGCTAATCGAGCTCAGGCATGGATCGTTGGGCACTGACCGAAGCAAAATCGGACCAAGGCGGCTGGGCGCAGACCGAAGCAGGCATGGACCGAGGGCTGTCGGACGCGGATGGCGGACAGGTGCGGATGGAACCCAGGCACGAATTGAGCCCAGGCGCGGATCGAGGCGGTTGGGCACGGACCGAAGCAGGTCCAAACCAAAAAGGTCAGGCGCGGACCAACGGCAGACGAGCGTTGGTTGGAACACAGGCAGGAACCTTGGGGGGCAATAATCAAGTCAGGTGCAGACCACAGATGGACGTCGACCGAGAGCCAGGCGCGGATCCAGGATTATGAGCATGGGACGAGCGTGAACACAAGGCAAAAGCCAAATACCAAGCCGCACACGTCCTGAAGCACACCAAGCCCAAGGACAAGGCTAATAGATAAGAGAATCAGACAAGCAAGTAGAGCACATTACTCTTCATTGTGACCCAAGAGCAAACACATGAGCGGAACAATAAATAGTGATCAAGACCCAAGCCCAAGTAAGAGGAGAAGATATAAAAAAGCAAAGGGTAGAGGAGCAAGAAAGAGAGAGGAAGAAAAATGAAGAGGGAAAAGTGAAAGGAGAAGAAAGGACCAAGAGCATGTATATCTATAAGAAGAAAAAAAAAAAGATGGGAGAGGAGAGGTTTGAACCCACAACCTCTCCCTCACCAAGCAATTCACAAGCACAACCTCAGAAAAGAAATTATTCGTAGGGAACCCCCTAATTGGTACAAGAAGGCAAGTGATACTCTCTTGAGCACTCTGTTCCAAGAGAGTGAGGGACAAATGATGAACCCAAATTCACACCAATCAATCAGAGGTCGCCATGTGGCATGACCCAGGAAAGTGGGCCAAGATAGAGTCGGGGAAAGACCAACCGCAGACGTCGACCACCAATGCCCATGGGCGCTAACCCCATCGAGTGCCACCACCCTTGGGGGCCGGACCTCCCTGAGCGCCAACCCCCCTTGGGGCGTGGACCTCCTTGGGTGCCAACCCCCTTGGACGACAACTCCCTCGAACACGTCATCCCCGGGCACAGTCTCCCTCGAACACGACAGTCGCCACCGCCATCAACAAGACACAGATCACATCACCAAGGACTCTAGGCTACCGCCTATCGAGTCACGTAGTCCGAACGGACTCATATACTAGGAACCTCATCTACCATGTAGATGAGGTCTATCCACCAAGGATGCCAAGTCTACCATGACACTACCTCTTATGAGAATACAATTACCAAGTCTATCAAGGACACTACATCTCACGGGAAGACAACCTATCAAGAAGGAGCCCTGCTACTCAAGGACTCTATCACCTACGACAAACACTCTACATCAACTGGGACTCTCCACACTGCCATACATTACTATAAAAGGCAAGGTACATAGCCCCGTCAAGGGACATCTTAACTCATATTGAATACTACTATTCATCTATTTGCTCAGAGAGATCTAAATTAGGCATCGGAGAGTCCTAGGCCGGAACCACACCGATTCTCCTTTGTCACCTAGGGTCTTTTACAAGTTACGACACTCGAAAGACCGCTGAGCGATTTCTTGACGTAACACCTACAAAGCCACAATCCATAGCCGAAGCAAACAATTTATGGTTATGTATCAGCAAATAGCCCCATCCACCAAATGAGGAGGAGGTACAAAATCTACCATCCATTACCAGTACGAATGTGTCAGTAGATCCCAGTTGCAAATAGAAAGACAATGGTAACAGGTCCGGGGTTGGGGGAGATGGTGATTGTGTGACTTGGGGAGATGGGAGGGTGTCCAAAGCAGTGAGATTCAGATCATGGACCCACCTATGGATGTTGAACATGATCACCTGAGGATTAAGAGGCTGTTTATCAAAGCTAACTTGATTGCGGTGCAACCAAAGAAAATACAGGGTGATACAGATAATGCTTAAAATACGCTCCTGATCCTCTTTACCATTCCCACCGGCTAATGAAATCAAATTTTTAAAGGCAACCAATAGAGATGTTCCCCAAATATGTTTGGTACGGATGCCAAGAGGACCCGCTGCCCAAATTCTTTTTGAGAAATTGCAAGATAGGAATAGATGCCAAGGGGTCTCAGGTGCTTCATGGCAGAAGGAGCAGCATATTGAGCCTAAGTCTTTCCACAACAATTTCGATCTAGTAGGTACCCCATCATTGAAAATTTTCCAAAGAAAGAGCTTAAATTTTGGTGGGATCTTTAACTTCTAGAGAAAGTTCCAAAGGGATGAGTGGGAAGGATTGGAAGGGGTGGGGTGGGAGCAGAGAAGAGCAGCAATTTTTTTTGTGGATAGTTGACCCGTTTTGGACACATGGGAGAAGAGGTGATTGTTATGAGAATGTAATGAGAGAGGAATAGAAAGGATATTTTTACTTATATTAGATGGGAAAAGAGAAGTAATAAGGGGTGCATTCCATGATCTACCGATGATGAGATCAGAAACAGAAGTGAAGAGTGGATTAGGTTGTAGAACTTGATTCAGTGACGTAAAGGAATTTGCAGGAATCCAAGGTTCGTTCCAAATGTGAATGCTTGAACCATCCCCAACATGCCATCGTACCAAAGGCCTAAAGATGGGGATAACCGATCGAATACTGTTCCAGGTCCAAGATCCAGTTCTCAGCCTAGCTTGCGGGTTAAGAAGTGAAGCTTGAGGAAAATATTTGGCCTTTAGAATTTTGGCCCAAAGGGAATTGGGTTGAGTTACTAGCCGCCAGGTTAACTTTAGAATGAGGGCCCGGTTATGGTCCCAAAAAGAACGCAACCCAAGACCTCCAAGTCTTTTATGTTTACAAATGGCACTCCAAGAGATAAGAGTAGGGGCCTTATGTTTCTCCGAATTACCATTCCAGAAAGCCGAGCATATTGAGTCAAGTTTGGAACAAATAGATTTTGGAAAAAGTAAGCAAGACATTTGATATGTAAGGATGGAATGAAGAACTAATTTAATCAACGTTAACCTGCCAGCCTGAGATAGAAGGTTACATTTCCACCCGGATAATTTTGCTTTGACACGATGTAAAATGGGTGTAAGACTTTTGACCTTGGAACGACAAGGAAACAAAGGGTTACCCAAATACTCGACTCATATTAATATTCAATGATACTAATCCATATTGATTGATACTATGATATTATTATCATGAGAGACCGGGTCAATTTTCACTCTTTGATTTTGGATATTATGTATCTATTCCTTGTGTTTATCATGTCCTCTATGTTATATATTTCAATTTCCTTTATTTGATGTTGGGCGCACATGAATAAGTAGCTTTTTTTCTTAATAAAAAAAGTTGATATTACCATCCTACCAATGAATTTAGAACCCCACCTATTAAGAGTTGTGGGGACTACTAAACGTAGGAGTAATATGGGTTCGAATCCAATGGCTTTGGACTGAGTTCGCATTTGATAAGATATGCTGACAGCTTTCACTGAGTCTTTTTCCACGTCTAACAGAATACTAAATGTTGGAAAGAGACTGGGGGAGTCTGATTTAATTTCCACGTCAACCCGAAACTAATTGTGGAAAGAGTCTGGGGAGTGGGGGCCACGCCCAGGAGAAGAAAGCGCGTGACATTCTACTAAGTACTAAACAAATCGGAAAGAAATGAGTTCGTTTCTTTTCCTGTTGTTACCACAATACCACTTGGAAGTTGGAACCGGAAGCCGTTCGATTAGGGGTAGCTGCTGCCCAGGGTAATCGCCAATCGGCTCTGGCTCGATCGGTATCGATATCGATGGAGTTGCTGACGGGATGGTTGTGTGCGTGCTTGCGGAAGAAGAATAAGAGAGGGCAAGGAGAGGAAGGAGGTGAAGCAGAAGTTGCGGAAGATTCCTGGGATTTGTTCTTCGAGCTTCGAACTCTGCAAATCGCTACCAATTTCTTCTCCGACTTGAATCAGCTTGGCCATGGTGGCTTCGGACCTGTTTTCAAGGTATGTACCCTACCCTCTGTCTCTTGATTCTTATTTTTTTTCTTCTTTTTCATGTCTCTCTCTCTCTCTCTCTCTGTGCAGTAGTATTGTTGCTTATTTTATCAAGTTTAGGTGATTCCCCCATTCGGGATTAGAGAAGAAACATTATTGAAAATCTTCTGCTTCAACTCATCAAACTGAAGTGGTTAGTAATTAGGCCTACTACTCCCATTATCTCCCTTGTGTTTATTCCATCCCTGTTCCTTTCGCAAAACCAAATTTATCAAGTTCTGAAGTGTATATATATTTTCTAATCCGACTGGACGGATTGAAATTGGCACAGAGCTCTTCCTCATTCGTCACTAGATTAATGATTCCAACTTCTCAGTTTTTCTCCAAAGTAGAGAGAGTCCTATCCGCAAAAAGATTTGTATTAACATATTTTAGACCAGAAGGCTTGTTGGGTCTTCTTGCTGGACTTTTTATTTGGGGTGTCAAGTCAAGTTATTGCTGAACTAATTAGCCACAGGAACTGCAGGCGACGTGTTCAATCCACATTTTACCAAAAAAAAAAAAAAAAAAAACCGTGTCCAATCCACATTGGACTAACTAGCTATCAGTAGGTTCATAACCGCCTTACTCCCTCTTGGACAAGGAGCTCGGACAAAGATAAAACAATCTTTGCGCATGACCCTATGTTTACACAGCACACGGAGAAAGGGTAGAGGCGCTGTAGATTATCCAAATTGCTCTTCCAATGAAGAAGTGGAAGTGGCGTCTGGCTCCTGTCCAATGAGGTATCTAAGAGCTGAGCTGATTGTGCGCGTGCCGGGAGACCCGATTTTGACATATTAGTTTTCTATTGGTTTTTTTTTTTTTTTTTTGGTAAAGACCATTGGTTCTCGACGTGTGTGTGTCCAGCCTATGTGGGCTGACATTGTAGGGTCAATCAATGGTGGCGATCCCGGTGGTCGGTGGATGTGGTTGCGATCACCGTCGTAAAGAAGGAGGAGGAGGAGAGCCGTGTGCGTGCTTTCCTTCCTTTACCCTAAGGTCAGCAGTGGGTGGTGGTACGTGCTTTCCTATCATTTGACTGTTGATACGTCGCGTTTAAAATTGAATGTTAGAAATTTTCTTTTTTGGGTAAGAGTTGAATGTTAGAATTTGGGAAACACTTTTTTTTCCCTATTTTTTTTTTTTTCACTTTTAAAATAAAAATTCATTCTTTCTTCTGTTTTAGTCCACACTGATCCCTTGTCCCATCCAGTTCTCTGCCGGATCTAGATCCTTTACTGTAGAACTGCCCAGCAAGACCCTGCTGTCGTGAGGTGTACAATGACTGCCTTACCTCTTGTCCGAACACTCTGCCCGAATGGTGTCCAACTCCCTTATTACAAGCAATGAGGGAATTGAAGGAGATAATTTCCCAGTTTTTCCCATGTTTTTTTTTGGTAAATAAGCATGCAGCCGTGTGCAGCGTCTGAGATGAGGTGGGCGCATTGACCGCCTTACCCCTGCTCGGGCAAGACGTTGGTAGGGGGTAAGACGGTAAATGTGCACCACCTCATCTCAGGTGCTGCACATGCAGCACTGCTGCCCGGGTTGACAGGAGCCAAGTCAGATAAAACATGCAAGCTCATTTTCCAGTTTTCCCGTATTCAACAAGTGGAATTTATTGGATGGTAAAATAATGGTTCCACATGAATTCTGAAAAGTATATAAAATTTTGAAAACATCTCGATCATAAGAGAGGACTAAACCACCCACGTTTTTGTGTTAACTTTTTATTTCTTCAGAATATGGTCAAAGCCCTCTCAATAGAATCGTGTTCCTCATGAAACCCATTGCAACTTCACCATTATCGCAAGAAGAGAGATATAACAGGGGAGGTTCATGAAACGGACCAAAATATATAGATATTGCATAGCCCCAATCAGGTTTTTCCTGCTCAACAGTGAGTTACAGAGATGCCATAGTTTCAGCATATATACCTTGGAACGGCCTGAACAGATTATAGGGTTTTATTTGGGCTGTATTTGGTATGCGTTCTAGGTCGATTTTGTATTCTCGGACAACAAAAACAACTATTTTTGGGTTCAGCTATACTACCTAGACACAATACTACTCATTCGGTTGCTGTCTCATCTGCCAAATCCCTGATTCAGCAGTTCTTCCACATCTTAATACACCCTTTCCCCTTGTCTGTCTTAATGGATTATGTAAGTAACAAAACTTAACACTAACATTCTCTCCTCATTATGAATGTACAATTTTTTCTTATATATATGTTTTGCATTGTTTCTTTTCTGACAGGGCTTGATGCCAAATGGCCAAGAAGTAGCCGTGAAGAAGTTGTCATTGAATTCAAGACAGGGGCAAAGGGAATTCACAAATGAAGTGAAGCTGTTATTGAAAATCCAGCACAAAAACTTAGTAACACTGTTGGGATGTTGTGCAGAAGGTCCTGAAAAGATGCTTGTCTATGAGTATCTTCCCAATAAGAGCCTTGATTACTTCCTTTTTGGTATTAGTACTATCTAAGAAATACTACTTACATTTGAACTAATTAAGGCAATATTGAGGAAGAAAACTCACTTGAGTAGTTGATGTGGTACAATATTGTCCAGATAAGAACAAGTCATCATCCTTGAATTGGACAAAGCGATATGAGATAATTTATGGTGTGGCAAAAGGTCTTCTCTACCTACATGAGGAGGCCCCAGAGAGAATCATTCATAGAGACATCAAAGCAAGCAATATTTTGCTAGATGAGCAGCTGAACCCAAAGATTTCAGACTTTGGCCTGGCAAGGCTCTTTCCTGGGGAAGACACCCATATGGAGACATTTAGGATTTCGGGTACTCAGTGAGTAGTTTCTTTGCCCTGTTTTGGTTCCATAATTCACTTAGTACTGATTTTGTAGTTACTGAAACTAAGAAATTCTTTCTATTGAATCCAGTGGCTATATGGCTCCCGAGTATGCAATGCGTGGCTTCTTATCCGTGAAAACCGATGTCTTCAGCTACGGAATATTGGTATTAGAGATCGTGAGTGGTAGAAAGAATCATGATTCAAAGTTGGGTTTAGAAAAGACAGATCTTTTGAGCTATGTAAGTTACATAAATTATAGTTTATAACAAAGTTATTAAGTAGCTTTCCTCAGATTAGCTATTATTTGCTCCATCTGCTAAGGTTTTGTTTCTTCTTTTCATAGGCATGGAAGCTCTATCAAGAAAGAAATACATTGAACTTGGTGGACCCTAGTCTTGCCGAGTTCAATAATGATGAGACAGCAATTTGCATTCAGCTGGGGTTGTTATGCTGTCAGGCAACTGTTGCTGAGAGACCTGACATGAGTTCTGTTCATCTCATGCTCTCAAGCGATTCCTTTACATTGCCTGAACCTGGAAAACCAGGAATTCATGGCCGTGGAGGGCGTTGGACTACCACCTTTTCTACTAACACCAAATCAAATGCTACTAGTACTATTAGTACTGGTGTTACTAAAGCTTCTATAGCTTCTATGGATAGTGGTTTAGTTGAGGATTATTCTAGAAATAATATATCTTTTTCTTCCATAGATGAAGGCCGATGACCTCCATTAATTTTCTGTATAGCATTTTTATGGTTTTATGTTCATAACCATATTATTTTTTTCTACAATTTATTCCAAAGTAGAATTTATTGGCAGTATTTTTGTACATTGAACTAGAATGTGTTCTAAAAATTGCCTTTAGTAATGATTTTTTCCCCCATTTCAATATATCAAGGAGGACTGTTCTTTAGTAAGCAATAAGAGGGTTCTCTAAACAAACGGCATAGAAGAGTACGCCACTGAGGTGTGACAGAATGGTTTCGTGCATAGGAAGACAGCAAGGTCTTTTCATATGAAAAAGGACAGATAAAGAGAGAAGGTGCTATCCTTCCCTTGTAGCTCAAGGAACGTTTTCCCTTTCACTAATATTATGCTCAAAATCACCTGGCAAATTATGATTTAGTCTTACTTTATCAGGACAAAGTTTGCCTAGGATTTACAAACTCCTCCTAAGGTTTTGAATGTTCAAAAATATTCTCCCGATAACCCATTCTCGCCTTCTCCCTCCATCTAATTGAACTTGCACATTTGGATGTTTGATGGCATGTTAACAAAGTCAGTGCACACCTCTTGATAGTTGCCCCAATCTCATTGAATTGTTTTAAAAAGTGCACCTCAATTGTAGGAGTAGAAATCAAAGCTCCTATTATCCTCTCTAAAAAATATGAAAAACAAAGCTATAACGTTAAGTCCAAAGGGAAGTATACCTTAATTGTTTGAATAGAAAACAATAGAAATGTATTAAAAAAATAAAATGAAAAAAGAGGGTTCACAAACCTCTTGTAGGGTTTTTGTATGTTCCAAAATACCCGCCTGATACCTATTCCTGCCCTCTCCTGCGATCCCATTCACCGTGGGTGGAAGGAAACTCGGTCCCAAAACAAAAAACAAAAAACAAGAGAGAGGAAAAAAAAAAAAAACAGGTGGAGAAAGTTGCACACCCCTTCCTTCTTATTTTCCGATCCTGGTTTAAAACAGATTTTTGGGACAATTTTGGAAGTTTGCTTTTATTTTATTCTTGCGTGGCTTAAGCACTAACCAACTTTGGGGATTAAATAAATCTTTTCAAAATGGAAAGTAGTGGATGTAAAACAAATTTGAAACCTACTTGTAATTTTCGTTCTTATCTAATAGATCTAAGAAATTGTCCCTTATTTGCATCCAAGATCAAGTTGAAGCACTTTGATATGCACTCTTCAACTAAGATTAAATTAACTAAGGGAGCAAGGGTTTCGTATATCTGTATTCTTCAAACCTATTTTCAAATGCCCACTTCTCTTTTGCGACATGGATTTGACAATTTGGCATTGTGATGGTTGGATAGACAGAGGAGAGGAAATCATTTGGTGGACCATATTTCAAATTTAGTGGCCTACTTCAATGAGATTGACCTACCATGTGTGATACTTTCCCTTTGTTTTTGAATGCTTTATGCAGTTGAAACAGTTCCACAAAAAATTGGTATACCTAATCAATTTTAAAACCACTATATGACATGTGGAGAATTAAAACAGATTGAAATTTAATCTATAACTAGTTGATGATGTGGAAAACATGTCCGTAGAATTTGTGCACTTAAATATTATCACATGACAACGTTTGGAATTTTATTCGGCATATGCCAAAAAGCCTTGGATTCCGTGAGCAAAAGGTTCTTTAGATCAAATAGCAGTAAATCATTAGTTCCCACTGTGGTCTGGACCACTATTTGTCTCCCCAAAAGGATGGGAGGCTTGAATATTAAGATCTCTTCTCATATGAATCTTGCCCTCCTGGCTTAGAAGGGTTGAGAGCTTTTTTTCCCTCCCCAAAATCACTTTGGGCTTCTATCATGAAATCTAAATATTTTCCCTCCTCTTCATTTCTTCAAGCTTCTTGCCCTACCACTGCTTCTTGGGTTTGGAAGTCTTTATGCTCCTCTCGCGATCTCTTGCGCGAGGGTATCTTTCACCAGGTAGGAAACGCATGTAGCATCAATCCATGGTCTGATCAGTGGATTCCCAACTTCCCCCGTCATCAGCTCCTTATCCTCTTCATACTCTAGCCCCGACTTTGGTTGCTCATCTTATCCACCCTTTGAACAACACTTGGAACACAGATCTAATCTTTTTTTGGTGGCCTCTTGACATAGCTTATTCTATCATTTCAATTCCTCTCCTTTTTTTTCCCCTCTGAAGATAAAGTGATCTGGAAAGCCACCTCCTCAGGCACTTTTACGGTGGCTTCAGCATATAATATTGCTATTACTGAAATTTCTCATCCGATGGATCTAGGTATTTGGTTAAAGCTTTGGCATCTTCCAACAACTCCTAAAAGTCCAGATCTTCATTTGGAAGATCTTGCATCAAAAATTGCCTCTGCCTGACCTTCTTATCCCTAGAGGTCTCAATCTGAATCCTATTTGTCAAGTGTGCCATCAACAGCTTCAAACCCCTAATCATTTATTTTTGAATGCGGGTTGGTCAAGAATTTGTGGACTCAGATTGGTCTTTCAAATGCACTGCAGAGTGGTAATTTGGTTTCAAACATCGAAGATCTTCTGAAATCTGGCAATCCTCATGACCCGGACAGGTCCTTCAAGATTTCGTTATTCTGTTTCATTTTATGGTAAATTTGGAATAGTTATTTGGATTGCATTTTCTGAAATATCGACTTCTGCACGAGTGCCATTTTCCTCGGATCCATATCTAATGGTAGTGATCATTCATCGGGTTTGATGTGGAATGGAGGCAGGGCTCCGAGGTTGGTTTCGGTGGTTCCCCCCTCCCCCCTCCTCCTTTGTGAAATTTAATGTGGATGGAGCTAGTCAAGGTAATCCTGGGAAGGCTGGCATTGGAAGAGTTTGCAGATCTGAAAATTCAACTTTCCCTTGCTGTTTTTCGGTGGGCATTGGATGGAATTATGCTCTTGTTGCAGAAATATTGGTGCTGCGCTTTGCTTTTCTCACTGCTTACCAGCTCAGAATTTCTTGCTTGCTCATTGAGAGTGATAAACTTGTTGGTAGTGGATATTCTGAACTCCAAAGTTTCGGCCATTCCATGGAGAATTTCTTCATTGGTTGCAGATCTTCACTGTTTTCCAGAATTTCCTTCGTACATGTCTTCCGTGAAGCAAATCAAGTAGCTGATGTACTGAAGCCTCCTATCAATGTCAATGTACTTGGATCACTGATCCTCCTAATTTTATTTGTTTGGCTCTTGCTGGTGTTGCGTTTGTTCCAGAGATAATAAATTGTTTCCACCCAAAAAAAAAAAAAAGGGGAAGGGTTCCATAAGAACCTTGACATCTAAAAAATTATTTTAGAAGCTTAATTATACATGTTGGTACTTAGATTAAAAAAAATATGACAGAAAATCCCTAATATTAGGATTTCCATATTGGGTATTTTCTTAAAAGGACTTTGAATGAAACTTCTATAGGTATATTTAGAATATATAAGTTACTG
Organism: Telopea speciosissima; assembly: GCF_018873765.1. Taxonomy (NCBI): domain Eukaryota; kingdom Viridiplantae; phylum Streptophyta; class Magnoliopsida; order Proteales; family Proteaceae; genus Telopea; species Telopea speciosissima. Next base: position 53,288,281 of record NC_057917.1, read on the forward strand.
GACGAAGTTTCCCTCCACCCACACTGAATGGGATCTTATTCATCGAGAAGCGGGTGAGGGTGGAAATGAGTATTGGGAGGGTATTTTGGAACATACTACAACCTTAGGAGGGGTTTGTGAACCCTAGGATGGTGGGTGAACCATCTTCTATTGGTGGAGGAAAACTGTCTTAACCTATTTGTGATTAGCTTTTCTTATTTCCAAAAGTTTTTTAAGTGAGCGGTAAAAAAATTTTTAAATTTATTTGAAAGTATTATAAAAAAAAAATTTATTTGAAAGTGACTTACCATTATGCTATTGTTTCAAGCGAGGGTATTATCACACACACTTTTCAAGTACATAATTGAAATGACAGGATTTTACCCCCATTGTATTATATTAAAAGGGTAAAAAAAGTAGTAAGTTCACAAATTTTTTCCAGTAATAAGTTAACAAATTTATTTGACACCTTAATAGCACAGTTGGAAAACCAGTGTCTTTCAGAAAAACTTGGTGATTCAGCCTTGTCAAACCCTGTCAAGGTGATTTACGTTTTTTAATTTTTCTTAATACAATAAATATGTATAAATTAATAAAAAATACAAAAAACAGAGAGAAAAACCAGATAAAATAAGGAATCACATATCAATGTATTTTGAGTGTAAACCATTGAACAAGAGAAGGGAGTCAAAGAGTTGATGGTTTCTTACTGTTTCAAAAAACAAATTTTCTATGTTACTCAACTCAGATTGTAAGTGAACCGGCTTTATGGGTTTTTAAAAAATGACTAAACTCGTTCAGTTTGTCATGACTCGAGTAAAAATACTGAGTCTTATTTGACTCGGACGAATTATGACCTAGTCTCGTCATTTTTTATTCTGACCAAGTCTACACAACTCTTGACCAGATTTTCCAAAATTTTGACTCAACTCGGGACTTGCCCCAGTCAAAAACCAGTTTTCCAACTATGCTTAATAGTTGTCAATAAGAAAAACCCTTTCTTGAGATTCTGAAAAAAAATTCCCGATGAAGTGAATTCCAATATGTTGAAATTCTTGACTTCTTTTCCCACAAACTCGAAAGCTTCTTCTCTCATGCCGTCATATGGTGAAATTCTAAGAATTTAGTATAGGGCTGGTTCAATGAGTAGCATTTCAAAAAGAAGATTTTGGTCGTGTTTTCTTTTCTTCCAGACTTCTTTGACTTTTAGTTGTAATATTCTGGGTGAAAGATCGCTGTCAGGTTGTGTGTAATGTGACAGTGCATAGGGGCATCCAATAGGGGCATTTGGTCATTTCACAGCCTCTTGTGAGAGGGTGTAGGGGAACGCGACGAGCTGCGTTCTTTTTCCCTATAATTATATAGGGAGGGTGCTTCAAGTCCAGTAGTGGAGGCTACGCGGACAAGAAACACCCAATGAGTGCTCCCTATCTGTTCAATCAATGGGCCCTCGTAATATTATAGTTCCCTCTCATTTGCTCTTCGCAGATGATATTTTTGTTTTCATGAATGTAGGTCTCTGATTTGTGAGAAATCTATAGTCCTTTCTTGAGAAATATGAAGGATATTCAGGACAAACAATTTATTGGGAGAAGAGCAAATTTCTTTGGAGGAGTCTCTGAGGTAAGAAATAATAGAATAATAGAAGTTCTTGGAATTTCTACAAAATAGCTTGGGGTAGAGATCTTTAAAGGAAGAGTTAAAAAGGAATTGTTGCTGCTTATAGTAGAAAGTCTGACTTGACTAGCATTCAAGTCTATAATTTCTTTGTATAATTATGGCTCTCTTCCGTGATTAATTTACTTGAGAGATGGATTAAAAACTTTATAACGTGCGAAGATGTAGAAGCTTCAACAATGATAACTGTGAAATGGTCTTCCTCGTGTAAGCCAAAGAAAGAGGGAGGCTTGGGTATTGAAAGGCTAAAAGACTTGAATTTAGCTTTGATTTCTAAACAATGTTGGGATATCAAAAATGAGGATTCGGTTTTTGCAAGATATATGAGGAATATATATCTTCTTGAACATGGGTCTATTAGAAGTTCGTATGTTGCCTCTTCTATTTGGCTGAGAATTAAGGTTTGGCAATTTGTTAGTAGCCAAGAAATGTGGATTGTTGCTGATGGTTCTCAGATAAATTTTTGGAGTCATAAGTGGCTAGGAGATTTTACTATAACAAAGGAATCCAAACTGGGATTGTCGTTCTTCAATAATTTGAAATTGAAGGTTTTAGATTTTATTGAAAATGGTAATTGGCGGTTTCCATCTTTGCACTCCAATTTTTTGGTAGAGATTTGTTCCATGACTTCTAATGTTCATTTACCTTGAGAGAAGAGTTTGGGCAGCTTCTCAATCGGGCAAGTTCTCAATTAAATCGGCTAGCTTGGAATGTCATTAAAATTCCGCAGTTTTCTGTTTCTTGGTTTGGTTTGGAACAACTTACTGATTCAAAGGTAGAGTCTTTTTTTTTTTTTTTTTTTTGTTGGAACAGGAGCTATCCGGCCTTTGGCCAACTAATCTCCCAGGCCGGGCTCATGTATGACCCCGCAACACAAACGAATCGGGAGATACTAGGGCCCCCATGTTCACCAGGTTGTTTCCTCTCAGGCTGGTGGCCCCAAGGGGGGAGGCGGAGTCAAACTCAGGACCTTTAGCTTCCTTGGCCCCAAGGGGGGAGGTGGAGTCGAACTCAAGACCTTTAGCTTCCTTAGGCCTCGTCCCTTGCCAACTGCACTGCCCCTTAGGTCTTGTTTTGGCTGGAGATGTATGCATCACTGATTTCTCATTGATGAAGCTGTTAGTCAGCATTGTGTTCGAGATGTGCCATGTGTCACCATGCTTGTGAGGTTTCGAGATGTGCCATGTGTCACCATGCTTGCGAAAGCTCGATTCACTTTTTTTTTTCAATGTCCTCTCTTGGTTGGGGTATGGAGCAAGCTTCTTGAGATCTTCAACTTACATTGACCAATTTTTTATTCAATGCAACATATTTTTTCGTAATGGAAAAGGAAGGTTGCAAACATTGCTATTAGGAAGTATGGATGGCCATGTTGATTCTTCTTATTAGGAACTTAGGTAGAATTCATCTTTAAAAGCTAGCCATTAAGAAGAGGGTGTCCAAGTACCTATAAGTGCCCACATCAGGCTATTCACTTTCGATGTGGGATTATTACTTCCGCCTTCCACCTGAAACCTCAACAATTTTCCTCTCCACGAGTGAGCTACCGAGATCTTTCCCATCTCCCCCTTAACGCGGGACATCTGGGATCTTCTCTGACTTCGTCATCAGAGGCACACTGGGTTCCCACGCCCTAGTTCTATCCCAATATTGGCTTTGCCCCAACCTTGGTTCTAATACCACTTTTTAGGTATATGAGCACCATCTCCTTAATGACTAGCTTTTAAGGATGAGTTCTACCCAAGTTCCTAACAATTATTTCATATCAACTTTGTTATTTTTTGGGTAAAGATAGCTCTATTCATTGTGTGTATGGCACGTAGGAGATGAATTACAAATATCCATCAACTACAGAGTGGAAACAGGCCAGACTGTCTTACACAAAATCGACAGGGCCTTCCGAGCTAGGGAGTCCACAAATACATTGGACTCTCTAGAAATAAAACAGAAATTACATTCCAGGAAATAGCCTACAAGATGGACAATATCTTCAATAATGCTTTGGACTCCAATGGGTGCTACTCTGGAGGGGTTTTGGATGTATTTGATCAACTCTTGGCAATCAGATTCGACTATGAGGTGATCAATATAGTTTGCTACCGCTTCTAGCATACCAGAGCATAGGGCCAAGGCCTCTCCCTCAATGTTGACCTCAAAATGCGACCCTACCGATTGAGCATGCACTATGTGTGGCCTTGAGAGTTTCAGAGAATGAAGCCCAACCCATAATTCCTGAGATCTCTACTTCTTGAAGCATCGCTGTTCAGCTTTACAAATGGCTGGAGAGGGGGGTGCCATGTGGGGAACGGGGCGGAGATGGGAGGGGTGCATTGTGGAAGGTGGTGAGTTGGAGGGAGGCTTGGGTAGAACTCTTCAAAGGCTTGTTGTGCCTTAGATATAACTTCACCAGGGTCCCAACTCCTTGTCTCAAAAACTAGGTCATTCCTAGCTTTCCACAGGTTCTAGGCAATGAAGCAGTGGAGACTCACCATTTCTTTCTTCCTTTGTTTACCCAAAGGGATGCCATTTGTTCTAGCTTTCAATCCAATTAGCCACAGAGATGGAGGTTTGGGAGGGGGGATTTTATAAGATAGGGTGCTCCTGAACCACACTGCCTATGCAAAGGGGCAGTGGAAGAGGACATGGTCGATGGATTCAAAGGTAGCTCCACACCTGTGGCCCTGAGGATCCATTGGGACTTTCCTCTGAATGAGACCTTCTCCAGTTGCAACTCCCCCAGCGCAAGCCCTCCAGATAAAGGACTTAATCTTCGCCAGAGTATGGATCTTCCAAATTGCTGACCAAACTGACGAAGGAGTTTTTTCCCATCTACACACTCGGGAGGATGGACGGTTGCTCCTCTCATTTTGTTGCATCTTACATTGAAGGTGATAAGAGGATTTAACCGAGAACTTCCCTTTGGTGGAGGAGCCCCAAATTTGTGTATCTTCACCAGGAAAGAGAGGGAGTTTGATTTTGAGGATGGCATTTGTATCCGATTGGTGAAACCATAAATTGAGGGAGTCTATGTTCCATTGTCCTGAGTCAGGATCTATCAAATCCATGACAAGTTTGATGGGGCAACCAGTAGGCGGAGGGTGTTGGATCTTGAAATCCGGGAGGGATGGCAACCATTAATCAGTCCATACCTTTACTTTGTTGCCTTTGCCAATCTTCCAGACCAAACCTTGCTCAAGAATCTTCCGACCCTCAAGGATGCTTCTCCAGGCCCATGAGGGGTTGTTACCAAATTTAGCTTGTAAGAAATCCACCTTTGGAAAGTAAATGGACTTTATAAACAAGCTCCAGGTAGTGTCAAGTTTAGCAAATAATCTCCAAGCCATGTTTGATAACAAAGCCCTGTTGTGCAAAGATGGATCCCTGAGACCAATTCCTGGCAAGAGCAAAATAAAAGAAGACTTGAGAATGCTTATATCAATTGGGGTAAATTACACTGCCACCCCCTGAGGTTTGTATTAAATACAGAGCGACCCCCTGTGTTTCTAAATTATACAGCCACACCCCCTGAGTGGACGGTGTTAATAATACATTTTAAATACCAATTTTGCCCTCTTCTAATATCCTGTTAATATCCAATGGGAAATTCCAACTTTACCCTTTTAACCTTATGTACCAAACCCTCTTTCTTCTCTAGAAACCACTGTCCTCTCCGGCGATCTACAAGGGAGGAACTATCGACTTTCATTTTACATCTTAAACAAAAACCCTTCTTATTCAACCTTCTTCTTCAACCTTCATCTTCAAATTCCGACAGAGGCATCTCGGCCAGGAAGGGGGAGGGTGGGGGTTCAAAGAAAATTATTGATTTTGGCAGAACAAAAGTTCAATCATGTAAACAATGGGAGGGTTCGGTTCAGTGTATCCATTCACGCAACAGAAAGCTTTCCACTTTATGATTAACTTTTGCCATAACTTTAGGGCATGCAAGCTCACTATCACCACCCTTGAAACTAGCCCAAACACAGACGGCAACCACATCAGTAAATCCAATTCTGTCACAATATCCAAAGGCATCATTTGAACAAGCGATGATTGCATCTCAATCGGTCAAGGCCCAATCAATACCACCATTAATGAGGTTACTTGCGGACCAGGACATGGAATTAGGTATTTTTTCCCTTGATCCTTAACCCTAATTTTCAAGAGAAACCCAGAAAAGGTGTGGCTTTAACTAATTCAATATTAACATTGTAGGTTTTATGTTTAAACAACAGAGTTGGTAGCCTTGGCAAGTATCCAGCTGAAAAGGATGTGAATGGAGTTGCTGTGACGAACTGCACATTATCGAACACAGAAAATGGTGTTAGTTAAGCAATTTCCTAAACCTAAGAGTCTCTATTTACAGAATTTTCCAGATCCGACCAAAACCTTCACCAGATCATACTCTGACTCACAAGATCTCAAGCATTGATGAAGAGAAGTGGGAGGTGTAAGCATTTAAAGATTGATGATTCTAATTCCTAAGCGTTTAAAGAGAGTGGATAGTGAAACCTCTCTGTGTGTTTGTTCTTCAAGAGTTGAGCTCTAGCACTTATGCATAACCCAGGGTTTAATTTCATCTTTTTTGTTCAAGCAAATTCAAGCCGGGAGGGGAGATGGGGTGTCGTGGTGGTGGTGGTGTTAGGTGGCAGTGGGTAGGGGCGGGTGGGTTGGGTTGCAGTAGGTGGTGGGGCCAGTGGGGTTGTAGAGAAAAAGAAGAAGAAGAAGAAGAAGAAGAAGAAGGGGGGATGGCGATGGGTCCCATTAACTCTATTTCAAGGGTAAAATTAGAAAAAGGAAAAAATTGAGCAATTAGGGGTATATTAGTCATTTTAAGTCATGAATTACCAACACCATACCAATTAACGGGAATGACATAACGGAGTGGGGTTGTCTGTAACAACTAACCAAATCTTAGGGGGTATGGTTGTATAATTTAAAAACACAAGGGATCACTCTGTATTTACTACAAACCTCAGGGGGTGACAGTGTAATTTTCCCTATCAATTATGTCATTGAAAAGGTAGTGGTGGAATCCATGGTTCATCATAAATTCCTTAGAAGTTACTGTAATTTTGAATATATATAAGGAATTTTCTAAGCTTTTATTTCATGGATTATTACTCATTGCAATAGAGAAGTCAATTCAATGACTGATATCTTAGCAAAAAGGGCTGCTCGATCCAGAGCATCTGAATTTTGGAATGATGCTCCAAATTTCATCATTTCAAATATTGGATGGGAGACGCAAGATTGTCTAAGATATATAATTTTTAAAAGGGAGTGTTCTTTGTGTCATAGCGCAGCCTTTGCCTAGGCACATGGGCAGTTTGTGCAGGGGGGGCAGGGTGATCATTGTGCCTACCCCCATGTGCCTGGGCTCACGTTGCGTTGCGGCACAGAGAACATCGCCCCTTTTCAAAAATAAGGTTATAACTTGTTAATTCACCCTTTTTTGTGACGACAAATTGTTCTCTTTAAAATATGAGTAGTTTCTATAATTTTTAAAAACTATGCCAAATAAGCTTTTTAAAATATAATAGAGAAAAATACTTATACATATGGGTTTGAGTTCTCTATCCAGTTGTATAGCATACGGTAGCCGCTCCTATGTCTTTTTTTGTCCTCCTACAATAAGGATAAATATGTCATTTCATGAAAAAAGGATAAAGATAAATACAAAGAGATGTTGGATTATCCACGTGTTAAATTTCAAAATAAAATTCAATCAAATATCGCATGTATGTATTGGCATTTTTCCTCATAAATTATTAATCATTAAAAAAAATTTATATTCTTTTAAAATTTGAAAATAGTGTGAAAAATGCCAATTGTTAGATCTGGTGGACAGACAGGGTGCAGGGTGCTGGTCTGTTGTTGGTCTAATAGCGTCTTCTTTGGAATGAGGAATGGGACGACCAAAGGAAACAAACCCGCTATAGCCAATCCTCGCTGTGCTGTTGGAGCCTTGGAGGAAACAGAAAGACCCAAAATTTAAAATTTCCGAAGTTTCTCTGCAAGAAATTGACGAAACTGAACTTGGAGGAGCTTATCCCCGTCAGTTCCGTGTTCTTCTTCCGAGGCAGGCAGCAGGCTCTCAACATTTTCCACCAACGTTCTTTCTTCATTCTTCAGCGCCGCACAAGAGAGATCAAGAGAGAGGGGGAGGGTCTCGCGTTAAGTGATCCTTCTCTCTCTCTCTCTCTCTCTCTCTCTCTCTCTCTCGGACCCTCTGAGCTCGAGTCTCTAGAGTAGAGATCCCATCTGCAAAAGGTCAACAGCTCTGTGTTAGGCCACTTTATAGTAGTAGCAAAGATGCCAAATTGGGAACTCAGAAACTGTTGTAATCATGAGCAAGTCGTCTTCTTAACCACCATAGGCATCTTCACTGTGGTGGTCCTCGCGGTATGCTCACATTCCTCCCTTTTATGTGCATCCTTACTTATCTTCTTCTGTCAAATCCTCCTTCCTGTTTTTGTGTGCCTCTGTTCTTTTTCCATTTTTTCTTCCCCTCGTTCCTCCCCCTGGCGGCGCGAGAAGAGGAATACTTAGCTCGATAGATCTTTCTTATGTATTTGTGCTACTTAGCTTCAATTAAATCTTACGGCCTTTAGAATAAATGGCAGGCGCCATTAGCCATGTTTCGATTGTGCTGCTGGGGAAGGAAGGAAATTAGATAGAAGAACGGCTGTACTATCTTTTGAAAATTTGGTTCTTCAATATTTGTTTTTCTTTCAATGGTTTTACGATAATGAGGATATTTTAGTTGTCAATCTGGGTGGATGTGGGTTTCTGCAGATTAAATCACACAAACGATATGGTTTAATGTATTTGGTGTAGAATTTTATTTTTTTGTAGTTGAAGCTGTCTTTTCCCTTATCATTTGGATATTCTTGCTTCTTAGTGATGCATGTTGTTTTCTAAAATAGCTCTTTTGTTGGGTTTGAATTTGAATCTATACAGCTATGGAGGACAATATTGTTGACACCTTTCAAGCTCATCACTGTCTTTCTTCACGAAGCAAGCCATGCTATAGCTTGTAAACTAACATGTGGTCATGTAAGCAACTCCACTCCTTTCTCCAAATTTCCGTGTTAGCAATGCTCATAGTTTTCTTAACACCAATGAAAGTCTTAAAAGTAATTGCTATAATATACTTCATACTTGTGTGGATCTAAGCAGATGTCTTAACTAAGATAACTTAATTGCTTCGATTAGAAAACTTCTTATTGAGTTTGAGCAATTTTAGTATTTAAATGATAAGATATCTGCATTCTGCACTGCCTCTTAAAGCTTTAAGATATCCAGTAATCAACTCTTTCTCATTGGTCCTTTATTAATCATCAAACTCTAGCATTCCTTAGATCTACTTTGACTGGAAAAGACACCAACTAAAATATATTGACTGAGAGCATTTTAGACTAGCAGTGGATAAGACCCTATCTTCTTAAAATTGATTTAGGCAAAGAACTTTCTTCATGGTCATGGATTGAAGGTAAAACAGAATAGGAAACAACAGTTCTCTTTTGCAGTTACATGGGATGTGTGAGACCATGCCATTTTTCTCACACTGAATGCTTGCCATCAAATATCCATGACAAATTTTGGAGAGTGAGAAGGATACCCTTTTGTAGTACTCTTTTCTACTCTTAAATTTGCTGCTACATTTTTTTGTTAGTTAGCAAACAAGTGAATTTTATAAAATTTTGAGTGGTTTTGTCCAAATTGAAAAGTTTTTATAAATTGGATCTGGTAATATAAGAATAGAAATTATGACTAGGATTATGACTTTTGTGGTGAATATTTACCACTCCTTATTGCAGCATGTGATCTAATTTACTGCTTTTCTTTTCTTTTCCAATAAAAGTATAGAACACATTGTCTTCTCAGTCACTCTAGGATTGTATGCTTGTGATGGTATAGTGTGAAAAACTCTATATCATTATAATTACTTATTTTGGGAGTCACCGAGCAACCATCATGCACTCTGAGTTTATTCTTGATTAGATAATTGTTTGTGTTAAGGCTTTATAACATAATTACTAGTCCTTGAAAAACTTAAAAAGTTGAAAGTATGTAGATATAGCTACCATCACCATCACCACCACCGCCTACTATGTTTATCAATATATATTTATATTTTTTATTAGTTTCATGTTTTGCTCTATTTAATCCTAGGTTTTCTAACTTCTTGAGGATGTGGTGGATATAGAAAAGAGTGTTGCATTTAAATCCTCTTAATTGTATTTTTGAGATAACTAAATAACTTCTTGAACACCTCTATACCTATTCAATTCTGGCAAATATCATGAATATAGTGGGTACTTTTTCTTGCTGAATCAGTCACTTAGGAAAATTTTGGTTTTGGTCGATAATTGCCTGAAAATCTTGATCTGTGTCAAATTCTATTTGACTTTTTTATATCATATGTTTTAGTAATGACATTAAATGATTCCCCCATTAGTTGGAAACTAATACCTGATGCAAGTAAGAAGGAAAAAATATTTAAACATTGATGTGTTCTTCATAATTCTTTTTATACCTTTTTTTAATCATTATGAAGGAGGAGATAAGAAAGAAGTGGTGTTTGTGTTTGAACTAATTAAATTTGAAGGCCATGCATCAACTCTTTTAATGACTTTGGTACTAGATTGTTTCATTAAGAAGACCAAATTCTTGGTAAGACAATAATTGCTTTGTCTTTCTGTCAAATTATTATTTATCTATGATGGCCAAAGGTGTTTGGTGAATAACATGCATTATCTAACATACTCCATATTTTATAAATTGTGAATCTAAATTTTGTGGTCTCTTTTGAAAGGCAACTGACTATGCTTTTGAATGGGACCAAATTAGTTAAAACAGATAATTTTTGACCTACCTAATATAGCTCCGAAAAGGATTGACAGAAATAATTCAATTTCTGAAATGTTATGCTTCCAAGTTCCAAAACTTAAGCCAATGGCCAGAAATGATGAATGAAGCATTGTGGGTTGCTCCCTGATAGATCTCAAATCAGTTCAATCATGATCCTTCTTGTTGGTTCGATTTTCAATTGTAGAAGCTTACTGCTGCTTTCAGCTCATAGATCTGGCCAAATATGAAACATATGTGAACCATCTCCAATCTCTCTTCTTGGAACTCAAACAGCACCACTAAGCCTTGCCGATTTGATACTTTCAGCCCTACATCACAGAAACTATATTATTTCTTTGCAAAATGTTTGTACTATGAAGCATTCTGTTGTAAGATAAAATGCATAATGTTCAGTACGTTGTAAAAAATCTTGGATTATTTGAGATATACGTAACCCAGTCTTCAGATTTTCTTTTTATTTATTTAATTTTTTGTGAACTTCTGGATTCATTCATTGTACCGGCAACTTCTTAATACCTTTACTGATGTGTCTTGCTATGTGAAATAAGAAGCTATGTTTCACATCAAAGCAGTTGGATGAGTATAGTCTTGGTTTTGCCACTAATATCCATAGTTAATTAGATGTTGCTACCTGTTTTGTCTATATATTTATGTCCTTATGACCTAATGTGCTTATAGTATGCTTAGTTATTTGATTTCTACCCTGTTATGCAGGTGGAAGGGATCCAGGTTCATGCAAATGAAGGTGGAGTAACACAAACACGTGGTGGTGTTTATTGGTTGATTTTGCCAGCCGGATGTAATATAATTCTACCCTTTTTCTTTTCTTTTTTAAAGTTTTCATAGACATTGGCTTCTCTTCGTTTATCTGATTTCTGGTTTGCTGCACTGCTATCTGCAAATCCATTGTGGGGTTCATATTATTGGGCTTTTAAAGTTGATATCTTGGCAATTACCTTAGTTGTTTTATGATCTATAGTATTCTTTTCTGGATGCAGATCTTGGTTCGTCATTTTGGGGAATGGTTTTTATACTGGCTTCTACAAATCTTCTAACTGCAAGAATTGCTGCTGGATGTTTTGGTGTTGCTTTGCTCATTGTACTCTTTGTTGCTAAAAATGTGAGTTGGTTTTGTTTGTATAAATGGCAAATGATCTGCTAAATTCAATCTATGATATACAAATGCAAGTTGACTTAAGTGATTTATCATAGCACTTCTCTATTATGAATACTTTTTATGCTATACTTCTTTTCATTTTCTGAACATCCTTTCTATGTTGGCTTGATTATACTCCCTCTGTGGATCAAACAGTGGACACTTCGAGGGCTCTGCATTGGTAACTTCTTTCTGGATCTTGATTGTTCTGCTTTATTCATTGGATGCTAATTTAGGTGTTCAAATTGTAATATATAACATTCTATTATTCAGGATTCATCATTTTCCTTGGCATAATTTGGGTTTTGCAAGAAACAACAAAGATCCGTATTCTGCGGTACATCATTCTGTTCATTGGTATATAGTTGTCTGTTTAGATCTCTCCCTTTCTTCATGGAGCAAACCTTGGAACTCTTTGTTTCCCTCAATCTGGAAGAAAATAAATTGCTTTTATTGGTTTGGCTAACTGCAGGCGTAATGAACAGCTTGTTTTCAGTTTATGGTATGGTCTTCAACTTGGATTACTTTCAGTGATTCTGTTTTAAAGTGTTTTGGAAATGAACTGTTTTGTCAGAATGCAGTGTACTGATATGTTACACATTTATAATACAGATATATATGATGATCTTATATCTCGAAGAGTTCATACTAGTGATGCTGAAAAGTTTGCAGAACTTTGTCCTTGCCCCTGTAATGGTGTAGCATGGGGAGTCATTTGGTAAGCATTTACTAAAAAGGGCGTGAGTATGGGCATTGGTTGTTTTATGCTGCTTCATCTCCTAATTATATATTCCTTTTCTATTCTTTTCTTTTTTGCAAAACCTGTAACTAATGGTATCTTTCTAGTTAGTAAATTCCATTTTCTATGGATGATACACATGATATATTTTGGAGAATATTTACTTTATTTATTTTTCTAATTTGCTATATTGCATACCTGAACCGTATCTTTTCTGTATTTTGTTGCACTAATCCACATTATTCTGTATCTGTCCATATTTTCATTGTTTTGGGATGTATGAATACTATACTATGCTCAAATATGCATTGTCCTTCCCATCCTCAGATTTACTAACCAAGGGCACATTGTTCACAGGGGGTTAATATCATTTATGTTTCTCTGTGGAGCCATGTATCTTGGACTCGTCATCATGTCTTGAGGTAGCACCTGTTTCCACGATGAGTTATAGGTCAATTTTTTAATTCATGGGCTCTCCATGTTGACTTGTGGACCATTAGAGTCATAGGCATTTGATCTGAAGTGTAGATCTACATACGTTTCTGATCCATGTTGCTTTCTTCTTGGTTTAGGTTCAAGAATTGTGGTTCAAATGATGCATGTCACCAGATATTATTTCATCTTGGATAGATTGGAACTATAAGGACAGTACTTGTGGCCAGCACCATATAGCAGGATAAAGTTTGGTTGATCAAGATTATTCTTCCCAAGTACCTGATTATTATTTTTCCTGATTTGAGTTCACATATTCCCAATTTCACATTTTTTATCTGTGAATTCATCTAGCAGTGAATTTATAACAAATTCTTTCTTAACCCGTTGTAACATTGGGCTCCATCTTTGTTACTTAGCATGGAGAGATTTAATCGCAAACAAGTTTTATTCAGTCCAATTGAGTTTGCAAAGTAAATGGGATGCATTTTGACATTAATATATATATATTTGAAAAGAGCCTCAAATTATTAAATTTCAAATAAAGTGTAAATGGTAAGTGTAGCTTGAAGGAGGCAATAAATGGTCATTTTATGACTACTAGTTCAATTTCACATTGAAGGAACTAAAAGAGCCCGGGATAAACCTGAAATGACCCTAGGAGAAGTGGTGAGAAAATGCATGCATAGCTTAGGCCTTATATCAAGTATGACCTCGAATAGATCTGATTGGAGGACAAAGATCCATGTAGCTAGCTCCATTTAGTTGGGATAAGGTTGAGATATTGTTCAATTTCAGAAATCAAAATTCAATCATACATCTCCCTTATATATATATATATATTATATATATATATATATATAAGAGAACTAAGAAAACTTCATTAAGATTAGGAATTACATTGAGGGGTGCTCTTTGATTTACAAAGAGAGCTTAGAAATCCTAGCTGTAGTAGCATAGTTATGAGCTATAGCTACTTAATTCTAATACATCTCCCGTATTGGCATTTTCTTTAATCGTAGTTTATGGTCCCTTCCAAACCCCCTTCCAACAAAAAAAAAAAAAAAAAAAGCTTACTGAATCTGAGTTGAACTATTTTGCAAGCATGGCCCAACTTGAGGTTTTCTTTTTCAAAGATGATTTTATTACTTGTGAACTGGAACCTATTATCTAATACATCCATCATGAACAAGAGATGTTTAACAAAGATTTTCAAAGCAAATTCCTAAAACTAAGGTTATGTTTACTTCATCATAAGTATTTTACAGGACTTGTTGAAAATCAATAGAAAATTGTGAAAATATTAGAAAGTGAAAAAAAAAAATTTGTTCTATTAAAATGCAATACAAAAAAGTATTAGACATCCATTTCAACATTTAGGATGTTTTCCTAAAATAGTGGCAGTATCTTCATTATTGGACTCTACTCCCATCATAAGGCAGAATTCTTTTTCTCATAAATATGCTTAGTGATCATGTACCAAAATAAATAAAGAGCAAATGACAATATATAGGCAAAGACAATGCCACCCGGTTGCGCAGGGGCGGTGTGTTTAGTGCGACTGGGTGGCGTTCTTTATCCCATATATATGATAAAATTTAGATAAACAATAAGTAGTTCTTTGCAACGACAATTGACTCTCTAATGTCCAAGACTTCCATCACTCGTGCATTAGCTCCCTCGTACTGGTTCCCACTTGCTAATATAAAAGTACCTAGCCACCGTTAGGATACCTGAAAATCCAACCTGTTGCACAATCTTCTGAGAGTTGGCTTGAAGGAGCAATCACCCAAGCTTGTATTGTTTATTTCAATATTGGGTTTAGTTGACCTTTTGCCTTATTTGATCTTTCCCTATGTGCATCCTTGTTTTCAGGCTGAAATTCAAACCAGTTTGTGTATCAGAATTCAACTTTTGGCGTGGATATCTTCATTGTAAAGAAAAGATGAACCTGGAAAGAACATAGAATATGTTTACTAAGCTCTACATTTTCCATACACAGTTTGAAGAAACTACATATGTTGTTATGGCAATCCTTTCACGACTCCTGGGGGCTTATAGAGATCTGGGACTTTTTAAAGAAATTATTGTTGCTTCTAATGTCGTTAAAATTACTCATCTTCTGCTTGCAGTTGATACCTTCATTCTCTACAGGGCCACTAAGAATGATTTCCTTACAATCAAGGCAATCCTTGACCTGTTTTCAGATCTTTCAGGTCGAGAGATCAATATAGAAAAAGCGAGATATTTTTCAGCAAAAATGTGGACTCCCTTGATAGAAGGCATTTATGCTCTATACTAGGGATTTCATTGGTATCAGAGCCAGAGTGTGGGGGAATGTCCGAATGTGCAGTGGAAGCTTGGATGTTGTGCCACGAAATTTAGTCCCACATCGGCTGTGCTTAAGCCATGGAATGTCCATATAAGTGGCGGCCAACCTTCACATGACATGACGTGTTTTAAAGCAGTGTGACGAACCTTAGCCAAAGCGGACAATATTGTGGTATGTAGGGCCCGTTGTGGACTGTGGCATTTCAAGTTCATTTTCCAAGGAGTTAGTAATAGACTTTCTTTGTGGAAAGCAAATCTCCTCAGCTATAGTGATAGAAAAGTGCTAATTTAATCAGTTCTTGCCTCCATCCCTTTTTATCTAATGTCATGTTTTGTTTTTTCCTGATAAGATCTACAGATCCTTAGATTCTACTTGCTCTCGTTTATGGAATGGTGATTTTGGCAAGAATAGAAAACTCCATCTTATTAGTTGGGACTGAAATTGCCCTCCTCCCAAACAGGGAGGGTTAGGCTTGAGAAAAGCATATATTCACAACAAAGCCCTCTTGGTTAAACTTGGTTGGCGTCTTATTAATGAGGATAACTCCCTTTGGGCCCAAACCCTCAAGGCCAAGTATTTTCCTAACATTTATGTGTTTAACCTGAAGGTTATTTCTAAAAAGGGCTCATGGTCATGGAATACTATTGCCTCAATTTTACCTACTCTTAAGCTTTGTTGCTTTAATAAAATTGGAAATGGGCAATGAACACAATTCTAGATTGACTCAAGGATCCCATCAATATCAGATTTTTTATTTTCGATACCCACTGATATTAGCTTTTACAGCAATTTTGTCTTTGTCAGTGGTGTTATTTCCAATTCTACCTGGTTTATTGATGGTTTATTTTCTGCTCTCCCAAACTGCATTTGTAGGAGAAATTTTAAAGATTTCTATTTTTTGACTTGAGGACCAATGGTGGTGTTCTTTATCCTGAGATGGGCATTTTTCCACTCACCTGTCAACAGATTTTTTGAGAACGTCAACTCATTCTCTTCAAAGTCCCTTTTTCTCTAAATGGTGGCATTTTCTTTGGAAACTTAATTTACATCCTAAATTAAACTTTTTTTTTTCTTGCGTGTTTCAAATGCAAGACTCCCAGTTAAAGCGTCACTCTCAAAATTGATCTCGTTCGAGCCTACTTGTGATGAAACCATCTGGCATTTGTTTCTATCATGTGATTAGACTAAACGTATTTGGGCTTCAAACCCTTTGGGACTGAGAATAGAGCTTCTCCCCAACTCATCTCTGGCTGATTTCTGTGCCTCCTTATCATCATCAGATGTTCTTGATAAAAAAAATCTTATTCTTGGTTCTTTTCGGTTTTTATCATTACTTGTTATTTTATTTGGCACACCAGGAACAAGGTCACTTAATGTTTAGCCACAGCTAATCCCAATTGGTTATTCGGTCTGTACTTGAATGGCTTTATGATCTTAACATTTATCCTCCCCCAATAGTACTGATCTTTATGATTTGCACAGGAGCATGTAACCCAAGTCTAACCTACTCAGGCTGGGCTTTTTGTATTTTGTTAGATGGCAATTTTATTTTGACTGTTACAAGATCCTTAACTGCAAAAGACATATTGGAAGCAGAGTTTTTTGGTACTTTGCAAGGGTTTCAACATGCGGGAATGATACATATTAGAATCCAGGAAATCTGGTGTAGCAGCAAAAATGTTGTTTCACTCCTACCACACCAGGACAGAACACCTTGACCCTGGAACACAATTCATGCTTTCCTTACAAACAAGAATATTAACTCTCTTAGACTATCCAGGAAAATCGCCACTCAGACTCTTTCTGAAAGGTGTAATTTTGTATATTATGGATCTGATGCAACTGATACCCTCTCCGGGAGTGTGGCCTACGCCAGCACTCTCATGTGTTTATCTCTCTCCTCCTCAAAACAAGGGAGCATAGGTGTCTTTTCAAATGGGGAGGAAAGAGAGACTCATAGGAGGGCTGGCATAGGCCACCCTCCCGGAAATGCAATCGCACAATTGCTATCTATGGAGATTGGAGAATTCCCCACTTGTATTTTTCTGTCAATTGATCGTGCCAGACATACCTCTGGTATAATAATTATTAAAAATAAACAACAAACAAGAAATATGGCAAATTTTATAACTAGAGAGAAGGTTGAAATGTGCAGTTAGTTGATCAAGGTGTTGTATGTGAAATACTTGGATACAACATTCTTAAGAACTTTAGAAGATGTCTAAATATAACCAAGATTGGGGAATAAGTTTCAATCCCAATTGCAGCAGCTCCTTTGATTCAGTTGATCCATATCACCTCTAGAAGCACATCACAATTCACTGACCATTTCCATTTCCCTTATCATTCTCAAACTTGACAAAGATGACATGGCAACAGATAGCTAGGCAAGGTACTAGTTGGATCCATGTAATTCACTGATGGATTCACCATTTATTGCACTCCACAACTGCACCCTATTCAACTTATTGATTGCACCGTTAAGAAGCCACTCCAAAGCAAGAGAACGACAGTCCCTCTGATATTATGGCTTTCTTTGGTTTTTGGTGGGGGCAAAACCAGTTTACCAAGTGAAATCATGAGCTGACTCCACAGTCGATCCTATTTCAAAATATGAGTCTCTGATCTCCAGTGTACATCCTTTCATCACCTGCATCCTTTCGTCAGTAGGATTCTAAGTCCAAATTCAGAGTCTGTATAAGCAACCCATGGAGCACTGCCTGTGAGCAACATCTCCCTAGCACACTCGAGTTGAACTTAGACAAACACAAACTTAATAGTTCTTTTGCAGATTAGACATTTACAGTCTTCTGAGCCCTCAATCACCAACAGGTTGCTTGCAAGAGAGAGTAAATAGGGCTATATATCCAAATCATCATCTGGGTCTTCATCTGAATCTGGCCGCTCATCATCAGAATCACGAACATAGTGTATCTCACCCATGCCAGAAACAGGTTCCTTTTGTGCATTCTTGTTGTTTGAAGTCAGCATCATTGCATCATTTTGGCCTTCTGGGAGAGATTGCCGGCCATCATAAATCTGAACAGGTTTCCCATTTCCTGAAATAAGCAGCAAATTATCAGAAATTTCATCATAACATAAAGACCATATTAAGAAATTCCAAGAACTTACTTTTTCCAGTTAAGGAATTAGTCAAAGCTAAAATTCCATAATCGAAGTTTGAAAAATACAACCCTACCTTGGTGCTCAAATGGAAGCACAACCTTCGCCCTGTCAACCCGTTCTTTTTCAGATAACTGGAGATTGAACTGCACCTGTTGAAAGAAACTCCCAGATAAGTTGAAATCATGCAGGCAGAGAGAGAGAGAGCACATGACATTTATATGCAAATGTGTTGTGCATCTGTTGAAAGAAAACATGACATCTATATGAAAATGTCTCGTGTGTCTGTTGAAAGAAAACCCAAACATAATAAAATCATGCATAACACAAGTACTTGTATGCATGTTTGCGGGTGAGTGTGTCAATATATACATATGTGAGAGAGGGAGAGAGAGTCACCCAAAAACCCCAAGAATCCAAAGCTCAATGGAATTGCAAGAACTGACCTTTGGTAAGAGGTTGTGATCAACCATTCCATTTCCAGAAGAAACAGCTACAAATTTAATGCCTGCTTGTTCCACATAGAACTCTTCATACTACATAGAAGTTTCCCAAATGTTAGATCTTTGCAGGTAACAATATTTGATAAAAAAATTCCCGCAGCGTGAGAGAGAGAGAGAAATTACCATCACTTTAACTCTTCCATTTCGACGCTTAAACCGCACATGGAGCTTTCCTCTTTGCCCATTAGTGGATTGAGCAATTGGCTCTAAGTTGGCAACCATGGAGGACATATATTCAAGAACTGTCGTAGCCCTGGCTTCATGAAGGTCTGAGTGGATCAACCAAAATATACTTGAAACTTGATCTGAAAGAACAACACACAGGTCGAAACTGCATCATCAGATTACATTCACCCCCTCACCTCTCCCCCCCAAAAAAAAAAGAGTAATTGATTGAGAGGAATGGTTAGGGTGCCCGTGTAACAGTCCTGTTCTATCTATAATAAGTGACATAGAAGCATAGTTGGCAAGGCGCCTAGGCGAACAAAGGCGATCGAGGGGATAAAAAAACCAACGCGACACCAACAAGGCGACCATCGCCTAGGTGACACCTTGACAACTATGCATACAGGTACAGGTCGAAAGAGGGATCAAAACCCTGAAAAAGTCGATCCAGACCTCAAAACCCTGAAATGTCTATCTACCCCAAAACCCTAAAAAAGTCTATCTCAAACCCTGAAGAAAAGGTGATTTTCATATATGGGTCCTCAGATCATTATCCATGGGAGATCTGAGAGCCCAATGGGAGAGAGGAAGACCCACGATGATCTAGGATAGAGCTTCCGAGAGTAGAAGATAAAACCAAGAGAAGAAAGGTGTTGGGAGAAGTCATAGAAGAGAAGGTGAGAGGCTGAGAGGTGAAACCGAGAGAGGAAAGGAGAAAGAGAGTCGACGGAGGCTAGGGCTGGGATCCCGAGGTGGATCTCAGCTCATTAGGGTGCCAGTGTGATAGCCCTATTCTATTTATAATAAGTGACATACAGGTACAAGTACATTAATGCCCCTATGGACTGATTTATCCATATACCCATATTACACATGATATTACAAGTTTACAACAAAAAGAGAGGAAACTATATCATATTAGACATCTCAAGGCGCAATTTATCGACATGGGATCGGGTTATAGAGGAACCATAAATTGATATTAGGAAAGGCAAACGAGCAGCATTCACCAATGGCATACCTGACCTTATAAAATCTTGGAAAACCATAACTGACCTGCCACGACAACATGGATGGGGATCATTAACTTCACAAGGTGACAGTGGCAGGTGCCTATGGGGTGACGGGGGCAGGGAGGGCAGCTAGGGTTTCCAAATACCACACTGAACCAAACCTGATGAGAGTCGCACACTCACACCATAAAAGACCACTAGGGGCAGGCAGGGAAGAGTGGGTAACCCTTTAGCCCGCATAATTACCATCCCCAGTAAATATCATATAACACCATAAATTATAAATTTATCAGACAATGTACAATGAAAGATAAATCAACAAAAGAACATTATACCATGGCTGCGAAGATTGCTTATAAGACCTGCAACAGACGGCAGCAATGCATGCCTCAGCATTGTACTTGCCTAAAAAAGAATGATCATGCACATTACAAGTAGAGAAAAATATGAACAAGAAGAGGACTATTGTAAGAGAATATAGAGGGTCAGATGTTCAACATACACATAAAGCATGTCAATATAACATAAAATATTTAATGCCTAGAAAAGAAGATGAAGTGGAGAGAGAGAGAGAGAGAGAGAGAGAGAGAAGCTAAAATACAATAGATTAATTTTATTGCTATTAGCAACCAAAATATATATTATGGATTACCAACTCTTAGTAGGAATCCTACTAGGCAGACTTATTACAATATAACTAAACAACTACTAAGCCTAATTATAAAAGGAAAAAATAACGACAACTAATAGTAAGCTATTATATATGAACTAAACTAAGCTATTAGATATGATCTTACGGTACACTGTTCCATGGATCATGGATGTCCATGGAACACCACCCCATGATACACACTTTAACAAGAATGATCACGCACATTACAAGTAGAAAAAATATGAACAAGACAACTGTAAGAGAATATACAGGGTCAGATGTTCAACATGCGCATATAGCATGTCAAAATAACATAATATTTTTAAACCGAACCAGATCAGATCCAGAACTTCTGTAGAGCGGCACTATGCAGCCCAAGTTCTGTAGGTGGAGAAGACTATAAAAACTGACCACATGTAAGAGTTATTTAATAACACAAATGAAATTTTAGCTCACGGAATAAGGCACTTAAGGTCTAGGATTAAACTGTAGCAAAACATGTTGAAATATATATATATATATAAATATTCTAATATATACATAAATGGTCATGCTCTGACAGCCTGTTCTGTCCTGTCCATATCGTCCAATTACTTTGGGTCCTTTGAAATAAACAGGTCTCAGGCAATCATGAATGGTTGTGACTTAGGATTGTTCAGGGCCAAGTAGTCAACAGTCCAAATGCTGGTCCACATTATGTGAAACAACTGACAACATACTCGAGTTTGATGAGAAATATATACAACAACAATACAGCCTTATCCCAACTAAATGGGGTCGGCTACATGGATCCTTTCAAAACAAAGTAGGGAAAATTGAGGTCCTCAGGGAAAGGAAAGTAATAGGAATGGAGAATAAAAATGAAGAAATGATATAAGAGAAGTGAGAAGTGAAAAAATGAAAAATGAAAGATGAAAGTAAGAGGAAAAAAGATAGTCCAGGAAATCAGGAAAATCTCAGCTATATGGTGTCGACAACGTGGATCCTCGCCATCCAATAGGCTCTATCTAAGGTCATATTTGAGACAAGACCCAGACTATGCAGGTCATTCTTCACAACCTCACCTATGGCCATTTTAGGTTTGCCCCTAGTTCTTTTAGCTTGTTCAATCAGAATCAGATCACTCCTCCTTACTGGGGCGTCCTAGGCGTTGCACATGGCCAACCCACCTTAGACGACATTCTTAGAGCTTGTCGCTGATCAGGGCAACTCCCACATCAGCTCTAATACGTTCACTCCTCACTTTATCCTTCCTAGTTTTGCCGCACATCCATCTTAACATCCTCATCTCAGCAACACAAAGCTTCGCTATATGGAATTTCTTAACTGCCCAACATTCCGCTCCATACATCATAGCAGGTCGGACAACATCCCTATAAAACTTACCTTTAAGCTTTAAAGGAATGTGTCGATCATACAGTAATCCGGTCGCACCTCTCCCTTTCATCCATCCCACTTTAATTCTTTGTGAAACATCATCATATATGTCACCTTTGTGCATGATAGATCCCAGATATCTTAAATAACCATTTGGCAGTATCTCTCTCTCTCCTCAATTTTCACCTTGTCATCATCCATCAAAGTGTGACTAAAGTTACACATCATATACTCCGTCTTTGATCTACTAATTCTAAACCCTCTTGTTTCCAAGGTCGATCTCCACAACTCTAACTTAGCGTTAATCTCTGCTTTTGTCTCATCCGCCAAAATGATATCATCGGCGAAGAGCATACACCACGGTACCTCGTTTTGGATGTTCTTGGTTAATTCATCCATGATAACCGCAAACAGATAAGGGCTTAGGGCTGATCCTTTATGTAATCCAACCTTAATTGGGAATTCCTTGCCTTGGCCTCCCACAGATCTCACACTAGTCATCACACCATCATACATATCTTTAATTACATCTATATATTTACTAGACACCCCTCTCTTTGCAAAAACATGCCGGATTAAATCTCTAGAGACTCTGTCATAGGCTTTCTCCAGGCCAATAAAGTTCATATGGAAATCCTTCTTGCTAGCTCTACATCTTTCCATGAGCCTCCTCAGTAGGTAGAGAGCTTCTGTCGTGGATCTACCTGGCATAAAACCAAATTGATTCTTCGAGATATGAGTCTCTCTTCTCAGACGGGCTTCAATAACCTTCTCCCAAAGTTTCATAGTATGGCTCATTAGTTTTATGCTTCTATAGTTATTGCAGTTCTAGACATCACCCTTATTTTTATAGATCAGAACTACAATGCTTCTCTTCCAATCATCTGGCATTTTCCTTGTGATCATAATCTTGTTAAATAATTAGGTTAACCAATATACCCCACATACTCCTAGGGCGTTCCACACTTCTATGAGAAATATATACAATAACAGGGGAAACATATTTTCCAATAAAACTATATGAATATGAAACCTATAACCCACCAATGGCCTATGAGAATGTCTAGACTCCAACTCAGTCTAGGCATTGATCTAAATATCACTATCTTCTCCTTAGTGAGTCAAAGTGGGGTTTTGTCCTCCCTTGCCTTGAAACCTAGGTATAAATTGACGTACAAGAAGAGATTGTATCATGGGTTCGAATCCCATTTCCCCTCACACAGAAGTGGAACGGGTGGGCAAAATTACAAATAGCGCTTGGGCCAATGAAGAAAGGAAAAGAGAGATAGTTGATTTCCGCCCAGACCTACTGCATTCCGAAGGTTGATGAGTAAGAAGAGATTTATTAAAAGAAAGATTTTATCTGAGAGAAAATTTTAACAGTTAACACGATCATCCGGGGTGAACAACAATTGGGGGTTGGATGCTGGCGAAATTCCCGCCAATGACCGAGTGAGATAACCATGTCGAACGAACTCGGCAAAATGACTCCGCAACTTCAGGAGAAGGGGTGCTCTCCTATCTTTTGATCAGGACATCAGCACATAAAAGGGGCAGCGACTTCTGACAGTAATCAAAGTTCAGGACTTGATTTGGCTGAATACATTCAACCGAATTCGATCCGTTTACATCCTTAGTAAAAGGCCCCTCAACAATGAGTTTTCACATTAGTTACAGAAGGGAATAATTGATTGCATTATTCTATGTTGGGTTCTAGAAAATTCCATTCACCATAATGACAAGGTTCTACATTTCAATTTTGACCCTGGTCGAAACTCTATACCATCGAATTTGCAAAATGAGCTCAAAATTTGGTCCATTTCGCAAGTCAACTCAAAATGGACATTTTGGTGGCCAAATGGAAATTTTGCCTTGAAATGTCTTGTACCCTAGGTTGATAGTGTATGTTTTAGCCTACTGTATTCCTTTCCATAATATAGCCTACTCAACACATTATTTAGTCCTATAACATACAGCATTCAATAAAACAATTGAAATATACAATAGGAATGAAGAGCCATAAAATTGGAAAGAATTAAACAATTAACAAGCTGTGAAATCATTCAACATTAAAAATCCACAACACTGTCAGAATGTGTCATTGTAGACAATAAGTACAAATGTACAATACGTTATAAATTTACAACTATACAAGTCAATACCACATACTATTACGGGATCCTCATAATCACTAGGCTGCCTTGGGACTGTTGGAACTTGGAACCAAGCCTCGGATTTGATGACAAATGTCAGCCATGTCTTATTATGGCAGAAGAAACACTCAAAGCCCACCACATCAGCCATGTAGGTGACATCGTCAACACATGCAAGATAACCCAACCTAGGATATGGATAACCAGGATGTGAAGTAGATGCATTGTACTAGTGATGTAGATCAAAGCATGACGAACAGCATTCAATAAAACAATTGAAATATACAATACGAATGAAGAGCCATAAAATTGGAAAGAATTAAACAATTAACAAACTGTGAAATCATTCAACATTAAAAATCCACAACACTGTCAGAATGTGTCATTGTAGACAATAAGTACAAATGAACAATACGTTATAAATTTACAACTATACAAGTCAATACCACATACTATTACGGGATCCTCATAATCACTAGGCTGCCTTGGGACTGTTGGAACTTGGAACCAAGCCTCGGATTTGATGACAAATGTCAGCCATGTCTTATTATGGCAGAAGAAACACTCAAAGCCCACCACATCAGCCATGTAGGTGACATCGTCAACACATGCAAGATAACCCAACCTAGGATATGGATCACCACGATGTGAAGTAGATGCATTGTACTAGTGATGTAGATCAAAGCATGACGAACAGCATTCAATAAAACAATTGAAATATACAATACGAATGAAGAGCCATAAAATTGGAAAGAATTAAACAATTAACAAGCTGTGAAATCATTCAACATTAAAAATCCACAACACTGTCAGAATGTGTCATTGTAGACAATAAGTACAAATGTACAATACGTTATAAATTTACAACTATACAAGTCAATACCACATACTATTACGGGATCCTCATAATCACTAGGCTGCCTTGGGACTGTTGGAACTTGGAACCAAGCCTCGGATTTGATGACAAATGTCAGCCATGTCTTATTTTGGCTGAAGAAACACTCAAAGCCCACCACATCAGCCATGTAGGTGACATCGTCAACACATGCAAGATAACCCAACCTAGGATATGGATCACTAGGATGTGAAGTAGATGCATTGTACTAGTGATGTAGATCAAAGCTGACGAAAAGGGCAAAAAAACACTGTTCACGAGTACAGTATCCGAGTACTGATCACATGAACAGTGATATGGGCCCCCACCTGGACAGCTGGCTTAGAGGAGTTGATGTTAGGTGTTATTTTCAGATTTTTATTTAGTTTCCTATTTATGTTTGAGTTGTAATCCTAATTGGGAATCCTAGTTAGATTCTAGTTTCTATTTTTGTCTCAGCCATTGGGCTATATATGTAATCAATTCTTAGGAGCAGGGGAGATTTGAGTTAAGAATTAGAGTTGCTTTGTTTTGGCAAGTGATTGTCCTGTGAGAGCTAGGGCAAGAGGCCGAGGGGGAGAGACCCACTTCATTATTTCCCCTTCCATCCTTTATTATGTGAATTGAGTCGACTACAAGTTGTTGCTGCTGGTTATTCTTCTTCATTAATCATCTACTATTGCTGCTATTGAAGATCTACACCAGTTGCTGGAATTCAGAACAGGGGCCAACTCCAGAACTGATTTGAGAAAAAAAATAGGGTTTCCCAATACCCTACAAATTGTTCGATCTGTTTCTCTCTATTCTGATTGGTTTCTTCTATTGGGGAGTTTTCAACGTAATTCGTCAATTGATCATTCAACTTCAATTGCAGCTTCAACAGCTTATTAATTTGTGGATTATATTTCTTGTGGTTATCGATTTGAGATCTCACCATTCTCCTCCAACAAATTTGAGATCCCATTGTTCTCTTTCTTGTTCTCTGAAGTTTTTCTATTTGATCCTGCCTGGGATTAAACTTATTCTGGTTCTAGTCTTACATTAACTAGTCAACAATGCCTCGATACCATAATTGTCACGACCATAGTACTAAAAATTGCGAAATTTCGGTCGAGATATCGAATATTTCGAGTATCTCGACCTATTTGAAACGAAACGCAAGTCCGATATGAAAAAATGCAATATTTCGAATATTTCAGAAATTTCGCTCATCTCGTTTCGAAAATTTCGTAAATCTCGGCAATTTCGGTCATCTCATTTCGGAAATCTCGGTCATTTTTGGCATTTTACGCCCATAGAAAAATACCATATTTCGACGAAATTTCGTCGGTATCTCGAAAATTTCGGTCAAACCGAAACACCGAAACGAAACGAGATTTAGTACCATGGTCACGACGTCTAGATGACCCAAGGCGTTGGAGGGGGCCTGGAAGCAAAGCGGTCAAGGTGCTTGGGCAACTATGCTTGGTACAGCCAAAAATTGAAGCAATTTGGCCAAAAATCTGGAATTCTAAGAGTTCCCTATCCTTCCGGTCGAAATTTTGATCAATATTTTGAGCAACTTATGATATTTTATGCACTTGTTTGTGTCATTTCGGGAAATTTCAACTGAAACATTGTAACCCAACTGAGTTGCAGATCATTTCATTTCGACATTTATCGAAACCAATATTCGAACTATACAAAGTGAAGCTAGAACAGCCCCAAACAAACAACAACTTTCAGATGACAGGTTTAACTGTGCCAGATAGTCTATGATCATCATAGGACCTCAGTCCTATTTTGGCTTCAGACCTCAAAGTAAACTTTTTTACAATTTGGAGTTTGACAACATAATATTTAAAACCACAAGTAAGAAGGATTACCAAGTCAATGGCAACAGAGAAACGAATTTTGCCATGTCCAACCAGACCTGCAACCATATGGAATGCCAGAAACTAAAAAAATAAATGAACTAATATTAAACACTTTTATGGTATATCCAGTTCCATCCGCAATATAGTATCACAAAACATGACCACGGTAGACACCTACCCTTTCCAAGTTCGATAATTGTTGAAAAGATCTTATCTAGATCCCTAACATCCTTACAAAGAGTCTCTGCAGCTCTCCCGGAGTCCTTGGCAACTCTTTCAGAGCCCAGAAGCTGTTCCTTCCAACCAAGAGGATCCGAATAACAGTCTATAATCCTTATCCTGGACGTTCAGTTCAGTTCATTTCAATTCCCACAGTTTAATAGGCAGAAAAAAGGAAAGAGAATAAAAGATGATGACAAGTTTTCAGCACAATTTTCACTAGATAATTGTAAACTATCCTGCAACTTCGAATGCAACATTTTTCCTCGACGCAGTACAAATTTTCTCCAATTATTTACTTAAGAATAGAACAGTCACCCAAGCGATTGTGCAAAATTTCCAAAAAATTGCAGATTTGAAGCACGGATTCATACCATTTATGAGAAGAGGTGACGTCTATTCCTCTACTCCGCAGCAAATCAATGTAGAACGACGGACTCCGACTAAAAGCGACAAGCACGAGACCTCTGTTGTGAAAGTAAAGCTAAACTAGTGAACATGGATTAAGAAACAAAACCAAAATTTCAGCTACAAGGAAGAATTGAACTGACCGAGCTTGCGATTTTCCAGCCACGATGTTCGACGCAAGACTACAAAGAACAAAGTTGAAGACATCACATCCCATAGAACACTGTATAGAATCCTTTATCGTGAGGGCGGGAGCATGCTCTCCCTCCAAAGCCCCATCTCGCAAAGCTCTGCAAATGGATTCGGCCATGAGTTTAATAAGTCGCAGAGGGTTCGAATCTCCCAACAAAACCCTAGATCGCACTCTTCAGTCTTCACACTTCACTCTTCCACGAAAGAATCACGAATGAAAAAGCAAAGCAAGCGAACGAGGCAATTACGAAAGGAGACGGAGATCCGAGTATCCGACTTCGGTTATGTGTTTTCCGCTTTGACGTAAATGCCCTCGTGGTTCCATTTTAATTTCTAACGTATACCATGAAACGATTCACGTTCTTCAATCTGCACTCACAATCGCACTTGAAAAACGTCGCGACACGCAGAAGAGCTGACGAAAGTGCAAGTTCAAGTGCGAAGGAGAGAAGGGTAGATGGCTCTCTTCCTTGTCAGTTCTTCAATGGCAATTGTGAGCTTATGTTTTGCTTTCGAATAGCTTTACCTCTTCCTTAATTTTGTTCCTTTTGACCTCCCCTTATTTCTGACATGAATTCGTTTTTGTTTCTTTTGTCGTAATTCTGCCTATCCCCTTTTCGATTTGTTATCTCTAGGGGAAATTGAATCCCGCAAACGCCTCGCCTTCGCTGAAACGGGTGCGCTTCGGAGGTTTCCGGGTTAAAGCGTTCTTCAATCCTATCGAAGAGCCGATTCTGAAGAAAGCTCTTAAGGTTAGTTGTTGTTCTTTATTAATTCACTGCTAATCTCCTTTATTTTATTTCTTACTCTATTTTTCTTAATAATAATGACAAATTTCTTATAATTTCGATCAATTGGTAGACTAGTGGAGTATTTTTGTTTTTTTAAATAAAGTTTGGTGTTTGGATTGACCAGGCTTAGTCGTTAAACTCATTGTTTGTGTTCCAAAAGTTAGCCGAAGGGTGTAAATATGGCTGCTGTCATTTTAAATTTCATCTGAGTATGATATATAATGCTAGGATTTTTTATTTTTTTCTCAGTTTCTGCATTGTTTTAGTTAATAATGCTAAATGTAAGTAGTTGGGTTTCTTTTGTTTTTCATTTTCATTTCACTTTCACCTGTAGCTTCATTATTCAAAGTCAAATGTTCCAGTTTCTATCCAAGAATTGATAGTTCGGTCATCATCATGTTCATGATTATGCTAGGAGGTCTTATGTTGTGTTTTCCTAGATGTCACATTATAGAAACTTCCTCCTTAAATTAGTTTAAATCACTCAAATCAATCTATTTGATCATCAGAGCTCCTGGTCTTTATGAAGCATCTTCCCAAAGCCTGTATTGAATCTGATAATTGGGAGGTTAATCTGATGACCAAATGACACCAGCTTTACTGGTGAGCTGGTGATTTTCTAATTGTGACCTTTTATTGTAAAAATATTTAAAACATATATATAGAGAGAGTACAGAGATGATAATGTCTCAACTCAACTCAACTCAACTCAGCCTTATCCCAACTAAATAGGGTCGGCTACATGGATCATTTTTCTCCGATCAGCTATTCAAAGCCATACTTGTTACTAGTCCTGAGTTATGCATGTCTTTCCTCACTTCTCGTAAAATCATTTTAGGACTACTTGTGGCTCTTTTAGCTCCTTCAGTCTGAATCAAATCACCTCTCTGTACTAGAGCATTCAAAGGCCTCTGATGCACACATCCATGCCACCTTAAACGACTTTCCCACAACTTATCATGTATTAGAGCTACACCTAAATTAGTTCTAATTTGTTCATTCTTTATTTTATCTTTTCTAGTTCTATCGCTCTTCTATCTTAATATCCTCATTTCAGTTATACTAAGTTTGTTTATATGCTATTTCTTTACTGCCCAACATTAAACTCCATACATTATTGTTGGTTGTGTAACTGTCCTATAAGTTTTCCTTTGAGTTTTTAAAAGGAATACTCTATCACCCAACACTTGGATGCACCCCTCCACTTTATCCACCATATACTAATTCTTGTGCAACATAATCCTCTATTTCTCCTTCTTTATTTATGATTGAATTTAAGTACCTAAAATTTCCACTACCCCACTTTCAATCCTAATGTTACGAAAGTTACATCCAGTATAATCTGTTTTTGTCTTTCTTATCTTAAAACCTTTTGATTCCGAGGTTGATCTCCATGATTCCAACTTCACATTTATCAATGCTTCTGTTCCGTCCATCAAAACAATATTATTAGCAAAAAGCATACACCAAGTCAGCTCCTCTATGATTACCACAAGCAAATATGGGTTCAAAGTTGATCCTTGATGTAATCCATTTATGATTGGAAATTCACTACCCTTCCCCTCCCATAGTTTTTACGCTGGTCACTATATTATACAAACATGATAAAGTAAAAACAGCAATTGATATTCAAAAGACATTGTTTTTATAGCAGTGGTTTGTAACTTTTTGTTAATTTTTAGGAAATGGTTCTTTTGCACAGGCCTGTGTCAAGTGGAAGATTTGGTGGCGATTTTGGCAATTGGATAGATAGGGCATGTTCTGGATTAACCTCGTTTCAAACTTGCAACTCAAATTCAGTCAAGTTGCCCTTTGTATGCTGGCAACTTCCTCTTTTTGTTTTTTCAGCTGTTTATTTGTTTTTAACTATCATTTCAAAATTTTCATTTTCTTAGTGGATTTTCAAATCTTTGTTTTGCCACGTGGCAATCTCTGTTTTGGCTGAAATTTGATTGTGGGCATAGGAGACCTTGGGCCTACTTGCTCACAAAGTATGAGCCTCATCGGACTTACCTTGTGGAGGATATGAGGACATGCAGGAATGCCTTCTTAAGTAGCCCGTTCGGGAAAACCATTCCTCATATTTTTAATGTCATTTGAAATTAAGTAAGCTACCTTTTGTTGTCTTAGGAGCCTGTTGCCTTCATGAGTGGGATGGTTGCGGGTCTTCTAAGACTTGATTTGAATGAAGATCCACTCAAAGAATGGATAACAAGAACAGCTGAAGCCTCTGGAATTACAGAAGAAGAAATGGATGTGAAAGGATCGAAACTAGAAGAAGAAGCCCCACAACAGATAGAGATCGAATGAAGGCCAGTTTTCTCAGGGTTTACACCAGTAGTTAAGTTCTTCTATGTATATCAAAGCCATGTACTTGATATTTGGAAACTATACAAGGATGGATGTTCAATAACATGCTTCTTTTTCTTGAAGAATCAACTTAGATCTCATGACAATTATTCCATCTTTTTTTTTCTTCTTTGTGAAAAAGCAAAAAAAATTACATATGGAAATGGTGAAGAGATGTGAAGTTATGAAATTTTTAATCTCGGTACTTTAATTTCAGCTGATAACTGTAGAAATTAAGCTTGTTTGTATTAAGTCACCTGCATTTTGCTTCTTTAAGAGGATGAAAATGGAATGAATAAATAAGAGGCTGGTGAACATACTAGGTTTTCCCCAATTCCAAATCTCCCTATACTCTTGGTCTTAGGGGTGCGCAGTTGGAAGGGGCTTGAGTGATGGAAGAAGCATGAGAAAGTGACCAAACAACAAGATTGCAGGTAGGTTGAAGTTCCAAATTCTTTTTGCAGAATACCTGAGATCTGTGAAAGTGAAAGAATACAGAAGGATAACCCTCTCGAATTATGGAGCATCGCATGCATTGAAGTACTTGAAAGCTTTAATTCTTGACCATGTCTGGTGGTTGTACAGTGAAGGAGACTCTCCGATAGGGAAAAGAATGAACACAGTAATGCCCATGGAGAAGGGGATCTGATGGTTAATTAATTAATTTTGAGGCTGTTGGATTTATATGTCCATCAAACTCTATTTAATTAACTTAAATGATGCTTAATTTACAGTTATATAATTGGGTGTATGTTGTCCTATGGTTTGTACCTTAAACTGTTCGCAATTAGGGACACAGTTGGGCACTCTATTCATAGGTTGTCACACTCTGTATTCTCAGGAGTAGTGATTCCAAACACAAGTGTAAGTACACATATTTGTACATATCTGATTCGATCACTTGAGTCTTGTATGGATTATTGTCAATTTTTTTTTGTAAAAGGACAAGATTCTCAATAATAGTTCATGATTGGTCTCCAAACCTAAAAGGATCTTATTGTTAAAGTCAAATTTTATGGATTTTGACTATATATTAGTTGACTAGATTCATGGTGTTTGTTTATAGATGAAAAAGATGTTCAATAAAGAATCTGTTTTTTTTCGTAATGGGTGAATATCGTGAAAGAGATCTAATTATGATTAGCCAAAAATTTCGAGCTTGGTGGTATGTTTTTGTAAATATTTTTTACGTCTAATAAATGATCAAGATTCTTTAAATGAGATTTTTCGATGGAATAGGGTGGTGATAGTAATAAATTTCATGCTCGTAGGTCTATTATATGATATTGTAAAGTGGAGGGATTAAAATATAATAATACTATTTCATAGGAAACTTAAATGTTATTTTAACACAAAGGTATCATATGCAATCATCATTTCTTAAGAATTAAGAAATATCGTATTTGCAAATACTTTTGTTTTCTCAAGTGTTAAGAAAGGGACATCTGAATAGACCTACCCAATATGATCACATTACTTGGCATCTTGACTGTCACAAGGATAGACTTCTTTTAAAACTAGGGATAAATAGGCAGAAAGGCACCAGGGAGCCCAGCATGCCCAGGATGCTGCCAGCCGTTGGGCTGTGTCGCACACATCCTTAGGCGTGCATCGAGATATGTGCGGCACACCTCAACCGTTGGATGCCCCCTGACAGCATCCTGGGCGCTGGGCTCCCGAGAGACAATCTTGATCCAAAATTCTCTCTCCCCCATGCGTCACATTTTTTCTTCCTCCGTTGTAATTTAAGAATTAGGCTTTTGAATCCTATTAAGTACTGAGAGAGATTTTTTATTGCCAAGTCACATACAATGATACAAGGGATTCTTCCTTCTTCACCTCCTCTTTGATGCATGGGCAAAAGCATTGCACCAAAGTCGATCTATTGTGGTTGGCTCTTCATAGTCTGGTGAGATGGCACATGGTATTGTTATTGAGGAAGAGCATAAACACCAGCCATGACTGACTGTAAGAAATGTTGTAAATAATAATGATAATGGGTTAAGTGAGAACCAAAACTTATCAGTTACGTTGTCCAAACAATCACTCCAAGGCCTTCTTGTAACTACGAACTTAGTACTCATCAAAAAAAACAAAAAAACTACGAACTTAGTAGTGTTGCATTTGTTACTTTGTAAATGATAGATGTGGGCTGAGTCAAGTCACTCCTAAAGACCATAGTCGCCCCTAATGGTGTAACCAAGAGAAATGTGAATTGATTTCCAAGATAAAACAGACCTTAGCTTCCATGAGTAGTAATGCATTTTCTTATTGCGTCTTGTCTAGGGGTGCAAGTTTGGCCTTGTTGGCCCAGACCTGCCCTGACTCGCCTTGAGCCCGAACAAGGCCTGGATTGAGATATCTCGGTCCTGAGGGCGGGTCAATGTTGAAAAGTTCTAACTCTGAGTCAGGGTCAGGTTGGGTCGGGTCAGGGTTGAGGCTTTAGGCTTCAGGCTGAGCCTGGCCCAGCCCAGCCGGACCCTGTTTTAAGTTATACTATAAAATATATATTGATATAATATATATATTTTAAACTTTAAATGTCATCTAAACATTTTATTATAGTGTTATTTTATTTATAATTGATCATTTCCTCCCCGACCTAGTCCAACCCATGCATCTCCCTTACCCCTCCCCAAGATCGGGGCCAATCAGGGGCTAACTAGCCCGACCCTGAGGGTAGGTCAGGGTTGGATTTTTCACGCCTTGAGTCAAGGCTGGGTCGGGCCTGGGCCCAGTTAAGGAGACTCAGGGTTGGGCTAGGGTTTTACAAAGCCCGGCCCAACCCAACCCTATTGCAGCCCTAGTCTCTTCAAGTTCTGTAAAGTTATGCTCAAACTCAAAGAAAACTTTCAAAAGAGTGATCGTTAAAACAACGGAAAATAGAGGTTTACTTTTTGGAAGTCCACACAGAGAAGAGGAGAGATGCCTTTGGACACATTTTTCCAAAATAGCACAAAGAATGTCTCTCTAAGAGAAAAAAATAAATAACGGTTGATGGCGTCTAAAACAATTTGGATGGTGTGCAACGCAAGATCGTCGATTTGCATATAACCTTGTTCAATGTCGAACAAAGAATAGAATAGTTTAATATGGTCCCTGATAAACTCCGACGTAGGAAAAACCTTATCCGAAGCCGGCAAAAAGAAATCCGGATATAAGTATAGTCCAACCGTCAACAAAAGAAACCACACACATACAAGGCCTTGCCTCCCCATTATCCGGCCAGGCCCGATGCACTGTGTGCGAAAATAAACCCCAAACCCTTGGAGATAAGAGAGCATAGAGAACCTTTTTTTCATGGAGTCTTAACCTTGTAGTTCCCATTTTAATATATGAATTTTATTTCATTCTTTTACATTTCCAATGTGGGATTAAATTTCCCCACAAAAATGTCTTGCTTAAAAGCAACTTTGGAAAGATCAAAGATTCAAACTTTGTGGAAACACAACACACAAAACATTTTTTCTTTTGAAAGAAAAAAGAGAGATATTTTCATACTTCTTTTACTTTAAATACATGTAAAACCAACAGCTCTTTTGAGTGTAACTAACCATGTATGTGGCACAAAAAAGATGAGATTGTTGCATTGAGGATACAAGATCATTATGGGGTTGAACTTTTCATTACAAAAATACTAATCAGCGTTTATTTTGACAAAATCATTATGGTCACAAGATTGGTGTAAACATGGTACCAAGCAAAACCAAAAAAAAAAAAAGGTATGACACGAGACAATATCCTCATTCCTCCCTTCATCAAAGCAGTTATCAGATCTCCAATTTTACATTTTCATTTGATCTATATCTTCTTATGAAAAGGGGAGACTTGAGCGGTGGTATATAGAAAAGAAAAAACTAATACTCTCATTGAGTGTCACCAAACTTGTTACATGATCACATATTCATATATGACAAGGTGTAATTATGAAATTGAATGTAAACACTTGGTCTCCTACCTTGATGATGTTTCTTTTCGTTTTATTTTAAGGGATGTCAACACTATTGCAGATTCTCTTTCTAGAAGGGCTCTATCCCTAACGGATAAGATAGTTTGGCCCAACTCCGATCCCTGGGTCTCTATTGATTATATTTCAGAGACCAGGAATGTAATCCGTTCCTTTCAATAGATTTTGTTTCTACCCAAAAAAAAAAAAAAAAAAAATTTATGAAATTGAATGGCACATTAATTTTAGTGAAAATGTTGGGCATGTTGACGTTGTGCTCAGCCATGCGTTTGTTCCTCCCCTAAGGTTGTCAATCGGTCGATCCATGCCGATTTTGGTCGGGTCTAATTGGTCCCCCTACTTTAGGATCCTGCACTATGATCGGACCGTTTAAGTAATCGGTCCTCATAGGCAAGGAATGGTCCTATTTATTAACGGTCGGTCAGGTACCGGTCTATAATTGGGCTCATATTGAATGGGCTATAAAGGGGCTAAATGGGCTCATACTAAATGGGATATAATTGGTCGATGCAAATTTGGTCCACATAGCTCCTAATGAGATTCAATTCTTCAAGATGAAACAAAACTTACTTGTGAGAATGTTCCTCACTGGGCTAACGACTAAATAAGTAATCTCAATGCATTTGGAGCTCTATGAGCCTCAATCTCAATGGACATACATATGATGGCATTTCAAACAACATTAATGGCCTCAATTATATGTTTCGTCTATTTTTGTCCCATCAACTTTATAGTGTATTAATATTTAATATTCATTAATTCTATATTTTTACTTGGTCCATAGTCCTTTATATATAGTTCATGTATTGTGAGAAGATAAATTAATCAAGAAGATTAAGAAAATGTATATTTCGGATAATAGGGAATTTAAGGGGTAATTGGGGTAAAGCAAGCGGTTCATAAAAGGACTTAAACTTGTCGGTCCTTAAGCGTGTCAGGCTCGGTTGGGCACTCGTCGATCTATCCCCTTACATCGTGAATGACACGTTTAGCTAATGTGTTGGGCATGTTTCGGGTTTTCATCAGTTGAAACTGTGTGGGCTTAGAATTAACACCTTACTCAGTGGGATGCTACACACTCTCATTGGCCTCGACATTGGTGCAAGGGCCATGCAGTTTGGCAGCGATCCCCCTACCCCATAAGATGTATGCAATTCATAAAAACTTGTAGAAAATAAAGCCAGGCCTGAATACAAAGCAAGCCTAGGCTTAATTAGAGCCCCATAATAGGGAAGGACTCAGCGGGGCCTGGTAAAATACTACTCATACCAACTTTAACCGTTATCCTTAGGCTATAAAATGTTGTTTTGAGGAGAGGAACACCTCCGTCCACCCTGACCGATATAAGGTGGTTTGGGGGTGAACGGGATTTTTCAATTTATATCTGTTATGATGACTACAACCGTCATTGCTTTATTTGGAGGAAGCTCTCTTGTGACTCTTCCATTCTTTTGGGGTTTCTAGCCTGGTTCTTCTTCTTCTTCGATCTTTCTTCATCCTCAAGCTTTAGCAACATCAAGGTATGAATGTTCAATTTAATTTTGTTGTTTCTTTAAATCCTTTATCTATCGTTTTCCTTTCTTCATGATTCTTACCGTAAGAAAACTAAAAAGATTTTGGTTGGGATTGTAAAATCAATATATTTTTCTTGATCATTAGCAATCCATCTCCTTGGTTTAATTCTGCCCCCTTTTTGCCTCTGTCATTCATGTGACGTTGGAGTAAACTTTTCCACTTTTGCTAATTAGTCTTATTTAAAAAAAAATTAGTTAATTTCTTTTAGGATGAAGAATCAAAGTAATAATTTAAATTGATGGAGTTATTTAAGGGCATCATATGCATATAAATAAAGGCAAAAGGGATAGACATTGCCTCATTTGCAAATGAGACTAAAATGACCTCTTCTATTTTCTTTTTTATTTAATTCAGTATTAGACATTCGGGGTGTCAGTCAATCGGTCCGGGTTGAGTTCGGTCAGGTCTAATCGATCACCCTTACTTTAGGATCCCACACCGTAATCGGCCTGTTTAAGTAATTGGTCCTCATAGACTAGGCATTGTCCTACTTATAAACGATCAATTGGGTACCAATCTAATATCGAGTCCGTACTAAATAAGTTAAATGGGCCTATTAACGGGCTCAGACTAAATGGGCTGCAATCGGGCTATGCAAGTTTGGTCCATTTAATGATTCAATTATTTGGGTTGAAACAAACTTGAGAGAATGTTCCTCACTAAGCTTTTAGCTAAATAAGTAAATCTCAATGCATTTGGTGCTCTATGGACTTCAATCTCAATGGACTTATATATGATGCCATTTTGAATAATATTATAAATGGCCTTGATTATGTGTTTCGTTTATTTTTAGCCTATCAACTTCATAGTGCATTACTATTCAATTTTCAATTTTATGTTTTTATTAAGTTATAGTCCTTTATATATAGCTTACATAATGCGAGAAGATAAATTATTCAATGATATCAATAAAGGGTATAGTTGGGACAACATAGAAAATTTAAGGGGTAATTGGAGTAAAACAAACAGTTCATAAATGGACTTAAACATGTCGGGCTCAGTCGGGCGTCCATCGGTTCATCCCCTTGCATCATGAACGACACGTTTAACTAATATGTCGGGCCGATTTTAGGCTTTCACCAGTCAAGATAGGCCAGTCCTACCGGTGCGGACCTAAAATTGACACCCCTACTCTCCCCCACCACTGGAAAAGACTTTTGTTCCTCTTGTCCCACACTCCCATTGGTCCATACCACTAACACCGCATGCGAACGGCGTGCCCATCCTTCGTCCTTCTATTTTATTATTAATTATATCCCCATTATACGAAGGATGCTAATTCAAGTATAACACCAATATATGATTACACCGAGCAAAATCCATAAAAAAATCCTAGTAAGGAAAGTAGTCCTCACCCCTTTTTATTTCTCAATATTTAGCCTCAAATATTTTTTTTAATTGATTAAAGCACTAAAAGAAAGAGGTTCTGAGTTTTAACTAATCAATTGACCAGAATCTCAATCTGATTGACCCCTACCATTTACCTCAAGTTCTGAAAATTTTGGGCCCGTTTGTTTGGCGGAAAAAGTGAAGTGAGAAAAAAAGCATGGGAAAAATGTAAGTTTTCCATAAAACACCAAAACTCATGTTTGTTTGATTGTTGGGGTGGAAGAAGTGAGGCGATAACTTTCCAAAAGTGGCAGTCAAATTTTTCCACCCCATCCCCTTTTAGTTAGGATTTTGTAGAGAAGGGAAGGAATTGGTTATTTTATTAAGGGAAAATTACATGATTAGCTACTTTTGGGTTTTCATTTACAAAACTGTCCACCCTATGTTTGAGTTAACAAAAATAAACAAAAACAAGTTTAGTTTTACAAAACTAGACAAAACAGTGACTCTCCTTCCTTCCTCGGCAGTTCCCCTTTGAAAAAATCTCTTTTTTTTCCCTCTGTTACTTGGGGTAGCAGAGAATGGCGATGGCTAGGACAAGGGTAGGGTTGCAAGGAATGGAGGATGCCTGGGCGAGAAGGCAATGACAGGGGTAAAAATGTCTAAAATAGTAAGTGTCTGAGGGAAAGACATTATTTTGTCCTGTGTTGTAAACCTTAACTTGTTTTTGTCTATTTTTGTTAACTCAAACATAGAGTAGACACTTTTGTAAATGAAAACCCAGAAGTAGATAATCATGTAATTTTCCCTTTTATTAATGTGGGGTTCACAAAAATCATTTTTCGCATCTTTCCCTTTCCTTTCCTTTCTTTTTATTGTTCCCTCACCCCATTACAGATGGATCCCACTTCTTTTATTATCTCACCCGTTTTTTTGGGCAAACAAACAACCCTGGGTTGACTGGTGGGAAAGGGGTAATGTTGAGAAGTTCAATGAGAACAGTCATCATAAAATACAAGTAAAGAGTAGAGGTCAAAGGGCACATTTGGATCCAATTGTAATTCTCAATTCTATTAATCCTAAGCATGGAAGAAGAACTCGATCGAAACCTGTCGAAACCACCGAGTTAACTTGGTTTTGCAGGTTTCCGAGACGAGTTGAAGAGTGATTTTAAAAAAATCTAGGATTTCGACCAAGATTCGATGGTTTCAACTGATTTTCGACCAAAATATTAGTAATTTCACAAGTTTCATATTTGTGCCATCGAAACTTGGGGAAACCTGGCTCGAAACCAGTACAAATACTTAAGTATGTCAGTTACCAGGCTAGAAACCAGGACCGACACTTATTTATGTCTAATATCATTTAAGTAAATGTTTTTGTATTCATTTACTTAAGATATTATTCATAAATATGCAAATACCCCTTATTTGAATCCAATAAAAATAGTTAAAAAAACAAATTCCAAAAGGAAAAAGAGTCAACCCCCCACTTCAAGAACAAAAATTGGATTTTCGACGGTAGGTGCAATTTTCAACTTTCTAGTGATGGGGTTTTTCTCAAGTCTAAAAATTTCATAAATCTTAATATGGTAAAACATTGCTAAAAACCAAAATTGTGGTAAAATATTCATTTGTTTTGATGTCCAAAAAAATAATTTCATTCAGAGCGATTTGACAACATTCCCACAATTAAGACACTCCCAATATAAATGAGTTTGGAAGCTATCAAACAAAGCTCTACAATCCAAGATATAAATCATTATATTAATACGTCCGATGCCATATCCAAGAACAATATACGAGTATCAAATTTGGATCAAAACCACAAGTAATATTTTTAGTGTTCTATGTGAAACTAATGCATGGATTGAGTTTAAAATGTCAAAAATAGGCAACAAAATAAGAATCAGGGCAAAAAAACAACTTATGGGCCTCGAAATCAAGGTTCGAGTTAGCCTAGAGAAAGTCCCAGGTTTCGACCGAGATATGATCAAAATCGAGACGAACTCATTTTCTGACTGATCAAAACCTAGTCGAAACCCGAGTTGTAGAACCTTGATCCAAGCCAGTCTCATAATTGTAGAATTAGGTTTGAAAGCTCTATTTGCGTCTTCCCCTTCTATTATATTGATCACAAAACCCTCTTTCCCTCAACTTCCTCAACTTCCTCATGTTTCTTATGTTTAATCACAAAATGACCACAAAATGACAAACAAAGCCCTTTAAAAGCTTGTGCAATGTATGGCCTTTAAAGCCTTCAGCACAGAATTGGCAAGAATTGCAATTCTCTCCAAAATTTGCTCTCCTATGTGCCATAGAATTCGCAATTCGGGCATAATTTCAGGAATTGGCCTCCACACTTGGAGCCAAATATGGACAACTCTCCATCAAAATTAAGAATTAGAATTGAAAACACACACAAAATTGGTGCTCAATCTTGGAACTGTTACCATAAGTTGGGTCGGGAGTCTGGACCCTCTACACCATCCCTTGTGCGCAATTCTGGCTTAATTTTAGGAATTGGCCTCCACAATTGGAGCCAATTATGGACAATTCTCCTCCAAAATTATAAATTAGAATTGAAAAACATACACAAAATTGGTGCTCAATCTTGGAACTGTACCATAAGTTGGGTCGGGAGTCTGGACGCTCCACACCATTCCTTGTGACCACAGCTAGATCCCTCTATTGCTAATAGTGGTGGGACCCA
Organism: Telopea speciosissima; assembly: GCF_018873765.1. Lineage (NCBI taxonomy): Eukaryota > Viridiplantae > Streptophyta > Magnoliopsida > Proteales > Proteaceae > Telopea > Telopea speciosissima. The sequence continues at coordinate 53,328,731 of NC_057917.1, forward strand.
CAAAATTATAATTTCAAACACAAACTCAAGTGTAAAAAGAAGAAAAAAAAAAGCTCAGGAGAAAGGTTTTCTTCAAACGTCAATGAAGAGAAACCCATTGCTGTGATCTCATAATACTCCCCCCCCCCTCTCCCTTATATGACGAATGTCTAAAGTGCCCTTGACATTACTCTCGGAGTCTCATCTAGGCATCATAACCCATGAGTGAAGAGATCCCCCTTCACCTACAAAACTCGGTTCAAAATCCTATGTTTTCAAACTCAAAACTTCTCTTGTATTTTTCCCTCCATTCCATTACGGTAGTCTACAGCAACAACTACTTTAGAACTGTCAGATCTTCTGCACCTCTCCCTCTCATATATACCAAAGATGGGCTTTGCCTCTCTTCTTCAAGCCACATATCTTCATCCTCACGCCTAACAATTGCCTCTTCATCAATTGCATCACCCAACGAACCACTAAAGCCTCTTGGAACACCATGATTGATGATACACCCCTGGGGTGACACTGAGATGGCCTATGACCTGTTTAATTGGGTACTTACCAATGTCACATGAACACCATTGTCTCTGCTGTGGTGCAATGGATGTGCTACTGTTGGTCCTTGAGTTATCGGTGAATGCCGTGATTGATGATATCGTCTCCATTTTATAGTGGGGTCACCGGTTACGCAACCTCCTCCCCATCCTCTCGTTGTACTTCAATATATCTTAGCTCCTGCCTTTCAGACAAACACACAGACACTCCAGAGAGAGATGCCCAATAGGATTTTCATTTCCAACAAGTTCACTAAAATCAAAAGGTTTTAGTCTTCATAAGCTTGGCCCAAGCATGACAAAGCTTCTGTTCAGTTCTCACATATGGTGTTTCAAGACTGTCATTATGCCCATTAACTCCTATTATTCCAAAGTACTAAGAGAGGATGTATATGTAAAGCCTACAGACCTAGAAGAGGATAACCAAACTATATTGTTGCATGCAAATGAGCAATATTAAATTTGGCATGTAAGGTCAGAAAGATAACAGAAAACCAACAGAACCATTCTAGAAATAGTATCAGCAAAGGCTGGATGAAAACACCTAGGTGTAAGATGTCAAATCTTTTCCATCAGAGATGGCCAGCCAAATGAGACCAAAACAGTAATTTAACAGGCTCAAAACTCACATCAGACACTTACCACATGATGGGTGACTTCAAATCAGGTCCTGGAATAATTAAGTGTTAGTGTCAGGAACTACCATTCTTGTTTAATTAAAATAGAATTTCAGATCAAATAAATTAGCACTGCTTTCATATTATCACTATATGATCAATATGACTTCTGCTGCCTTAATAACTGGTCTGGCTAACCATGTTCTTTCTGGCTGCCAATAAGACATTTAACATTTTTAGCTAGCCTGTAAAAAGTAAAAACTAAAGTGAACAATCGACAGAACCCAAGCCCCTAATATAGACAAGAACAGTGATACCACTAGGTTGGTCAAGCAGAAGACAATATGTGATTGACCATGCACAGATGAATATTTGTCCAAATCCAGAAGAACTAATCAATTCCTTTTCTTTTTGACTTCAGCCTTGACTATTTGGACAGGAGCTGCTGGTATCCTGAGCCACCATTCTCTTACACGCCTTACCAACCGATCACTGCAATCTTTTCTCATTGGCATCTCCCTTGTAAATGACTCTAGGAAGATCAACATCATAAGGTACTGCAGAGGCACAAAAGCAAACACTGCGGCCATGATAATCAACAATATGACAACCTTGTCTGTGGCCTGGAAGAAAGATAAAACAAGACATTTATAAGAGCAACACAGAAGCAATCCTTGCATCCTATTAATATCAAACTTCAGATAGAGGACACCAAAATACCCAAACAAGAAAATGAAAACAAAGAAAGCTCTAAAAAGATGCTTATTTCATTATGGCATTAGCAACATGAATTTGCAACCCTACTAAACTTATTATCAAAAATTTACTACAAAAGGAAACTGTAACTATAATAACAGAGCAATAGACGAGTCTACTTGGATCCCAGTCAAGTAGTTTACTGAAAAGCTTCACCACTTCGTGAAGCTTATCCCTCCGTCGGAGCTTTGGAATCAAAATATATGCGGAACTGAGAAAACGCCAACTTAAAATCGGTCTTAATGAGGTTAAATTCTACCATGTGATGCAAATCATATTTCCACTCAGAGAATAATTTATACCTCTGAATTCCACCTCACAAGGGATGAGATAACCTACTGCACAATGGAAGTCTTATCCAGCAGAAAAGGAAGACGCATGCTTCTATACCTGGAAATATTAGATATTAGGATTTTTTTTCTTTTACTTTTGTTATTATCATTAAGTGGCCAATTCATGAGGTAAATATTGTAAGGGGCCTTTAGTTACACCTTACAAGGCCATGGGTTAGTGTAAGATATTTAATTATATCTGGTCAACTGTGAGGTCAGCTTTATATTTTAAGAGTCCAGTTAAGTGTTCCAAGTCAAACCAGGGAAGTTGTCCCACATTCTAGGATTTAGAGTCCTATCTTGAATTTTATTTTTACTATGAGTCAATGGCTACAGGAAAAAGAAATGGCACTCTCGAGGTAATTTTGGAGTGGTTATTATACATTATAAAATGAGGAAAAGTCATTTGATGTGGTTTGGGCATGTATAATGAAGGCCATGGAGATAAGGAGTGAACCTGCCTTTGGAACAGTATTTTGTTTATACACAATCAACCAACGCCTCCTCGACTTACAGTGCAATGTCTTCAATAGCATACTCTTCGTCTATCCTTTAACAACTCATTAAATTTGGCTCTTTTCGGTCCCATGTGCCATGTCCCTCCTTGACCAAGACTCTTCCAATGGCCTAGTCTGATGCCTTAGTGTGCACTTCAAAAGGTACATATATGGTGAATGTTTGAGGAGCTAAATGGCCTAGTCTGATGCTTTAGTGAGCACTACAAAAGCTACAGATATAGTGAAGGTTTGCGGAGCTAAAAGACCAGGAGGCAAAAAATGACCTGAGGAGAAGTGGAAAAAATATATACATTACATATTCTGTTCAAGTTGATTTTTGTCTAGTTAATTTTATGGGTAATTTCCACGGATCTCCCCTAAAGAATGGCCAAATACCAGGCACCTCCCCTGGCGCTTGAATTTGGATTCCCGCACCCCCTGCTGTTAACGGTGTCAAATAAAAAATTAAAATGACCATATTACCCTCGTATATAAAATAAAAGAGAATACATTCTCTTCTGCTAACGAAAAGAACTTGTTAGCAGAGAGAGCTCGAGTGAAGAAAGCCTAGAGTAAAAATAAAAAAATCTAACTGGTAAAATGTTTCAAGCTAATCGAAGCATTTCTTTTCCAAATAAACAAAGACCCTGGTTTGCTTCTGTGAAAAACAGGAATCAAAGAACCAAAGCTAATCAAAGCATTTCTTTTCCTCCGCCTGAGAGTTCTGCAAATCCTTAACGTGGCCGATTCGTTCCCAATTCGAAGATGGAAACCACCACAATTCAACGAAAACCACTCTCTTATTGGCTGTCGGACTACCCGTCGATTGTGGGGTTTTGATGGAGTCACTCCCAATCGTGGGGTTCCACATGGTCCTTCCTATTCTCCTCCATAGCCGCCTACATCACCCTCTCCATCTTCCTCCACCTCTTCTTGGCTCTCTTCCGCCGCAGCCACCGTCCGGTGCCTCTTGGCCCCATCCCTGCAATCCACAGCCTCGCCATGTCCCTTCTCTCCGTCGTCATCTTCGTCGGGATCCTCCTCTCCACCGCCTCCGAGATATGTGACACCCGTTGGTTCTGGTGGGTGTTCCAAAACCCTTTTCCAGTGGCTCCTCTGCTTCTCCTTGGGACTCGCCCTAGCGGCCATGTCTTCTTCTGGTCTTACGTCTCCTACCTCTCACGCTTCCTCCACTTGCTTCGCACCTTCTTCACGATCCTCCGTCGCCGTAAGCAATCCATTCTCCTCAGCATGTCCTTCCTCTGGCTCGAGTTCTCGCAATCATTCCAGGTCTTGGTAAGTCAATGGGAAGAACTTTACCAGTTTGAATTTAAATTATAACTTTTGTTTCCATCAACTAGTCCCAAATTGAAGGACACAATGCTTCACACGTTAAAAAGAATGATTTTCTTCGAACATTGAGACCCAAATAGAAGAATCTAGTCCAGTTACAAGTTTAATTTCACTCACCGGCGAATATGGTGGGCTTTGATTTCTGTTCTTTTTTACAAATTCTTTACCCAGTGAATGAGCTCATCCGTCGTCGGCGTGCACAGTTGCAGGTTTCTGCTTTGGTGATGGTGAATGAACTCGTCCGTCGTCGGCGTGTACAGTTGCAGGTTTCTGCTTCGGTGATCTATTAAAACACTTTTTTTAAGGGTAGTTTCGTCTATTAAGTTGCTTTTATGTCACCATTTAATATCATTATAATAACAGTGTGGTGTTAGAGGTTTGACACCGTTAACAGCAGGGGATGCGGGAGTCCAAATTCAAGCGCCAGGGGAGGTGCCTGGCATTTGGCCATTCTTCAGGGGAGGTCCGTGGAAATTACCCTAATTTTATTGTGGCCCACCCGACACTATGCTTAATTTATTAGGACAACATATAACGTTTCCAAACTTTTCTATTGATCATGTCATGGTCATCCTCATTTTCAAGCTCATGACCATGCGACACCCTAGCCAATGATTGACTAAGACAAGCCTCAGACCATCTGAGCAATTGTAGGATCCACCAAACTATGCCTTCACAATACACCCATGCAACACAAGAGTTTTCAGTAGCTGCCTAATGTGTTGAGCCACCCAAGCAGCCCACAAGTAACAAGACACTCACCTAGAGTGTGGGGATCTCTCCAAAGGATAGCCCATCAGATCAACTAGCCCCTTAAATGTATCCTGGCAAGGATGCTTGTCCAACCACAAGGATTTCCAAGACATTAAGGTCCAGTGCCAAGCATTGCCACACTGAGCAAAACCAACACCACGTCACATGCTTGTAGCCTTTTACCAATTGTATTATTTTAGCGACCGTTGAATGGCCAGGAGCCCTAATGCTCCACCTATAACATAATTAAGGTTTGTCATACCCATGACACAAACCATCCAAATCAAGCTGTCACTATCACACTACGTGGTATGCACCAGTAACCAAGCATCAACACAAACTGTCTTAAAGCATATCAAATCCAATAAATGCTCATAGGACAGGCGGACAGGCACACCCTGATACAAGGGTATAGGATATCTGATGTAGTTAAATCACCTAAATGAGCTTGTTTTATTAGAAATAAGCTCTGGGTTGGGTTATGTATGTGTTGGGACTTTGATGCCATGTGTTTTCATTGTAATGGGCCACTTTAATGGGCCTATAATATGGATAGAGGCTAGGCATACGAGATTAGTTATGTTAGTGCCTTTATTTCTTTATTTTAATTGTTTAAGTGTTTTAGTTAGGCTGGATTAGGATTCTACAAGTCCAGTCCTGTTTTGAGTCAGTTTCTTCATTATTTTAGTTTCCTAGTCAATTTAGGATACCTTATTAGTTAAGGATTGGGTTAGACCTTTCCTTTTTAGTGTCGCATGTTTTTGAGTCTTCTATATAAGTTTGTAAGCAAGTCCAGCATTGTATACGAATTTTGAATAATGAAAAGCTTTGTCTTTGCTACCTATCGTGGTATGATCTTCCCTTGTATCTGATCAATGTTCAGCTGGTGTTTGATCCATCCAAACACCTTGCGGTAGGAAGCCTGGTTGCATTGCTCTCTCTCTAGTTCTTCTTAAGGTACTGTATTGCTTTTTGTTCTTTGCAATGCTTCCCTTTTGATGTCTGTGATTCTTCATTCAAAACACCATTGGAGTGCTGATTTGGAGGTGAGTTCATAATCTAATTCACATCCTGTTTTCCGCATTCATCAATTAAAATTATCTGCTTTCAAAATCTATCATTGATTTTGATACTGTTGGTTAAATCCAACAATCCAACTCATATTAGGAGTGTTTGATTTGGAAAGGTTTTATGAGGCTGATTTCAAGTTTGATTACAGATTACTGAAATTAAGATTTTTCTTTGTCAATCCCTGTTCTCATTCAGATTTTGACAAAGTCATTAATGAAGTCCTATTTCAAGTAGGACTGGATATTCCTTTAGAGGCTGAACTCGATATCTTGTTATTTCTAATCTGATTTGTTTCAAATCGATATCCTAACATCGGTTCTGTTTAGATAATTATAATCAAGGTACTAAAACTCGGGTCTCGGTTCCAACTCGGCTCTTGGAAAAACCGAGACGAGTCGAGATCTCACCGGTGAGATCTCGCCGAGTTGGTGCATTTTTTTTTTCCCAACTCGAAGCCTCAACTTTGGGTCAACCAGAGATCCGAGATATGTCGAGTTCTGTCGAGTTAGGTGAGGTATTTAAGTGGCAGGTGGGTTAAAAAAATGGGTCAAAACCGAGATCCGAGATCTCGGGCCAAGATCTCGCCGAGATATTGCACTTTTGAGACTCGCAGGCAGTATCGTCTCGGCTTTTCCAAAAACCGAGAGACTCGGCGAGATCTCGCGAGTTCTCGAACTATGATTATAATTCTGATGTCTGATTCATATTCTGAATTGTGAATTGTCCATTATATCCCTATCCTAATCTAACTTGGATTCCTTCTTATATTCCGATCTAACCATTGGATCTTGCTGAAACTTTCAGTAGCTGTTTCATTCATTACTAGGAGAACTCGACATGAATATCAGGTCCATCTTACGGCTGGATTTTGTTCTATGATATTCTTTTCACAAACTACTTGTGTATCTGTCTGTTTCTATCCTGGTTTGATACTGTTTTAACTTCTTAAATCAGTATTACATTAATGGTTCCCTTGTTCGAGCCATGTGCCACCACTAATACATAAGAAGTGCTAGCAACATAGACAAGAATATTGGTAGCACGCGATGTTGGCATCTTCTGCCATACCATTAGAGTTTATGTATTAGGGGTATATTTGTCTCTGTCTTTATTATAAGCCATAGAGTTGTAATTTCCCTTTTTATTCTTTTTATCTTTGACCTCCTTAGGGAGTTCTATGTAATTTCCTAAGAGTTATTAGTGAAGTGAATATAGCAGTTAGGAGAGGGTTTTCTCTCTAACTCACGATTCTCTCAATCTCCCTTCTTCCTCTCTTCTTCTTCTTCTTCTTGCTGCAAGTCACCTCTCCATTACCTAGAATGGATCCAACCTAGAGTTCTAACTTGGTATCAGAGCACAGTCCTCTGTTTTGAGAGTCGACTCAGCCTAGTTGGCTCTTCTTTCGCCTCTCTTGGAACCCTAAGAGGATAAAGGGTTCCACTAGAGGCTGTGTTATGTAAATCATACATTCCCAACATTCTTTGGAGGTCTATTCCTCACATCTATTTATTCTGCCCCTTGGCAGATTGTTTGGCCTTGAAGCTAGGCTCCTTTGAGTCACCTAGAGGTGCCTTTATGAAGCCCTAAGGACTCGGTTCAAGAAGAGTGAAGGCTGGAGAGTGGTACTCCTTTTTTGGCTGCTGAATAGGTATCGCCTGCTATGTTTTTTGCCCTTCGGTTGCTATTTCTTGCTAGCTGACTGGCTTGGATGTCTCTTAGTGCATGCAAATGAAAGGGTTATGTATGTCTTGGTTATTGTGGAATGAAACCAGAGGTCCCTTTGATTCTTTGAGCTCCTGTTAGCTACCTTACGTGACAGATATATGCATTGCTATGGCCCTGAACTGCTGTGTGTTGGTTGTTGGAAGTGATTAGTTCCCTTTTTTTCATCAAAGTATGCTCTCGGCTTCCCTGTAGCCTGCTGATTTGATTCATGTGGTGGTTGGGTTGAGGTTGCTCCCCATTTGTGCAAGACTATATTGAGTTTTGTTTTTTGGCATATTTTTTCCACCATGATTGGAAATGACTCTGAAGTTAGTGGCCTGTGGGAGCTACTAGTGGCAGCTCAAGTGGAACTCTTCCCACCATGGCTGTCTTTGATAACCCCAATGCCCAACTTTCTATTGTGAAACTCGACAGTACCAACTACTTGGATTGGTCTCGATTAGTGAAGTTGTCCCTGCGCAGTAGGGGAAAGTTGGGGTATATTACAAGCTCCATCAAGGCGCCTGCTTCTATTGAGCTAGACTATCTAAAGTGGGAGACTAAGAACTCCACTGTTATGACCTGGCTGATATTCTCCATGAAACCTGAGATTGGTAGGTGTTAAATGGATCTGAATTAGAACTCTATGATTGGATGATTAATTCATCCCAAGCACCTTCTTATTTATAAGAATAATAGAATAGTAAAATACACCATAGTTCTCGGTAGAGTCGCTCCATGAGAACATTAACAACACTATTTCTATGGAAACTGCGAAGGATATTTGGGACAATACTTCCGTAGTTTATGATAGAGTTGGTGATTCAGCCAAAGTTGGAGAATAACTCAAATCCTCCAAAAAATCATCCATATGAAACAGGGTGATCAGAGCATATCTGACTATTACAACACTATTATTAGCTTGTGGGAGGAATATGATCACTACGGTAATCTCCAATCTGTCCAATTCGAGGATGAGGCCAAGGTTCAAAGGAAAGAAGAAAAGGAACGGATCCTTATTTTACTTGGTGGCCTTAACCCTGCAGTATGAGCCTCTTCGTGCATAGATGTTGGGGAGGTCTCCTCTCCCATCACTGGATGAAGTGTGTAGCTACTTGCAAAGTAAGGAGACTAGAAGAGGATCCATTGACACTGCCCCATCACTGGAGAGATCTGTTCTCGTTTCCAATTCCCACCGCAACCAAAGAGGGGGGAGAGGTCGAGACCGATTTAAATGTGACCATTGTGGAAAGTTGGGGCACACTAAGGACAGTTGGACCCTTCATGGGCAGCCTTCTAGTGGGCATGGTGGATCATCTGGTACCCGAGGCGGTAAAACCGTGGGAGCTCGAGCCCATTTTGTGATAGCGATCTGAGTCACCTGGACCACGGCTGATCCACGATTCTCTCTCCAGAGAAGATATTGCAGCACTACGTCGGATGATGTCCCGACTTGGTCGACTTTCTCTTGCTCTGGCGCCAGACCAGCCTCGGCCTTACGAGGCCTCCAAATCTCACCCCTCCAGCTTGCTCCCACTTGGGTTGTGGACTCTGGTGCCACGGATCATATGGCGGTATGTCTCGGTGTTATGACTCTTATTCTATTTGCTCCGGTAAAGATAAGGTTAGAGTTGCTGATGGATCTCTTTCCTCTATCTCTGGTAAGGGCAATGTTCGAGTCACTTCTTCTCTTTCTCTTGATTACGTACTTCGTGTTCCCAATTTTGCCACTAACTTTGTTATCGTCGGTCATTTAACCAAATCCTTGAATTGTTGTGTCAGCTTTCTTTCCTTCTCATTGTCTCTTTCAGGATTTGGTGACGAAGAGGGTTATTGGCGGGGGCGTGAGGAGAAAGGACTACACCATGGAGCCCCACCACTGTTTTGCAGCTGCCGATCCTATATTTGTGGCCAGGCTGATAAAGTACTATGGATTTTGTGATGCTTTGGCATCAATGTTTAGGCCACCCATCTTTTGTTGTTATGAGGAAACAGTTGCCTCACTTGTTTACTTCCTTTTCTTCTTCTCATGTTTTTCAGTGTGAATCATGTATTTTTTTTAATCTTTCCCCTATCATGGTAATAGATTCATTTTTCCTTTTCATATTGTGCATTCTGATGTTTGGAGACCTGCTCCCACTACTTCTTTGTCTATATACCGTTATTTAGTTTCATTTGTTGATGACTACTCCAGGACCACTTTGACCTTTTTAATGAAACAAAAAAGTGATGTTTATGATGCTTTCAAGAATTTCTATCAGTTAATTTTTACTCGATTTGGTACCCGCATCCAGATAGTCCGCTCAGATAAAGGGAGGGAGTACATGTATGGGGGGCTTCAACAATTTTTTATTGATCATGGTATTATTCACTAGATTGCATGTGTTGATACACCTCAACAGAATGGCATGGCTGAAAGAAAAAACCGCCATCTGTTGGAGGTCATTAGAAGTCTTCTTTTTAGCATGCATGATCTCAAGACTTTTTGGGCTGATGCACTCCTTGTTGCTGCCTTTCTCATCAATAGGATGCCAACTCCTCTTCTTGGCTTCGAATCCCCCCTAGGAACTCTGCTTCCTCAGACTTCGGCCTTTCCTCTTCCTCCCGAGGTATTTGGGTGTGTTTGCTATGCCCATGTCAATAAATCGGCTAGGACTAAGCTTGATCCCAAGGCCCTCAAGTGCCTCTTCCTTGGTTATTCATCTTCTACCAAGGGGTATAAGTGCTATCATCCCGCTTCCCGAAGGCACTTTCTCTCCAAAGATGTCACTTTCTTTGAGTCTATACCCTTCTTCACTCCTTCTCATCAGCATCCTCTTTAGGGGGAGAATAGAAGGAATGAAGAGGATGTTGATATCCCTTTCCTCTCACTTTGCCTACTTCCCCATTTCTATTTGATATTGGGAAACCTAAAGAAGGGGCTGTTATTGATATGGGTGATCAAGGGGCTGTGATTACAAGTGGTAAGGAGAAGGATTACCACATTCAGTACAAAAAAGGTGCAAGCTTAAAGAGTACAGGAAAGAAGACCTGCCAAGAGCCCTCTTTGGAGCCACATCCTGAGCTCCATCCTCCTCAGTCAGGTGATCTTCCTTCTGATTTAGATCTCCCAATTGCTACTAGAAAGGGCAAAAGAGCTTGCACTAATCCTATTGCCCAGTTTGTTTCCTATGATGCTATCTCCCCTACAGGTCTTGCCTTTATCACTGCTCTCTCATCTGCCACTATTCCCAAGAACTTTACTGAGGCTATATCAGACCCGAAATGGAAGAAGGCCATGTCAGAGGAAATGATAGCCCTTGAGAAGAATGGTACATGGACTCTTGTTGACCTTCCCAGGGGGAGAGTTCCAGTTGGATGCAGGTAGGTCTATACAATCAAGTACCGATCAGATGGTACAGTGGACAGATACACGGCTCGGTTGGTAGCCAAGGGGTACAGTCAAGTTTATGGTATTGATTACCAAGAGACCTTTGCTCCTGTGGCCAAGCACAATTCAATCAGAGACTCCTATCAGTGGCAGCCAACAAAGAATGGCCACTATATCAGTTAGATGTGAAGAATGCTTTTCTTCATGGTGATATAAAAGAGGAGGTATATATGCAACCTCCACCTAGTTTAAAGTCTCCTTGAGCAGAAGGGAAAGTGTGTCTCCTCAAGAAGGCACTTTATGGTCTCAAACAATCTCCCAAAGCTTGGTTTGAGAGGTTTCGACAGGCCATTCTAAGGAATGGATATTCCCAGAGTCAGGCTGACTACACCCTGTTTATCCGGAGAGGCAATGGTACAGTTACTGCTCTTATTGTTTATGTTGATGATATTGTTGTGACTGGGAATGATGAAGATGAGATGAAGAGGTTAAAATCTTACCTGGCCAAGCAGTTTGAAATTAAGGATCTTGGACTTTTGAAATATTTCTTGGGGATTGCAGTATCAAGATCAAAGAAGGGCATCAATATTTGCCAGCGGAAGTTTGTTCTGGACCTATTGAAAGAGACAGGAATGTTAGGATGTAAGCCACCCAACTCCCCAATTGAACAAAATCACAAGCTTAGTGAAGACTGTGGTTCTCCTCTTGTTGATGCAGGGAAATACCAGAGGCTGGTTGAGAAATTGATCTACCTCTCCTTGAGTCGGCCGACATCAGTTATGCAGTAGGAGTGGTGAGTCAGTTCATGCATGCTCCCAAAAGTGGACACCTTGATGTTGTCTATCGCATCATCAGGTACTTAAAATCCTCTCCAAGAAAAGTCTTCTATATGCTAGACATGGTCATTTGAGGATAGAGTGCTACACTGATGCAGATTGGGCTGGTTCCATTTTTTATAGACGATCTACTTCCGGTTACTGTCCTTGTGGATGGTAACCTTGTTACATGGAGGAGTAAGAAACGGCCAGTTGTAGCTAGATCCAGTGCAGAGGCTGAATTTAGAGCCATGGCTCATGGGGTGTGCGAACTTATATGGCTGAGGTGATTGGTTCAAGAATTGGGGTTTGAGTGTGAGGGACCTATGCGGTTTTACTGTGATAACAAGGCTGTTATAAGTACTGCTCATAACCCTGTCCACCATAATCGAACAAAGCATATTGAAGTTGATAGGCACTTCATCAAAGAGAAGCTGGATTCAGGTTGCATTTGTACTCCGTTTGTGCAGACCGGTGATCAATTGGCAGACATTTTCACTAAGGGCCTTTTCCCTAACCAGTTCAGTGTTCTCTACGCAAGTTCGGAATGTATGACATTTATTCTCCAGCTTGAGGGGGAGTATTAGAGTTTATGTATTAGGGGTATATTTGTCTCTGTCTTTATTATAAGCCATAGAGTTGTAATTTTCCTTTTTATTCTCTTTTTATGTTTTACCTCCTTAGGGAGTTCTATGTAATTTCCTAAAAGTTATTAGTGAAGTGAATATAGGAGTTAGGAGAGGGTTTTCTCTCTAACTCACGATTCTCTCAATCCCTCTTCTTCTTCTTCTTCTTCTTCTTCTTCTTCTTCTTCTTCTTGTTGCAAGTCAACTCTCTATTACCTAGAATCGATCCAACCTAGAGTTCTAACTCATACATCATTCCATAGGTGCCCTGACCTATCAAAAAGGGCAATGCCTATACTCCAAATGCATGCAAGGCTTGACCAATCCAACACGCAGCACTTTTCATGATGGCAAATGATGCAAAGTCATATGACCAAAGGGGATGAGGCAACTCTTCCTCAAAGAAGAACTTAAGCCTATGGCATTTTGCCACAAGATATGAACAACCACAAAAAATCATACTGGAATATATATATATATATATATAAAGGGTCTTTGAGCTTCTCTTGTCAGAATCTCTTCCACACTCCTCCATAATTCCAATAATGCCTCACACGACCATTAGATTAAATGCGCCCCAATGCACATCTCCCTGAGTGTCGGAACCATGAACAGAAGATGGCTGCAAAATAAAGGCCCAAAACCCTCGATATTATCTAAAACTAATGCAGGTAATATCATTTAGAAGAACATTTTCCTCAACCAGAATTTTCCTTGACATAGAAACAAAGACAAAACAAAAAGTGGAATCAGGATGGCAAAGGATCATTTACTTGCTCATGCCATACACCATCATCTGACAAGATTTTGCACTTTCTATCCCTGTAGTCATATTGTCATATGTAATGTAAAGGAAAAATGTTGGTCAGAGACCTTTGTCTGTCAAAAACCCTGACATTAGCCTAGAAGATCTGTGTGGTGATGTCCACCAAAAGTCTTCATCCATATACAAAAAGACAGCACAAAAATATAAAGAGAGTGGCTACTTTTGCACATAGGGAACAATCTCTCAAAGAGGGAACAGAAAATGAGTATGTGAAGAGGGTATGTAAGCATGAGATATCTGTTTATTCCAGTTTTTCTTTTAAAAGAACACATGCTGGGTGGAATGCAAACCTGAGGTAGAGCAGAAAAAAAGATTGCCCTTAGCTTCAGAAGAGTGATGTTTACATCTTGAACTAGTGCTTCAACCTGAGAAATGAATTCCTGTAATGTCAGCAGTAGTTCAACTGCATTACGACTGGGAGGAGGTGTTACTCTGACAGCTTCCAATGGCTTTCCTTTATTGTGATGCTTCTGCCAGAGCATGTGTGCTGCCAGGAATACAGAAGTACAAGGCAAGACATACTTGAACCAACCCCTATAAGACAGTTAAAAATGACTCAGTTTTTCCCCTACTGTCTGTTTAATAACACCTCACAGAAGTTGTAGGAATCCAATTCATATGGGAAGAAGGAAAACATAATCATGAGGATATCTCATAGACAATAATGACAATCAACCATACGTGCTAGTAAATGTAGCAAAAAAAGAGGGGTTGATCGTGATCCACCCTGATAGATTCTGACCTATGTGTTCTTACATATTGGAAACAAAATGATTGGCATAGCAATCTAATCAATTGCATTGTTTTCTGTTCATATGAATATGGCCCAAAAAGATCCAGATAAAGCAAAAGAATATAAAAAGCAATAAAAAATTAAACCAATAATAAAAGTTCATAGGTGATAATGTTAAATCATGACAAGGGGAACTACCTAAAAGGTAAACCTCCTCATCCCCAACTCCCTAACCCTAAGGAAACCAAATGTGAGACAAAAGCATGAATGGATGCAAAGTAATAACTATCATACTCAAACATTATACCATTTGTTTGTATCTTTTGTTTTCCTATTGTTCATTTCTTTCATTCTCGAATAGGAAAGTAGTTTATGATCTTCTTAATAGTGTGAAAGATACTGCAGGAAGCAGTATATATTTCTCCCAGTACATTTTTTTTTTTTTTATTTCATCCCTTATTCTGCAAAAAAGCAATGCAAGAAAATATACATCCCAACTCCTAAGTCATTGATGGTTAAAAGACACCAACACTTTGAACCATGAAGCTCAGATGAGAGACTAGGAGAAAGAAATAAAGCACGACTAAGATAAGAAATAAAGAGAACAGAGACACATTACTTATAATGACAAGAAGTTACATTATCAATTTGTTGGAGAATGGACGGAGATGTATAGAAAAATGAGCAAGAGTCTTGTCTTTGTTAACCTAGAGTAATGTAGTCCTAGATTCGAATAATCAAACTAGAAACCAAACCAGGGTCTTTTCATCAAAGGATAATTCAGATTAAGGAAAATCTTGATAACAGAAAATCAGATGGTTAGAATGATCCCAAATTCCATGAGTTTACCATATGGGGACTGGAACAATTGCTGAAAAGCTGAAAACGATCCAATGGTTAGATCAGCTAATATGGGGGAATCCTAGTACAACTAGGAAAAGGGCAAAACAGTAATTTAAACAGGAAATTCAGAAATCAGAGATTAGGGTTATGTTCAGTAATCGAATATAAATTTAGTCTATGTTGTAATATCGGTTCAAGGGTAATTATGTCCTAAGGGTAATATTGTCCTTGTACCTATAGTGTTTAGGTTCATTATGCACATATTAAATGTGTAGCTAGATAAGGATTGAGTCAATCATTCCATATTTGTAATATTCTGAAGTTATAAATAAAGGTATAGCCTCTGTCTCATTGACAAGCCAGATTCACGGAATTCAACATGGTATCAGAGCCAAAACTCCGGGAATATGGGCAATGAATTTTTTTTCTTTCTCTCGTGATTGTGTTCCAACCTAACCACCACCAGCCTTTTGCTGCCACCACCACTCTTCCGCCAGACTTCCACCAAGAAAGACACTTCGGAGACCCTTGGGATCGAACTTCCCATGAACATGGTGATTTCTAGCAAACGTCGCACAACCAAACACCTTGGGTGGCACAACAAATGTGGAGGATCCTAACAAAAGATCCAAAGGCAGTGACTTCCTAAGACTTGGGTAGGAAGCCGATTTATCAAATAGGTGGTTGTAAGAACTGCATCACTCCAAAATCTAGAAGGTACAGCCATAGCAAACATTAGGGAGCGAGCCACCTCAAATAAGTGCCGATTCTTTCTCTCTGCAACACCATTCTGGGCTAGAGTATCTACACACGAGGTCTGATGAATAATTCCATGGGAATCCAGATAGGAGCGAAAGGCACCATCCATATACTCCTTGCCATTATCAGACCGTAAGACCTTCACCTTGGCATCAAACTAGGTTTGGACCATTTTATGAAACAAGGTAAAACAGATAAATACATCACTCTTACTATGCATTAAATAAACCCATATAGTGCGGCTGTAGCAGTCAATGAAGGTGACAAACCACCGAAACCCAGAGGTAGAAACACATCGGGCAGGGCCCCATGCATCATAATGAATCAAACTAAGACAAGCTCCTAATATCAGAAATTGGATAAACACTACGAGTTTGTTTTGCCAAAATGCAAGCATCACATGAAAAAGTGTTCAAATTACAACTCTTTATTAAACTAGGAAAAAGAACTAATAAACATCCATCGGGGGATGGCCCAAATGACGATGCCAATTATTCAATTCAAGTAACACAGAACTGGTAGATGAAGACGGAGACTGAGATGTCAAGGCTGCCGGCGAACCTTCAAGCACGTACAGACCACCAACCACCTTACCACATGCAATCGTACGATCCGTCTCCAAGTCCTGGAATAAACAATGTTTGGGAAAAAAAGGTTACTTTGCGGTTCAAATCCATTGTTAAGCTACTAATGGACAACAAATTAGTAGAAAACTTAGGAACATGTAAGACAGATGAAAGTTTCCCAAAATAGGAGAAAGAGACCCGTCAACCACCTGAACCTTGTTATGGCCAGACAAAGGAAAATGTGTAGAAAAAAGAGAGGATGAACCTATCATATAGTCGGTTGCCCCTGAATCAATAACCCAAGAATCGGGTATGACCGAGGTGCAATTCCCATCAAACCGAATACCTAGAGTAGAAGTGGGAGTGGACTTGGAAGGCAGAGAAACAACTGAAGCAGCCAAGGAAGGAGACCCAGATGCCGAAGAAGACGTGTCCAATCGAGTCATCATATCCCGGAGATTTTGCAGTTCAGTCACAACTTGCGAAAGAGATTGCTCGGGTTGTTCTCCTGTAGAGGCCTGGTTAGCACGAGTAGGCCAATTGGAGCCACCTTTCCCACACCCTCGAGTATCCGCAAGGCGACCATGAAGCTTCCAACATCGGTCCTTGGTGTGCCATCCCTTTCCACAGTGATCGCATTTAATAGGAGGGCAATCACCAGATGTCCGATCACCAGTAATAGGTCGAGAAGAGTTCCCTCGGGAAGAGGTTTGACAACCAGACACAAGGGCCGATCGTTCCTGAGTAGCCAGAGTAACCATGGTTGTACGCCGACTGTCTTCAGCAGAAAGAATCGCATAGGCTTGCTCAAGGGTCTTCTTCAAGATTTGGGTCTAGGGGCTGACCTCCCTATGCGACTCTATTGTGACAGCAAGTCAACGATTAGCATTGCTCACAACCTGGTCCAACATGACCATACCAAACATGTTGAGATAGACCGACATTTTATCAAAGAAAAATTGGAACAAGGAGTGATTTGTGTTCCATTCATCAAATCTGACGAGCAGTTGGCTGATATTCTTACCAAGGGACTTAGCAGCAAGTTGTTTTATCTTATAATAAGCAAGTTGGGCATGCTTGACATGTATGCACCAACTTGAGTGGGAGTGTTGTAATATGGGTTCAAGGGTAATTATGTCCCAAGGGTAATATTGTCCTTGTACCTATAGTGTCTAGGTTCATTATGCACATGTTAAATGTGTAGCTAGATAAGGATTGAGTCAATCATTCCATATTTGTAATATTCTGAAGTTATAAATAAAGGTATGGCCTCTGTCTCATTGACAAGCCAGATTCACGGAATTCAACAGTCTATAAGAATCAGCAATAACAGATCAGCAGAATAGGTATATTAATTGTGACCTCAGAAGAACAATATAACAATAAGGGCAGAACTGGAAATTCACAGCAGGAACAGATCTGCATGTCAGAATTGCACCAAACTGAAATCGAGTTCATGAATTAGGTTCAAGAACATTAGGTCAAAACTTGAGATGATTCTAACGGTTAGATTTGGCTGGACAGAATTCTCACGAAAATCATCTTGCATGTGACCTTCTAAAAGGGAAGAAGAATAGTTGCAGGTTTTAGGGTTCTAATGGATCTATGGTATTAATGGTGGATGAGGAAGGTAGTAAGGATTGTGTATTAGCAATGGAGATCGATGGGGGTGGGTTTAGAGGATTAGGAGAAGAAGAGTGATTGCAAAAACAATAAACTACTTACTTGTAGTTGCAGGTCTTCAATGGCAGCAGCTTGAAGATAGAAAAATAGGTCCTCCCGATCTACAAGATGCAAGGAGTCGATTGGAGATCCACCAATCCCTTATAACAGATCCTCCCGGTCTACAAGACGCAAGGAGTCAACTGGAGATCCACCAGTCCCTTCACCTTGATATTATTCACAAAGCAACACTCAACAAAGCAAGGCAGCAGCAGCAATGGCAGCAAGCAAGAGTTTTTATTAATCAGATTCGTATTCAATGCTCTGACCCCTTACAACCTTATATAAAAGACTCAAAATTAGACTCCTACACTAAAAAAGAAAGGCCTAACCCAATCCTTAACCTATTAGGTAACTTAAATTGACTAGGAAACTGAAATAGACTCAAAATAGAGTCCTAATCCAACCCCACTTAAATACTTAAAAGAAAACTAATAAAATCACTTAAATTGAACCATTGGTTCAAACCAGATTTGGACCAGTTCAATTTAAAAACATGAACATAAAATTAAGTATAGGACTAAACTATCTAATCCCGTATGCAACCTAATTACCCATATTTTAGGCCCATAGAAGTAGTCTATTACAATGAAAATCCATGGGATCAAAGGCCCAACATGTATATAACCCAACCCTAGACTTATTCCTAATAAAAGAAGCCTAGTTTGGTGATAAATCTGCATCATAGAGAGCTGAAGATATAGTTGGAAACAGATTTCAGGAAGAAAGGAGACTTAAGTGAGTCGGGTAAAGTACAAAATCCCAACATGGAGTGAAAAGGTGTGACGAGAAAAAACCCTGAGTGAGAGTTCCCCACAGTGAGAGTCCCCTTCCGTGGGTGCCTGCCACCATGGCAAGCGCTCCTGGTGTGGAGCTGTCACCACCAAGGCCCCCCCTCCCCTTTTCTCTCCTTGAACCTCCCACCTCAGGGGGGGCGGGGGGGGTGACTTGGAGTTCCCTCTTTAGCAAGGCCCCTTTACATTCTAGAGAGGGTCTCTCTCAATTTTGTCCCACCCACCATTGTTGGGTCCTCTAAGACAGCTCTCTGCCCTGCTGGTCTTCTTGTCCATGAGGCTTCTAAATGGAAAAACTCATTGGTTGGCCACTTTGTAGGTAGCTGCCCACCATTCAACATAGTAAAGCTTTCTCTGACCAAACAATGGAGAATTCAAGAGGTTATTGACACTTGATGGATATGGGTTCTTCATATTCAAATTTTATGGGAATGACAAGATTTGCGCCCTGGAGGGAGAACCATGGCATGTGGGCTGAAACCAATCTTCCTCCTGCAATGGGACGGGTATCTACAGCTGCATTGGGTTGACCTCAAAAGCATCCCTCTCTGGATCTCCCTTCCAGTTCTTCCTCTCCACTTCTGGTGTGAACATGGTCTCAGTATTGTTGGCTCAGTTTTGGGCAACCCCTTTATTCTAATGGAAGAACAGAAAAAAATGGATCAATTAGCCAATGCAAGAATCTGTGTAGAGATTTAGGCTTATGAAAGCCCTCCTTCGTACATCTTTGTAGCTGATATTGAACGATTTACATTCAACCAACCTATCTCCCTTGAGTGGCTCCCTCCCCAACGCCTGGTCTGCAAGGTTTTTGGCACAATTCCAGTAAGTGCTCCCCTATGCCTCCTGACCTCCCTCTGTCCTCTGAATTTACCACTATTGCTCCCCATGAAGTTACCATTGATCGATTGTTGCTCCCCCCCCCCCCAATTTAGTTGATACACCTCATGCCTCTCAGTTTTGGGCAACCCCTTTATTCTAATGGAAGAACAGAAAAAAATGGATCAATTAGCCAATGCAAGAATCTGTGTAGAGATTTAGGCTTATGAAAGCCCTCCTTCGTACATCTTTGTAGCTGATATTGAACGATTTACATTCAACCAACCTATCTCCCTTGAGTGGCTCCCTCCCCAACGCCTGATCTGCAAGGTTTTTGGCACAATTCCAGTAAGTGCTCCCCTATGCCTCCTGACCTCCCTCTGTCCTCTGAATTTACCACTATTGCTCCCCATGAAGTTACCATTGATCGATTGTTGCTCCCCCCCCCCCCCCCCAATTTAGTTGATACACCTCATGCCTCCGATGATTGCATAGTCACAACCGAAACTCCTCTCTCAACTACAACTCCTCAATGCTTCGTTTCAACCACTTCTGGCCCTAGTAATCACTTAGCCACCATGTACCCCCCCCCTTCGCTCCCTTCCCTCTCTAACCCTAGTTCTCCCCTGTTTCCTGGCCATCGCTCCCCTTCCCAAGGTCATTGTAGACACCGCCAAAGGAAGCACTGCCATCACAGCCCTCAGACACCGTGTGGCCACAGTCCGTTAACCCCCTCCCTACCGCTGTCCATAGTCCGTCAAGGACCAATGGTTTCTCCCTTCAACCCTGCCCCCATCTGATTCTATCGCAGTTTGTCTTGTCCTCTCCTTTATGGCCCTGACCCTCCCTGCTAGTCATCCCCTTCCTCCTCCTTGTCCGTAGACCAATCTCCATCAACCAATTGGCTCAGTAGTTTGCTCGATGACAGCTTGCCCTGCCTCTACTCCCTTGCCCAGGTTGGCTTTGCCTTCCTTTTCCTCTGCTCATCTTATCACTAAATCCGAAAATATCGACTCCACCCACTTCTTCCTACCCCTTCGTACCCCTCAAATATGGGGCCCAGCCATGGCCTTGATCCTTCCTATTTTTCCCTTCACCAATTGAATAGATTGAACAGTCCAAACCTTCGTTAGGACCCATCCCCTTGGCCCAGCCTATTGGCTCTTCTAATCGATGCCATGAGTCCATCCGGACCTCGTCCTAGCCCATCAGGCCCACCTCCCTGTGGCCCATCCAACTCTCGACCACTGCCAGCCCTCTGGCCCACAATCCTAACCAAATGTTACCATACCCCCTCCCCTCCCATCACTTGCGAGGTTGGAGCCCCTGCCGTCCCACTCGACCCAAACTAGCCCTAACCCATCGTCTTTGCCTGCCCCTCCTTTGGCTGCTCTTTTGTCTCGTCAGTCCACCCTCCCAGCCCTGCCTCTGCTCGATCCTCTTTCAGCTTTGGGGCTGGGTTCGGCTGTGGGGGTGGTTCCTCTCCCTCCTCCTCCACCTGTCTCCTCTGAGGCCTTTGACCCTTCTCTATCTACGGACAGGCCCTCTCCCTCTCCCTTTCCCCATCTCCCCCATTTCCTTCCAGGACCTTCCCCTTCCCTCTATTCAACTCCTCACCAACTCCAGCCCTCTGTCGTCCATCACCCCTCCCTTTGTGTTTACCTCCGGAATGACATAAGCTCCCTTTTATCCCAAGAAGAGGTCCCTCCTGACTATTCCTTGCCAGCAATGAGAAGTTATTCCTAAGTTTGGATATCTGCGGTCATTTCCTTTGCCGTGACAACTTGTGATTTGGTGGGCATTCATACATTTTTTGTGGCTTTCTTCAATTTGTAGTTCGTCCGCTCTCTGAAGATGGGTTTGTATGTCGAGTTGTGGTTTCTTTGGGTTCTTCCCCTTCTCTTTTTCAGGTCCATGCCTCCCCCTCTGTAAAGGCAGTGTCTTGTAATTTTTTTTTTTTTTTTTTTGTAATGTTTGCTCTCCCCCTCCCCCCCTTCTCTTTCCTTTGGTAATGAATTTTTTATTAATCCAAAAAGAAAAAAATGAGTCTGATCACGTCAAAAAATACTAAAACAGGGCAACTGAGTAGAAATTAAAGATAAAATACATGAATTAAGGTAGCATATGAAGCAGTAGAATGAAAGATGGAGAGTCCTTTCTTACATAGGACGACAGTAGTTCGGATGGTTCAAATAGATGCTTTCACATAAGACATAACCATCAAAGCAGAACAATCCAAATATGACGATAAATGAATTTACATTCAAAGTTTCTGCAAGAAACACTAGACATGCATTGCCAGAGAAAAATGACAACCAGCCTCCCAGAAAGATATATACTCGTACCAGATAATTGTGTAACAAATCAGCATCAGAAACATTGTAGATTTAAAAGGTTCATCCCAAGAGGCCAAAAATTGGAGCAGCTTGCCCGATTCAACCAGAGGGAAGAGTAATTCCTACCATCAAATGGGAACAAGGAGAAAGAAATATCACCTTTTGATATGAAGAAAAATCCAAAAGGCATGCTTTATGATTATAACATGCCTTACCATTAAACATAAGCAAAAATTTAAAAACAAGTCCTCATATCTATGTTACCAACGAGAATCCAGTCCTGGTCAGAATCTTATGCCATTTATAAAACGGTATACAGTATGCTATTAGCAATGTTTCAATTAAATCTATGCTGAGTGCCAATTTAGACAACATGATCTATAGCTATGTCATGAACTGACATAAGGTTACACCAATTGGATGATGCAAACCATCCAATCTTAGCTATGTTTCGCACTGCCCTTAGAACTGTAGAACAGTTCACTGGTCAGACACTTAGGATGATTCAATTAGCATACTCAGAAGCTATGGCTGATCCGAGAGGCAACCAAACAAGATGATGATCTTGATTCAAGAAAATTATAGGCATTTTCCAACATTATATTGAGATGTAGATTCTAGCCTGTAACCTGAGGTTTTAGTGTTCAAGGAATCCATTGCAATGAAAACTCATCACTTCCACCTAATGGAAGGTCCATCGAAGGATTTTTTTTTCCGGTAAAAGATTGCTTTCCCCACTAAAGAATTGTCAAACTCTTGCATGCATAATACAATAACATTTTTTCATCAACTAACAAAAGAGAAGGAACAAAATTCTTGGATGGATTGCAGGAGGATAGAACTTACTAAATGACATACTGTCATCTGATTCTCCCTTCAGTAAATACAATGGGACACTTATATTTCTAGTAATTTCATGGAACACTTACATTTCTTGTAATTTCATGGAAAATATATATTTCTTGTAATTTAGATAGTGATTGTTATCAAACTATTTCAAACCACATAAAAAATGCAATTAAACTATAATTCCAAAAGCTTTAGCCAATCCTACTGAAAATTAGTTTTGGTGAACAGCACAAATCTAAATCCACTGGGTAGGATGTAGGAGAGCTATCAAGTTTACCTTCATCACAGCTACATTTGTATCAATCCCCTCCACTTTCACTTGATCCACAGTCGCTTGTGCTGCCTCAGCTCTCCCTGTGTCATGTTTCAATTTCTTCACAGCCAATTCTAAAGGATTGATCTCACCAGCAGACACATCTCGTACCACGAATGCTGCATCTCCATCAGAATATGCCCCTTTTGGTAACAACCCAAGTCTCACTAGTGCAAATAATGATGTTGGGGACAATGAAGACTTCCATTTGGCATCATTTAGCGATATCATGGTGTCATCATGTTGGAGCATCCTAGCATTGAATTGCTCCAATTGACTTGATAGAATTTCCAATATCTTATCTCCCCCGGGAAGCTTTTCAGCTAAGTTGTAAGCAAGTAAAGTCTTGTAAAGAGATGGAAAGATATGGAAAGCATCTCTTAAGGCACGGTACCGGAAGATGCCTAGAGTGGACTTTGCAAGTGCTTCGGTCAGCTGAGTCTCTTTGAGGTTATATTTCCTAATAAACTTGTGAGCATGCAGAATCTCAAGACTAATTTCTAACCAGTAGTCCCGGCGTGAGTTGCCTTTGAATTCAGGGAACTCAAAAAATATGGGCTCCGCTCTGTAGAGTAGCATAAGTTAGAGAGGGTGGATCTCGAAGTCTATACTCAGATATTTGCTCAATAATTGTGTACAGTAGAAACTTACACGGATGTTGATTTGTACATCAGGGCCTTATCAAACAGACGGGCACCCAGTGGGCCAGTCAATTCGGCCTTTAAAACCTGCTTCAAGTCTGTAGCCAGATCATATTTGACAGCTTTGTCATATAAACCAACTCCCAGCGACTCAAAGTATAAAGCATAATTGGTAAGTGTCAAGCGACCTGCCAAAAGTAAGTAATTCAACCAAAATTAAGAAATCCTTCAAGTCGAAACAATGGTGTGACTCCAATAGTACAACATTATCATGTCAATGAAATTAACTCAAGCCTTAGCCAAATTCGCATTGCATTGGCTAATCCATCAGAATGCAGGAGACACAGTGAAGCCCATAAAACTTGTCCTTCGGCCAAATCCAATTATTTTACTAAGTTAGGTTAAAACAAGACAACTTTAACATCCAAATGGATTAAATCAAACCACATCATGTTGTATTATCCACAAGTCAGAGGTGAGGCCAACAGCTTCAATGCATCAATCTCTCATTAGAGTTAGAACTACAAAGTTGCCTTCAGACATTGATCTAAACCTAGACTGATCACGTAGAGGAAAACAGTTTGGCCAGAGGAATCATAAGGAAACAAAAAGAAAAATATAACTGGACGAAAGATGCCTCACCTGGCCATGCAGAGGTTCCAATGTGTTGCAGAACTGGTTGAGTGGGAACAGTGCCATCCACGTCTAAGATTATCTCTCCCTCAGCAAGCTTAAGGTTAGAAGCCAAAGGCATTCCAGGTGCACTTTTTGCAGTTTTGATGACTCTGTACACAGAAACATACAACAATTGAAATGCATATACAGGAAGTCTATGATGCGATAACAGTACCAACTAATTGTTCCTTTTTAAAGAGGCAACATAAAGATTATGCTAGAAAAATCGAATTACACAAAAAAAGAAGAAGAGCCACAGCAGCAAGGCCTCAAGATCAGAAAGGGGCTTTATACTGTTAGTAATGCATATTGTGAGGGTAGAATAGTAAATAGAATGGGAAATAAGCACTTAGTGTATTACATGTAGTAAAGGGGCATTTATGTAATCGTATCTTTTTATTCCATGTTAGTGAATAGGGGAGAGGTATCGACCTAACCTCTCCCAACTCTTTTCTGTGCAACCTTCTATGTTCTTCTTTTTCCTCCTCCTTTCTCCCTTTCTCTTCTTTGCTACTATTACTGCTGCAACATATCAAACTAGGTATCAGAGCAACTAGGCTTGAGAGTCAACCAAGGACCTTGCAACTTAGATTCACTAGCTTTGGAATCCAACAATAAATAGAGAGTTCCAGAGCAGGGAATATCATGTGTAAATCACAGTGATGACTCAAAAGCCCCCAATAGAAGTTGCTGCTGGGTGAAGCTGGAAGCTTTTAACACAACAACTGATGGAGGACTCAGCCTGGACACCTCTACTGCCAGGTCTGCCATATCTTTCTTGTCTCCCTTTCGTCTGAAGTCTGTTAGAGTTGGAACCTGGTCCCTTGGAGTCACTCCGGGGTCCTCTTTCAAGCCTATATAGGCTCAGCTGGTAATACCTAACCATACCTTACCCTTTACAATGTATTTCAATAATGGACTCAGTAGGAAACCTATTAAGAGTCAAGGTCCAATTACACAATTACACTTAAAGTAAATAACTATAAAATAAATAACTAAAGGGAAATATAGACATAAACTTGAACTCTACAACTCAACACAACTCACAATAGGGACACTTTCCCTATCGTGAGTGACCTTCAACACTCCCCTCATGCTGGAGTGTGTGTGTGTGTGTAACTCTACAACTCAACACAACTCACAATAGGGACACTTCCCCTATCGTGTGTGTGTGTGTGTGTGCCTCCAGCTTGGAACAACAAAAATAGATATTAATAGCAGAACCAGCTTGAACTTATATATCGGTCCATAGACATCAGTGAGCACAGAGAGAACTTCATTTTGGTAGCAATACCCACTCAAGCACACCAATCATCAGTAGCAATAGTAGAGAAAAAATTTCATGTCGAATAAATCCCGACAACAACGAACAAAATAAGCAGTAGAGAATACCAATCGCAATCCAAAATATAATAGCAGCAACAACATCATAAGCCCTTCTCAACGAATGCAAATAGTAATATACTTTACTCTTGAACAAAATAAACATTCCTGAAGTTTCATCATGAAACTAAAAATTTTTCATCTAGTTTCCTCTTTTTTTTTCTTTTTTTTTTTGATAAATAATTTCCTGGTTCTTACCATATTTCAATTGATTGCAGGTTTTTAACCAAAAGATTTTGAATTAAAACCTGACCAAATCAGGCCCAAAATTGAAATATTGTACATGTTAAATATAAGCTCGTGTTGTGTCTATTAATATAAGAAATACCCCAAAATATTGAAATACAGAA
This sequence comes from Telopea speciosissima, assembly GCF_018873765.1. Lineage (NCBI taxonomy): Eukaryota > Viridiplantae > Streptophyta > Magnoliopsida > Proteales > Proteaceae > Telopea > Telopea speciosissima. The sequence goes on from NC_057917.1 coordinate 53,354,770, forward strand.
TCAGGAAAATTATAGCAAGTTCCACCCCAATTCTACAAGAATCAGCAAAAGCTAACGGAAAAAGAAAGTCTGGATTGTACAAATGCAAAATGTCAAGAAGCTGATGCATACTTGTTAAGGCTTTTAAGATATTTATCGTAGATGATAAAATGCAGCTGGCCACCTGAAGAGCTTGTAAGTGCATCAAAAAGATTGCGGACAGTAATGATATCTGCTACAGAAGCACAACCAGGAGCAATTCGTGCAAAAGCCTCTGGCCCAACAGTTTCCTTGTCATCTACCTGATGGATAAAATAATAAGGAACAGGAAAACATACCAGCAGTCTAAACAATAACCCACTAGACAATTAGTTTGCACTGGAGTTGATGGATCAAATTCTTGAGGAAATACAGTTTTAGGCTGTATGAAATACATCATACAATACCATTATGGCTTTCCACCATTGTATACGGCATACAATGTGATTTAGTATTTTGAAAAGCAACTTAAGATACATGATTTTTAGCAGACTTCCCCCTCATAGTTCTCATGCATGCACCCATGTCAACACATAGTTGGTATATTTGCATATTAATCACAAATAATTTGAGCACATACTGAAGTTTTGGGGAAAAAATTATACCATATGGCAGGCTTTTCAAACATTCCAAGAAAAATCTCTTAACCAACCCAGTATTCACAAACTTTTTCTGTATTTTACCATACCTACTTATACACTAACATGCCCTCTGATCTATTTTCCTCATTCCCAAATTGTCAATGATCTGATGAGTGATGCATATGGACATAGTTGTAGCCTCTACAATCAGTCTGAAAGATCTATTATTATGGAGAAGCCTTCTATCATATACTAGCTATGTCAATGAATAGTAACCACACCTCAGGTCATCTTGTCTCACCAGTAAGAGGAGGTATGTCTCTCCAATTGTTGGTGGTCAAGCAGATGGCAAGAAGCCTATTGATTTCTTCTTGAGAGAGTTTCAGACAAAGGGATGCTTTGGGACCTTCTAGTAGCACAGAAGAATTCAGTGGAGGGAGTAGTGGGATGATCCAAGCTCATTGGAACTGGCCAAGGATGCAGTCTTTAGAGTGTTTGAGTCAGTGAGAGTTTGGGTTTTTAATGTTCCCTGGTGGGTCTACAACACGATACAAGAATTGAAGTCACAAAGCCCAGGAAGTGCTGACAAGTAATGTGTTTCTTGTGCACAAGCCATCTTTTTATCGCTGGGCTGTTGGCATATTGGCATGGTGGTGTGAGGATTCTTGTAGCGTACCCTGTTTTGAGGGGTTGGTATTTTGGTGCACTGCTGTCTGTTGTCTTTCTTCTTTCTCTTGGATGTATATTCTCTCTTTTCTTTTTCTTAAAAAAGAAATATTTTTCTGTTGCCTATCAGGAAAATAAAATGAGTTGCTTGATTGAGGTCCTTTTTCTATCACATGCTTCAATGCCGCCTCACTTAATAGTTACTTTATGTCCTTTATTTCCTTCATATTTCTTCTTTTGACTTGATTTACCAGCATTCATGATAATACACATAAAGATATGTATGTATGGCAGTTGCACTGACTTACCATTGACTTCTCTCCTAACCTATGTGATATAAAATTGGAAAATGGAAAAGTACATAACGTACTCTTTGGTGATCCAAGCACCAACAATCCAATTGTTGGGGCTTCTTTCGCCTGTGAGCAGAGATTTGAAAAGGTATAAACTGAAGATACTTAGGTATATCTTCAGTGTAACAATCCATAAAAGGTGAGCCATGTCCCCACTTTCAGATATTGGGGTTTGCATGCTTCACAAAACATATTCCTGATAAACACAACATCATAGAGAAAGATACTGGGGAAACCAGTAACATTCTAGGGTTACAACATACCATACCACTATGACTTTCCACCTTAATACATCAATGCAAAATGATTTTGCATTTTCAAGACAAACAAAGATAATTAACGAGGCAAGACCAACCTGAACAGCCATGCATTCGGAATTTGAATAAAATAACGACCAACCATCCTCATCCTCGACATCTTGATTATTGCAAGAGGCATTTTCCTGCAATAGAAAAACATGTCATAGCCCCATCAAGCCTAAAACAATATGACTCACATCAACTTCAGTCACACCGTAGCATATTAAAGAAAAAATTAACTACAATAACCCAAGCACCAGTAGTGAGGTGCAAACCAAACATGTTACTAGAATGACATCCTGCAGAAGAATGCAAAAAAAATTCCAGGTTTTCTTACAAATATCAACAATAAGGTGTCTCACCTTCTGTGTGGGCTCCCTCTTGACCCCTGAATCTTCCCATGCAAGCATCATATCATATGTCAATCGGCGAATCTCCTTATCCCTCAGATAATCTGGACGCTGAGTCACCACATCCAGTGTTTGGTATGAGCAAAACTCTAACAAATTCCTAGCATAAGTAGGAGATTGTGTAGTGTGTTCAGGTAGCTCAGTCTCAAAACAACGTTGCAACTCTTCAGTTGGAATTGAAAGAATCCTGCAATTGCATGTATGAAGCTTCAATAACAAAAAAGTATGAAACTAAAATATTCTTCAAGAAATGTAGTTTGTCTTGCAACAAAAACAAGATTCTGTTTTTTTTTTTTTTTTTTTTTTTTTTTGGGGGGGGGGGGGGGGGCGATAGATGACAATATTTATTATAATCGTTCATGAGACAGTACTACCGTGAACGATTCTTACAACACCAAAAAAATAGCAATGTTAAAATATGACCATCACAAATCAGAGCTTTATGAGGGTGGGCCTTGGTGAGACGGTAATGTTGCTCCATTGTGACCAAGTGGTCACGGGTTCGAGTCTGGAAATAGTCTCTCTGCGAAAGCAAGGGTAAGGCTGCGTACATTATGACCCTCCCCAGACCCGCAGTAGCAGGAGCCTCGTGCACTGGGTATTATGATGACAAATCAGAGCTTTATATAACCTCTCACAGTGGAAATAGTCTGTGAAGACCCTTTGTCCACACTTAAATGTACCTCTGTCTTGAGGGCTGTAAGTGGTGGAGGAAGTCTTTCTTGCTTTTGGCTCAGTTGTCATCTGCATTTTCTTGTACTCCATAGGCTATCTCAGAATCCACATAAATGTTATTTTCAATTATTGGGAGATGGTGTTTTTCTAATTCGAGGTATATGTTCTCCAGAACTTAACTACTGCTTCTCCAAGGCATATGTTATTCTCAATTTCCAATGTCTCCCAATCATTTGAAATTCTTTTTTGATAAGCAACGACTTATTGAAAAAACACAGTAATTAGAAAATTAGATTTTAAGGTAAAATTGCCATTTTCAGATCATTTTACACAGAAACAAACAGAGCCAAGATAAAAGGAGAAAAAAATCTTCAATTGGTGCAGATCTTCTCTCCTTTTACTTCATTATGTATTTCATGCATAATTACTTCGTTATATTTCACAAATAGTTAGTTCATTATATTTCATGAAAAATGACGATAAATAAGAGGATCCATTCAGAAACTTTTATAAAAGCGTTTTATTTATAATGTCAACCCTTTCTTCATTCTTTTTAAAATTTATCAATTTCTATTATTCTGCATTTCAGCTGGCATCACTTAAATAGGGGCAGTCCACGGGATTCAATAAAGGAATTAATCCAACTTATGTTCATCCTTTGGATGATTCTGATTTAAATGATCGAATGTGCCTATAACTAGCAAAAAATTTGTCAATTGTAGAGGCGGTATTTCAATTGAAGTCAGTTCCCAGGCTCTAGGTCATGCATCCAAGCTAATCCAAGCCGGTTAAGAATGACCGAGTAGTCTGCGTTTGTGTGAAAGCATCTCGAGTTGAGCCCTACCCCCACTTTCAAGTATTAATATATCAAAGAAATACCAACAGAAATGAACGAACACATCCATGAAATAATTTCATTATGCGTGGACAGCGCGAACTATGTCATAGCATAGAGAAGAAAGAGGAAAGAATTCCTGTAAAGGCTGTTTCACTTCAGCATTGGACAAGTGGAGATGAAGTGGAAAGGAAGAAGAATGGAACTCACCTGGAACAACGAGCAATGACGGAATTGGCAATAGAAGAGAGCTGAGGGATGGGATTGGGAGAAACGTCGACCACATCTTCCGACTTCCTGCCAGTTTGGAAGATGGATTTCAAAGATTTCGGACGTTGGATCACATCTTCCGACTTCGTGCCACTCTGGAAGATGGATTTCAAAGATTTCGGGCGTTCGACCACATCTTCCGACTTCCTGCCACTGTGGAAGAACGATTTCAAAGGTTTAGGACGTTTTAGATTATCGAAGATGCCAATGCGGTTGTTCTCCATTGGAACTCCCAAGCCCCAACCAAAAGGGAAGGGTAGAAAGCGAGGAGTATGTCTGTCGTCGCGTCGCCCCTCGTCTTCCCGCAGTGCAACTGCAGTTTTCAGGCTAAGTTTCAGTTTTCAACCAACGCCATTGGTGGAAATGTTCAAAGTTATTATTAGCAAGGAAGAAGAAGTTTTTCTGACTTTCAAATTTGTTGCTTTTGCTTCAATCTAGATGGGCTGGACCGGGCCATCAACGGTTTGCAACTGGTATAAATTATAAACTTTGATCATGGGATGGGCCCATTTTACTCTTGGCAACTCGCTTCTGGCGGAGAAACCAAATAACCATAGACCCAAGGTCCACTCCACGAATAAATTCGAGCCAAAGTCTTGACGCAAACATTCTAGAAGAGCACAATTCCGTCCCTCGTAAACCCCGCTCCGTCCCTTAACCCATGGAGAGACGATACGGATCAGTTGTATCCATGGTTTGAGGAATCGGTATCAGATCGGTCAATTCGTATCGATATCGGTTGAGATCGATACTAATTCCTGATCAAACTTGTACCGGTGGATCATACAGACAAGCATAAATTCAAAGAAGACAAAGGTAAATTTGTCCAATCTGAATCAATATCGACCGAGACCAATACCGATACTGATTACTAAAACCATGCTTGTTATCGAGTCGGATTGGATCGATTCTAGGTCAAATGGTCTCTCTTTTTCTGTTGAAAAAAACTCTCATCTAGTATCATATTGATTAGTCAGTATCGACTCAATATCTATCATTCTATACTCCGGTCAAAAGGTCCATACACACCACTACCACTCCATACATGTAAAATAAAGGTAAAAGACAATTCCAATAAAAATAAAAATAAAAAGATTTTGTGTACGGTTGCACTCGAAGCCATTGGATGGGGACAATCATTCCCTTGAAATACCTGGACGTAAGGGTGTTAATCGGTTCGGTTTAGTTCGATTCAAACCATTTAACTAAACGGTCTCAATTTTGAAATTATAATTGAATCATTTATTAAACGGTTTCATGGTTTCGGTTTTAAAACGGTTTGGTTCAATTTGATAAACGGTTTTTATTTACTTTTGTCACATTTATGTAAATTTAAGAGTGTTAAACAGTTCGGTTCAAACCGTTTAACTAAACGGTCTCACTTTTGAAACCATAATCGAGCCATTTATTAAATAGTTTTACGGTTCGGTTCGGTTTCGACAAACGCTTTCGGTTTGATTCTGACACCCTTACCTGGACGACTCGACTACCTCTTATTATATGAATAGTTGATTGGGTTAATGTGGCCGTGCTTGAATTTTTTTTTTCCCCAGTTTTGTTTTTTTTTTTAGAAGAAAATGATCATATATGTAAACAAAAATTACATCCTAATGTAGTTATGCCCTTAGGCCCTAGCATCTTTACAAATAAGGAGATGTAGAGGAGGGGGAGGTTATCTATACAAAAAGAGTGCTCATTGATTCTGTTCATAATGCCAGGAAGCCAAATAGCACAATGATTTGATTCTCTTAAACAAGGTCGCTAAAGTGATGAGAAAGCTCGATGATCTCTTGAAGAATGTGTCAAGTGCCCAAGTTGGCCCCGGTGCTCACCCAATATAGCTATGATGGCCGAGAGGGAACCAAATTTGACAACTATCTTTGAGATATCCATATGCACGACATAGCGAAGACCTTTATTAATGTTAAGGATTTCAATCCACAAAATGCTAGAAAAGGTGGTGGTTTCAAATAGAGCAAGGGAAAGGTTACCTCTAGGGTCTCTAATTATGCAACCATACCCACCTAGGTCCTCCCGAATAGAACATTCACAGTTGAGAACCATCCAATCAGGCAAAGAGTGTTGCCATCGGTGGAGGGTTGGGTGTTCTTAATTCTGAAGATACGCTCAATTCCCCAAGAAAATAAGGTCATGTTATGCACGCTGTCTGGAACAAATTTCTTGGAGTAAAAGAACCTAAGGGAAGTGTCCTGAACAATAGAGTAAATGATTTTCTCAGGCCTACGCTTGGTGTTGTTGAAGCATCTATTATTTCTCTCCATCTAGAGATGGTAGATGGTTGCACAAAAGTTGAACTTCTTCACTTGTTGGCAGAATGAATTTTCTTTAAAATGGAGAGAGGTCCAAAAACTTCCTCCGACCAGGAAGGGGAATGGAAGCGGGAGAAGACATTAAAGGAGAGGATGGACTTCCAAACCGTATGGGAGATGAGGCAATTGAAGAAGAAGTGATCAAGGGTTTCTGGATGGGAGAGGCAAAGGAAACGATGGGTGTTAGTAATAGACCCCCAAGAAGCCAACTTGGTAACAAGTCGAAAGGCGGCCTCGTAGAGCAAGTCAGGTGGTAAAGCTGAATCTGGAAGTGGAGTAAGCAAACCATATAAAGTGGGCCCAAGAAACAAGAGGGAACCTAGAGCGGAGGGTCTCCCAAGCTGAGGGGATTTTTTTCCTCTAAGGTTTCCTCACCATACGGTTCGTGAGGTTCTCCTTGGGGATGTTCGACACATGTCAAACAAACATCCAACGACTGGCTTTTGAAATACAGTTTACGATGGTGGTTCCCAATGAACCAGTGATTCTCTCTCTCTCTCTCCTCTCTCCACTCTTTCCTCAAAACCAGACTTGTCTCTCTCCTCTCTCCTCTCTCCACGTATGCAGTTTTCCAATGAAACAGCAACTCTCACGTCTCCTCTCTCCACTCTTTCCTCTTTCCCGCTCTCATCTCTCTCCTCTCTCCACTCTTTCCTCAAAACCAGACTTGTCTCTCTCCTCCCTCCATTCTTTCCTCAAAATCAGACTTGTCTCTCCCCTCTCTCCACGTATGCAGTTTCCCAATGAAACAACAACTCTCACGTCTCCTCTCTCCACTCTTTCCTCTTTCCCGCTCTCGTCTCTCTCCTCTCTCTATACTATTTCCAAAAATCAACGAAGAGCCTTGGAGAAACTCTGGTGAAGCCGAGCTTGGTCACCTCTGCAAACTTCGGCAAATATGGTGGTGGCTTGGGTGTTCATTACCTATCAACCAACTTTTATTACTCATTTAGTTCCTCTTGAAACAAAACCATGTGACTATGATATTGAGGCTTTCAACCTTGCTTACAAGGGAGAAAAAAAAATGTTCTATTTAATTGATAATATTCAAAGCCAATAAGTGAAATCGAATTGCTAAATCAAGATCAAATTAGTTTGAACGAATATAAATTGGGTCACTTGTTTAAGAACTACCATTTTGGGTTCTGTGTATCCTCCTTTATGTTAAATTCTTCAAACTATGCCAATGGAACCTTTTCATTTCTCTGTGCCCTTATGATTGCTTTCTGTGAATTAACAGCTTAAACCAATGGACCACTAACTTGAGTTCCCATCCAAATGCTCTCTTCTCATGAGTATAACTAATTGTGGGAGTCTCAGGTACAAGGTGGGGCAGTGCTTTGGGAGGGATATTAATGAAAGTGTTGATCCTTCAGATGAGTCGTACTTATTATACATTGTTAATATTATCTTAGTGGTGGTGTAAGGCACAAAAGCAATAGTCATATAGGCAACAACCAGGATTCTTTTGAGTCACCAGTTGGAGGAGAGATTATCTGTTATGATTCCAGACGAGGTATTGTTGCCGAGGTAAAAAAATTTCTGTCATTCCTTCTAACTTAGCATGCTTGCATGAGGACTGCACTTTATCCACTATTCAGTTACTAAACAGCAACTTGGTGGAAGATTTGCTTTCCAAAGTTGATACTTTCCATTGAAAGGTGGCTCCTGTTGAAGGGATGGCACTACTTCACATTCATGGCTATAAGTGTATGCTACATAAAGGCTGAAATGTTATGAAGGGCATCAAATGTCTTCTGATAAGATGTAGCTTTTGCTTGACAAGTGTTGGTGTTACAACCTAGAAATTTTTTTTGACCCGAATCCGAATATAGATCCGGAACCCAAAGTCGTGGCATCGTGTGCATTACGAAGTATTGATTTGATGTTTGAAAGGTAGAAGATGAAGAAGGAATCCCGGTGGTAACCCACCGCTTGTCGGCAAAATGATAGATACCTCCCCGTGCGATTGTGGGATCCACACACGGATGTACAACTCGTGGTAAGGGACCCTAACCTCGTATTAGGTGTTTCTGGTATTATAATTATGTTCGAGTGGGTTCGCTTGCGGAACGAATCAACTTTTAGATGTCCCGACATGAAGCAAATGAAGACAGAAATCTCAGGTTGATGTACTAGTCGATTGTTGCATCGACCAGAGAATCGTACCATCGCAGATTTTGCTCCTAGAGGCGCGGGACCCAGTGTTTTGGGTCGAGGATCTCACCGCCGCACCCCGAATACTGGTTTGGAATGTTTCCCCCACATTTTTGGACTCATGGGGCCCACTAGATTGGCTAATAATGATTAGGTGTCGACTTATTACATAAATAAAACAAAACTTAACACTAAGAGACAAACAAATAAATGTTAAGTCGGTTAGATGAGATATATGCATTTAACTAGTAAAACAATCAAAACTCAAGTGACACATGTATCCTAATTCAACACTAAACTATGTCTCAACCTAAAACTAACACATGTTAGAGTTTATTTAAAAACTTAAAATATATCTTCAATCTAATCCTTTCTAATTTTATCGACTCTTATTAGGATTTGAATAATCAAACCTTATCAAACCATACTGCTAAGGGCCAAGAAATCGCCGAGCGTTGCCCCGATAAGTGCCGTCACCGCAAGTGGACCAAAGGGGTCAACAGAGAGAACCGGTGTGGTCCCGGCCTAGGGCTCTCCGATGCCAAAGTTAGATCTCCTGGCGCAAACAGATGAATAGTGATTATTCAGTATGAGTTTTGATGTCCCTGATGGGGTTGTGTACCTTACCTTTTATAGTAGCGTATGGCAGTGTGGAGAGTCCCAGTTTGATGGCGATTGTCCCGTTGAGTGGATAGAGGCCCTGGGTAACGGGGCTCTATCCTGATTGGCCATCTCCCCGCGGGAGGGAGTGTCCTGGTGGCATCAGGATCCTTGGTGGATAGATACCCGCGTGTGGTGATAACATCCTTGGTGCTTGAATCCGTCTGGGTGACGTGACCTCTAAGCGGCGGTCTAGAGTCCTGGTGGTGACATGAGTCTTAGCGACACGATTGGGTCGTAGATGGGTAGCCCCCACCTCATGTGCCCATGATGCTGTGCCTGGGTGCAGGCCGCGCCTGGATGTGTGGCCGCGCCTAGGTGAGGCCGCGCCCCGGATGTGTGGCCGCTCCTGGGTGAGGCCGCGCCCGAGGGGTGGCCATGCCTGGGTGAGGCCGCCCCCGAGTGGTGGCCGCGCCTGGGTGCGGGCCGCGCCCGGGTGCGGGCCACGCCTGGGTGCTGGGACCCCAGTTCGTTCCCCTTGGCTATGGAGCGGGTCGTCTGTGACACGTGGCGATCGTTGATTGGCCCGATGAATATTGGATGTATCACATACGTAACCGACTCCTAATAAGAATTAAATAATCAAAAGCTATTCTAACTCAAAATTGACTTATGTTCAAAATCTATCTAAACCCCACCCAACTGACACCTATCTAAACTCTCATACCATCTTAATGTGACACCTAACTAAACCCATAAACCACCTCATCATTAATGTAATAAAAAAATCAATAAAAAACCTAACAACCTTCTATATTATTTCAGTTTATACTACACCCACAAGCCGACCCAAGTGAAATTAATATAAAAAAATGCTAACTTATCTCTACATCCACTAAATCGACCATTTAAAAAATAAAAAATAAAAAATAAAATAAAAACTAAAACCTGTTCCAACAACAAACCCACCCACTTACATCCGTAGAAACTAAACCGGAGAGGGAAAGAAAAGAGGGAAAGAAAAGAAAGAGAGGCTGATTGAGAGAGGAGAGAAAAGAAAAGAAAAGAAGGAGAAGAAGAGGTTGCTAACATAAGGTAAAATCTTCACCCCTTCATCTTCTCTTCAACTTAATTCTGGTAGATTCTATGAAACCCATTTTCCTTCATCATCAAAATGTTCCCCTAAATCCCTCTCTTGCCTAATCTTCTCCTAAACCTATGGATTCTTTTAATTTATTTCTTGAGAGGGAATTGAGTAAACCCATCTCTTGATTCCAACTTCAAGGTAAGCCTGACCTTGATTTTGGATGGTCCCATTTATAGTAAAGATCACACAAACAACATCCTTGGTCAATTGAATGTGGATTCAGCCCAAAACCCCCATTAGAAATTCTGTTCTCTGCATTTCTGGGGCTGTTGTGCATCTATGGTCGATGTCCCAGTTGACTGGTTCATCAACCAGAGAATGCAAATTCAGTTTTTAAAACACTACCATCTCAGGTTGGTGTCTCATTTGATTGGTTCACCAGCCAGAGAATAATTTTATCAATTTTTAGAGCACTGCCATCTCAGGTTGATGTCCCGGTTGACTGCCTCATCAACCTGAGATGTTGTTTCACTTATAAACACACCCTAGACCCTGTCCAACTTTATCACGGGGTAACCCTAGGACTCCACATGAGTTCTTGACATTTTCTAACATCGGATGTGATTAAACATTTGTAGGACCTTACCGTTCACTCGTCAAGTCGCGCCAACAATCGACACCGAACAAAACCCAACATCACCGTCTCGATCATAACAAGGTAAGTGGGGATATACTTTGAATTATTTTGGGAGTGTTTATTTCATTCGTAGATGTATTTGCTAGGAATCATTCACATATTTGAATTTATGTTTTATTTATGATATTATTGATTTCATTATTTATAACTTATGATTGTGAATGATATGATGTGGAATGGGCAATATGAATCTTTGTGTTAGAATAGATGTCGTAATTGGCTTGAAAACGAGAGGTATGGTGTGTCGTAGTATAGGATGCGGGAGTACTGTACACCTCATACTATGCCATTAGATTGCATGTGGTTAGGAATGTCACTCCCTGGTGTTACAACCCTTACCAACAGGGGTCTATGTGTTGGACAGTCCTCCCTGTGGAAACTAGCCATTACCAATGAAGGTACTTGAACCGGCGATATCCGATTGAGGACCGAGAAATCAGCTGTTACCAATGGAGGTACTGGGAACGGTGATTTCGACTGAGGACCAAAACAGTGGTAGAGGACTAAATCTCGGGGGTTTGCTGAGTAAATCAGCCATTACTAATGGAGGTACTGGAATCGACGATATCCGATTGAGGGCTGGGAAACCAACTGTTACCAACAGAGGTACTGGGACCAACGATATCCGATTGAGGACCAAGATCGACGGCTCCCAGCGCAACTCAGGTTTGACATCGCCAACGGAGGGGATGCTGCCTAAGGTGTTGCTGTAGCACAAACCCGACTTAGACATTTGTTTGTTAGGTGGATTTGATATTAAAATTGAACCCATGCATTTATGATGCATGCTTGTGTGTGTGGTCTATCATTTACTTGCTAGGCTCAGTGGAGCTCACCCCTATGGAATTTCTTCTTTTTAGATGATCCTGCAGGTGAATGCGTTTGTGGCAGAAAAGATTACTTGGAGAACAGGAACTGATGATGTGGCGTTACCTTTTTATTTTCTTTTGTTTAACACTATCCTTTTTTGTGGATGAATTTCCACTATTTATATTTTAGGATAGTTGTGTGTTGGCTTGATGGTCGTGAACTTGGGAATATCGAGCTATTGAAACTTTCAATGTAAATAATATGTATAAAACTTATAGCACTTTACTTTCCCTGCACTCTGATCAATGTAACATGTGTTATCTTGAAATTGTGTTGTGCTTGTGACGTGTACTTACTGCATTTGGATCCTGGTGGGCTCCGAATACGTCGGGTATTCGGGTCAGCCTTTGAATTCCTCCCAGGGGGTGGTTTCAGGGTGTGACAATTGGAGCTTTGCCATTCAAGCAAAATAGGTATGTTAGTCACTTCAAGTTTCTCTCACAATATTTATTTTTGATTTTCTTGTTTCTCCCAGTATGACAGTTTTTTAGCTTTTTCATTTCTTAATTTTAATACTCCTGTTTTATTGGCGTATCCATTTAGTACGCACACAGCCACCATTGCTGCAAGTACTATTACTTTTCTGATAAATAAGATGGAGATCAGGGATCTCAAAGTTTACAATGTAGCAGCATTTAATAGAGCATTTGAGATACATGGAATCAATCCATGTCTGATACATGTATTTATCAAAAACACCACTATGCTTTTATTGTGAATCATGAATTGGCTTGGGGTTTCAAGCTACAAAATTCATGATTCCTGCAGCTATACTATTTGAACCATAGTGATCTCAAGAGCCAGATGACCAAGGCTTGCTCTTAACATTTCATTGTATTTGCAAAGAGATTAGTCGATAGAGAACGCAAGCAGACGGGGGACTCACGCACGTGTAGCGTCTTTGCTTTCACCTTGACCCGCATTCATTAGAGTTTGCAGAGGTGATCAAGCTCGGCTTTATCGGAGTTTCTCCAAGGCTCTTCGTTGATTTTTAGAAATAGTATAGAGAGAGGAGAGAGACAAGAGCAGGAAAGAGGAAAAAGTGGAGAGAGGAGACGTGAGAATTGTTGTTTCATTGGGAAACTGCAAACGTGGAAAGAATGGAGAGAGGAGAGAGACAAGTCTAGTTTTGAGGAAAGAGCGAAGAGAGGAGAGAGACAAGTCTGGTTTTGAGGAAAGAGTGGAGAGAGGAGAGAGAGAGAGAGAGTCACTGATTCATTGGGAACCACCATCATAAACTGTATTTCAAAAGCCAGCCGTTGGATGTTTGTTTGACATGTGTCGAACATCCCTAAGGAGAACCTCACGAACCGTATGGTGAGGAAACCTTAGAGGAAAAAAATCCCAAGCCGAGGAGGTTAAGGTGAAATTCCCATGTATGGTGACGGTCCAAGTAAACATATCAAAGCTCAATCTACGAAAGATCTTAACATTGAGAATTTGGTCCCATCTGACTTAGATGAAGATATCCAAGGGAGGGGAAGGAAACCAAAGACTATCAGAGAGGAGGGAGCTCACTTTGGCGAGGTGTGAACGAGCCACAACAACAAAGAGGAGAAGACCATCTAAGATTCTTAGAAGAGGGGTTTGTCATTAAGCCACAGGTCATGCCAAAGGTTAGTGAGGAAACCATCAGAGATGAGATAGTTGATATGGTTGATGGAGTGGGCACGACTGTTTAAGACGGCCTTAAGAGTCGTAGATGTGGTAAGGGGAGTGGAAATAGACCAAATGAATGTCTTACCCTAAAATAAAACAATACATTCTCATGTTCTTTTCAAATAGATTATATTATCTTTATCTCAACATGTGATGTCATTGTTGTTTTTAGAATTACATCGAAGGTGATGTCTTCTGATAAATTGTTATTGGTTAGTTTATAATAGGTATTGGGCCATGCATTCCATGATTATATTTTCAGGGTAAGGGATTGGCATGCTGTTTGCGTGAATTGGTAGAAAACGAGAAAAAAGAGTGTTAGAAAAGAAAGAGGAGGAGAGAGAATATGAGAGGGTTCTAAACATTGATAACATGTATAACATTTTTCCATGTATAAAAAATTATAAGATAAGTTAATATGAGAATGACCTTAAAAAAATAGTGGGGATATTTTGTCCAATAATAGAGACTACACTAGCAAGAAACACCCAATGAGTACCTCCTATTGGTTCAATCAATAGGGGTAGAGAAGTCATTTTTGAGAGAGGAGAGAGAAAGAGAGGGGTTGCTAGCGGATGCTATACCTTGGATATGAATCACTTCCCTAAAAAAAAGGGTAAGAGATCGTTATCTAGTCGTGCAACACCTACATCAGCACGGGGGCACCAACATGGGGCCCAATGAGAGCGCACGGAGGGGCATCAAGATATAAGCACATTTTGATTTCATGAGGACAAGATGATAATTTCACATTCTAGGCCAAATATTCTTTTTCCCTTCACTTTGTATATCGATTTCCAATCATTTGTGTCGAAATATTCTTAAACAACATACTGAACGCTAATTTGGAAGGAGCATAGATAGCACAATTGAGCAAGACAAAATGGAAAATACAAAGAAGGCCTAGCTAACATCTACAAGATGACATTTTCTTCTTCATATGTTGGATCATCTATTCCCCCATGGTATACCTTGGCCCAAAGCTTTTTATCCTTCCATTTTTTTACCGTTAAAACATATCCATCGTATATGAAAATGGTACCTTTTTGTGACCATGCAAAGGGTATTTTTTTCACAATCACTTATTTTGCCATATGACATTTTTAGTTTGTCTTATATTCATGTGTCAAGTTTGAATTCAAGCATATTTCAAATTTCCAAGAGATGTGCGAGTGCATAGGTCAAAGTACAGGACATGTGCGTAGACATACATGATGATACAAGAAATACATGGTTGAATTTGAACTAGAAAGTTGACACGTGGTATATCTAGATTGTCCTTGATTGTCAAGTGGTTCAAAATTAGAGGTCAAGTCATTAGCAGAATAACTGAAAAAAGAAAAAAAATGTTGCCTGATAGCGTGGTTCTTGCACCTACACACAAGATCGCATAAAACTATTGTCCAACCCTCAACAAAATAAAAAATCCCATCCAAGTAGATGCTCCTATATGCACTCTTGTTAGCCCCCATGTTGGTGCAGGGGCGACATATAGGAACAAACAACAATCTCTTGCCTAATTGCCCTTATCACTTTGTATGCCTCTTTAAAATGTTTGTGTCCAAGATTCTTAAGAAACTTACCAAAATATAGTTTGTAGATGACGGAGGGGCCTTATTGCTTTGCTTGTCAAGTGGTACATAAATACGTCCCCACTCACTATACTCTACTATGTTCAAAAAACTATTCTTTTTATAAGCAAAAAATATTTGTGTCCAAAGATTCTAAAGAAACTTAACAAAATATAGTTTGTACACGACGGAGAGGCCTTATTGCTTTGCTTGTCAAGTGGTGCACGGATACGTCCCCACTTCTCACCATCCTCTACTTTGATGTCAATTATGAACCACAATAGAGTTTTCCATGTTACAAAACAAATGTTCAAAAAACTATTCTTTTTATAAACCCAAAAAGCCAAATTTTTTTTTGGTGGAAAGGCCAAAAATTCAATACGTACGAAGGATGCTTCAATAGTCGAGAACTTGAGATTACAAAAATAAACTTTGATAAAGTATAAGTCTTTTTTTGGAGAGGGTTGGGCATGCCGATAGCTTTTGGTAAATGTCGCATGCACCAATTACAGGGTTGGACATAGGAGGACAAGTAACTCTTTTCCAAAGGGGGAGGAGAGATGATGACACATGTTGGGCACCTTGCGGCGTGCCAACCTATTTTCTTTTTCTTTTTTTTTTTTATTAAATTGATTAAAATATAAGTGACATGTTTAATTAAATTGATTAAAATATAAGTCACATGTTTAAGATGAGCAACCAAATTTGACATTTGGTTGAAACCAAAGAACACCATGTGGACTTAGAGTTGTATATTGTGACATCGTTTCCTCATGGATCTATAAAATATTTGATCATTGTGTTAGACCCATTGTAGTGGTACCTTACATGCCTATCAACATATGAAGTTTAAATGAAGGTATAGTCATCACTAAATGAAATAAGGAAAAATATTCTGATGCACCCAGACACATGGGGTGGCGAAATGATTGCCTCGCCCCCTTGAATGACTAAAATGACCGCCTCATCCCGCCCCATGTGTTTGGGCGCCCCGTGCATCTTGGGCAGAGAACATCGTCCTATGAAAAAAACTACCTACATACTTTTATTAAATTAAAGGAAAAAGTTTCAAGTACGAACATGCATGGTGCATAGTTGTACTTCAACCCTTGGATGGAGACAAAAGCCCCTTGAAATACCAAAACCCACCCCTACCGAATGAACCATTTGATCATCGATACATAAAAAATAGATCCTACATAAATTAAAGGGAAAAAGAACTCTGTCCGGGAGTGTAGACTACGCCAGCACTCCCATGGGTCTACCTCTCTCCTCTCCATATGAAAAGACACCTATGCCCCTTTGTTTTGTGGAGGAGAGAGATAGACACATGAGAGTGTTGGCCGGTGTAGGCCACACTCCCAGACAGAAAACTACTTCCCTAAATTAAATTAAAGGGAAAATGATTCTTGTTGAGAGCATAGACTCCACAATGCTCCTCTCTCTTTCTGTCTTCTCCCCTCCCCTAAAATGACGTATCCGCCTCTGAAATAATTTTTTGGGGCACTTGTGGTTTTTTCCCACTAGCTAGGTTATGCTCCTGGACAAGAAACACTCTACCTAATTAAATAAGGATGGCTCTAAGAAGCAAATGTATAATTAAAATGGGAGTGGGTTTTCTAAGCAAGCATCATGGAGGAGTTCACCAACGGATTTTAATCCTCTCCAATTCCTAAAGCTCGATAGTGCGGCAGTGCTAGGTGGGGATGCCGACACGTGGCAGCTCAGACATCCAACGGTCCGAGCTCAACGTGTTGGTATCTCCACCTAGCACTGCTGAGCTTTAGGGAATTGAAGAGGATTATTTTTTGCTCACCAACAAGGTGTGAGGAACGGTTTTGTACATGGGTAGTAAGGTCATAATATACGAGTAAGAGAGAGACAAATAGGGTGATAACATACCCTCCTTTGATGGCTCAGATAACTTTTTATAAAATAAAGGGCAAGAGATCAATGCGTAGTTGTGTAGTCCCTACACCAGTGCAGGGGCCACTAAGAGCGTGCACAAGGCATCTATGTCTCTATGAGATTTTTTATTTCATGGGGATAGGACAGTAATTCCGCTGGCTCCTGTGTCTTTTTTTAGGGTTTTGGGTATGAATCGGCCGTGTCAATGAAAATCAGGATTGATCACGGTAGATTCCGATCCAAATCGACCGATACTTCGACCCGATTCCCAATTTTTAAAACCCTGATCCCTAGTTCCCTACTCCCTAGGCTTATAGTTATACAGTTGAAGGCCGGCAATACACCATTCAGGCCTACCCAGGGGGGAAAATAAGAGTCATAATCCTACCGAGGGGTTAACACAGAGCATCCGAGTGCCGTGTTCAAACGATAAAACCCAAGTACAAGGCGTTATTAATTGCACTAACGAAGATAGAAAGAAGGGGTGGTCGCTCATTGCTGAAGAAGGGGCACTTACATTGATCTATGGCTTCTTCGCAGCTTATTGGAGCTTCGTTCACTGGTGCGGTTAATTGGCACCTAGGTGCTCCTCCAAATGGTAGCTCATTATCTTTCCCTAATCTTTCATCCCTATCCATTCTCACTCGGCAGAGACAAAGAGCTACGACCACCACTCTCCGATTCTCAACAATGGCGAAAAGGAAAACCGAAGAAACGGCAGTGACCCAGCAAGGGCAAACGAACCCTAGTGGCGAAAAACCCCAAGAAGAAGTGGAGGAAGAAGTAGAGGACGACTTGCCTTGGCTTCAGGAGAAGGCGATGGACCTGGTGGAATTCACGGGGTCGGTAACGCAGGCGATTCCTGGGCCCAGGGTCGGTAGTAGTTCATTGCCGTGGATTCTCGCTTTACCGTTGGTTTATACTGGTATCACTTTTGTTATCGCATTTGTCAAGACTGTCCGGAAGTTCAATTCCCCAAAGGAGAAAAGGAAAAAATTGGTGAGTTTTCTTGTTTCTTTTCCATCTGTTATGGTTCAAAATCTTAAATTCGTTGAGTGTATGCTTATGGCTTATGAGAATCGAGAAAATATCTTTTTTTTTCTTTCTTTCAGCTATGAAATTTCCATTTTCGATTGGTGGCTTTAATTTTCAAGATAGAAGAGGTCGCCTTGCCTTATAAATTTTAGATATAAGACTGTTGCTTCTCCACAACCCCCCCTTCCCCACCCCCCAAAAAAAAAAAAAAAAAAACCTAAATGTAAGAATAATAATTCATAAAACCTTTAGGATTTTAATTTAAGAGATAACAATCAAGTGCATAGTTCTTTGTTAATATAAACTATAATTTTTATAGATAGAGAATTTAGACAAGCATGTATTGCTTGGATGCAAGTGAAAAAAGTAGTTTGCAATTTTGGATTTTGTTCTCTCACACAAGGTAATGGACATTAATGGGAGGGGGTGGGAGGATCCTGTTATTTAGGAGATCCCGAGATATTGAGAGGTTGGTTGAATTTGGACTGAAGGTAGACCAAAATAGAATCTACACTATTCAAACTATTTCATCAAGACAGAATACAAGAAGTCTTACATGGGAAAGAGTGTTGAAGAGGTTTGAAAAGTGAAGACATAATGCTGAAGAAAAAAATTACCAATTTGACTATATCAAAATGGCTGTAGATGTTAGTCAGTCAGTGATCCAAAATAAGAGTAGGCTAATGAAGTTAAACCATAATAATACCATAGATGAAATTGTCCAGAAGTGAAGATGCAATTTTAAAGCAAATTGTAGAAATTAGTTGGCCTTTAGAACTTTTCTGGGCCAGTTAGCTCGGAACCAATAACGATGGCTGTGAGTTGTAATTGGGTTGAGAGCTTACTCCCATTGTCTTCCTACTTGAATGAAGGTTGTCTTATTGAAAGCCTTGTGTGAAGCAAAAAGAGGACGAATACTATGGTGCTTTACCAAAATTCCAAGAGGCTGAAACAAAAGCCCAAAGACCTTCTAATGTAGTCCTAGAATAGGAGATAATCCTACTAGGAGCCAGATAAAAGCAAGGTCTGGTCAAGCCTGCTGTTTGGGGCTGATTAGGGGCTGTTTTAGGGCAAAATTAGGGTTTAGGATGGGAATTTGGGAATGGGGTTTATAGGGTATTAATGGGCAGGTCTAGGGGGTCAATATGGTATAAAAAGGTTAGGGTTTGGATGAGTTTTGAAATTCTGCAATTCTGGACAGAATTGAGTTGCAGGTTTTGGGCTTTAATGGAGTTAGGGTTTATGGGATTCAAACAAAAAATAAAGGGGATCAATTGGGGGAAAGGATTAGAGGATTAGAAGAAGAATTTTGGCGTCAAACTTACTGGAGATTCCACTGGCAGCAAGCTTCGACAGTTGTGAAGGATAAAACCACCTTTGAATTTGAAGAAGATCCTCTCAGCCGTCACGGCATAAGGAGTCAACCGGATTCCACCAGTCCCTTTCCACCTTGATAGAGCCATAAGGATGCACACTCACAAGGAGCACAGCAGCAGCAACAATGGTAGCCAACAAGCAAAAGCTTTTTTCATTAACCAAATTCGTGTACAATGCTGGCCTCCCTTACAAACTTATATAGAATACTAAAAAATAGACTTAGACACTAAAAAGGAATGGCCTAATCCTATCCCTAACCTATTAGGTAATTTAAATTGACTAGGAAACTAAAATATTAAAGGAAATAGACTCAAAACATAGCTGGACTTATAGAGTCCTAATCCAGCCCAACTTACATCACATGACCACTTAAATTGTCACATGACCACTCAACCAAGTCACATGATCACTTAAATTGAACCAATTGGATGCAACCAATTTGAACCGGTTCAATTAGAAAACATAAAAATAAACTAAGTATTGGGCTAATCCCGTATGCAACCTATGTACCCCTAGTTTAGGCTCATTAAAGTGGCCTAATACATAGAAAACCCTTGGGAACAAATGCCCAACATGTATATAACCCAACCCTAGGCCTATTTCTAAAGAAATAAGCCAATATCTATGATGAACCTGCATCACCTTCATTAATCAGCCTACATAATGTAGTCCTAGGTTTGAAAAGTTAAACTAGGAGCCAGTAAACTAGGGTCTGCTATGAATACTCAATTGGCCAGGCTAAACTAGGTATTTTTGGTGAAATTAGGGTTAGGGTTAGGGTTAGGGTTGATGTGTGGGTTATGTCAAGTTGATGTAGGGGAGTCTAACAGTGAAGGTCCTGATATGTTTTGATGGAGGGAAGTATGTAAACTTGACTGGGCAGCAGGTTAGGGTTAAGTTTTTTGGGTTTTTGAAAACAGGAATATGGGGGATTCTAGGGTTATAGGATGGTCAGTTTGGGCTAGGGTTTGGATCGAACTCTCCTTAGGGTGTGAGAGTGATTCGGTCCAAGTATGGGCAGAATCTGATGGTTGGTTTGGTTTGTGGAGGTTTTAGGGTTTTGGAAAACTCAAAAACAAATGGGGGAAAGTTAGGGTTGGGGCTGTAGAGGTTAAGGAGAAGAATAATGGGGGTTGGGAATAGTTTAAACTCACTGTAATTGCAGGTTCAAACTGGCAGCAGCTTGTTTGGTGGTATAACTTGAATAAAAATTGAATCCTGAACTTGAACTTGAAGAAGAGTTTCACTAGAACCACCCGGGCTTCACACTGCCAGGTGTCGATTGGATCAGACACCAATCCCTCTAGCCTTGATCAGACACAAAGCAATTACTAAAGGAGAGAACAAAGTTGCAAGTAGCAGCTTGAGCAATTTTTAAAAAATTCAGAGATTAGTATACCCCCGACCGAATTACTTTATTTACAGTGGCCATAGGCCATACTCCTAATCAGCCTAGGAGTGTAAATACTCCTCGCCGGCTTACTCTAACACCACCTCCCCCTTCTAAATTCGTGGGAGGTGTGGTCCAAACAAAAAGTAAAAAAAAATAAATAAAAGGGTGGCTCAAGTCACTTAAATTGAACCACTGGTTCAACCAGGCTGGGCCGGTTCAATTTAAAAAACACAAAACACTAAAAATAAACCAAGTATGGAAATACTATTACTACTACTACTTGGACAGCTTTTTGTTCCTCTTCTTCTTGCGGATATAGTGCTTCAGCTCTGCATCACTACATCTTTTCAACAAACACACACGCAAACAAAGAACCCCAAAGCAATCATACTACTAAGTTATCCATAGAGTATGGGCTTTTAAAATAATAAAGAATAGACCAACTACTACTAATTAATGTGTATATATATATATAAGAAGGAAAGAAAACAAATTATAACCGAAGAAAAGCTATGCATATAAAAAATGGAAAACTAAATAATATCCTGTCTACTTAAAGCTAGCTGGTCCACTAGGCTTGTATGAGCTCAATGGTCAAGTTTTTGGTTCTCTTTGGATCTGTTCCCTCCTTGCAAGTCAGACTAGAGATGGCAGAACCTGACATGAGGAGCCATTGTTAGCTATACCCTAGGTCCCCAACAATTAAACAGGTCTGGTAGAAGTTTGGTTTTTAACTGTCATACCCAGAAGGAAACTGACATGGCATTTTATTGAGCAGCCTGGCCACCCAATCCACTCTAAGCTCACACTTCTGAATTTGATTAATCAGAGGTTGGGCGGGGTTTGGGCCCTTGGTTTTTATCAGTGTTGTCAGCCTAATGGGGCCTATGCTCACTAAACCGTAGGACTGTTGGTTACACTTCAACAATAGTATAGAGGACTTGATAACCACAGTATTAGGGCTTGGATTAGACCCAAAATAGGTCAACAATAAAGACACAGAAAAGTACTTGACCCTCCAAAGCTAATAGAAATCCAATGGTTGGATTAACAATTACAGTAGGTCAAAGTAAATGGCAACTTGCTGTCAAAATTAGTAACTATGTATAATTCTCAAACCCTAGGGTCGAATACCCCCAAATTAATATCAGTAGTAGGTCTTGGTTACGTTAGACACCCCTTAAATCATCTCAGTCTACTGATGAACAGAACACAGGTTACAAGTTCAAACCAGATTTAGTAAGTAGCTAAAAACTAATCCCACAGTACCACCCGATTGAAACCACAGTTTATGTCAATGGAATGGACTGTTATACTCCTTATGAATTCAGAAAATCTTCAAGAATTGATGGTTGGATGTGCAACCGCCTACTAATGGAATTAGAATCTAGGAATGAAATATAGCAACTTACAGATCTTAGGCAGATCCAGCCGCTGGATGTAGCTGAGATCACTATAAAATAAGGAGGCTAATGAAGAGATTACATAATGTAAGGCTAGATTATAGGTAACCGAACCCCAAAGATAACCCACAAATGATAAACCAATCTCACATTCAAAGGCAGTCAAAACACTGCAGCCACAGGTCTAGAAATAGGGTTCAACACCATAAAATTGACAACTTCCAAAATAGCAGTTACCCAACTTGTATGGTCCTGATATTCCTACCAAATAGAGGTCTAGTAGGGAGGATGAAACCCTAAAAATCTCAGCTCAAATTAATGGCTGGATGTAGAGATATCAGTAGGACACCGAAATAGAAACTAAATTCCGAATTAGTAACTTAGTGAATAAAAACCCAAACCAACCGGCAGAACAAATCCAGGTTTGGATCGAGTGAAGAGGATGTTGAGGGGGATTTGTGCTCCAAAAATTAGCCAATTCCAATGGCTAGTTACAGCAGATCTGGGCAGGAAACATGAACCGCAGGTGTGCAGCAGTTCTTCTATCAGCACTGTGCAACAGCAGCAGACTTGGGTGGTGATTAAGAGTTGATTTAGACCTTCACAAGTATTGCCGGCAGCGGTTTGTTGCAGTCTCACAGTAGCAGCAGCCAGCAGCAGAGGAGATCGATTGGAGGGTGAAGAAGAAGATAGAATAGATAGGGGGAGGGGGGTCTCTCTCAGCCTCTCATCCTCTCACAGGAGTCAGGACACATAAACTGCCAAAGCAAGCATTCATTCATCAACTAAATCGTTGAGGAGACCCCCTGGGTCTATTACAATATATAGGACTAAGTTACTAAAGATAAAACTTGCGGCCTAAGTAACTCTAACTTAGTTGTTGTTAGACAACTATTACAGGGACAATATTGACTTACTAAAATAGAAACAAAGATGCTGAAATTAAAAGGAAAGCAACTTAACTAAGGCACCGCTTGATAACCTTACCTGGTGTTTCTGTTCTGGAAGTGTGCTGCGCAACAAGAAAACATTTTTTTGTTGCGCAGCACATTTTTTTTCATTTTCTTTGCTGAGAAACTGTTTTTTACCTGCTTGGTAAACCTGTTCTGGAAATGTTTCCAGAAGACGAATGAACACCATTAGTGCTTGATAAAATTTGTTTCTGTTTTGGAAATGTGACCAATTTGAATAAAATTTATCTTGAATAATGTATTTTAATAATATTTATCTTGAATATTGTATTTCAAACATTGTAATTAAAAAATTTCTTTCCTATTTGATGTTAATTACGATAATGCCATTTTTTTTTTTCAATTATACCAAAAAAAGATCTTGTAAAATCCTTTTCTTACCAAAGTAGGTATAAAAATATGTCAAATTTTAAAGATGCCATTAAAATTGGGTTCTTGTGTGGATTATTAGCATAACTGACTATGCTATGAACAGCTGAATAATGAAGGAAGAGTTCTATTCAAACAGGACCCAGTCAATACTTTACAAACAAGGAAATAAACAATAAAAATAAATTGAAACAACCCAAACTGAACCCCACGAACTGATTCTTTTAAGTGAAGCAGAAACTGAACCATGGTTCGGTTTTGAAACAGAAAATGGCCCCAAATGAAGCTGTAAGTCACTGCTTGGTTCTAGTTTTGTACAATTGCAAGAAATCCATTAAGTTACTGGTGTTCGAACTAAAGCTTTTGAACAATTCATGCTCAACAGACCAATATTTTAGCAGTGAAGGTCGAGGATCAAACACAGAACAAAGCTTTATTTTCTTTTTCTTTTTTATAATTATTGAACATTTCAATGTTAAAAGTCCAACATCTTAAATACAAAATAAAGAAAAACTCCATTATTTTTCTGTTCCAGCTTCTAGTATTGGCAGAATTGAAAACAAAGCTCAGCCTGAACGGATTACAGAGAGAGAAATCACATTTAACCAGACAGGGATAAGGGGAAAAAAAGTAATAAAACCAAGTTCCAAGAGTAGAGTCTATCAAACCAGAAATTAATCATTCATAAGCAATCTAACTGTTCAAATCCAACCAAACAAATCCGATATAGAGGGTTAATGAAAATACACAAAAAAATCAGAGTACAAAAAAATACTCTGATTTTTTTGGGTTTTTCTGCAAAAATCAGAGTACAAAAAAATAATAGAAGAAGAAGAAGAGTCTGACCAAAGGAAGAAGGATAAGAAGATCACAGACGAAGAAGAACAATTTGATGAGCAGAGGTATACCTGAGTAAAATGGAGATTTGTTCTACCCACTAGATGCCTTCGATTCGGTTTCGGTGGAGAAGAATGGTAAGAAGCAAGACCAGAGCAAGGGTTTCTTGTGCTCGTTGGGGAAGATCAGAGCTATGGGTTCTTGCTCGTTGGAGAAGACGACGTCGCAAGATGCCTTCGATTCGGTTTCGGTGGAGAAGAATGGCAGGAAGCAAGACCAGAGCAAGGGTTTCTTGTGCCCGTTGGAGAAGACCAGAGCTAAGGGTTCTTGCTCGTTGGCAAAGAAATAGCTAGACGGCGAGATTGTCCCAAGCCGCCGTGGATTGATCTGTAGGAGAACCCACAGAGAGCGAGAGATCAGAGCGAGAGATCGAGAGAGCGACGAGAGAGCGAGAGAATTCCTTCGTTGAAGAATAGTGTTAGGTTTTGGGGTGGGGTTGGGTTAAAATTATCGGGCACACTTTTGAATCAGAACATGTAAGACATGTTCTGTAAAATGTCTTCTGGAGAGTAGAAATTCTGATTTATGCTCCAGAAAACAATTTATAAAGAACAGTGGTTATCAAGCAGTTTTTGTGCTCTGGTGTGTTTCTCAGCATAAAAGAACACCTGAAACTGTTTCTGGGAATGTTATCAAGCGGTGCCTAAATAACTCACTAACTTGTTACCCAATTCAACTTAAAAAAGAAACAAAATTGAACTCCTGAATCCCCCATGCATAGACAAAATTGAATCTTCTAATAAAGCCTCCATGCAATCTGGTCTTGGGCCCACATGATCTTCTAATAACATTCCCACCAAGGCAATATGGCTGTGACACTGTTCACGTGAAAAGTACCATGTGAATAGCAGCTCGAGTACTGTTCACATGAACAGTAATTCGTGAGCTGTAACTTTTTCTGACTTCTATTTTAGTCCTTCACTTCTTCATGCTTCGACCTACAGCATTACACCTTCAAATTATAGAATGGATCTGTCGGCTACAACTGAAGTTAGGAGAACCAGAAGTTAGTTGTGCCCAGGATCCCAACAGAACAGTGCCGCCAGCAGTACAGTGGTCTTCAATCTCTTGGACAGAACTCGATGGGAGCAGCTCTTCAAGTTGTTAACAGCAACAACAACATTACTGATCGATGCCTCTCTGATCAGGCCTTGTAGCAGTCTTAGAAATAGAAACTAAAGAGAGGAGGGATATAAGAGAAAGGAGAAGGAAGAAGGGGGATATGACCAATTCCTCTCACCTATGGCCTTGGTCAGTCTCTCACTAACCAAAAAGATTTCACACCTCTCAACTGCATCTCACAGCAGCCATGGCATAAAACCACGCTTATTCATTCATAAAAATCGTGGGTATGGACACAATGGCCCTTACAATATAGAGGTGCTGGTAGCACTCTAACAAACATAGAAAATAAATAAGAAAGAAGTCTCACGGATATATTTGGACCCTTGTACAATAAGAAACATGAATAAAAGGAAAGATAATATCTAAGTAGTATCTAATTAAAACTCAAAATAGAAACTACAGTAAGTCCCCCATGATTCTGGTTTTTAGTGAACCAACTAAAACCCAGACCACATGGGCTTGGTCTGGCCTGGATCAAAGTCAAGTTGAAGAAACATGGGCCTAAGTATGTGCCTGGTTCTTCTTAGCTTTGCGATTATAATGCTTGCTGTAATGTTTGTGTACATCACAGGATTCACAGCCTGACCAACCCATTGCCACCCCACAGGGAGGATGCTTATACCAGTGAATCTGCCACCATAGATCCGCAGTACACTGCTAATGGGTGAGAAGTTGAAAATGTGTGTGTTAACTGTTCAAGCAATCACCTTCTTTGAGACTTAAAAAAATTGTACTTTAACTTGTTCTACTGTACCCTCATTTAAGCTTCATTTTGCAGTACTAGTTCTGCATTTCTGCCATGTCATTCTTTTGAATCGTTTTTTTAGGTGAACAAGAATGCTGTGTTATGCAAATCGATAGATGAGTTGCTTCAGAAAGGAAGGCATGAAGTACAACATTCATCTCTGAAGGTGCTTATGCAAAAGGTGAGATAATTCACATATGTTGTAGTTACAGTCCTGAACATTGTGGTTTTCTTGTACGCAAGGAACCAATTCTTAATATTTATTGATTGCAAAGTTTCCACTTTTCCATTTACTGTCCTTTTATGGTCACAACTAGGCACTTGAATGTTGCTTTGTTTGTGTGTGTCTCTTGCATATATGCTGGCTCACTGTAACCCTACCTCAATGATCCCTTTCTATCCTAAATTTATTGTAGATTTTTTCCTTGGACTTGCTTTGCTAACACGTGGTATAAAACAGCTAAATGCCTATACATGTAAGAGTGGCCCTTAGTTTAACAAACCTATGATTTTTTTTTTAAATAATTTGAAAATCAATGCCCAAATATCGTGTTTTCCTTACTATGAAAGCTGCCTATATGCTTGTTCACCCTATAAAATTATTCATTTAATATAAAGAGACAAGATAATAGAAAGTGCATGTCCATAATCTGAATCAAACAATCCTAAATTGGGGGTTTCTTTTATTTATTTATTTTTCTTTTGAGAAGGAAATTTGGAACCAATTATGGCTAGATGAAATATATAACAAACTTTACCGATCAACTAAAGGTTGTTGGCATGCAAGATTGTTCAAGGGTTCAAGTATTGTAACCCATGTGTTTGTCTAAATAAAATTCAGCTCTTAATTTCACAAAAGATTTGCCCACAATCCAACCGTTTGGTTGACAGGTTTGAATGTTTCAAATGATATGGCTATGCAAATTGGACATTTCATTGAGCAAACATATTTCTAACCTATGAATAAAGTTTCATTTGGGATTGGACTGTTCATCCTTTACAGGTGGTTTGGATGGTCCGATTGCTTCCTTTGGCTGTCTGTGATACACTGATTTATACTGCACCTGAGGTGTAGCTGAAATTTTCAATCTAGTTTTTTTTTTTCTTCCTTTGGGGGGGGGGGTGTTGTTGGGGTGGGGTGATGAAGGTGGGAACTTTGGGTTTGCAAGAAACTTCCATTGGAGAGGAGTGCTTCTTGGAAATGAAATTGTAGTATTTTGTGTTCCCTTGTGTTTTGCTTCAGAGTTTCTTTTACAACTTAAAATGTGCTCCAGGGAGTGACGGAGTGTGTACTGTGGTCATCGTTAGTGATGGTGCACCTTTGGAATATCCCTGGTCAAAATTGACCTGATTGGAACTTCACATTCTTATAGGAAGTCAAAAGTATGACGGAAGGTCCAGATTTCTCCCTAGAGGATGGCTGAATTTTTTTGATTTGATTGTTTGTTGGCACTAGAAACCTTATTTATGGCAGCCTTCTCTAATCTTGGTTGAAACACCCCTTCAATGGTGCCCTTTGTATAGCAGAGGCATGTTTTGTTTTAGATGGATACTGCAGAGCCATATTGCTTTATTATATGATGAATTCATTTCATTTTTCAGTTTTTTATTTTGGCCTTTATACAATAGCCTAGTTTATAGCCAGACAGGTTTTGACATGGAGGAAATTTTGCGGAAGTACATCCGGTATGTGATGAATGAAAGACCCTTCAATGCAGACGTGGTTGCAGATCTAATCCAACTCAGAAAAGCTTCAATGTTGGATGATGCCACGGTTGCTGAAATTCTAAATGAGATCTCAAGGCGAATTGTGCGAGACAAAGGTAACATATTGCACCACTGTTTTTGCTATGTGGTCCTTGTGAGATATATATATATTTATTTATTTATATATACAGTGTGTGTGTGTGTGATTTTTGTTAAGCATATAAAGCATGGGTATATTATCCAGTCAACATTTATTTGCTTCCCCTATCCCAGTAGGAAAAAATGCATCTACAGGGGTATAGTATACGCTATAGATGAAAAATAGTGTCTGGTTCAAACAATGGTCATACAATCTTTAGGGGCAGTCATTGACCAAGTAAATATTTTCCCAAGAAAAGACGTGTAAGGAGGTTCATATGATCATTCAGGCCTATGGTAAGTGGTCCTAATAGCCTGACTACCTTACTCAGCAATTTGGAGTTTTGGGCGAAGAAACTAAAGCATGCAGATTAACAAAGGCGAGCAATGTGGAGCTTTAGACTTTTGATGTTAGATGTGGATTATTTGGTTAAAATCTTGGGGTCTAATCAACTTTCACCTCTCACCAACTGGAAGAGTGGACTGTTAATTACAGTCATTTACTGGTTCAGCTGATTAGAAAGAAAAGAATAAGATTCTTATTGCAGATCTTCTGCAAAGAATTTAAGTAAATTTTCGATGTTGAAAAGCTCTTTGAACTGGTTATGGAGTATTATGACTTTTTTTCCATATTGTTTGCAAAATTTCCTCAATTTCACCTTTTTTTATCATGTCAATGTAAATCTCCTTATGTGTCAAAAGACTTGGATTTGGTTCAGGGAATTGGAACATCAATACTTTAATAACAATCAGGCTTCGGATGTATTGCTTCAACTCCACTAGGTGATGATCAGAAATTTTCGTTGATTTTTGAGGGCCATCAAGCTCTGTCATAGACCATTCTCAGAATCATAACCAATCACCTGCTCAATTTCTAGGACTTATGCTGGAGTAGGCAAAAGTTTGCGCAAATCCATTACAAGGATGGGAATGATAGGGTAAAGAACAAGATTATAGTTTTCTATGGAGAATTAATAGCTAATTTTGGCTTTAGGGTCATTTTTCATTGTATGTTTCCCAGCAATTGGAAAATGGACAGAGAAAATGGAATAACTCTGTGAGCAAGGATCAAGAACTCAGTGCCGACACTGGTTTCGACCAGCCAAAAACCGAGATTTCCCAGGTTTCGTCCATATCTCGGTCGAAACCTGGTACTTTCTTAATGTAAGGCTAGGTTGTAATCAACCCTAACCCCAAAAGATAACCCTCAACAGCAGATCCAAATAGTCCAGCAGAGCAATAGTAATTAACAGTCCACCGAAATAGAGGTAGAATCAGAAGTAGAAGGTTAGAAATTGGGGTTTTTTTCAGCCAACGAATAGATCTCTAACCTGGATCGAGTGGAGTCCTCTGAGGAAGAAATAAGTCCTTCGAATAACAGTCTGAACAGAAGATTATTTGCAGAGATATAGAAACTTGAAATTTGCAGCAGAGAAAACCTAAACAGCCAGCCGATTGAACCCAGGAGGAAAAATTCCAGATCTGTTTAATCTGTGCTCAACAGCTCTTCAAAGGCAGGTCGAGTGCAGCTTGAATGGGGCAGAAACAGCTCTCCAAACCTCACTCCTATTGGATGTAGGACAACTGAGATCTGGATTTCGAATCTTCAGCAGAAGATAGAAAATAGCAGCAGTCGGCAACTCTGGTTTGTCTCCCTCAGATCAGCAATCGAATCTGTGTTGCTATAGTTTGTCAAGGTTCTTCAAGCTTGAGTCAAATGTCCAGAATGCTCACTCGATTGCTTGGTTGCAGGTTCTTGAACAAAGCAGAAAATAGAAAGAGAGTAGAGATCAAGTAGGGAAGAAGACGGGGGAAAGGGAAAGGCTATCTCAGCCTGGGTATCTCACCCTCACAGCCCATCTCAGGACAATAATTTGCAAACTGCAAAGCTTCTTTA
The DNA here is from genome assembly GCF_018873765.1 of Telopea speciosissima. Classification (NCBI taxonomy): domain Eukaryota; kingdom Viridiplantae; phylum Streptophyta; class Magnoliopsida; order Proteales; family Proteaceae; genus Telopea; species Telopea speciosissima. Next base: position 53,384,813 of record NC_057917.1, read on the forward strand.
TTCATCAAAATCGTGGAGGGCTCTCAAGAGCTCTTACGTATTTATAGCATTATGGCTGAATAGAAAAACATACTCAAAATAGGACTCAAAATAGGTCTAGGATTCAAACTTAAACTAGGAATCTTAATTAGGATTACAACTCAATTCAAAATAAATGACTAATTAAAAAACCAAATAAAAACCCTAACCTACAGCCCACAATTTAGTGCTGGTGTAGGGGAATCCCTACACCTACCCTATACCTACCCTACTGCTGGTGTAGGGAAGAATCCCTACACCTGCAGCTGATGCACATCATTTTTCCAAGTCAACTCGAAACTTTGGTTTCAAGGCCCAGAAGTTGTTTTTTTTGCCCTGATTCTTGTTGTACTGCCTATTTTTGACATTTTGAACCCAATCCATGCATTAATTTCACATAGAGAACACTCAAAATAGTGCTTGTGGTTTTGACCCAAGTGTACATTGTTCTTGGACATGGTATTGAATAAGGTTTGACCAGAACATAACTTCTTCAATATAAATCAGATTTAATCAATCTTGGATTTGTTTGAAAGCTTTCCAACAAATCCAAGATTGCTTAATTTGGTGTGCGCGAATGCTGTTTAAAATCGCTCTGAATGGAAATAAGTTTTAGACATCAAAACAAATGAATATTTACTGCTCTTTTGGTTTTTAGCAGTGTTATATCATATTAGGATTTATGAAATTTTGAGATTTAAGAAAACCCCAACATTTAAAAGTTGAAAATTGCATTTATTGTCGAAAATCTAGTTTTTGTTCTTGAACTGGGGGGTTTGACTTTTTATCGTTTTAGAATTTGATTTTTTAAACTATTTTTATTGGATTCAAATAGGGGGTATTTGCTTATTTATGAATAATATCTTAAGTAAATGAAATATGAATAATTTCATTTACTTAACTGATGTTTGGCATAAATAAGTGGCTGCCTGGTTTTCGAGCCAGGTTTCCTCAAGTTTCAATGGGGATAAGTGAATTTATATAGGTGTTCAGGTCGAAACCTGGGAAATTACCAAAATATGGTTGAAACCTATCGAAGCCATGCGAAACCAGGTCGAAAATAAAGTCAACCCACATCTGTCGCGGTAGGCTGTGAAACCGAGAAAACTCGGTCTAAACTGCAGGCTTTGACCGAGTTGTTCTTCCATGTCTGTGAGGATAAACATGTGTATCATTGTTTAACACAGTCCCAAAATCTACAAGAGAGAGAGAGAGAGAGAGAGAGAGAGAGAGAGAGATCTACACACATGCAAATAGATATAGGTATGCTGTAGGCAATAGTACTTGACCTTACTTGTCCTTTTCTGTTTCTTTATAATATGAAAATTTGTATTCTTCCTGGCATGTCCACTATTAGACAAGACACAAATCAACTGCCTACGGTACAGATTTTTATTCTTGAAAAAAAGAAAAAGAAAAAAGGAATCAATATTAGAGCCTAGTTACATCGGTTTCAACATGATGCTTTCTTGTGCTTACAGCTCGTCTATGTTTTTCAGGACCAGTTGTCATGGATATTTCGGGATACACAGAAAAGGGATTAAGGCGAAAACTAGCTGTACGGGCCCTTTTTGGAAAGGTTCATTATTTATCTGAGGTAAATGGATGAAGATAATTTGAGTCTGTCCTCCATATTGATTTACTGCTTTTTTCTGGTATTGCATTTTCACTTTGTTAGGCGAGTATTGAGACACATTCTTCTTGTATTGTACAAATATGCCTTCTGTTCTACTGGGTAGGCTTAAAGTTGTCAGACTTCGATGGTTAAGCTGATGTAGATCGAAGCATGAAAAAGACCAAAGAGAGAGAGAGAGAGAGAGAGAGGGGAGTTACTGTTCATGTGAACAGTACCTCCCGACACTGTTCACGTGAACAATGATTGGGGGGCTGGACTGCTGGCTTAGAGGAGTTGATTTTTGGTGTTATTGTTATTATTAGACACTTATTATTTAGCTTCCTATTTGATTTGTAATCTCAATTGGGAATCCTAGTTAGAGTCTAGTTTTTATTTTATAGGTTTTATTAATTAGTTTCTTACATAGATTAGGATTGGGTTGTTTTACTATAAATACATGTATGTGGCTGAACAGAAAAAAGACAGATTGAAGAGAAAAGAGCTATTGATGAAGCTGTGAGATGCAGCAACAGTGAGATACCATGGGTGAGAAGCCCTGGGTGAGAGGATGATGGGCTGAGATATCTGAACCTATTCCCCCTTCTATATCGCTTTCTTCTTCTTTCCTAACCTTTGATGTTCTTCTTCATATGTAAATAAAAAATAACAATAAAAAAAGAGTTTCAGTTATTTAATTTTATTCATTTTATCGTATTGATCATGCTGCAACCGATCTCCCACTGGTTTCCCTGGTTCGAGGTCGATTTGGCATTACTTGGTATCAGAGCCTACTATGGTCAGTCATGAAGATGGACGTGCACAACAAGAAGCTTTGTCTAACTCCTCGAGTTTTTTCAAGATGGGGAGAGTTGATGTAGGTCGAAGCATGACGAAGACCAAAGAAGAAGAAAAGTACTGTTCATGTGAACAGTTCCTCATGCACTGTTCACGTGAACAGTGATTTGGGGGCTGATATGGACTGCTGTCTTAGAGGAGTTGAGTTTTGGTGTTATTTTTATTATTAGACACTTATTTAGTTTCCTGTTTGAGTTGTAATCGTAATTGGGAATCCTAGTTACAGTCTAGTTTCTATTTTATAGGTTTTATTAATTAGTTTCTTAACTAAATTAGGATTGGGTTGTTTTACTATAAATACATGTATGTGGCTGAACAGAAAGAGACAGAGATGGAAGGGAAAAGAGCTATTGATGAAGCTGTGAGATGCGGTAACGGTGAGATACCGTGGGTGAGAAACCCTGGTTGAGAGTATGATGGGCTGAGATAGCTGATCCTATTCCCCCCCTTCTATATCCCTTTCTTCTTCGTTTCTAACCGTTGATGTTCTTCTTCATATGTAAATAGAGAATAGAAATAAAAAAAGAGTTTCAGTTATTTAATTTTATGTATTGTATTGATCCTGATGCAACCGATCTCCTGCTGGTTTCGAGGTCGGTTTTGCATTATAAGCAATCAATCTAATCTCAAGTTGCTGGGACTGGGGGAGCGACCGACAATGGAGGTTTCTGTGGTTGAGACTGTTTAAACTACCTAAATGTCTTCACAAGCAATTGTTTGTTATGTGCCACACAGGGTTTGCCAATTGATTGGTCTGTTTGAGTGGGTCTCCTGTAAATTGAGGTTCATAGGGCTCATATGGATATATTGTGCATCAAATAGGCTTCTAGATTTGTTACCTGACTGTTTTCTGATCAATTGGGGCTAAAACTCAGTTGCTTGAGGTTCCATAACTTTCAGTTTGGTTTTTAAATCTCACATTTTCAATCATTGCATTTGGAGTTTCCATATTTGGGGTTGCTAAAGTTATTCCAAGTTGATTAGAAGATTGTGTCTTTTGCTTGTTGAATTGACTAAACGTTTTATTTGACATTTTGAGACAGCTTCCAGAGTTCTGCTCAAGGGATAGCTCCCTAATCGTTAAGGAGATATTTGGGGTTATAGAGTAGGCCTCTTCCCTTACACTATTTCTTAAAAAAAGGTGATGGGGTTTTCACTTCTGAATTTATTGATTTTGCAATCCGTTGTGTTGTTTTCAGTGAAGATGTAGATACCCTTCGGATACATACTTTCTCTGAGGCTGGAGACATGGATTCGATTCAGAAAATGGTGGATGGATTAGATGCAGGAGACACCAGTGAGGGAGAATCTAATGGTTCTAAGAATGACGCATCAGGTGCTTAGGATTCTTGCGGAGGGATAAGTGTAAGACTATAGGGTCTAGCCCTACAGAAAAGTCCAATTTTTGTTTGAAAAATTCTTCATATCTATTTCTAAGATAGATAGAAGTGAGAGAGGAAAAGAAGTTTGACAAGGCCTATTTTCCGTTTCAATTTTGCAATACTGTGTTACTCTTTTGTTATCCCCTTTATACATAAATTTTTGCTAAGAATTATTTGCTAATCTAGGCGATGAATGGGTTGATTATTCTCCTAAAATGGTTGCCATGGACATTTAAATTACGTTGGGGTAATGTGGATAACTGGCCTTTCCAGTTCAGCAAGTGGCAAAATGAAGCATTGAAAAATTCTGAACTAATTAATATGTGGTTACATATGCACTATTATTGAGATATCCATATGGTTGAAATCATTGTTGGAAAACCAGGGTTTCTGAATCACCCTCCCAAAACTTGGTGACTCAGTGCGAATCAGACCTGGTCAGGGCGAGTCGTGTTGTGGTTTAATCGATCCATCTTTGATTCTCCTTTCACCCTCTATCCCCCTTTACTCCAGGTTTGATTCTCTCTGTCTATCAATCCATCTTTTCTAATCGCTCTTTTCTTTGGATCTACAAAACTACAAATCCAAAAATCTCTGCTCCTTTACAAACGCTCTCTTAATTGCTTGAATTGCTGTCAGATCTTCGAGCAAACCATAACTAAGGCCTTTCGATCTCCACCTTTGTTTTCTCTCTCATGATCTATCCCTCCAACTTTGTCTGCTATGTAGTTCTCTCTTCATTGACTGTTTTTGGAACTTGGAAGGTGAACAATGGTGGTGGATGAGGTGAACTAACTGATGAATTTGTGTGGCCATGGATCTAGTGAAATGAGCAGCTACAATTTTGTGACTGATGAAAGGTTATTAGGTTTCAATCATGGCGCAGGAGGCTACTCATAGCTAAATGACCCCTTACAATAACATGTAGGGTTTCTTTGAACTTCTTCATTGTGCCAGCTGCATTATAAAAAAGGGGTTGAAGAAAGCTGGTGCATCGGAGCTAGGGGTTGAAGTCTAAATACTCTGTAGATCTTACGCCTGTTAAATGGTTCGGTTCGATTTGAGAAGAGTTCATTTAAAATCGAAACTGTTTATTAAAAAGTTCGATTTTTGTTTTCAAAAGGTTTGAATGTCACTTAATTTTTTAGTGGAATTTATTTATTTTTACCATAATTGTTTATTCTAACCATGGATGACTTACTTACCATGTATAAGGGAGAATGTTTTCTGTGTGGGATGTAGGGGCCACTCCCACGCACAACAGGGGCCGGAATGACTGCCATGCCCCCCAAGTATGACGGAAATTCCACCCCCTTTTGTGCCACCACGTGTGCTGTCATTGGCTGGTGCGCGTGGCGTGACCCCTGTGTCCCACCTAGAAAACAACGTCCCATATACTAATTGGTTAAACGGTTTGATTCGGTTTAAATCGTTCAAATAATTGATCTCAATTTTGGTGTAAATGGTTCGGTTTGATTTCTGTTTGGTATTGACACCCTTAGCCCTTATAAATCTAACCCAACTCCTCTACGTTTATCCTCTTTTTGTCTCATGCCTGTTACCTCTACCTCCTTTGTTTTGTTCTCCAACCAATTTCTTCTTTTTCTTCTAACTTTAATCCCTCCCCCCCCCCCCCCTCTTTTTTTTTCTCTTCTAGATTTTGGAAAAATTTCAGTGCAATTTTTTTCTCGATGATTTATTCTTCGTCAGTGCAATTTTTTCATATTTTTGTTCTTCTCCACCTCCTTTGTGGAGGATTCTAAAGTCTTGGAAAGGATAATTTTCCTCTTGGAGAAGTCTTGAAACCTCTCCCTTTTCTTAGCTATGTACATGGTTTTTCTAGAAGCTCCTCTAGAATTTTCTTTGCTACCAAAGGTTCTAGAAAGTCTAAAGTCCTCTAAATGTGGGATCATTATCAGCTCCATTTCTCTGCTCGGTCCATTTCCCTAAGTTTCTCTAATAGGGGGCTGAAATGACCACCCTACACCCTACTCGAACACACAGCCTGGATGGGGTTCACTCCCCCCAATTAGAGGAACTTGGGGACATGGACCGGGTAGGAATGGAGTAGATAATTTTCCTCTAATTGTGTGGATAGATTTAGATCTATGGTCTTCCTTAGTTCAATTGTTCATGTCCATGGGTCTGAAGCTCTTCTTTATTGCACAAGACTTCAACTGTGAATTGGTGATGAATATTTTTTTCGAAAGCTGACTCACTATCAAGGTTCTAAAACTCGGGTTTCGACTAGGTTTCGATCAGTTAGAAAACGAGTTCGTCTCGGTTTCGACCATATCTCTGTTGAAACTTGGGACTTTCTCCAGGCTAACTCGAATTTTGGTTTCGAGGCCCAGAAGTTGTTTTTCTTTGCCTTGATTCTTGTTATGCTGCCTATTCTTGACACTTTAAACTCAATCCATGCATTAATTTCACATAGAGAACACTAAAAATATTACTTGTGGTTTTGATCCAAGTTTGATACTGTATATTGTTCTTGGACATAGTATCAAATAAGGTTTGACCGGAACATAATTTCTTCAATATAAATGAGATTTAAGTAATCTCGGATTTGTTAGAAAGCTTTGTTTTGATAGCTTTCCAATAAGTCCAAAATTGCTTAAATCTGATTTATATTGATGGAGTTATGTACCAATCAAACTTAATTTGGTGTGCGCGAATGCTGTTGAAATCGCTCTGAATGAAAATATTCTTTTGGACATCAAAACAAATGAATATTTTACCGCACTTTTGGTGTTTAGTAATGTTTTATCATATTAAGATTTGTGGAATTTTTAGATTTGAGAAAAACCACAGCATTAGAAAGTTAAAAATTGCACCTACCGTCGAAAATTCAGTTTTTGTTCTTGAATTGGGGGGGTTGATTTTGTTTGCTTTTGGAATTTTATTTTTTAACTATTTTTATTGGATTCAAATAGATGGTATTTGCTTATGTATGAATAATATCTTAAGTAAACGAAATACAAATACAAAAACATTTACTTAAATGATGGTTTCTGATAAATTTCTGGCATAAATATTTGTATGTCCTAGTTTCAAGCCAAGTTTCCCCTAGTTTCGATGGGCATATGTGTATAAACCACCGAAATATGGTCGAAACCACCAGAAACTGGTCGAAACCATCGAAACCCGATTGAATCCAGAGATTTTATAAAATCCCCCTTCAACTCGTCTCAAAAACCTGAAAAATCGAGTTAACTCGGTGGTTTTGACAGGTTTCGATCGAAATTTTGTTCCATGCTCACCATAGATCCCATTGACTCAATTGCCAATATCCTGGTTCGTAAAATGGTCTCTCCTTAAAGTTTCGTCTACCTAACATTTCCTTAGGCTATGTTTTGAAATGCAAAAAATGGATAGAAAAGAAAAGTAAAGGAAAGAAAAGAAAAATATATTAAAACAAAATTGTTGATGAAAATAATGATAAGTTTATGCCTTTCTTTTTTCTTTTTTAAAATATTTCAAATTTTTTCTTTAAATAAAAAATATATTTCATGTTTAATTCTTTTTTAGTTTTTGAATATAATTTTAGCAAAAGGTTTTGTGCACAATCGTACATTATGCACGGATTTATCCCCCTCTCACAAAAAGGGGTCGCAAAGACAAACCTTCGTATTTGACGTATCATAGTTCCCACCCCTCTCATGTGAGTGTGCCTCCCCTAAAAACAACAACAACAACAACAAGGGAGCTTAAGGTTCCATTAAAAGAAGAAAAAAGAGCCTTTTAAGGTAAAGGTGGGAGAGTCGATCTCAATAGGGCTGCAACAGAGTTGGGTTGTTCCACTCTTTTTAAAACCCCACCCCAACCCTGAGTCCTTTTATTTGAGTCTAAGCTTTGCTCGACCCCGACTTAGGGCTTGAAAAATCCAACCTTAACTTGCCTCAGGGTCGGCTTGGGCTGACCTTGATTGGTCTTGACCATGGAGAGGGGAGGGGAGATGCAAAGGTTGGGCCAAGTTGGGGAGAAGAAGAAGAAGGTAGGCCAAGCTGGACCGTAAGAAGAAGAAGAAGAAGAAGAACGGGTTGGGCTAAGTTGATTCGGGCTTAATCCAAAACCTCAACCCTCGTCCGACCCAACATTAACTTAGGGCCAGAAATTCCCACACTTGACCCATCCTCAGGGCCTGGGTTTCTCAGCCCAGGCCCTGTTCGGGCTCAGAGGCAACAGGGCAAACTTGCACCCCTAGATCCCAAGACCTTGACACAAGCAACTCAGGCCGTTACGGGCTGGTCTGGTCGCACTGGGCGGACCTTCTAATTCCCCAATATCATCCTGGCCGCACTGAGTCTGAAACTCGAGGAACTTCAACGTCGTAGCTCCCTTACTTCCTCAATCCAATAATCAATCTCCCTCCCAAGTCTCATATAATTTCGAAGATCATTCCCGTCTCTGCTTCGCTAATTCAGTGCTGCGGCTGCTGCCTCTCACGCAGTCCCACTCTCGGTTTTACTTCGCTCTGGAACTTGCGATACGACCTCAACTCTGCAGCCCTACTCCCGCGCTCTGGCTTCACTTCACGTTGATCCTCTACGGAATTCGACCTAAGGTTTGCTCGCTTGCACACACTCTCGATTTTCCAATCAACAAAATTGAGATGTTTGGTTAATTGAAAGAGATTTTCGCCTTGTTCAAACCCATGTTCCCTTTGGCACGTCAATAACCCAATAGACGTCGTGGAATTGTGAGAAGATCTGTTTTTTTTTTCAAGTTAAAGGACTTCCATGATGATTGATGATACTACAGTCAGATTAATCTGAAGAAAATATTGTTCACTAACAGATTTTCTCGAGTAAATACTGGTTTAGCGAAATTGTTTTTATTTATCTGGACTTTAAAAAAACCAAATTTCTTAAATCAAATCTACTCCACGTCTCAAGCCCATTTCGTTATTACATTCCTTTGATCGGCATCGTAATCTGTTCCACACCTCCACCCATTCTTTTAATTCTATCTTTCCTACATCCTCATCACTTCATGAAATATCCAGCTCCAACTATATTCAACTATTCTCTCTCCTCTCTTCCTGTATTCTCTCCCTGCTTGGAGGTTTAGGACTGGAGGCCATGTTCTTAATTTATGTCTTCCATTGGATCTGGGGGGAGCACATTACTGAAAGTTAAGCCATGTTTCTGCTTAGGTGACCCAAGCATATTGAGAAAATTCTTCCCTTGTTTGTCTTTATTTTTTCAATTTGAAATCCTAGGATATATTCACTCACAACAGCCACAAAACTGGGGATTTGATGTAAAAAAAAAAGAATAAAAAAAAGGGAGGGGGGGGGAGGGGGTTGTGTGTGTGGAATTTGGTGATGAATTGGGCCATCTTCCTAGCTGCTGATATATAATTTTGTGTTGAACAATGTAGTTAATGGAAACAAAATCTTCTATCAGCAGCTCAGTTTTCTCTGGAAGTTGGAATTCATGTGATTTTCTAGTTTTTTCTGTTGTAATATGTATTAGTTAGTCATCGATCTGTAACTTGAACTTGCTTTTTGTGACGATCGATGGTGTTCTCTGTAGCCACTTTCGTTGTTTGACTTTTCTGTTTCCAAAATTTTACCTCTTTTCTTCTCCCCACATCCCAAACTGAATAATATGCAAACTTTAACTTTTTGCCAGTCCTGGACCCTAGAGCATCCATGGATATGAAAAACGAACACTTTAGCTTTTTTATTTCTAGGTTACTTTGTTCCTTTGGTTTTTGTACTGGAGGTAAACAATACTAACTGTTCAGTGGAAGTACAGAAGGATCAAAGGAACTTTGTCTTTTGAACCATAAAAATACTGGGATTTGTTTTGGTTCTGTTCCACACAGCTTGTTGTCTTGGACTTTGATACATGGTTGTTGAGGTTTCAGGGATGGCTGGTAGGGAAGTTCGAGAATACACCAACCTCACCGACCCAAAAGGTATGTTCCATGGTTAACTTGTTAAATATTTTTTTCTCGGTAATATATGCAGTTTTGTTTATATGCTTTTCTTCTCTAATTTATTTTGTTCTTGTCCTGCTTCAATTTTTACATATTTTATATTTTTAAAATTTTTTAATGTTTATGCTTGTCCTTTGGGTTCTCCATTAATAAGAGATATGGTTCCTGGTTGCATTAGTTTCGTAGATAAGGAATTATGAGATGGAAGCTTTTGCTTTTCCCCTTTCATCTGAGTGCCTTTATTAATTTTTCATTTTGAGTATTTTGTTTCTATAGACAGGAAATTGGGGAAAGGAAAGGATAAGATTGATGACGAAGATGTCACTTTCCAGCGGATGGTGGCAAAGGTTAGCGAATCGAACCTTCTATCTGTTTTTTTAATTTATTTGCTTTTTATTGGATGGTATTATTAGGATGCTTCTTTTTGGCCTCCATGTTGAATGAAGAAAGAGAAAGGGTCTCTCTGCTTATCTTGAAAATCTTATCTTCTTGTTTGATTGAAATGAAGGAGTTTCAGGGGGATGATTAGAATCCTAGTTGAATGAAATGATAAGTTCTTCATAGAATTTGAAAGCATAAGATCATCACAGGAATGCATAGAAATGCTTTCATATCATGCAATCCTTAATTGTCACATATCCCACCTCCCTCCCCAAGTGAGCTGTCATGAATCCATTTTAGACTTTGAAGCTGTGAATTCAAATGCATGAAAAATAAAAAATATCTAATGATTTCCAGATGCCCATAAAGTCTATACCTTGTGACTGTATTTTGATGAGTAGTCTTAGGTATTTTGATAACCACATCATTTTTGTTGAACAGGAACATAATTTTTCCACTTGCTTTAAAATTGTGGTATCTCAACAAAGAGTAAATAAAAAAATTCAATTAGAGAGAATACTGAGTAGTTATATAGTTCATCTGTTGGTTTTGAGAAAGGTCCTGCTGGGCCATTTTCTTGGTAATAGATGATTTCAGCTGAATAATATAACAATGCTTCCACTGAGTTATAGGCCATTGAATGTGTACAAGTATATTAGTAAAGACTGTTTCAGATACAATGTCCAGTTTCATCTTATCCTCCACCTAACTAGACCTTGATGCAGGCATTAGAGGTCTAGGTAGGAAAAATGATTGACTTAAGATATATTTTAACAATAGTGAATAGGCAAACCATGCATTTGGCTGCGCAAAGCTTTAGAACTATTTAACATTCAGATTTGAGAAGGGATGAAAGTGACAGCATGCTCCCATGTCCTTGCTGGGTGGGTATCAAGGATATCTTCATTGCAGGTACAATAGAGTTTCTAATGATTGTGCATGGATAGTTTTGGTGGGTGCACAAGAAAATTTTGAAGGATTCTTTCTGGTGACGATGAATAGTATATTGGAACTGAGAAATTTCTTATCTTTGCTTAGAAGGTATAAACTTTAGTTGTCAAGGCATCTTCTAAGCATCGTCTAGGCATCCAAGCTCTTTCTTGGGTCCAAGGCGACAACATGTTTGGTTGACACGTCACTGGTTTACGTTGATTGATGTTTATTGCTTTGTTTTTTAATGAATATGCTTATATTATATCCCAAAGCATATGTTGACTTTCTCATATTTGGCCATTACTAGCATAATTATATCATATTGCGTTGATATGGCTTCTATGTTGCATATAAACATAATTATATAAAATTATCATTGATATGTTACATATACCCATTAATGCATGCCTAGGAAGGTGCCTTGTGTAAGTGCCCCTCCAACGCCTTGGGTCGCCTAGTCACCTTAACAACTATGCTTCTTCTGTATCTAGACCAGTGAAGAAGCTGCCTTGCGTTTGTACGACTAGAACACTAATGGTCATGGTCGTCAACAGAATGTGTGAGGAAACATTCACAAACATTCCAAAACAGCCTAAACTGATCAACCAACCCTGCATTAGTAACCCCCTAAGCCCATTCAGGGCAGAAAAACTAAGTGAGTATGCTGACAAGCAAATATTAGATCTAGGCACTAATCTTCTGGTTATGAGAACAGAGGCCCATGCAGAAAATGATCTATTAGCACTTGGGGTTCATGCCATCCCCCACTATCCCATGTAGAAGGTCTAATTCTTTTATCGAATTCAGTGTTGGTTTCTGTTGTTTTGAAACTGGTGATCCTCTTCTATATCTTCTATGTTATCTGCCTTTTAAGTGGTACACGCCATTTCTCATCAAGGTTTGAACCGGTTCGAACCAAGATGAGCTTGAGCTTGTCAGGATTCAGCTTTTGGTGGTGGCACTCATAGGAAAGAAAGATAGTAACAATATGAATGTATGAGGATTGGTTCTTGAGATTTTGAAGGTTAGGGCTAATAAATGATGGATTACAAACATCCCTCTGGTGGCTGGAAACGAAAAATAGAAAAGATCAGGGGCTGAATGTAAAAAAAAATGTTGGTTAGGAGGTCTTTAGAATTCACAATTTTTTTTTTCTTTTGATTTACTGACTCTATGTCTACCCGGTGTAGATGCTAACAATCATGTGAGATATACTGGTTGGAATTAAGAATCCATTGGTATGTCTCAGTTTTAATAGAGAAAGTAAATGATGTTCTATTCTAACTGGTTGGTGTTTGTTGGCCTGAGTCACCTGAGGATATATTGTTTGAACATCTTTCTGGAGCTTCCTACAATTTGGTTAACTGTGTTATCATGTGGATTTTGATCCTCAATCAGAGAAGGCATCCCTTCCTCCTTTTGATCCTCTACTTACTTCCAAGGCAGAGTGGTCTTGGTTCAGGATTCTATGGTCCCTAGGAAGACCTATCAAGCTAATTCCTCCATCAATATAAACAGTTACAATATAAAAATGCAAAATCCATGGTATCTCTCTGTTTTAATAGAGAAAGTAATGATGTTCTATTCCAACTGGTTGGTGTTTGTTGGCCTGAGTCGTCTGACGATATATTGTTTGAACATCTTTCTGGAGGTTCCTACAATTTTGTTAACTGTGTTATCATTTGCATTTAGTTATGAGAAAATGCATTCTAAACCTGAAAGCCTTGCACATAGTTTTTCTTTTTCGGGCAATCTACTTCTAGTTTGCATTTTTATATTGCTACTGTTTAGATTGATGGAGGAATTAGCTTGATAGGTCTTCCTAGGGACCAAAGAATCCTGAACCAAGATCACTCTGCCTTGGAAGTAAGTAGAGGATCAAAAGAGGAAGGGATGCCTTCTCTGATAGTAGATTGTTTGAGAGTGATATACATGTCTCTTGTTTTCTATTCTTAGGATATTTGTGATTTTATCCTTTTCTTTTGGGCCCTCTGAAGGGAGTGTTCTGATAACATGCCCCGGCAGGGATCTTGGCTTTTTGTACCGGGTGGTTGATGCAAGCAGATGCAGGAGGTTGCTGGAGAACGGGGAGGTTACCTTCATGGGAGAGGGGGTACTGCCTTTCTCTCAAGACAAAAAAAAGAGTGGCACTTGTTACTTTACCAATATTCTGAATTTCTGTTATACTTACTGGTGCAGCTTTGGACAGTGATGATTTGCTCTATCTGAAGGAACAGATGGAAGCTGAGGAGGATGCTGAGCGTCTTCTTCGCCGCACTGAGAAGCGGGCATTTGCAGCCTTTAAAATATCCTCGGGGACCATGTATTTCAAGTTGGAATGTCGCACTAAAGCAGGGGATGTGTTAAAATAAATGAAATTATATTATGTGCGAGTGGGATAACTTTATAGATCATCTAGCCATGATAACTCCTGGTTGGATGGTACTTACATTTTGAATTATAGGCCTATTCTTATTATTATTATTATTTACCAGTTGTATATTATATTTTTTAGGATGATACAAATCAGTGCAATTTAGATTTGTCCTAGATTATCACCCATATACAGTTATTCTTTCTATTATTACTACTTTTCTTTGCTTAATTTCTGATTGTAGATACTTGTCATGATGTCTAAAAAAGGGCGCATTATTTGGTTGTTAGGGACATCCATTCTGGTTAAATTGTCACTCAGGATTCTCTCTTTATTTTTTTGGTACAATCCTGGAAATGGTGGGGTCTAAAATCGAAGTGACAGCTCTTCCTAGTCTTGAAAGGAAATATTCCTTATTTTATCATCTTTCTGAATTCATCTTGTTTTTCCTTAATCACTGGATACAAAGCTGCAAGTTTAGCAGATTCTTCACCTGCCTCTGTACCTTTGCCACTGCGTGTAGAGCCCAAGCCGAAGAGTGGGATCAGGTAAAACTTTCCTGTTGTTTACTCTGCATACTTGTAATATTCTTTTCTGGGACTGACTTTGGTTTTATCCACTTATTGATGAAAACAAAGGCAACAAGATCTTCTAAAGAACATTGTGGAGATCAGACCGAAGCGACACAGAGTATCAAGTGAGTCAAGCCCTAACAGTGGAAATCAATCTGCCACAGTTAATGTGGCCTTGACTTCAACGAATGGGAAAAAGGAATCAATTCCAGATAAAATGCTTCTTCCATCAAGGCCAAGCAAAGGAGAAGTAGTGGATACCAAACCAGAGAATTCTGTTAACAGCTTACTGGGTTTAGCTTATGAAACTTCCGATGAAGAGGAAGTATGAGTAGGGAACATATGGATCTATACTGTTGCAACTTTGTGTCTTTAATCTTTGTTTGTTGTAGTTTCAATGTTTATAACATACCGTTTCTTAGAGAGCCAGCTTATCTGAGTATTTTTATCAGCACACTTATTTGAGGCAAGACTGAAGGTTCTAAGAATATGTTCACATTGACCTTTTTTTCCCTCTTCTTTTGGATGGAGGGGGGGATTTGGTACTCACATGGAAAAAATTAACAGAAGGGAAAAAGAACGCCGCCTGGTCGTCTGGTTCCTATGCCTAGACACAGGAACACATGAAATTACAATACAGCCCCAGCGAAATAAAAAATTCCATCCAGATTCCAGACATCGCCCTGCATGCACTCATTGGTCCCCCACGCTGTGGCAGGGGCTACATGACCAGGCAGTGATCTCTTGCCCTTCACAAAAGAGAATACAATAATAATGGTAATAGTTTTTATTTTTTGAAAAGGAAAACCGACTGTTAAGCCTCAGTGGGCACCCCAAACTATACCTATTAGAGCATGGGGCAGAACTATTTACCAACCATTTAATTCCTATTTAAGTAAGAATTTTCCACTCCTAGCCAATGGACACATCTAAAAATCTGCAAATGAAGTTCTTCCAAGAGGTATTTTCAAGATAGCCTTAATCAACAAACAAGGGAATATCGACCTAATTTAGGGAACATTCCAACAGCCATTCATTAAATCACTAACATGAGATAAAGAAGGAATGAGAGTGATGGACTCTGAGGCTCTAAAATTATCAAGATTGGGGATCCAGGTGTCAGTTCATAAAGAGATAGACCTTCCATCACCCACATGCCAACCCACTTTAAGAATTCAACCGTCCACCCAACACATGAAAGGATAAAAAGACGTTACTACCCATGTTTTTACGGTTGGATTTTTAAGTGTGGTGCACTTCTTGAGAGGATGAAAATCCCTTTAACAATACTATTCCAAATTGGTGAACCTTTTTACGTAAAACATCATCGTCTAATAAGGATTTATGGGGGAAATATTTAGACTTTAAGACCTTTGTCCATACTTCATTTGATTCAGTAAGAAGCCTCCAAGCTAATTTAAGTAGAAGAGATTTGTTAAGCAAACTACTCAAACGAAATCCTAACCTACCCATACATTTAGGCTTACATACAATAGCCCAAGATAGTGTTGAGGTTGAAAACAACCTTCTTTTTGTGATATGATCAATGCACGAAAACGGTATGCGCAAGATCACCAAGAACAAACAAAAGAAAAGAAAAAGAAAATAATCACACAAGAGACAAGAGATTTACGTGGTTTGGCAATACCGCCTATATCCCCGGAGTGATCGATCTTCCATTAAGAACAAGAGAAGAAAAACAATAGTACAACCTTTGCGATTTGATAGCCAAACCCAAGTCCCTTGTACACCCTTTCTCACTTGAACACTCACTCACCTCCTCTCTCCCTTAGTGTCTCTACACATTGTTTTCCCTCCTCACTTTATTCTTCTTGGTATTTTCTTTCTCCTTAGAGAAAATCTACGAATACTCTCTCCTCTAACTTGTTGGAGAAGATTTGGCTTTCTCTCTCCTTAGAGAAAGCTCACTCACACTTCTTTCAAAGCGACTCTTGAAAGACTCCACCAAACATAATATCTCACCAAAACCACTTCCACTTTTTTGGAAGTTCCAACATTGTTGAAGACTCAATTCTCCAATTTACAAGAAAACTTCACCTTCTTGGAAAACTCCAACACTTGAAGAATCTTCACCTCACATTCAAATGGATGACAAAAAACTAGACCATTGAACCAACCCATCAACCGGTCTAGATAAAAGCCAACAAAAAAATCCAACAATCTCCACCTTGGCTTTTATCATAGCCACTTGGAGACATGTTGAACATGAATTCACTTCTCAATATTATAAACAAAAGAAAGCTTGCACATGTTCCTTCCAACTTGTGCACTACGTTTCCAATCACTCATTGTGGTTATGGAGTACCGTCAACCATTGTACTCCCCAACAATCGATACAACCCTTTACATTCTTCATCTTTCATCATGACTAGACCTTCACGTGAGACCTTCATTGATCTACCTGCAAATAAAATCTTAAAACCCTTGGAATCCAATCGACTAATTGAAATTAGATTCCTACGTATTTTTGAAATATACTTAACATCACTAAGAGTGCGGACTGCTCCATCAAACATTTTTATCTTCACCATCCCAACACCCTTGATATGACAAGTAGAACCATCACCAAGTAACATAGTCCCTTTGGTCTCTTGAAACTTATTAAAAAGTTCTCCATTAGAGCAAACATGAAAAGTACTTCTAGAATCTAAAATCCATTCATCACAATAAATAATGTTCATACCTTTGAAAGAATGTATTTTCTTCTCTCCTTGGTTCAGGCACTCCCTCTCCATGTGCACAAATATTTTGCACTTGTAGCAACACATGTGTTTCTTGTTCACCTTCGGTCTCGAACTATGCTTGTCACCGGCTATGACAAGGATCTCATCACCACTAAAATAAGAACAAGTTTCAGTCATACTTGTTCGATTTGTATCATCACGAGTCCTCTCCTCCTTTCCTTTTTCTTCCAAATATTTTTTTCTTTCCAGACAATCCCTTTTTATGTGTCCTACCTTATTACCCCAAAAACATATGATCTCATTAGTATTTATGCTTCTTGACTTGGTTGATTTGTATCATCATGTGTCCTTTCTTTGCAAATCCTCTGTTATTGTTCATTCCCTTTGGGTGATTACCATCAACATTCATCGCCAATGCTTATGATTATGAACCATTATTGGGCCTCATGAACATCTCTGTATCCAGAAGAGTTGCAGTAACTTCATCAATCATTGATGTGTCATTTCCAACAAAAAGTGTAGTGACAAAAGTATCAACAATTGGAAGAGAGGACAATAGAAGTAAGACCTTGTCCTCCTTTTCTATTTTCAACCCTAAACTCATCAACTGAGTGACAATCTTGTTAACCACATTGATATGATCAACAATATTTGATTCATCCTCCATTCTTAGTTGATGCAATTTCTTTTTAAGAAATAATTTATTTGTGAGGGACTTCGACATATACAATTGCTCTAAATTTTTTCACATCTTAGTAGCAGAGGTTTCATTCAAAACACTATATTTTATCTTATTTGTGAGACACAAGCGAATGCTTCTTACCGTTTTCAATTCCATCTCTTTTCAGTCCTCAATTGAGTTCCTTTCTGGCTTCTCTCCAATCAACGGTTTAATTAAGTCTTGTTGCACCAAGATGTCTTTGACTGTGCTCTGCCACAAACCAAAACTATTCTTGCCATCAAATTTCTCCATCTCAAACTTTGTTGATCCCACCATCTTGTTGATCTCAAATCAATATTCTTGAAATACCGTATGTGCACACCATCTACCAATACTGTTAACCTCAAACTTGGTCACCAATCATCGGCTCTGAAACCACTTATTGGGACTGAAAACAACTTTCTTGCGATGTGATCAATGCAAGGAAACAGTATGCGCAAGATCAACAAGAACAAACAAAAGAAAAGAAAAGAAAAAGAAAACAATCACATGAGAGACAAGAGATTTACTTGGTTCGGCAATACTGCCTACATCCACGAAGAGATTGATCTTCCACTACGAACAAGAGAAGAAAAATAATAGTATAATCCTTGAGATTTGATACCCAAACCCTAATCCCTTGCACACCCTTTCTCACTTGGACACTCACCCACCTCGTCTTTCTCTCTCACTCTTTCTCCCTTAGTGTCTCTACACCTTTGTTTTCCTTCCTCACTTTATTCTTCTTGGTATTTTCTCTCTCCTTAGAGAAAATCCATTAATTTTCTCTCTTCTAACTTGTTGGAGAAGATTTCTCCTTAGAAAAAGCTCACTTACACTTCTTCCAAAGAGACTCTTGGAAGATTCCACCAAGCATAATATCTTCAACCACCAAACCACTTCCACTTTCTTGGAAGTTCCAATATTGTTGAAGACTCAACTCTTCTATTTACTAGAAGACTCCACCTCTTGAAGACTTCATTTTCTTGAAAAACTCCAACACTTGAAGAATCTTCACCTCACATTCAAATGGATGACCAAAAATTAGACCATTAAACCAACCCATCAACCGGACTAGATAAAAGTCAACCAAAAAAATCCAATAGATAGATGCCACCATTTTCAACTCCCATACTCATTGTCTTTCCAAAACGTAGAGTAAATACAATTAAGAACCTTAGAGATTTTTGGAGAATTTATTGACATAAAAAATATTTAATAAACACAGAGCGACTAGCTTGAATAAAAAATGGTTATTTTTCACAAACCAAACTTAGACTTAACTCTCTTAATCAGATGATGCCAAGCCAAGACTTTATTCGTTGTTAAGGCAACAAAAGTGTCTAGATATAACACATCCTACTTAAGAGTATGAACCCCTAATCTATTAAACACAAACCTTGCATAGCAAAAGAAATAGACCCACCAATTAATTCCTTACTTTTTGCAAAATTTATCTGCTAACCGGACAAGTCCTGAGAGAGATTAAGAATAGGGTTTATCAAAATCGAGAAAGATCAAGAATAGCCTAAATATTCATTACATCCACTTTAGAAGCACGACAAAATAAGAAAGTCTCATCGACAAATCCTATTCTTAATCTCTTTCATGGTAGTGCACCGCACACGCCCAAGTAGTGTTCTTTTTCCCACATTTATTAATTTCAAAAACCCTAAACAAGTATGGGTCTAAGAGGGCAACCTTGCCACAAACCCCTAGAATGCTCAAGCAACTCGAAGAAATTACCTTCCAACTTTGTAGAATAAGTACATAATACCATCAGTTAGCAAACTATATTACACCACCTTTGACTAAAGACTAAAAATTCAAACACAGCTCAGACATAACCCCACTCCACCCTATTATACGCCTTAGACATATCTAATTTGAGGGTCAAACTCCTACCCTTATGCTTAGAAACACAAAAAAAACAAAAATTTTCTTGAGCCACAACAATGTTATTAGTTATTTGTTTCCTATTGACAAAAACCGTTTGAAAAGGAGAAATAAAAACGAGACAAAAGAGGCTTATTTCTATTAACCAACAATTTAACAATAATTTTGTAATTCACAATACATAAGTTAATTGGCCTAAAATCCTCTACATGACAATCCTTCTCTTTCTTTGGGACAACAGTAATTAGGGTATGATTAGTTCCAAGGGAAATATAAATTTCAAAGAACTCAAGCACAAACTTAATAACATCCATTTTAATCACATCCCAACATTGATGATAAACATAGTTGATACCCTATCACAACCATGGGGCTTATAAGCCCTTCGGCTAAACACCACTTATTTGATTTCTTCTTTTGTTGGGGGAGCAATCATTGCATTATTCTTATTTTCAGTTTTAAAAGGTTCAATCAAAGGATGGATCCAACAGATTGGAAGTAGTGTAGATGTTATTAAAATGAACAACAAATAACGAGTCCTCAAAAAGGACATCATATTCTTTATTACCATTATTATCATAAGGGAACGAGAATGTTGCTTGGTCGTGTGGCCCCTATGTGTGAAATTACCACCCCCTATGAAATAAAAAATCTCATCAATGTTGATGCTTCTGCGTGCGTGCTCTCATTGGCCTCATGTTGGTGCATGGGCTATATGACCATACAACGATCTCTTGCCCTTATCATAAATAAAAGCAATAGATTGTTTTCTAAGCGAGCTTTTACCCATCACATGAAAATATTTGTATCCCTCTCAACTACATAAGAACATCTAGATTTCTACATCCAATAAAGTTCCTCAGCCTCCAGTAGCCAGATAGTTTTTAGTATCTGGCTATAAACTACAATTGCTTGGTCAGTTGGTTGGTGGCTTGCCGGTTGGAGTGCATGCCCCCCTTGGTAGTTGTAGGCTTCTGTTGGCTTGTCTTAGCCTTCCCTTTGTAGCTTAGATTAGGGTACTAACAGTTTTAAAGAAGTTCTTGACCTCTAGAGCCTGTACGCACATTGGCCAATGGGAGGGCATGCTCAAGCATCGCCTTGTGAAGGATTTCTGCCTTTTCATGGGGTAGCGCAGTATTTTCACACGCTTCTGTGTCTAGGCACAGAAGCCACACGACCACGTAGCATTCTCTTCCCTGATGCAACGACTATCGACACCTATTCTATTGTCTACTTATCCTTCAATAAGCATAGGTCTTTCATAGTTATAATGAGGCACTGGTCCACCATTGCTACTTTGTCTTCAAAAGCGTTCTTCACGGAATGCCAATTCCATAACCTGCAGTTGCATTCACCGTGTCTCCGAGTCTTACCTGTTTTTTCATTTCAATGTAAGATTTTGATAATGTAACCTTAGTCTCTTCTTCCAAATACCTGTTGCGGATGAAATTTAAAATTAGCAAAAACTGGTTCCTACACATCCATGGTAAAGAACTCATTCTCATATGTCTATCATTCTTTTGCCTTGTGGCTAGATGATATGGTTATTTTGAACCATTGGACAAAGATCAAATCCATATCGACTTGACCTCTTCGGTTTTCTTCAACTTCTTACACCTCTTATTGGGTGGCTCTTGTTCCAAATTTCGGTTATGTGCCTAATGGGGCCCACTCTAGTGTATGAACGCTAGATTGGGTCAGCCTAATATGGGATAGACTAAAGTAAAAGACTTGATTTAATGCGTTTCATCAGCTCTGGAGCTTTTGGAGTATTGGTCAAGTACCTAATATTTGATATCAGATTTACTCACCACGTCACGGGTTCAAGTCACGGAAAAGGCTACCTAAGAGAAGAGCTACCTGGAGTAGAGTGAAAGCCGTCATGAAAAGGCTACCTACCGCCAAACAAAAATCTTGGAGCAAAGTAAAACTACTTGAAAAGGGCCACCGAGGACGATGACTACGAAAGCATGGTGGTTTGTTATGTGCCTAATAGGGCCTACTCTAGTGTATGTGCTCTAGATTAGGCCAGCTTAGTATGTGATAGGTTAAATGGTTGATTTAACGCATTCCAACAACTCTGGAGCTTTTGGCGTATCAGTCAAGTACCTAACAATTTCACACTCAGAAGTTGACCAAAACTAACCATTTGTTGGAGACTTGAGTTGGTGCAACAAGAGAATCTCCATGACCAGAGAATCTCCATGACCAAGTGCAACAGAGGAGAAGAATCACTTTAACTTTTCGGACATCTAAGAGAATGTTAACTTATAGTCAATACATATGACAAGAGTGTATAAGCCCTCTGAAATAAAGTGACCCTGTGAAATAAAGCGACGTAAATGTTTTGCTTTCCCTTTATTTTCACTCTGTATCTGAATTGCATACACTTACACCCTGTGAAATAAATCTGTCTGAATTCAATGCAGCAAACAAAAGATCCTTTGAGCTAATGTCTTCAGGACTTGAATCAGCACTTAGATAACTGACACAGGGTTCATAAAAAATAAATAACATGAACAAGTACTAATAAATGCAAATCTTATATGACATCCACATAAAACTCCAAAAAACTGGCATGGTTCTAAAGTCCACGAAAGCAGAGTCAGATCAGCTTCCCCACTTCCATCAGAACCAACATTACATTTATCTGACTTCCAGAAATTACAAAATCCTTGATCAAATAGGGATAATCTGTAAACTTTCCACCTAAGTACTTCCACTTACAATGGGACTAATGTTCATATCAAAACCTTAAATACTGGATCGTAGTTGGTTGTGCACTTTTTGGCCTTGAGCACCACTTCAATTCATGAGTATTCTACAGAACTAGCACTAAGTTTCTACAAGCGACATCATTTCCACTCTTGTATAGGTTAAGCAAGCAACTGTCCACCACAACTGAAACACACCATTGAAAAAAGATATCAATTCAATAACAGTTCTACGACTTCTCCCAAACATTAAGGTAGTACAATTATCAAAATAAGAACAAGGAGGGCTAATGAAATATTCTCATAAATGAATTTCTTCCAAACATACTTCACACTACTTTGTTCTGATCTTCTGAACATAGTTCTTATGACCTTCATTTCCTTAAACTGAGATACCATCTACATTTTTCCTATGGTTATAGCCTTATAGGTTGAAGCTCCATTCTCTTGATGACTTTTCTAGCCAATAGTTTAGGCATACGATTGTCCAAGTTTATCTATAACCTCACAAAATCTAAAGTTTTTACTCCATCAACAACCTTATTACATGGTGCCCTACATGTTTTGTTTTGTGCTCAAACTTTGACTACTGTGTAATTATAAAGTAAAGATCTTAATAGAATCCTGGTGAAAAAAGTATATGAACTGATAAGAGTTACAGTGAAGAGAGAATCTCTTCATCCACCATTTTTGGTGGTTGGATGGGACTCCTAGTACAGTGCCAAGGGCATTTTTGACCTTCGTACAATAGGGGAAGAGGGAGTAAGTATAAAATCCCAGTGGAGTTCCATGGCACACACGACCAGCAAAGTATTCACATGTAGCAAGTCAATGGTTAGAGTCAGTTCAATTAAGCTAGCAATACTACAGCATTCAAAAGTGTATACACTTCAAAGTGGAATTATAGACCAAAATTATGTTCAAGTACCAGCAAACTCCAACTATGGCTGTCCTATGTTCTGTTCTGTACCGGGACTTTGAATCCATCTACTATGTCCATCAATAGTACAGTTCGTCACATTATATACTCCTCCTGAGAGAACTATTTTATTCTCTTTCAAGTGCACATGTAATTCATGAGAGGTGTTTACAGGTTGACCATTAAAACAAACAAATTTCTTAAAAAGGTTTGTGTCCATAAAGTGATGTGATAACATATACCATCTGAGGTCTTAGTTATCAACTTCTCCAATACCTTTCATACAATATTCGAGAAATGGATCTTTGTTTACATTTACGATTCTACCATAGTAAGCACAACTTCATGTCTTATGCTGGTTACCTTACATGATAAGATAATTGTTCTTGTTTGGTCCTCTAGCACTGTGAGATAAAACCTACACAAGTTCAACTCAACATTGCTTAGGAACAAGATATTGTCATCCATAGTTAAAACTTATAAAAAATGAAAGTAAAAAAATTCTGCTATCATTCATTAATAAAAGAAAAAAAAAAAAAGGAAGCAGATGTTTTATTTTCAATTATATGGGAGAAGTCTTCCCTCATTGTCTTAATGTTTTGGGGAGATTCATCTGCTGTGTCATGATGTGACATGCTAGCTCACATGTCTAAAAAGGCCCATCTGCTAACCAATCCCTACTTTAACTTTTCACTCTTGTTCCTAATGCTTTAATTCTCAGACATTGTGGAGATTTAATCACACCAGACCTTCTGGATTCTGCATAACCCAAATGTGCACGAATACGACCATTACCCTACTTTTGGATCTTTATAGAATTTCTTAGTGTTCAAAACTATAATACTAAAACCAGAACTGAGAAAGCTTGAATGATCTATTGTGATCACCCAGGCACCTTTATTTATAATGCTGGAATATAAAATTACATGACCAAAATACCCCTGCCTAGCCGATACAGCTAGGAAGTACATAAACAACTATAAAACATAATAATAAAGCACACAAAAGACCAGAATACCCCCACAGTATTCTGGTTTACATTATTCAACACTCCCCTCAAGTTGGAGCAAATATGTCGATCATGCCCAACTTGACTAGATTAGGGTGAAATAATTTTCCAGGAAGACCCTTGGTGAAGATATCGCAAGCTGATCCGAAGAAGTCACAAAGGGAATACAAATCTGCCCATCTTCTAATTTCTCTTTGATGAAATGCCTATCCACCTCAACATGTTTGGTATGGTCATGCTGCACCGGGTTGTGTGCTATCTCGATTGCAGCCTTGTTATCGCGAGACAAAGATCATAGGAAGGCGAATAGGGAGACCCAAGTCTTGTAGCAGCCCTTTAAGCCAAAGTAACTCACAAATTCCTTGTGCCATAGCTCGAATTCAGCTTCGGCACTAGAACGAGCAACTACATTCTGCTTCTTACGCCGTAACAAGATTTCCACCTACAAAAGAACAATATCCGAAATGGACTTTCGATCCGTTGAACAAGCCCAATCAAGCATCGGTGTATGCCTCTACCCGTAGGTGACCATGTGAGGACAAAAGAATGCCCTTTCCAGGAGCTGACTTCAAATAATGTAGAATACGAAGAACAGCCTCCATATGAGAAGTGTAGGGATCATGCATAAATTGACTCACGCACTTACAAGAACAAGCAATGTCCGGACGAGTGTGTGAAAGGTAAATCAGCTTCCCTACAAGTCTTTGGTACCGGCCTTTATCAACAGCTCACCACCATTTTCCTTGAGCCGAAAAGTGGGATCCATAGGAGTGTCTCAAGGTGGCAGAGCTAGCAACTGGTTTCAGCCAACAAGTCTAGGACATACTTTCTTTGGGAGAGAAATATGCCTTTTGCAGATCTGGCCACTTCAATCCCAAGAAAGTATCTTAATTTGCCTAGATCTTTAATCTCAAATTCCGGCCAAGGAAGGTCTTCAATTGTCCGATCTCATCACCATCATTGCCGAGAACCACTATATCATCAACGTAGACTATAAGAACAGTGAGTTTTTCACCAACCCTCTTGATGAAGAGTGTGTGATCAGCATTACTCGCTTATAGCCCACAGAAATCATGGCCTTGTGGAATCGACCAAACCAAGCCCGGGGTAAGCTGTTTAGCCCTATACGATGCACACTTCACCTGCACACTTTTCCTCTATTATCACAAGAGAACCCTGGTGGAATGTCCATGTATACCTCCTCCTCTAGTGCTCCATTCGGGAAGGCATTTTTAACATCTAGCTTGCAACTCCCAACCAAGGTTGATTGCACAAGATAACAACACACGAATCGTATTCAACTTTGCAACGGTGCAAAGGTCTCCGGTAGTCTATGCCGTATGTCCGAGTAAAACCCTTGGCAACGAGCCGTACCTTATATCTATCCACGGTGCCATCTACCCTGCTTCACCACAAACACCCATTTACATCCAACGGTTTTCTTCCCAGGTGGAAGAACAACAAGCTCCCATGTGCTATTTCTTTTCAAGGCTTCCATTTCTTCCATCATGGCTACCTTCCACTTTCCATCCGATAAAGCTTCCCGCCAATTATTAGGAACACGATGTAAGAAAGAGAAGTAACAAAAGCACGAAATGATGGGGAAAGGGAGTCATAAGAGACAACATGAGATATAGGATCTGAGTACAAGTCCCGACACCTTTCAAAGGGCAATAGGCAAGTCAGAGAAGGAACATTACCAGTGGAGAGGCAGGTTTTGGATCCAGGTTCGGCAATTGGATGGGTACAGGAGCAATGGATTAAACTCGATTATGTCTCCTTCCATAGGTCTTCATAGTGCTAGCATCAATCCTCCTTTGAAATTCACTAATGGTCCTCTGTATAGGAGTTTGGGCTTGAGGGTCCGCTCCCCAACAGGAACTCGATCCGACTGGAGTGGTCCGCTCCCCGAACAAGAACTTCTCCTCGACTCGGGGGAGGACCGAGAAGTAGGCTGAATGGACTCATTATAGACTGGAGTGGAGGAGGATGCTTACAGTCAACACATCTTCGCTAACACTCTCCCCGAAGAGGCGGGGACACATAGTAGGAGAGACGCTCATGAAACACAACATCCATCCGACAAAAGTTCGGCGGGATGGAGGGTGATAACATTTATACCCCTTCCGAGTGGCGAGTACCCCAAGAAAATGCACCGAAGACTACGGGTTCAAGCTTGCCTGGGGACCTGGTATCCGGGTATAGACAAGCGACCAAACACCTTAGGGGAACAATAAAGGAGGAAGAGCCAAGTAGTAGCTGAGCAGGGGTCTAGAGTGAAGGACCCGGATGGCAGCCTATTAATTCAATAGGCGGCGAGAAGCAGCATCCCCAATGAAGCGGGGACGTCCGGCAAGCAAAAGGGCACGAGCGACCTCTAAGAGGCGGCGGTTCTTCCTCTCAGCCACACCATTTTGGGGCTGGAGTATCAACACACTGGTCTCGATGGAGGATCCACAGGCGGCCAGGTATTTTGGCGACCTTCCATATACTCTCGCCCATTATCACTCTGTAAAATTTGAATAGTGGTATGAAATTGAGTTTGAACCAGTGGTGAAAGTGCTTGAAAACATGAGAAAACTTCACTTTTGTTGTGCATCGATAAACCCAAGTAAACCTAGAATAGCAATCAATAAAGGTGACATACCACCAATGACCGAAAGAGCAACTTTTCTACTAGGACCCCACACATCGGAATGAACAACATGAAATAAAGAAGATGACCTTTTATTAGAAATAGGATGGTTGGAACGTGTCTGTTTGGCAAGACACGAGGCTCACAAAAAGTCTTCTTTATTATAAGTTTTGCCTAATGCGGGAAATAAAGTAGATAAGGTTCCTAAAGGTGGATGTCCTAGTCTAGAGTGCCGTAAGTGTAATTCAGAGGAAAAGATCTTTCGTGAACAAAGCCTAGAAGGTAAAGCCTGTGTAGATGTAGGATCTCCATCAAGCAAGTACAATCCGCCGTGCACTTTACCCGATCCAATCGTCTTCTCTCGAGTCCATTCTCGAAAAACACAATGAGTAGGAAAGAATGTCACTTGCGGTTTAAAGATTTAGTAATACTACTAATGGAGAGAAGGTTAGTAGTAAACTTGGGAATATGTAACCACGAAGATAAAGTCAATGAAGGAGAACAACCAATGGAGCCCTTCCCAGATATGGAGGAGAGGGACCCATCGCAATTTTTACTTTGTCTTTACCGAAGCGGGAAGTAGGTATTAAAAGAGCTGGAGGAACTGTCATGTGATCGAGCTCCAGTCTATGATCCAAGGAGTGGAGACTATCGATGCACAATGACCAAGAAAGGAAATACTTGTATGGGCAAAGAAGGAACCAGGTGGCGGTAGATGTAGGGGGCAGCAGATGTGTTCAACAGATGCCGGAGAGCTGAAGTTCTTCCGGGAGAAACCAATGTCAGTAGTGGGAGTTGAAGCTACACTTTGTGTGATTGGCCTTGTTTTTAGATTTAGCACGACCACGTTTGCTCTCAAAATCAATAGGCTTCCCATGAAGTTTCCACCACGAGCCTTAGTGTGATATGGTTTGTGGCAATGATCACACTTCACGAGGCTCTTTACTAGCGCGATGGCAGCAACATTATCGCGAAGTGTCGGTGTGATGGAACCAGAGAGTCCGTAAAGCTGATCTCAACCTTAGGAGTAATCATCATAGCAACCCTCCTTGTCTCTTCACTGTGAACATATGAAAAGGTTTCCTCCAAAGTGGGAAAAGGAACCCGACCAAGAACTGCACCCGAATAGGGTCATAATCATCATTAAGTCCAGCCAGGAAGTCATAGACTTGAAACCGATCCACATAAGTGTGGTAGGTCAATATCTCGCGCGATGAGTAAGCGGGAATCAAGCATAGTGATCCGCTTGCTGCCATAAGCACTTGAGGGCAGCATAGTACTTGGTGATTGTCATCTCTTTCCGGGTAGTGTTTTGAAGAGTCTTTCGGATCTCATAAACTCGAGCACCACCCCCTGAATGACCATAAGTACCCTTGACAGCAATCCATATCCGAGTCGCATTGTCAAGGAGAAGGTCGATTAGAAATGTCGATGGTCATAGAATTCAGAACAAAAGACATCACCATCGCATCATTAGCTGCCCATTTAGTGCGGGCAGCCCCTTCTTCGATGGGCTGTTTGGTGATACGAGAAGGTGGCCAGTGAGTCCCCTGCCCCCACGGTGAGGGCTAAGGATCGGCCCAAATCGGATAATTGGTACCATCTAGTTTTATGGCAGCAACATAGGGTAGGAAATCAGTCCTCGTCTGATCTCCTCCATGAGCAGCTGATGTAACCTCGAGTCACCCATGATGCAGCAAGGTAAAATTCGAGTTTTTGAAAAAAGCTGAATTTTCAAAAATTCTGCGTAGTCGATCTGAAATTGGATAGAATTCTGATCTTCAAAAAACAGCAGGAATTCAAGGCTGAAACAGTGTCAGTACAACAATATAACCAGGGAATAATCCCTCAAAAAATCTTCCCAAACAGCAGCCTAGAAGAACCAAATCGATAAAGTGTCGGGTTTTGCAAAACCCACGCAGTTGAGATCGATAAGAAGGGGAAAGAGGCTGCAGCTGTGGGGTCTTCAATCAATGTGAAATCAGAGAGGATAGATGCTGTCGTAGGCCTGCATTGATGCTCCAAAGAAACCAATCGATCTCCCAACTGTTATGAGATCGATCTCCAAAAAAAACTGAAGCAATCCTGAATCGCAGAGAGAGATAATGGCAGCAGCTATCGATCTGAATTAGGTTTTAAAATTGAGGTGAGATGGAGGGCAGCACTCGAACCATAGATGGATCACCTCATGGATGCTGCCCTAAAAAGGGTTGAATGGATCAAAGGAAGAGAAGAGAGAAGGGAGAAGGGAGAGGAGAGGAATCAAGGGAAAAGGGTTTTTTTGAACAATCGAGTAGGTCTTAAAAGTTAAAACCCTAGCTTTGATACCATGTTTAGAACTAGAATACTAAAACCAGAACAGAGAAAACTTGAATGATCTATTGTGATCACCCAGGCACCTTTATTTATAATGCTGGAATATGAAATTACATGACCAAAATACCCCTGCCTAGCCGATACAGCTAGGCAGTACATAAACAACTATAAAACATAATAATAAAGCACCCAAAAGACCAGAATACCCCCACGGTATTCTGGTTTACATTATTCAACACTTAGTATCCATTTTTCTCTTTTCCATTGCCCGGGGGGGGGGGAGTTTATTCCAAGAATAAACTAGCAGATCTGGAATCCAAACTACTTATATGAGAAGTACTTGTTGAACATTCGCAGGAGAGAGCCCAAAACCTAATTCTTCATTTATTATTCTCTTTGGCAGTCTTTCAATTCTGTGGAACCCCATAGGTGATTATATAATTCACAAAAGTCGTGGAGCACACATAAATGAAGCCATTTCAAAGGACTGTTTTATCTGTGAACCCAACTATCAGCAATGCAAAGCACCAAGGATCAGGTTAAACAATGGTGCTGTGAAGTTGTTAAGAATACCGCAGGGGTATTATTGTCCCTGTGGTAATGTGTTAGATGTTGTCACGAGTGGAGGTTTGTCCCAATGTGATATAGTTGGTTTGTGTTAGGTTTTTAGTTCCTTTATGCTTTCTACTTTCCTAGTTAGACTAGATCCTTAGTTTCCTAAATTATAGTTAGACTAGGATTTCTCTTTCTTATTTTCGCACTGTGGTTGTAATTGCTTGGTTTTGATTATTATAAATATACGATGGAGGGAGGCTGCCTAGTATCATCGACTACTTTTCTCTTAGGCAGTCTCCTTTCTTCTCTTTGGCAGGTACTGGTTACAGATTCTGGGTTTGTTACAGGTGCAAATGGCATGCCTCAGCCTACATTACTACAACTGATAAGTCATGATTGCTCCAAGAAAATAAGAGTTGAATTTTGAACCTATAAGTATGTGGAGTTATTTTCCATTTGTTCATAATTCAGTTTTATTTTGTTCTTCTGCCACCAATTCCATAAAAAAATCTCCTTATAGGCAGGATTTTAAGCATTGCAGAAGATACTGAATGAGAAACTAGTAGGACTGATATCATCATCAGGATGGAAAACTAAAAACAGCATCCATGACCTAGATTTCAAGAATTAGGACAGACATCCATGTTCCCCATGTGGTATCCAGTTTTTATCTAAGCCTGAGCATCTCAGAATGCACCCAAAGCATATCTAAGCATCTCCCACCCAAGTACTTTGATGATTCCTTCTGAGGACTAACAAACAGAGAAATTTACCTAAATACATGGATAATAGCATCCAGTGATTATGGGCGTTTATGCTATAAATGTTATAAAGTTATAATATTGTCTCTTGGATAGATTTTCCTTTGACTATTTTTTTTCCAGATTTCCTTTTTCTGTCACATTACAAGAATGGGTTGATTGATGCCTTCAAAACTAAAGGAAACTTAAGCCTATATAGAATAACACGACGTGCTGCAAAGAATGATATTGTATATGGCTATATGCTACTTTAAAAAAAGGCCGTACCCAGTGCATGAGGCTCCCGCCACTGCAGGGTCTGGGGAGGGTCATAATGTATGCAGTCCTACCCCTGCTTTCACAAAGTGGCTGTTTCCAGACTTGAACCTGTGACCACTTGGTCACCATGGAGAAACCTATACCGTTGCATCGAGGCCCGCCCTCTGGCTATATGCTACTTTCAGCATATCAAATTGTCTTAGGGAAATTTTCATCGACACCCCCTCCGATGGACCATTAAATTAATGCCACCCCTGTAAGGGCCAATACATCAATTTTGGCCCAAAAAAGAAGTGCAATTAAAATGACTAAACTACCCTTTGCTTAAAACATAAAAAACCCAGCCCCAACCTATCGAATCATCTCTTGAATAACCCTGGAATTAACTGACTGGCTCCATCAGGGTATAGTTTGAAAGAGAAGAACCCTGGAGCAGGATCCATTGAATTCTTCAATTAAAAAATGAGCCCAATCTTTCCACCCAGCAACCAAGTGTCGGTTGGGTGATCAAAGCTCTTCCAGATTAAATTAGACGAAATTGAGACATTTCTCAAAACAAGATTTCCAGAGTCAAGAAGTGCTACCTCAGTAAAATTGATCAAGGATGTGGAGATCAAATTTGTAGACCAGATAACGGTGTTCAATGAGTTGAGGATGACTACATTCCCATTCTCTAACAGCTTCAGTTGTGAGGAATGCTTATAGGAGAGGGGTTTGTCTCTGTTTGCCACCCAAATGACCGTCCTCTCCGACGAGATCTTTCTGTACCAGATACCGATGTAGTAATTCTCAGACTTATCATCTGGTGTAAAAAAACCCAATTCGAAGTTCCCATCTCCTTCAGAGACAATGGTCTGATCTCCAGAAATAGATTCACCAATAGAGAGGGATGCCAGCTCCGACAGAGAGGTGGGTGTTGTTGAGAGAGAAGCAGAGAACCAGAACAGAGAGGCAAAAACATGCTCTGATTCTCGCACCCATCATCATTGCATACCACAAAAGCACTGAGAGATAAGCTAGATTTTTAGTAGACGAAGAAGAGGAGGACAAGAAGAAGAAGAAGATAACATCAAGGCTGTCGACCCTCTCCTTGAACACCAGGGTTTTGAAACCCTAAAATGGGAATATTCCCTCTCTGATTCCTTATTCCATTGATTAATATAAAAAAGGAAAAAAGGTAACAAGGGTAAAATAGTCTTTACAAAAATATTAAGATGCTGACATCACTAATTAACAGTTCAAAGGCTTTTTCCTTTAGTTTTTGGGCCAAAATTGATATATTGGCCTTTACAGGGGTGGCATTAATTTAACGGTCCATCGGAGGGGGTGTTGATGAAAATTTCCCATTGTCTTAACACATACTTCTGAGGCCCAACTCAGAACTGTTCTTGAGAGCTTGTATAAGGGAAGGAACATGTAGCCACAAAATTTTAGATTTCAGATAGAGGAAGAACAATTGGGCTAAGGCTGAGTTTGTTGTTGTTATATAGAGGACGAATAAGGACATGGATGATGCTACAAATCTCATTATATAGTTATATATTGAAAAAAACATTACCAAAGCATGATAACTTTCAAACTTCCAAGATTTAAGATTACCTTGCGTAGAACATTACTTTTTTCTCCACAAGTTCATGAAATCATCTGCAATAGATTTTAGATTTCCCCAAATGTTTGATCTCTTTTGCAACTGATCTTCTTCCTTCTCCTTTCTGTCTCTGGCCACAATTAGCATATTGCATTAAGTTTCGAGTAATGATGGTAGGAGGAAAGACAACATGTTATATTAGAAATACAGGATAACAGAAAAGAGTAGTTAAAATAAATAAAGTTAGGTTTCAAGTTGTTAAAATGCAATACCACCAATGCTGGAATTGGATGTAAGAAATGTTTCAGTAAATCAGTTATCAGTCACCATCCTATTTGAGAGATGTGAGTCATTCTTTTGAGAAATGGATTTCTCTAGGCATATGGCTTTTGCTTGAATGTGTGCGAAATTGGAGCACAAAGATAAATTATATAGTTGCCTCCCATTCTAGGGCCATAAAAGCCCTTCTTCATGGAGATATAACTATGGACTGCAACATTCTTAGCATTTACGTTTTCTTTATCACATGTAGAACCTCAAGACTCAAGTTCATCTTTCAGCTACCTAGGTTATTGCAATTAAATACTGACATATGACTGACAGCAGCTTGATTTCCAAGGCGGCAATTATGAAATGTATCTATCAGAATAGCAATAAAAAGAAACAAGAAGCTAACCTTTGAAATTTATCTGATTCAGGGGCATGAGAAGTCTCTTGCACAACTTCTCCCCATGGACCATTTGAATCTAGCAAGCCCTTTGGTAGAAGTTCCGGATTTTTTACTAACTTGTTGTTCAGAATGTGAAAGTAAAACTTCCTTGCTCTCCAGTTTTATCTGATGAAAAAGAGCTTCAACAGAATTAGAATGATCATACTGTGTATAAAACAAACTAAATCTATAATTAAACTAAAAATCAGACTGGAATCCACCCTCCCAAATTAGAAAAGCATTATAATTACAGATATTTGACTAGTAAAAAGACAATAGTCACCCCCCCTCCCATGCCAAACATCCTCATACAGAGATTTCAAAATACATTAATTTAATAGGTAGTAGAGCAGATATCTTGGCAAGTTAAACCCTGACTGAAAAATCTAAACCACCCAAAATAACATATTCTGAAGGAAAATTTGTAATTTATGAGAAGAAAGCTTAAGATCAGTTATGTTCATCCTGTCAGTCTATTTCAGACCTAGAACATCTATCTGGTCAGTTTCAAACGATGGTTAGAGAAATTAGGTCCAAAACCTCCATAAATGTCAGCCACATTCAAGGTTTCAATCCTCCTGATCCAAACTCTCAAATGGAAAACCTGAATAAATAATAACAACAAATTCCATGGATTTTTAAGGCTTGCTGTGACAAAAGGGCTTACATTTTCTTTAGACAAAACCTCCATGATCATTGTGGAAACTTGTGCCTTTTCTTTTGCTTCAAAATGTGTACCACTGGCCCCATCCCTCGTGGTATTAATCATGGTTTGAGTGTCTTCGTCAACTCCCAACTTCTGCTCCGAAAGAGTACAACCAATTGTACTTTCAGAACTTGAAACCTCTCCGACTTCAGTAAAAAAATCTCTGGCTATCTGCTTCTACTTCTTTTCTCAGTATACTTTCTTGCATCCTGTTAGTAGGGGATACTTTGAATTTGTATCCTAGTTCCTGAATAATCTGCCTAAGAACATAATAAGAACCACCCAGGTATTTTCTAGCAATCGAAGGGGGAGGGAATTCTCCTGAATTATCTGCCCTATACATGCAAAAATGACCGTGACAAGTGTTTCAATCAAAGATTCATGGGGCACATGCCTTGATCTCCAGAGTGATTGATCACAATCTTACAAACCACACTTAACTCCATCATATCACAGCTCAGAGAAAACACAAAATTGAGCTAGTTTTCATTCTCCATCACCCTTCAGTTAAAGAAACACAAGGGTATGCCAGGAAAAGTAATTAAAATTCCTAAGGCTCCGACCAATAACTGAAATCCCTATTTGTATACCAGAAGAATTAAAACACTTGATGAACCCCCACGGAGTTCAGCTTGAGTTAAAAGTATGAAAGACAACCACATGCGTATCTAATGATGATTGACAAATAATGGGGAAAAACAAACAGTTTAAAAACGCAATTAAGTGGAAAACAAGTAAAAAAGACTAAAGAAATTCTGAAAAAGTAGGTAGTTGAATTGTTCAAATTGGTAACATTGTTTCAGAAAAGGTGAATTTGGTGAATTTCTAAGTCCACAAATTTTTTAGAACATTCTTCTGAGGAATGTTGAATAAGTGTGTCTAAAATGCAAGACCAACAAGAGAGTCTTATCCTCTTTAAATGGTCAACCACATACATAATCTGTCAGCTTAAGCAGAGCAGTAAACCAATTTCTTTGCACACATTTCTCTTCATAATCCAAAAGAGCTTCAAAATAAGAAAACTACAATCAACTCTTACAATGACCAATGGTCAACCCCATAACTATTTGAAATCCATACTTTAGTAACCATGTTTACGAAAGAAAATAGGATCATACATTGACATCCAGAAACATGATAGGCGTTAATTTTCTAAAGCAACATTGATTTACAGAATTGACCACAAAAATAGCAAAAGTATAACTTCCATAGATCCTAATGTAAGGTAGATAAGAGGTCATACTTGTCAATAAAGGATATCACCATTGCACGGCGTTCATCTTTTGATGGTCTCTTCCGGTGCCTCTGAGGTTCAGATGCATTAGAAGGATCAGGGGCAGCAAAAAACCTTGCATGATACTGAATATTTGGTTCATGTACAGAATCATATGTCTTGGGGGACACTGCCATTTAACAAGGTCACACAATATTAAATATTAAGAAACTGAGAACACCAATATCAGCAAGAATAAAAGAATTGACAAAATGAAACAACTAAGAAGCAATAGCTTATCCATGAAACTGATAAATCTTAAAAACTACGAAATATGAGACATAAATAAAGGCAGAAAGAGGAACCAATTACAGATAATTCAGGCTGTTGAAACCTGAGGAATCATGAGCATTTGTTATAGAAGTATTTCCACGAAAAGGAATTATAAGAACCAACCTTCATTTTTTGATAAGATATTTTGTATCATTATTAATGATGGAGAAATACCCCAAATAATCCTTTGATTTATTTCTTTTGATTACCAGAACCAAAGACCACATAAATTTTGAAGTTCTAAAGTTGGCACTCTGATTAATACTCATGACTAATCAGTTATTAGTGATTGACATGGAATTATGTTGATTGTTTGGCTCTAAATCTGATTTCTCAAACATTTTGTCATTATTGTTTGTTCTAGTGCTGGCTCAGCTTATTTTAAGAGATACAATTGCTGTTAAACGCAAGAAGATGGGACAAAAGCACAAAAGCTTACACTCTTTATTTCCAGTCTGCTTCTCTCACTCTCAGAAACAAAGAGTTTGCCAAGCACCAAGTGCTTTTGAAGCCACTAGCTGTAAAATTGCATCATTACAAAAATGAGACACTTCCAGGAGGAGGTAGAAGGTATTACTGTGACTCATTCCAATCAGCAGTGATTCACTTTCATCTATTATTCTTTCCTTGAATTACAGTGATTCACTTCCTTTGTATATCTTTCTACCACTGTCATATCTGTACAGCTACCTACCACTCCATTGTACAATCTTGTCTATATAATAGATACTCAATCACACCCCATATTCAAGGGGAATTTATCTACAGAATTTCTATTTCTTCAGAAGGTTCACTCAATCCACCTACTTCTTCAGATAAGCGGATTGATCGTGTTCATTAGATTTTGCGCTCTTCTAGATTTTCTGTGCTTATAAATAGTGGTCCTTTTGGTTTCTTTGGAGCTGAACGTGGCCTCAGACAAAGGGATCAGATTTCCCATCTTCTTTTCATCATTAAGGAAGAGGTTTTATGTTGTGAGATCTCAGCTTTACAACATGACGGGAAGATTCGAGCCATTTCGGGCCCTATGATTGTCTTGGTTCCTACGCACCAAATGTATGCGGATGACATTTTCATATTTATCTGCGGAGATTTGGTGTGTGAAGAGGCAGAAGGAGTTGCTACAGGATTATCAACAGTACTATGGTCAAAAGATCAATGTGGAAAGCAAAGTGTTCCTTGGTAAAATCCCAGTGTCGTATAAAAGGAGAATTTTGGATACTCTTGGCTTTTCTGAGTGTAGCTTCCCTACAAGGTACCTTGGTGTGGAGATTTTCAAAGGGCATGCTAAAAAAGAGTTGATCCTTCCATTAGTGGATAAATTTAAAGCAAGACTTATTGGGTGGAAAGGGAGGTTGCTTTCGATGGCGGGGAGGGTGAAGATTGTCAAATAAGATATGTCCAGTATTGCCATTCACATTTTCTGAGTGTACTTTTGGCCAGCTTCTCTGGTTAAGCTTATGGAGAGATGGATGAAGATTTAGAGCAATCTAAATCTATATCTGCTAAATGGAGCAATTTGTGTAAGCCTAAAAAAGGACGGTTAGGGATTCATTGATTACGAGATGTGAATTTGGCTTTGATTTCTAAGCTCTGTTGGGCAATAAAATATCAAGATTCGGCGTTAGGTGAGTTTATGAGCTGTAGATATCTGACTGTAGACGGGGATCTCAGACTTCAGACTGGCTCTTCTTCCATTTGGCCATGCATGAAGAAAATGTGGCTGTTTGTGTCAAATAATGAAAGGTGGGTAGTGGGAAAAGGATCCAAAATCAGATTTTGGAAAGATAACTGGCTTGGATATTTTTCGATTGCTGATTTTTCTACAGTTGAGAGCTCTTTTCTCACTAATATTTATGCAAAAGTGGCAGATTTTATAGTGCAAGGTATGTGGTTTTTCCCAGTTGTTCATTCTGAAGTGATGAAGGAGGTGTGCAGTATGGCCATGGATGTACCTCTATCTACTTCTTGGTCTGAGGATCACTTAGTATGATCTATTTCTCGGTCAGACCAGATGAAGGAGGTTTGAGTGAAATCCCCTTTGGTTTCTTGGTTTTCTTTAATTGGGAATAAATGTCTCACTCTAGGACAATCTGTTTTTGGGTGGAGATTGGTTAACAACTACCTGCCTTCAGATGACAATGTGATTAGAAGAAAGGTCCCTTTGGTGTCGAGGTGCAATCTTTGTTGCCAGGATGCGGAGAGCGTGCCACATATTGTTTTGTTCTGCCCTTTTTCAATTGGGGTATGGAATTATTTCTTGGGTTTGTTTGATCTTCGCTGGCCAGGATTTCAGACAACCCATGACCTTTTTTCTTGGTGGAAAAGAAAGGCGCCGATGTCCTTCCGAAGTCAATTTGGATGGCTGCTCCGGTCATTATATCTTACCAGCTTTGGTCTGAGAGAAACCTTAGAAGATTTGAAGGTTCGATCAAGAACCAAAATGTGACCTTCAAATCTATTGTTCAATGCTTGCAGGATGCATCCTCTATAGTTCCTTGTGCGTTTTCTTCAGTAAGGGATCTTATTATTTCCAAATCGCTGAGGATCTGTACGGCTGCCCCCAAAGTTTGCTAAAATCATGAAGTGTTTTGGATGAAGCCAGAGGCAGGTTGGATAAAAATCATTATTGATGGCAGTGCTATAGGTAATCCAGGTCACGCTAGAGTGGGGGGAATCCTTCGATCATACTTGGGCATGACAGTTTATTGCTTCTCTATTTATATGGGAATTCCAACGAATTTCTGAGTTCAATGCGTTTTTGGAAGGTTTAAAATTTGCAAAGAATCTTGATCAGTATAAGGCTTGGTTTGAATGTGATTCTTCATCGGTGGTGTCATGCATCCAAGATCAGAATATCCCTTGGTTCTTTATGCAACAATGGCGGAGTCTTCAAGGATTTATGGATCGAGTTTCATGGAAAATCTCCCACTAATTTAGTGAAGTGAACGTGATAGCGGATTCTCTAGCTAAACAAGCATTGGTTACTAAAGCTTCTTTCTCTGGAGTGGCTACTCCAGCTTCCGTTGCTGAAGATCTGAGATGGGATATGCAAGAGAGACCTTAGTATAGGTTTCATTGAGCTATCTAGCGGTTTTGTGGGTGTTTCAATTTGTGTCTTCTAGTCTGCTGATGGCATTGCCGAAGGTGGTTTAGAGGTCCAAATTTCAGCGTTTGTTATTTATTTGTTGTCCAGGGATGCCTGGACGTTAATCCTGTAACATATTATTCTTTTTAATATTGATTCTTTGCTGACGTTTAGCCAAAAAAAAACTCAGAGCAATGACATAAGAATCTCAGTTGAAGGATGTGAAATAGGTCAAGCAAGAGAATTTTTTGCAACAATAGGAAACAATGCTCGAAATTCCTTTAAGATAGAAACCTGAACTGAATGTGGAATCAATCCCCACCTCTCTGACTACAAGAAAAGGTTGGGCTGTATATTTGTGAAAGGCAGAGAAAAAGTAGGGTTGGAGGGAAGGTTCCTAGGGATCAAAACCAAAAAATTAAAGTAGTAAAAGAGAAATGGAATCATATGGATGGGTTGGAAACAATAGCACTGACAGAAAAGAAGATTAATTTAAAAAGAAAATAGAAGAAGAGCTTACCCATTTTTGAATCCGCTAGTCGAACAGTACAATTTCTGGAGGATAAAGTCACGCTTCTTGCGATCTGCATTACGCGAACTCTTGCTGACGAAAATCCCATTTCAATCCATTGATCTTTGCAGTCCGACGTTGCAAGTATGTCTGGTTTGATTAATGGGTTGTAGAGTTGGGTGATCAGGTCACAACTCACAAGCATGCAGCACATTTGCGCCTTCAAAGCTGCCGGAAAGACAAGGAGTCCGGGCAAAGTTACTGGTCAGATCAGCCAGTCGGCGTGAACCAGCAAACTATTTGTGTCGACATTGTTTGGGTAAGCAATTGGGCGAGCATCCATCAGCTGAAAGAAAAGGGTTCCATGTCCAACCGATGATGGTGTTAGTTTGGAACTTTTACTGTTCTCTTGGACCAAGAAGCCCAGACGGGGAAGCAAGCTACTGCTTGTTTCTGGGGATTTTTTAAGCGATGCTAACCATGTTCCCATTCAAGTCACACATCATGAAAGCTTCTTAACACATGGGCCTCAATCAATTACAGCTATTTCAGAATCAAGAAGTGTGAAGATGCGAAGGAATAGACATGATCTGAACAACTGAGAGTTGACTTAAATTGGACAGTTATATTCTTCTATCATTGGAAGAAAAAGAAGCTGAGGAAATCTATTCCCATTTGAATCTTTTAGGTTGAAGGTTTAAAAAAAAAAAAAAAAAAAACATATTCTGGTTAGTGGACAGGAGGGAAATTCTTTGGATTTGCAGCATGGGCTCTTCCTTTGTTTTTTTCAGGAAAAATGTTTTTGGAGGCGGCCATGCTCAGACACAGTGGAGGAGAAATGACTGCCCTACCCCCTTGAAAGGTAGAAATCTCGTCCCCACAAATGCCACAACACGTGTTTGCATTGGTTGCTGCTTGTGCTCCCCCCACAAAGAATGTTCACCTTTTTTCTATTAGTAAATTTTCTCTTGAACCCACTCAGCCTTGAATTGAGATCCTCTCCAATGACATTTAACCACCAGAGTCGATCTCACATAATCCATGGGGTGTGGTCCCCATACTCCAAAGATGGTGCGAGATCGATTCTAGCCTGTCATTGGAGAGGATTTGGCCTCCTCAACCTTATACCAACTCAATGGGGTTGGCTATATGGATCCGAATGACCAAAATTAGAAAAAACAAATATCTACTCAAAAAGGAAAAGAAAAGATGGAAAAAGAGGAATGAGGAAAGAGATGAAAAATGAAAAAGAAAAAAAAACATATGCAAGATGATGAATAAATAGAAAAATGAATGAGGCAAGAGGCACAACCTAGCACATCGAGAGAACAACTACCTAGGATCTACGACATGGATCCTTGCCCTCCAATCGGCTCTGTTCGAGGCCATACTTGGTACAAGACCTAGGCTATGCATGATCCATAATATCTCAAAAAGATTACTCTTTCATACAATTCTGGAAGCATGATTCTAACACTTTTTTTTTTTTTGGTAGATGATTCTAACACTTTGTTTTCCTGAAAACATGATTCTTACAATTGATATTTATTAAATAGATGATTATTATATATCAAAAATATTTATGATACAATAATGTATTAGAATTGTTTCTTGCATCTTCGGTGTGAAGAAGTAAGTTGCGGGAATCTTGGGTGGATCAACTACAAAATATGTATAATTAACTCATCTAAACCTTGTTTCAACGCATCATTCATTTTAATTAATAGATATAACAGCTGTTAATTTATAGCAAGATTATACTGTTCATATATACAAAGAGATATTTATTAGTATTTCCATCAAACATTGAATGTAACAGGGGGTTAAGAGATTGCTACTTGGTCGTGTAGCCCTGCACCAGTGTAGGGGGCCAATGAGAGCATACATGCTTAGAGCATCTATATGGGTGGGAATTTTTATTTCACTTGGGATTGAACAATCATTTCACACGCTCCTAGGCTAAGTCTGTGCACAGAAACCACACTACCAAGCAGGGTTTTTTTTTGCTACAAGAGGTTTGTAATGTTTTTGGAAGTCACAAGACAGATTTGAGCGGTCCATTTTCAAGGGTTTTCCAATCTAAGGCGTATGTACAGATGTACCTGCTCAAAGTTGAGAAACTGCAGAGCAATGACTAGAGTATTACAAACATGGGCATACACAGGATGAATGCTAATACAACAAGGGTATTTGATAAAATCGACTCTAAAATTTTATACATGACTAATCTTGACCATGTCTTCTCAATCCAATGGTTGAAATGGATATTTCATCTATCCACGTGGCATAATAGGTATCTTATGATGTTTGGAAAAGTAACAAATTCTTGTGACAATAATATTTTGTCTCTTTTATATAGATATATAATATATAATAATAAATTATTATATAATCATTAATAACAATCATTAATCATCATTCCCTTGATTGGATTATGTTGGCCATCGGTGGATACACTTATGTGTTTGTCCTGATCAATGATGGGTAATGGTATTCAACACGCCCTCCCCACACCCGAAAAAAAAATAAAAAAAAATGGTCATGGTATTATGGTCAATGACTTGTGGAAAGTCAATTAACCACAATGATGTCTGGGACTGGAAGTCTTTGGGCTTCAATTGGTTCAGAAGTTGGAAAACTTTGTTGCTTCAATCTGTTAATGGTTCCATCTCAGGGGAAACAGAATTCACTTCCTTGAAGATCTGAAAGCATTATAGCAGAGACATCTTCAGACAATGCAACACTGCAACTACAATCATCTTGAGTCCTAACAATTCTTCTGCTTTCCACAAATTCAAAAAATGGGTAGAAAAGGTAATGAAATATCCAAGTTTGTTACTTTGTCATCAATAATTCAAGCAATGAGAAATAATAGCCCCTCAAAACAAATCTAACCTGTCAAAACTTAATCTTTCCTTTCTCTTCCTTACATAACTTTGCAATTTCTTTTGTTCTATCTCTTCTTACAATCTCAAACCTTTCGTAGTTTTCCCTGCCCATTTCATCAAAACTTCCAATACGGAAGTTTGAGTTATCTTGAAGATGCCTGAAATTAACAAAAATAGATGACCCATGTCTGGTCTAATCCAGTCAGAGATTCTGCAACATGAGCAGTACTCAGAAATTCTCCATCTGTTTCATGGTGATTGTGTTTCAATTGGTAAGCTCCATTTCATTTGGTGCTGATGGGT
Source organism: Telopea speciosissima (assembly GCF_018873765.1). Taxonomy (NCBI): domain Eukaryota; kingdom Viridiplantae; phylum Streptophyta; class Magnoliopsida; order Proteales; family Proteaceae; genus Telopea; species Telopea speciosissima. Next base: position 53,426,699 of record NC_057917.1, read on the forward strand.
ACTACCTAGATGAAAGAGATGCTCTGTTTCAACTGAGGGATTCCCTTAATTCAACAATTGATTTGCATTCAAATTGGACTGGTCTACCATGTTATGGTGATTGGGGTAATTGGGCAGGAATTACCTGTTTGAATTCGCATGTTATCCAAATTTCCCTAGATGGGTTCCAGTTGACAGGTTCCCTTCCCCCAATGTTTCTTCAAAACCTTACTTTCTTGAATAAACTTAGCTTGCAAAACAATTCACTCTTTGGCTTTCTTCCCAATTTCACAAATCTTGAGTTCCTGCAATACATCATCCTCTCCCATAACAACTTCTCAGGTTCAATCCCATCAAAGTTAATCAATTTGCCATTATTAGCTACGCTAGAGCTGCAAGAGAATACTCTTACAGGGAGTATCCCACCTTTTAATCAATCCAGTTTAATAGTCTTCAATGTTTCATATAATCTCCTTGGAGGCTTGATACCTAAAACCCCCATTCTTCAAAGGTTTCCAATGAGTTCCTTTGTCCATAACTCACAACTTTGTGGGAATCCTTTGGGAGGGCAGTGTTCTATTAGTCCTGCTCCAGCATATCAACCGATTCCTTCCCCAAGCCCTTCTAGTCCATTGGCAGGGAGTAGCAAAGTTGTCAAAGTATGGATTGCTGCTTTGGTAGCGGTTGTGGTGGTTGCGCTGCTCACTGTGATCTTGTTTACCATATTGTGGTGTCGTAAGAGGGTGAACAGAGAAATAAATGTTGTGGAATCTCCAGGTATGTCTTTTCTTCTTTGTTCAATTTTTTTTTTTTTGGAATTTGTAAAAACACTTCAAATTTTTTCTTGTCAAAAAGGTTTTTGGAAGAATTGCAAAACATGAAACACACCACAGGTTGCTGTAGAATGACATCATTATTTTCTGTGGTCTGCTCTGTGTTCAATGCAGCATCAGGCCTAGCATCCCTTTAGGTGGATATTTTGGCAACTAAACTCAAATAAGAACTTATACATTTTTTCAGAAAAGAAAACTAACATATGGTTATTAGATGATAGTTAACAGTGCAATGTAACACAGCTTCTGGTTTGAATCCCTCGATGGGAACTCTCGAACTATGTGTCAGCATCATTTCGTATTTGAAAATAGTTGAATTCCCATGAAAGTTTGCTATTAATTCACTGACATGTAGAATTTGGAATCCTGTTTTTCTTTTTGGTGACAGTTGCAGGTATTATAAATCGGGTGGAAAAGAAAAGGCAAATCTTCAGAAACAGGAGAGATCCTGAAAGAACAGTAGAATTGGACAAACACAAACCAATTTTAGATCTGGATTATCTTCTGGGAGCTTCTGCAGAACAATTGGGGATGGGGAAATTAGGCAGTACATATAAAGCAACCCTGGATTGTGGTTTGGTTGTAACAGTAAAAAAGATCCAGGATATGAATGGGTTAATAAGCAACAAGGAATTTGTTCAACAGATGCAATTGGTGGAAAAGATTAAGCATGAAAACCTAGTAGAGATCATATATTTCTTCCATTCCAAGGATGAGAAGCTCATTGTCTATGAATATGTCAATCATGGCAGCTTGTTTGAGCTATTACATGGTAAAATTCTCTTCCTTTCCTTGGTCTAATCAATTCATAACATCATAAACTAAATTCTCATTGCTTAGGTAAAGAATCCTTAACAGAAGTTCATCATAATCTGGTAATGCATATTTTTTAACACCATATATGCTGCTAGATTGACATAAATAATGGGCTTAACCAGTTTGTTAAAATCTCATATGTTTGTAAAAAAAATTCAAACTTTTTTTTGTGTTACAGGAAACAGAATGGAAACAAGAACTCCAGTGAAGTGGAGTACAAGATTGTCAATTATCAGAGGTATAGCTGAGGGCCTGAATTTCCTTCACCAATCTTTGCCTTCTCACAAGGTTCCCCATGCCAACCTCAAATCCTCAAACATTCTAATCCATCTCCATAATAAAAAATACCATCCTAAGCTCACTGATTTTGGATTCCTGCCACTGCTATCATCTCGTAAATCCTCTGAGATGCTTGCCGCTGGACAGACACCGGAATTCTCTCAAGCCAAGAAACTGACCCACAAAACTGATGTCTACTGCTTCGGCATTGTACTTCTAGAGGTCATCACTGGACGAATACCGGAGGCATCTTCACCAGGAAATGACGATAAGCCAAATGATCTCGCAGAATGGGCAAGGGAGGTTGTTAATGTTGACTGGTCAACAGATGTATTGGATATAGAGCTATTAGCAACAGAAGAAGGCCAATGTGAGATGTTTAGGCTCACAGAAATTGCACTTGACTGTACAGCTATTGAACCAGAGAAGCGTCCGAAGATGAGTGAAGTGTTGAGAAGAATCGAAGAGATTGAAGAAAGAAGCTGCAAATGAAGAGAATGAAGTAGAAGATGGAGAGTGATAATTTTATCTTTACCACTCTACCAGTGGCTTCTTGCTTGATGCTCGACTCAGAATTCAATATTGGCTACCATTTGGTGTTGGATAACTGGTTAAACGAAATGGGGAAAGAAGAAAAAGAGTTTGAGTTTTTCACCATAAAAGATTCTTAAGAAGCCCCCCCCCCCCCCTCCTTTCCTGCAAGTATAACCATAAATGCACTGAAACATACAAGTTTCCCTCATTTGTAATTTCATCCTGCCTGTAATCCACTTTATTCAGATCAAGTTTTGAAGTCCCTCTCCATTTCTGTGCTTATTGTTATTAACATTTTCAGATAATTGAGATCTACTGGTTGGTTGGGTAGCAAAGGACCTTGGCTTGACTCTGCCAGAAGTCACTTATGTGAGAGGCCTAAGGTAGTTTCAAAATTTAGTCCCTAGTAGCAGGAATGTTCCATAAGTGACTTCTGCCAGCCTTGTAGCTGGAAAAAAAACTAGTTGACTTCAATTCCTTCTCCCCCACTTCATAAGAAAACTTCATAGTATCAACTTGTGATAATAATTAAGACATCTAATTAACGAGATGATCCTATCAAGAAAACAAAAAATCTAATTAACGTGATGAACCATTCAGTATTTTGATGAGAAATGCCTTGTTCTTAATTAAATGATGAGGACTGATCTGAAGACAAAGAGTTGACCAATTCCCTTTCCATTCCCATCTAAAGTATTGAGTTTGAGTGAGGTTCATGGATGTAAGTATTGGTATTGGTATTGATGATGATACGTATCGGTATTGACAGTGAATGATACCGATATGGCATCGATACATATCGGTTGATGTGGTTAAAAAGTGGCCCACTACAGTCAAAATTTACAAAATAACATCAAATTTCATTAGAGCGAAAGGGTGACTACTAGTCAGGGTGTCAATCGGTTCAGTTTTAGTTATTTGATTCGGTTCAAGATGATACAAAATACAGAAATCAAACTGAATCGAATCGAGCATAGGAACACATTTTTTAAAACCAAAATCGAATCAGTTCAGTTTGATTCGTTTCATTTTTTATTCGGTTTCATATTTAGTTTAGGTTCTATGTTAGATGTTTGGGCTAACTTTTTACATCTTCATCAACAAAAAAAAACCTCTTATTTGTTGTGGTCATAATCCACCAAACTTTTTCCAAATATTAAAAAGAAATAAAATTTATCATCCCATTGATTGAAATATTAGAAAAGAATATATAGAATATAGGACAAGAGCTCACTTCCAGGTTGTGTGGAATTTTTATCCTCTCTAGTATGGTGCATTGCCCAGTGCATCCGACGGTGGCCAAGAACATATTCTTGTATTTTTATCCTCTCAAGTGCAGTGGCCACCTTCGGATGCACTTTAAATGTACATTGGGTAGTGCACCGCACTTGAGAGGATGAAAATCTAATCGTGTGGCCCTTCACCAACATAGGTGGGGCCAATGAGAGTGTGTGCAAGGGCATCAATATGAATGGAGATTTTTTTTTTAAATCACAAGGGTAAGACTGTAATTCCATGCACTCGTATGTTTAGGTGCAGGATTTACACAACCAGACAGCATTCCTTTTTCCCTTTATTAATCATTATGCCTAATGAGATGAGCATAATAAATGCTTCTATTATGTGAATCTACTCAATATCCTTCAAATTTCCCCCGTGAATAGAAGTGATCTGATATTGAGAATGTTATTAACATTCTCAATTAGCATTTAACTCGTTACTAACTAATTTACATTTGAGAATGTTTTGTTTTCCCATTTGTTTTCATTTCTGGGTTGATGGGGGTGAAGGAAACATTTGGAAAGCAGCCGGAGATAAGGACGTAAGGGAATAGACCTTTTTTTGACGTGCCATCACACTTAAACCCTACCTCCCACGTGTCTATAAAAATCCAATTCATCTTTTCTCTGATAAACTACTCCTCCCCCCACCATTTCTCTCCATCGCGCTCTGCATGCAAAGCTCTCAGAGAACAGGAAGAAGAGACAGAAATAATAATAGCACTTTGAGCCTAAGAAGAAGAAAGAAGGAATAGTACCAACAAAGGCAGAGAGAGAGAGAGAGAGAGAGAGGATCCGGACAAGTAGCGGGAGACATGCCTGCGCGCAGATTTACATTTGGGAGGTCAGATGATGCCTCCCACCCTGATTCCATCCGAGCCATGATCTCCGAGTTCATCTCCACCTTCATTTTCGTCTTCGCTGGTGAAGGCTCTGTCCTTGCTCTTGGTATCTCTCTCTCTCTCTCTCTCTCTCTCTCTCTGCCCCCCTGTATTCATACATGCACGCACCCCTTAATTGAATCCCTAACTCTTTTTTGGGTGCAGGTAAGCTCTACAAGGACACAGAGATTACGGCCTCTGGTCAGGTGGCTGTGGCCGTGGCCCATGCGTTGGCTTTATTTGTGGCCGTAGCAGTTGGATTCAACACATCAGGAGGACATGTTAACCCAGCTGTTACATTCGGTGCACTCGTGGGTGGTCGAATCACCTTCATCCGAGCTTTCTTTTACTGGATAGCTCAGCTCTTGGGTTCTATTGTAGCATCTCTCTTGCTCAGGGTTTGCACAAATGGCATGGTAAGAAAGTGAAGAAATTGTTACATTTGCTCACTCAGGCAATTGATCGATCATTTAACTAATGTCAATCTAATGGTGGGTTTTTGCAGAGACCGGTTGGGTTTTCTGTGGCGTATGGGGTTAGCGAATTGAGTGCTTTTTTGCTGGAGATAGTGATGACATTTGGGTTGGTCTATACAGTGTATGCAACTGCTTTGGATCCAAAGAGAGGTAGCCTTGGGACAATCGCACCACTGGCTATAGGGCTTATCGTAGGTGCAAATATCCTTGCCGGAGGACCCTTTGATGGTGCATCGATGAACCCAGCTCGAGCTTTTGGGCCGTCTCTGGTTGGGTGGAGATGGAAGAACCACTGGATCTATTGGGTGGGACCTTTCATTGGGGCAGGAATTGCAGGTCTAATCTATGAGTATTTGGTAATCCCAACAGAAACGCCACATACTCACCAAACCTTAGCCCCAGAAGATTACTAGCTTAAGGATCTCTTCCCTGTGTTTGCATGTCTCTGTTTTTCATCTGCACATTGTGTCTAGAATCTGTATTTGTGTTTCTGTTGTAAGGTTATAATAAATGTCAACCTCCACCTTTTTTTTCTCTTTGTAATTCGTAATTAAAGTTGAAATTTTCTTTGTAATACGTAATTAAGGTTGAAAAGAATCTTATTCTTTTCCTGTTATGTTACCCACTTCCCCTGTTCCTTTAGCTTTGCTCTGCCCATGCACCTACGTACACAAGGAGAGAGAGAGAGAGAGAGAGAGAGAGAGCACGGATACCCTTACAATTGAAAGAGAATTTGGATTGGAAGTCCCAAGACAGAGATGTATACGACCAGCAGCAGGTCAATTGTCGATTTATTTTAAGGATTAATCCTTCATTATCGGATTCTTCCATGATCAATCTTCTAATTCCAATTGCTCAGGCTTGCTAGATCTAATTGGAGAATGTATTGAAGAATCCTCCCATACATTCTCCTTGATTAAATTTACATTCTAATTACACCACTTAATTCAATCAGAACCCGAGTTACCTGTAACTACTCCATCAATGTTCACCGAACACCGACGCTGAGGGGAGATCCACAGATCACCAACATGAGAGACCAAGCAATCTACTTGAGGACCGAGTCTGCGTGAAGTCTATGTGGCTCCTCACGAGTCAACTTTCTAAAACAAATCAGTTAGGGGTGTAAGTTTGGCCCCCGGCGGCCCCGCCCACCTTGAGCGCCGGCCCAAGTTAAAGATTTCTGGCCTAAGGATGAGTGCGGAAATTTTTAGCCCTGAGCCAAGGTAGGATTGGCTTGAGTTGAGGCCATGGGCCCGGCCCAACCCAACCTTGATTTTAACCCTGAGCCTAACCCTGATTTTGACTTTGATTATATAACATTACAGTTAGGGTTTCATCTTTTTCCAATTTCAAGTTACACTTACGGACTTCTCACCTCAACAGGAACAGAGCCTATGTCTTTCGAGAGCCGAGTAGGTACAAGGTAGTGACGTCATGTTGTAGACAATGCACTACCACAATCATCTCCTTCTCATGGACCGTGTAGCGCTACTCCATCTCATTCAGCTTCCAGCTCTCAAAGGCAATGGGATGTCTCTCTTGCATCACTCATTCAACTTCCAACTCTCAAAGGCAATGGTATGTCTCTCTTGCATCAACACCCTTCCAAGCTCCATCGCATTCAGCTTCTGGTTCTCAAAGGTAATGAGATGTCTCTCTTGCATCAACACCCCTCCAAAGTCTGATGCATCTGTGTGCACCTCGAAGGGCTTGCCATAGTCTGGCAAGGTAAGCACCGGTTCCACCATTACCGCATTCTTAAGGTCCTCAAGGGCTTGTTGGCATGCCTCGGACCATTCCCATGCCTTCTTCTGCAATAGTTCAACCGTTCCTCTCTCTCTTGTTGGGATTAGCACACGAACAGAAGCGTATGGATATACCGATTCGATTAAAAATAACGCACACCTCCAAAATCTAATGAAAAGAAAAATGATAGAGATTTGACACAAAGAAATACAACACGTAAGATTTACGTGGTTTGGTAAAAACGAGAGATATTATGTTCTTCACTAAGAGAAAAATACAGTACAAGAATGGTTTAAATTTAATCCCCACAATTCTCTCTCTCTCTCAAACACTCTTCTTCCTCAATACTCAAGAATCGAGACCATAACACACTCGACACTCCTCGTCGATCTTCAACAACATCAATACTCGATGAAGTTCGAAGAACTAGTCTTCTTCTACTAATTGTTGTAATATTTCTTCAGGTAACCAATCTTGTCATTGATCCGTCTTTAATATCGTACAATGTCCTTTCTCTTTAATTTTCCCTTTTCTATTTCATTCTTCTATCTCTCTTTCTCTATATTTCCCGTCCAACAACCCCTCCCTCCATCTCTGACTACGACTCTGTAGCTCTCCCCCTCTTTCCTTTTCCGACTACAAAACCATCATCGATTTCCTTCCCTCTCATCCCTCATTCCCTCTTTGTCTCTCTTACTATCCCTCTCTCCCTCTTAGGGGTGTCAAAAAAATCCGGCCAGCCCAAACCCTCCCTAACCTGCCTTGAGCCCGAGTCGGGCTTAGGATGAGGCCTTAACCCTAGCAAGGCTAGCCCTACCCTATATGATATAATATACATTTTTACAATTTATCAATTTATATAGAGAGGGCCTTGGTGCAATGGTCAAGGTTGCTCCATTCTGACCAAGTGTCACAAGTTTGAGTTCATAAATAGCCTCCTCTTTGCAAAAAATGGCCTTCTTTTTTATAGTCTGGGCTTTGTTAGTTCCACAACTCAATGGGCCAATATATTCAGGGCAAATCACGGTTGGGCCGGGCTTGGGAAACCCCTGCCAAGGTCGGGCTGGGTTGAGGGTATACTTGGACCTGACAGTGTTGGGCTGGGCTTGGGTTTAGGTTAAGGCTCCTAGGATTGGGATAGGGTTTAGGGCAAGCCTGGCTCAGCGCAACCCGTGGACACCCCTACTTGCTCTCTTTATCTCATATGCTGTAGAAAACATTTTTTTTTTATTATTCATCAACCACTAACCAATCTCCCTCTCCCTCATTTGTAGGGTAATTGCTTGAAAATATTACAATCTGAGATCTAGCGGTTGCCAACACCATGTAATTTTAATCATTGACTTCTATCTTGTTCACTTTTGTTTTAGTCCGGTTGGATATGTTAATCTGTTATATTGTAATTCAATAAGAATTTTCCAACTAGTTGACTTCTTTTTAGCAGTTGTGTAACAAGTTCCTTAACAATATATTACCTTGTGTGATTGAAAAAATATGTGGGTTGCAAGCTTGGCCATGACGGTCGAGCCCACCCAAAGCCTGAACAGGGCCTAGGTTGAGATACCATAGCCATGAGGGCGGGTTAGGATTGGGAATTTCTAGCCCTGAGTCAGGCCCAGGCCAGGTTAGGGTTGAGGCCTCGGGTTGAGCCCGATCTTACCCAACCCAACCATGTCTTCTTCTTCCCGTTCTCTCGTTTTCTTTTTTTTCTTTTCTTTTCTTGTTCTTCTTCTTCTTCCCCTAGGTAGCCCATGCATCCCCCTTCTCCCCCTCTCCCTCCCCCCCCCCCCATGGTCAGGGCTAATCAGGGTTAGCCCGGCCCGACCCTGAGGGTGGGTCAGGGTTGGATTTTTCTGGCCTAGGCCCAGCTAAGGGGACTCAGGGTTGGGCTGGGGTTTTAAAAGGCCCGGCCCAACCCGACCCTATTGCAGCCCTAGTTGGGATAGTAGATGATTAATCTCACTTTTGACTTGGTCTTCTACCATAATTTTAATCTCGGAATGTATCTCATCCTTGTTAATCGTCCTTCAAACCATTCTTGGGTTGGGTTGAGTTGAGTGTATGCTTAGCCCTGACAGGGCCGGGCTGTGCTTGGGTTTAGGTGAAGGCTCCTAAGGTTGGGCTAGGGTTTAGGGCAAGCTCAGCCCAACCCTGCCTGTTGACACCCCTATTCCCTCTCTTTATCTCATATCCGTTTGTAAAAGGCAATCTGACAGATTAGGAGTGCAAGTTTGTAGGGTAATTGCTTGAAAATTTTACAATCTGAGATCTTGCAGTTGCCAACACCAGGTAATTGACAGATTAGCATATGCATTTGTGGGTAACTGCTTGAAAATATTACAATCTGAGATCTAGTAGTTGCCAACACCAGGTAATTTTAATAGACTTCTATTTTTTTCACTTTTGTTTTAGTACGGTTGCATATGCTAATCTGTTATATGGTAGTTCAATAAGGCTGTTCCAACTAGTTGACTTCCTTTAGCCATTGTGTAATAGGTTTCTTAACAAATATTACTTCGTGAGATTGAAAGAATATAAGGTGCATACTGATTTATAAGCTAGAATACTTTTAAAGCAGAGAATAGTCTGACGGATGATTAACTGGGATGGAATACATGCTGAGATTAAAATTATGGCAGAAGACCAAGTCAAAGTAGGATTAGGGTTGAAGCTACAAGGAAAATGACTCTCAACAAAGAAGCTTTCCTTTTCTGTCTCTTACTAGGGATCGGATTTCCCCACTGTCCATCCTATAAATAGGAAGGTACCAAGTACGATACATTCAATCATATACTCAGTTGCTCTCACCCTCATGTTCTGTCAATTATCAACTCATACTATTGTTACTTAGAGTTCTAACTTAAGCATCGGAGAGTCCCCTCGGAGTCTTCTCCGATCTGTCTTGCTCAGTTCTTGGCCTATGGTGTGCAAGTCTCCCCCCGGCGTGACGATTCAGATTCTAGCAGCAACAACGGATAAAAGAGAGGAGTAGCAAATAGGGTTGTAAATGGATCAGATTCGGCTCAGATAGTGCTATATTCGCATCCGCATCCAATTAGCTATCGGACGGATTCGGATAGTGCTAAACAGATACGGACACGGATACGAATCGGATATTTTATCCGTTTACATATAAATATGGCTTTTCGGATAGCTATAGCCTATCCGTATCCGCATCCGTTTAGCTTTCGGACGGATTCAGATAGTGCAAAACGGATACGGAAACGGAAACGGATTTCGGCTATTCATTTACACCCCTAGTAGCAGAGGTTCATAATCACTATCATGTACAACTGTTCATGCAGTTGCTCAAGGAAGTGGACGACCACAAGAGTAAAAGATGGGAAATCAATTGAAGTCTGGTTACAGAATCGGTTAAAGCACCTTCTAAAATGGGCTTCGTTCTTGGATGCATTGGAATGCATACCAAACACTATTTTTGTCATCTTAGAATGTATTATCGGCCTTGAATGCATACCAAACATAACCCTAATCAATCGAACAAATGATTGTCAAAGAGAGCTGATTAGTAGAATGCATTTTAACAAATCTTAAATCTGCGAAGGGTACAACAAGGCATGTTTTTTTTTTTTTTTTTTGTTTGGTAAGATACGACAAGGTATGTTCAGACCCATAAGAAATGCATACAAGTTGAACCCCTGCTGTGTTCACAACATGGGCCATACCATACGACCCAAATAAACCATGAATTTGACAAGATCAATATTTAAGAAACTTGAGATACCCCAAACATAATATTAGTCCAAACCTAATATATCAAACGTAAAGCACTAAACATGATTTTTCTAAATGTTAGGTACCCTAGGTGTAAATAACCCTTCCAAAAATCTTATCCTACACATTTCCTTAAAAGCTTAATCCACCCATTAATGGGGCAAGTGCAAGACTCTGAGATGATGATGATAGAGCCAATGGAGATAGAAGAGTCAAGCATATATAATTCATCAGTTCATTGTCAAACCAGGGAGGTGAGCGTCATTGCAATCCCTAGTCCCTACTTCTTCAAGTTAAGCATCTATAGTTCATTAGTCCATTGTACTCCATTATACATCATCTGCAAGAAGGAAGATACCAGGTTGCAAGAGAGAAAGCTAAAATGATTAAATATCATATTTAATTTACTTAAAATTTATTTTATTGTTGTTAGATCTAGCAGCATAAGGTGCAAATTCAAATATACAGAGTTACTAGCAAGTAATAAGGGGAGAGTAAATGTAAAAAAAAGAAAGGAAAATGAGTTTTATTATCTTTTATAAAATCTGGAAACCCAAGGTGCAAGTTCCATGTTTTCAGGATCTCTTTTGTTTCTAGAATAATAATCGGACCAGTAACATGGTGATATTTGATTATTCAATCTTCCATTGCAGTAGATGCAGAAGGGTAACCAATCTTCACCACCATTCATCCTCCTCTTCCTTTCTCTTGGATAAGCTAAGGGTGCCTGTACATATCTGCATGAGAGAGAAGAGACTAGGCTATGAAAATCAACCAGGAAAAAAAAAGTTCTTCTAAAACTAATTATCCAAGAACATAACATGGACTCCATCTGAAAGAACAAGGGGACTGGGTGTGGAACACAAAATCCCTTGGCAAATTACAAATCCAAATGGTGAGCCCAGAGATGATGACAAATCAAGCAAGATGTCTCCCATTTTGAATGGAAACAGTAGGCAAAGTCCTCAAGGTATGTTGTGTCCTCGAAAAAAAAAAAAAAAAAAAAAAAAAAAAAACCCAACTCAAGGAACTTGCATGAGTTTCTGAAGGGCTGTATGGGTAGAGCCCAGATTAATAACATTTACACACTCAAGTGGAAGATGGCATTTCCCATTTGGAGGATGTCACATAAAGCATTTATACAAACAATTGTAGCCGAGAAAGCAAATCCATGTAAGGGATAAACTACTGCAGATGAACTTTTTTTTTTTTTTTTTTTTTTAAATCTAAAGAACTCTAGCTCAGACTTCTCCAGCAATGAAACATACTCCTGATGTGGTTACCCAATGGATGGGCACATTTGTGCCCAGTACCATTACTAGAGAAAGCTGACTGATGAACCCAATCATGGGGGAGGAAATCTACAAGCTAAAATGTGTTCCAACTTCTAAGACCACATGATTTTAAAGAAGAGGTACCCAAGGTGACAAACAGTACCTGAGACCATCAAGCACAGCATCCCAGCAGAAATGTGTATGACCAAATGCGTGGCAACCAGTTGCACTCCCGTTGGCCCCATGTATAGATCTTATGCGGTCTTCAAGATAATCAGAACCAATAATCTTAGGGAGGTTTGGATAGAATAACATCCTCTTCTCTGGACATAGCTCTTGCCTATGACATGGAAACACATAGAGTTCAGTATATATGTTACCTGAAAGAACTGGCTTAGAAACAAGAATATTTGCATGAAAACAGAGACTACATAAACCAATGTGACAGGAACATGAAAAGAAAAATCACATAATGACAAGTAAAACTTAATTTTCAAGAGATCCATAAAGGTAAGCTATGAATAAAATTAAACATTTGAAGCCTAAAACAATGAATTTTTGAATTGAAAATCTACTTGAAATGACTAAGATAATGGCCATCTATCCAGACTCCAGTTTGTCTCACTTCCAAACATTTCATTTCCCCTAAAAATTCCTTAGTTTATCCCATTCTAGCCATCCGGTAAAGGATACCAAATCTCATGCCCATAGGGCCTCCACATGGGCTGAACAAGCAACATCCCCAGTACATGACAAAAGCAGCCCTCTTAATAACTCAAACCCAGAAGACACTGGTACAGCTTGAACTTTTCTTAAGAAATTAGAAGTACCTAAATGTGACTTCCAATATTCACCAAAATGATCAATATTACCACAGCAGGACATGCAATTGCTAGAACGGAGAAGAACCCTATTTTCTGCATTCCAAATCTTTTCAAAGTTCCCCCATCATGGTTTCTTCACAAATAACAACTCTCCAACACCTTATATAATCATAAGGCTCCACAAATGCAAGGCAAGTCAAAACCTTGATCCAGTCATTTTGGCAAGAGTGCTACATCCCAACATCCCATCCTCACATTCTAAACATCAAAGAAAAGATACAGACCCATAAGATCAATCGGTTAACATCTGACTCTTGGCCATGTCCACTTTCAAATTTACACTCACACGACATCCTCAAACCTTCTTGTAGCTGAAGACTGGATAGCTGGGGATGGGAAGAATACACAGGTGCAGGATAAATTAGGTATAGTTGCTTTCAAGAAGTAAAAATTGAAGGTAGCTAGGTTCCAGCATGCCGTATCCAGAATCCCTTCCATCACACCCTTAATAACTGCCACATGGCACAGCTTGGTTGAGACCTGTTAACAGACCAGAATTAGGCTGAATGCTTGGATGATCAATTCATCCCAAGCACCTTCTTATTTATAAGAATAATAAAATAGTAAAATCTGTACATGAGCAATGTGGGACTCAACCAAATATACAAAAACAATAAAATAACAGGGAAAAAGTCCAGAATACCCCCACGGTATTCTGGCCCATATATCTAACACTCCCCCTCAAGTTGGAGCATATATATCATGCATGCCCAACTTGACTAAGATAGGATGAAACAGCTTGCTACTCAGTCCCTTAGTGAACACATCAGCCAATTGATCAGTAGACTTCACAAAGGGAACACAAATGAGGCCGGCTTCAAGCTTCTCCTTGATGAAATGTCGGTCAACCTCCACGTGTTTAGTGCGATCATGCTGGACAGGGTTGTGAACAATGCTAATGGCAGCTTTATTATCACAATAAAGCATCATGGGAAGGTGGACAGCAACACCGATATCCTGCAATAATCCTTTGAGCCATAGAAGTTCACAAATGCCTTGTGCCATTGCACGAAACTCGGCTTCAGCACTGGACCTTGCCACAACATTCTGCTTTTTACTACGCCATGTGACAAGGTTCCCACCCACAAAGGAACAGTAGCCAGAGATAGATTTCCTGTCGGCAGAACCAGCCCAATCGGCATCAGTATAAGCCTTAATCTTAAGATGACCATTGGGAGATGGAAGAATTCCCTTTCTTGGAGCAGACTTCAAATACCTCAAAATACGACGGACTGCATCCATATGAGAGGAATAGGGATCATGCATGAATTGGCTCACCAAATTTAAACAACTGCTATGTCAGGTCGTGTGTGGGAAAGATAGATCAGTTTGCCCACTAACCGCTGATAACCACCCTTGTCAACAGGCTTACCCTCTTTCTCCCTAAGTTTTGTAGTAGCTTCCATAGGAGTATCTGAAGGATGACAACCTAGCAGCCCTGTCTCAGTCAATAGATCAAGGACATATTTTCGTTGAGAAAGAAAGATGCCCTTTGAAGATCGAGCAACTTCTATCCCTAAAAAAGAGGACCAAGATCTTTGACCTCAAACTCAGGGCCAAGGAGAAGCTTCAAATTCCTGATTGCAGCATCATCATTACCAGTGACCACAATATCATCCACATACACTATGAGAAGAGTAACCTTGTCACCAACTCGTCTGATAAACAAGGTGTAATCAGCATTGCTCTACTTGTAACCTACTAAAATCATAGCCTTATGAAATCTGCCAAACCAGGCCCTAGGTGACTGCTTCAACCCATAAAGAGCACGCTTCAACTTACAGACTTTGCCCCTAGTCTTGTCATCAGAGAAGCCGGGTGGAATGTCCATACATACCTCCTCCTCAAGCTCCCCATGAAGGAAGGCATTCTTCACATCTAACTGCTGGAGATCCCACCCAAGATTTGCAGCACAAGATAATAACACCCTGACGATGTTGAGCTTTGCCACTAGTGCAAAGGTCTCCTGATAGTCAATCCCATAAGTCTGAGTGAACCCCTTTGCAACCAGGCGTGCTTTATACCTATCCACCAAACCATCTGCCTTCTGTTTGACCACAAAGACCCATTTACATCCCACTGGTTTTTTCCCTGGAGGAAGAGCCACACATCGTTATCAAGGCGTCGCCTAAGCATCCAGGCGCCTTGGTGGACTTGGGCGCCTTGGCCGCCTTGGCGGGCGCCTTGGACGCCTTGTTCGCTTAGTTGGTGTCGCCTTGAATTTTGACCCTCTCCACCGCCTTGGGTCGCCTAATCGCCGTGACAACTATGGAGCCACAAGATCCCACGTATTATTTTTATGTATTGCCCTCATTTCTTCCAACATTGTTGCCTTCCACTTTCCATCTGTAGATGCTTCCTGCCAATTGTTAGGAATCGAGATAGAGGAAAGAGAAGATACAAACGCACGAAAAGAGGGAGAGAGAGAGCTATAAGAAACAAAACGAGATATGGGATGCAAAGTGCAAATCCTAGTACCTTTGCGATGTGCAATAGGTAGGTCGGAAGAAGAGGGATTACCAGGAGATGTAGGATCCGGGTCTGGAGCCAGCAATTGGATGGGTACTGGTGCTACAGTGGGTTGTAGCTGCCCTTTGTTGGATTTGCCCCTTGTATAGATGATTATGTTAGAGTTGTCGATTCTCTTCTGAATTCACCAATAGTTCTCTGGACTGGAGTCAGCTCCCCCTGGATAGGAACATTAACAACACTATTTTCAATGGTTTCCCCTTGTAAAGGATTCCCATCAGGTGAAGGAGGAACAGCCAGAGGGTGTTGGGCATCAACCAAAGTAGGATGGACAACATCTAAAGGAAGTTGGGCAGCAGCCGTGGGTGGTGGTAAAGAAGGCTGGACAGCAGCCTAAGGAACCTCAGGTAGAGGAATCTCAAAAGACACATCTTCACTAGAACTCTCCCCTTGAAGAGGTGGCGAAGAATAGTAAGAAAGGGACTCATGGAAAACAACATCCATACTAACCATGGTACGGCGGGAAGGGGGATGGTAACACTTATATCCTTTCTGGGTCGGAGAATAACCCAAGAAAATACAACGAAGCCCCCGAGGTTCAAGCTTGCCTGGAGATCTAGTATCTTGAGCATAGCACACACAACCAAACACCTTGGGAGGTACAATAAATGAGGAATTCCCCCTCAAAACATCAGAGGGGCTACGGGAGTCAAGCACCCTGGAAGGTAGCCTATTGATTAGATAGGCCGCAATGAGAACCGCATCCCCCCAATATTGAGAGGGTACATTTCTCGCAAACATCAAAGCCCTGGCCATTTCTAATAAATGGCGATTTTTCCTTCTGCCACACCATTCTCGGCAGGGGTATCAACACAACTAGTTTGATGAAGGATGCCATGAACAGCTAAATATTTTTGAAATTGGGATTTTGTGTACTCTGTTCCATTATTACTTCTCAATACTTTGAGAGTAGCCTGGAACTGAGTTTGTACCATTTTATGAAAATGCTGAAAACGTGAGAAAACCTGATTCTTTGTGTGTAATAGATACACCCAAGTATGCCTAGAATGACAATCAATGAAAGAGACAAACCAACGATGACCAGAAATAGATGCTTTACGACTGGGGCCCCAAACATCAGAATGCACTAATTGAAAACAAGAATAACTCCTTTTATTTGAAATTGGATAAGCTGAACGTGTCTGTTTGGCCAGAACACAAGCCTCACAAAAACAGTCATCCTTAGTACGAAAGGTGACCAAACTAGGAAATAAATGTGCTAAAATTTTAAAGGGGGGTAACCTAACCTAGAGTGCCACTGGTAGAGTTCAGAAGAGACCATGGAGTTCTGGTGTAGCGGAGAAGGCAATGGTGGTGGAGAGAAGCGACCGTCATCAAGCAGGTACAGCCCACCATGCACTTTACGCAATCCAATTGTCTTCCCAGATTCCAGATCCTGAAACACACAATGAGATGGAAAGAAAGTAACTTTGCAGTTAAGATCACGAGTAATACTACTAATAGAAAGAAGGTTAGTAGTAAAGTTAGGAATGTGTAAAATAGAAGACAAGGGAAGAGAAGAAGTGCAGTTGATGAGTCCTTTTCCAGAAATGGAAGAAAGGGAACCATTAGCCACCTTGACCTTGTCTTTCCCAGAAGTGGGGGAATATCTGTGAAACAAGCTAGAAGAACCGGTCAGATGATCTGTAGCTCCAGAATCTATGATCCAAGGATGGGAAGCTACAGAAGCACAACGACCCCCAAATGCAATACCTGACCGGGCAAAATGTGAACCTGAGGGAGCAGACGTACTGGCAGGAGCTGATGTAGTAGAGGCAGCAGCAGCGGAAGACCTGAGCATACGTAGGAATGCCTGTAGATCATCCTGGGATAGACCAGTGTCAGTAGCAGGGGCCACAGTAACAGTTTTAGACTGATGGGCCTTGGTCTTTGTCTTTGTCTTTGTCTTGGCAGCCCTTTTAGCTTCAAAGTCAGTCGGTTTCCCATGAAGTTTCCAGCACTTCTCCTTGGAGTGATAGGGTTTGTGACAGTGCTCACAAATGACAGTCCCTATGGTAGAATCACTAAGAGAAGCAGTGATACTAGGTGCAGGAGTGGCAGGGGCAGCAGCCTTGAGAGCTGATCTGTCAGTAATGGGGGGGTGCAACATGGCAACCCGACGGTTCTCCTCAGAGGACACTAAGGCATAAGATTGTTCAAGCGTGGGAAAAGGCTTATGGCCCAACACTTGAACACGAATCTGATCGTACTCCACATTTAAGCCAGCCAAAAAATCGTAGACCCTAATCTTGTCTACATGCTTCTTATAGGAGGCAATATCAGCAGCGGAACTTGGGTGAAAGTTAGAAAAGTGATCCAACTGCTGGCAAAGGCTACGTAAAGTAGCATAATATTTAGAGACTGTCAATTCTCCTTGAGTAGTGTAAAGGACCTTCTTCCTGAGTTCATAGACCTGGGCATCGTTGCCAAGCTGCCCGTAGGTTTCCTTGCAAGCAGCCCAAATATCCGAGGCTGTGTCAAGAAGAAGAAAATTATGTTGTAGTTCTGTAGTTATAGAGCCGATGAGGTAGAACATGAGAACTCCATTGTTGGCCAGCCACCTGTCTTGAGCAGCTCCAATCTCAGTTGGCATAACACTGGTGCCAGTAATATGACCAGTAAGGTTACGGCCAGCAATGGCAAAGGAAGCTGACCTAGACCAAAGCAAGTAATTAGTGCCATCCAACTTGATTGGATTAGGAGTAAAGTAATGATAATCTGATTTGCTATGTCCATCACCAACAGAAGTAGCAGTCGAATCCACTGAGTCACCCATGAGAGCAGTAGTGAAGCCCAAATCACAGAGAGGTGCTGTTATGAAGAGAACCCCACGAAAGCCTGCAAGTTAAGGGCCGAAAACTGGAGGAGAGCCCTCCGGTAATGATAGAATATTAATCTCCAAATAGCAGCAACAGCAACAAAGTGAATCCCTTGGATCGATTCTTACAGAGTTTAAAAAACCTTGAAAGTTCTGAAATCGATGTAGGGGAGAAGGAGAGCAAAAACACTGCAGATGGAGCTGAAAATAGGATGGAATGGTCCTCTAGCAATGCTGAATCACCCTGCCAAAAATCAGCCGCAACAGAAATCTGCAAACCCTAGATCGATATTGGTCAGGGTTTTGAAAAAACCCTGAAATGCTGAAATTGATAAAGGATGTAAGATGCCAAAAAACTGAGTTGTTGCAGCCCCAACCAAGGTCGAGTGTGTCTGTTTAAGTAGAGAACCAGCCTTCAAAAAATCAGAATCAATAGAAGTCACCAGCCCCTAGATCAATAGTTGTCAGGGTTTTAGAAAAAACCCTGTTTTTTGTGAAAAATCGATCTTAGGGGGTCTTGAACAGATCTGATGAGAGGAACAGATATAAAAGAGAAGGTCTGCTGCAGTTTTTGGTCTTCAAATAGGAGGAGTGGTCCCTTGTAGCAGAGATGGAAACAATCCCCAAAAAACTGAAGAAGCCAAATATCGCCGACAGGTAATAATCCCTATCGAGCAGAAAATCATACCATAGAAAAGAGGTAATGGAGGGCAGCAACTAGATCTTGTAGATCACCTCATTAGTGCTGCCCTAGTGGGAGAATGAAGAGCAAGAGAAGAGAAGGAAGAAACCGAGAAGGAAAAAAAAGGAAAGAAGGAACTGAAATCGAGAATGGAAGAGAGGGGGGGTCCCTAATTCGAGATCTGCTCTGATACCATGTTAACAGCGAAGAATTAGGCTGAATGCTTGGATGATCAATTCATCCCAAGCACCTTCTTATTTATAAGAATAATAAAATAGTAAAATCTGTACATGAGCAATGTGGGACTAAACCACATACAAAAAAACAATAAAATAACAGGGGAAAAGTCAAGAATACACCCCACGGTATTCTGGCCCATATATCTAACAAGACCTAAATTTGGAGGACATGTTGCTCACATCATCTATTCATGTTCAAAATTTCAAACCAATTTGACATCCACATATTCCAGTCTAGAGGTTTAAGAAAAGTCTGAAAGTCGAGGAAGTGAACTCAGCAAGAACTCAAAAGAAATGACATCCCCAGCTCAAAATGAACTCAACAAGAACTGTTAAAAAATCAAGAGGGAAAGGTCATTCATGGTGTCCCATACGGTTGACATAAGTCACCAAATTTGATAGGTGGTCTATGAGGGGCTCCCGAATCTAATTACCAAATCATCAATTCATGTGGCTGGAAATTGGCAAGGGTGATGAACTTTTTCCCCAAAGTTAAAAACAAGGCGCATCTATATAATGTTATATCATTATATTAATTAATAAATGTCCTTATAACTTTGATATTATATATAGACTATCAAAAAGCACATGCTTTATAGGACTTTTTATATTTAGCTATGAATGAATATTTTCAGTATCCTTGGATTCTAGTTGAGATATATATGTTTCTTGAAAATTTTTCATGTACAGGTAATATCTTATGTGTATTCATAGGGGAACAGAAAAAAACTATGGAAGAAGGTGATGATATATTTGGTCAACTAGAGGCCAGTTCTACACACAAAACCTCCATAAAAAAGGAACAGCTAGTAGATTCCCCCGTTAAACCGTGAGTGTTGGGAGTTATATGTACACCACAATAGGGGGAATCCCTCTATCGTGGGATAGTTTCTATTAGATGGATTTTAGTAGTCTATTTGTATTATTAGACTAGGACTCCCAGTTTCTAGATAACTTCTCTTTTATATACGTTCCTATTCTGATTAGGAAAGTCTCTGTTCTCTAGACTATTCTTATGTAATTGGTTTGATCTATATATAGCGGTTCAGAGGGAGGCTAGAGGTATCGGTTGTTAGACTCTCTAGCAGCCTTCTCTCCCTTCTTCTTCTTCTCATCGGTTACTGGTTTTTAATTCTAAGCTTTGTTACTGTCACATGGTTGTTAAGAGTACTTAGTTTCAGGGGTATATTTGTACTTAGACACTTACTTATGTATTTTATGTGCTATTTGTATTAGGCTAAGGGCCTGAGTGTAATTAGATATTCTTCTCAATATAAGGCTGTTTGTCTCAAGTTGAGAGACATAACACATTACACCAAATCGTGTTTGAACTTTGCCTCCCTTGGAGCTTTGCTCCTCTCTTCTCTTTCTCCTCTAAAACCTAACATGGTATCGAGCACTTTCTTCCGGAGTTTGAAGGTTGTGTGGAAGGCTGGAGTGAGCTGCAATCCTGTTGCTTCTTGCTGGTTGCGAAGGAAACCTTGGGGTATCTTCACCAAGCTTCTCCTTCCTTGTTTGACAACCAAATAGGAGCAACCGGATGCTCTAGCATCGTTTGGAAGTCTTCTTCCCTATCATTTGATCCTCTCAAGTCTGCTGGTAGCATCAGAGGAGAGAATCTGAGTTTCGGCCGACAGTTTTTCTCCCGGGCCCGCCGTGATCGAGCTCTTGGAGTGATCCAGCTCTTAGTGTGAGCTTTGTTTGCTGCTTTCTTTGGGCCATACAGCATCGTTTTGGGTAAGGAAGACTTACCCTTGTTGCTCCGCTGCTGTTTGCTGCTTCGTTTGGGTTTTACAAGCCTTTTTTCAGTTTTTCTGGTCTCTTTTTGCTCATTTTTTCGCTTTGTTCAAGGAGCAGGTGGCGTGGTTGAAATCTGTTGTTTGGACTTATTAAGCATTTGATTTGAGTTAAATATGGGTGACAAAAATGAGGAAACAGCCTTGCCTTTGTCAGAGACCCACTTGCGCATCATCCTCTGTCCCTTCATATGAGAACACCAATGTGCAGCTTCCCATTGTCAAGTTGGACAATACCAATTACCTAGATTGGTCTCGATCCATGAAACTGATCCTTAGGTGTAAGGGAAAGATGGGGTACATAAATGGCAGCATCAAGGCACCTCTTCCTACCGAGCAAGGGTATTCCAAATGGGACACGAGAACTCACTGGTGATGGCTTGGCTTCTTTCTCAATGAAGCCTCGAGATTGGACGGAGGTTTATGGGTAAAGAGGCGCCAAAGATATTTGGAACAGTGTAGCCCGTATCTTTGATCGTGTTGGAGACTCTACAAAGGTGTACCAACTTCTCCAACAGATTGTTAGCCTACGCAGCGGTGATAGAAGCATCTCTCGACTACTATTGTCTTGTTGTGGGCTGTGGGAGGAGTATGATCACTATAGAGATCTTCGATTGTGTCCTCGATGATGAAGTCAAGGTACACAGGTTGTTTGAGAAGGAGAGGGTACTATTTCTTCTTGGTGGCCCGAATCCTGAATTTGAGCCTCTAAGGGTACAAATCCTTGGCCGACCTAGTCTTCCCTCACTGGAGGAGGTGTGTGGATATCTACAGAGTGAGGAAACCCGTAGGGAGTGCCATGGAGACTAGTATCAACACCACTATTGAGCGCTCTGCTCTTGTTTCTTCCATCCCTAAGGACTCCACTAAGGGAGGCGATAAGGGGGCTGCTAAGGGGTCTTGAAGAGCCGATTCTTATGTGACCATTGTGGTAAAACTGGACATACGAAGGACTTACGTTGGGATCTCCATGGGAAGCCCCCACTGGTTCCACTGGGGATGAAGGACAGCGGAAAAAGGGGCCTAAGGCTCATGTTGGGGTCATTGAAGCTGATTCATCCTCCCTTTCCCACCATTGTTGCCTTTCGGGGTTGTAGCCCACGGACAGCTTCACACGCAGCCCCTACTTCATCAGACTACAGCCTCTTCCTCCTCCGGCATCACACTGGGTTATTGACTCGGCGCCACGGATCATATGACCGTAGGTCCCCAGTATAATTCCTACTCTGTTTGTTCGGGAAAGATAAAGTAAAAATTGCCGATGGTACATTCTCTTCCATCTCTCGGTAAGGGAGATATCCAGGTTACACCTTGCTTACCCTCAAGTCTGTTTTTCATGTTCCCAACTTTGCTACTAACCTTCTTTCCGTTAGCCAATTGACTAAATCTTTGAATCGCTTTGTCACCTTCTTTCCTACCCATTGTCTTTTTCGGGATTTGGTGACGAGGAAGGTGATTGGCGGTGGTCATGGTGATGGCTTATATGTTTTGGAAACGGTGCTTCCTCGTTGTACAACCTCAATCCTATGTTTGTGGGCTAGAAGGTGGACGTACTCAAGAGGATATTTTGCTTTGGCATCGTCGGTTGGGACACCCTTCTTTTTCTCATTATGAGGAAACAGTTACCTCACTTGTTTACTTCCTTTCCAGTCTCTCATGTTTTTCATTGTGAACCTTGTCTATTTGCCAAAAGTTGTAAACAGTTTATACATCCAATGGTAATAGATCAACTTCACCTTTTCATCTTATACATACCGATGTTTGGGGGCCTTCCCTGTTACCTCTTTGCGTGGCTTCCGCTTACTTTGTCTCTTTTATTGATGATTATTCTCGGGTTACTTGGGTGTACTTGTTGAAACATAAAAGTGATGTACATGTTGCATTTACAAATTTCTATGAGTTAGTGTATACCCAATTTCAAACCCGGATCCAAATTGTTCGTTCGACAAAAGTGGGGAGTATATGTAAAGTGGTTTGGAAACCTTTTTTCTCGACCATGGCATTATTCATCGGTGGCCTGTGTTGATACCCCACAACAAAATGGGGTGGTGAAAGAAAAATCGCCACCTTCTTGAAGTGGCTAGGTCCCTTTGGTTTACCATGCATGTTCCCAAAACTTTTGGTCCGATGCTCTACCCATTCTTGTCTTTCTTATTAATCGCATGCCGTCTAGTGTCTTACAATTTCAAGTTCCTCTTGCTGTCCTACCCTCACGGTCTTCTTCATTCTCTCTCCCTCCAAAGGTGTTTGGTTGTATTTGTTATGTACATGTTAGCAAATCTGCCCGCACTAAATTGGATCCTAAGGCTCAAGTGCATCTTTCTCGGGTATTCCTCCACCTCCAAAGGATATAAATGCTATCATCCTCCCCTCGTCGGTGGCTTCTCTCCGAGAGATGTCCATTTCTTTGAAACCATACCTTTTTTTGATCGCCTCTTAGGGGGAATGTTTATCGCTTGGTAGTGGTATGCGGGTGAAGAGGTTCCCGAGTCTGCATCTCACTTCCTATCTCCTATCCTGTTCCTATTTCACCTTTTCGATTGACAAGGAAAGAGAAGTTACGTTGAGGGGGAGCCTTGATAGAGAATGTAGTTGAGGGGAGCTACTTTGGTGTATACGAAGGAAAGGAGAAATCTGCTTCATGGCTGCCTATAAAGAAGACCGCCTAAAATCCTTCTTCATCACCTCATCCTGAGTCTCCATCCATCGAGACAGTATACCTTCTTCTACCCCTATATCCTCGAGACTTGGACCTTCCTATTGCCCACCGTAAGGAACTCGGGCATGTACTAATCCCATTGCCAAGTTTGTTTCCTATGATTCTATTTCCCTTACGGTATAGCCTTTCTCGTGGCTATCTCCTCCATATCTATTCCCAAGAATGTAGGCGAGGCTATGGCGGATCCAAAATGGAGAGAAGCAATGAACACAGAGATGTTGGCACTTGAGAAGAATCATACTTGGGACCTTGTTGATTCCCTAAAGGGAGAGTCCCCGTTGGGTGCAGATGGGGATTCACGATCAAGTTCAAGTCCGATGGTACCGTGGAGAGATATAAGGCAAGACTTGTCGCTAAGGGTTATACACAGTGTATGGCATTGACTTTCAGAAACCTTTGCTCCAAGTGGCAAGCACAACTCCATCCGGGTACTTCTCTCAATGGCAGCAAATCTTGATTGGCCTTTGTACCAACCGGATGTGAAGAATGCATTCTTACATGGTGACCTAGAAGAAGAAGTGTATATGCATCCTCCTCCTAGGTTCAAGCATCTGGTGCCGGTGGGAAAGTGTGTCGTCTTAGGAAGGCTCTTTATGGACTCAAGCAGTCTCCTAAGGCTTGGTTTGAAAGATTTAGACAAGCTCTCTGCAAAACGGATATACTCAAAGTCAAGCTGATCACACATTGTTTATACAAAGGAAGGACAGCACTATTACGGCTCTCATTGTTTATGTTGATGACATTGTGGTCACGGGAAATAGTGAAGCCGAAATCTCAAAGCTTAAACTTTACTTGTCTCGTGAGTTTGAGATCGAGGACCTCGGTCCATTGAAGTATTTCACGGGGATTGAGGTTTCTAGATCCAAGCAAGGATCAATGTTTGTCAAAGGAAGTTTGTTCTTGATCTCCTTACGAGAGACAGGCTACTTGGGATGTAAACCAGTCTCCTCCCCATTGAGCGAGAATCACGGACTAGGGGAAGATTGTGGTAAACCGCTTGTGGATGCTGAAAAATACCGAGAGATTAGTAGCGAGTTAATCTACCTTTCCCTCACTGAGACTGACATTACCTATCTTTGTGGGAGTGGTGAGTCGGTTTATGCATGCACCAAGGTGGGACATCTTGATGCAGTTGAGGATCCTCGGTACTTGAAGTCATGTCCTGGAAAGGGTCTTCTCTTTTCTAGGAATGGTAACTTGAGAATTGAAGTATATACGAGATGCAGATTGGGCGGGTCTATTTCGATAGAAGGTCCACCTCCGGATCTTGTACATTTGTTGGGGAAACTTAGTCACCTGGAGAAGCGAAGCAACTTTGTGGTAGCTAGGTCAAGTCTTGAACGAGGAATTTAGGGCCATGGCTCATGGTGTGTGTGAAATCTTGTGGTTGAAGAAACTTGTCCAAGAATTGGGGTTTGAGGCAGAGAACCTATGAGTCTATCTTTGTGACAACAAGGCAGCCATAAGTATTGCACATAATCCGGTCCAACATGACCGGACAAAGCATGTTGAGGTTGTGGGCACTTCATCAAGGAGAAAATAGAGTCTAAGACTATTTGTACCCCTTTTGTGAAGACAAGTGAACAAGTGGCAGACATATTCACCAAAGGACTTAGTTCTCATCACTTCAGTTTTATGTTAGACAAGCTGGGTATGTATGACATATACCACCCAGCTTGAGGGGGAGTGTTAAGAGTACTTAGTTTCAGGGGTATATTTGTACTTAGACACTTACTTATGTATTTTATGTGCTATTTGTATTAGGCTAAGGGCCTGAGTGTAATTAGATATTCTTCTCAATATAAGGCTGTTTGTCTCAAGTTGAGAGACATAACACATTACACCAAATCGTGTTTGAACTTTGCCTCCCTTGGAGCTTTGCTCCTCTCTTCTCTTTCTCCTCTAAAACCTAACAATGGTATCAGAGCATATTAACCAGTAATCTCTCTCTTTGAATCAGTGTTTTGATAGTCCATTAAGGATTATTATTGTTCTCTGGTTGCAGCAACCAATGCTGTCTACGTATTTTTTCTTTTTGCCCTAGATAATGATGCTACGAAAGTAAACTAGGGCACTATATAACTTATCCACTGCTGCTCATGAAAATTTATCGATTCAGACTTCAAGTTTTACTCATATGGTGGTTGCAGTTCTGATTTCTGGAGTTTTTCTTCAAGCTACAACTATCGGATATTATTCTCTATTCTGCCATCAGATGTTCCTGAAGTTTTGAGGGTTACTTCTACCCTTATAGAGACTCAATCCATATTTTAAGGGTTTCTTGGGGCTTGATTTTCTGCAATCCAAAATCTACTCTACAGTAGGCGTCTGCTCCTTTTTTTGGTCTATTTTCAGACCCTATATTATTACAATTACTTCTTGGTTCAGGTATTTGATCAGCCTCAATTTCTGGGCATTTATTACCCTATCCTAGGGTCTCCTTCGACTGCACTTTCAAGCCATTCTGACTTGTGGTTCTTGAAATCTTTAAAATCTCTCAAGATCTGAGTTTTTTCAACTCTGTTTTTAGGAATTGTTACTGCCAGCTAGTATCTGTGAAGGTTTTCTTGATGCCGATCTCTTTTAGCAATATATTTGGACTGCCTGAGTGTACTACTAGAGTTTTTGGCTCGTTGATTGATGCTTGGTTTGATTCCTTTATTACCTGTCTGTGTAATGGCTGACCCGAAAGTTCCAGATGATAATGTTCACATTCAGATTACTAGTATTAAACTCAACAGAGTATCTAACTATATGTTATGGGCTCAAGCTGTCCAAGTTTACATTCATGCCAAGAGGAAGATGAAATATCTTACATCTGACCCCCCTCCCCATCTGCTGACTCTAAAGACCCCACTGCCATGACAGCCTATGAAGAGTAGATGAGTGAAGATTCCAAACTCAAGATTTGGTTGTGGAACATTATGGATCCAGTCATTGCCGCTATATTATGTTCCACACTACTGCCAACGGAGTTTAGGATGAAAGGAGAGTTTAGGTGATAAATCATTGATTTGAGTACTTCAGCAGCTACAAGGGCATCATTGAAGAACTCCAGATCCATCAGCCTCTCACTACTGATCTGGAACAACTGAAGATTCAGAGGACCAAATTTCATGTTGCGAAGTTTATGTCTGGTCTACATCCTGACTATCAGTCTGTCAAGAGTCGGCTACTTGCCAAGGAAAAAGTACCATCTCTGAATGAGACTTTTTCACATGCAGCGTATGGTATGTAACCAAGTTTGCAGCGTAGTCCATTACCCATCTTGAGTGTGAAGCCTGCGAATTGGGAAACATCATAGATCATCATTTCCCCTTAGGAGTATTTCTAGGAGTCTGTCTTTATTTCATTTGATTCATTCTGATATTTGGGGTCCATGTTACATTAGTAATAGATTTGGTTTTTATTACTTTGTTACTTTTATGGATGATCACTCCCATTTGACTTAGTTTTATTTATTGAAAGATCATTTCGAATTTCTTATTGCCTTTAAGAATTTTACCATGAAATAAAAACTCAGTTTGATGTGTCTATCAAAATTTTTTGATCTAATAATGTTCTTGAATATACTCAAAATGAGATTTTTCAAATTTTCTTGGATAATGGTATGATTCATCAAACGAGTTGTCCCATACCCCTTAATAAAAAGGGGTGGCTGAATGTAAAAGTCGACACTTATTAGAAGTTTCTCGATCCCTTTTGATTCACATGCAGGTTCCCAAACACTTTTGGTGTGATGCTGTTCTTACTGCTTGTTTTCTTATTAACATGATGCCCTCTTCTGTACTAGATAACCAGTCCCCGTTCTCTGTGCTTTACCCTAATGATTCTCTTTTTCCTCTTCCGCCACGAGTTTTTGGTTGCGTATGTTTTATTCATATTTTACAACTTCATGTCAATAAGTTGTCTCCCCAAGTGGATAAATGCACTTTTCTTGGTTATTCTAGGACTCAGAAGGGCTATAAGTGCTACGATCCTATTTCTCATAGGCAGCATGTTAGTGCTAATGTTATTCCTTCGAGGATACATCATATTACTCTCCTCCACTAACGTTTCTCGCTCCTCCACTAACTTCTCCTGCGGTTCTGACAATCCTCCTATTCATAGTTCGAAAACTCGTTTCATTTCGGTGTTTCGGGCTGACCGAAATATCCGAAAATATTTCGGTCGAAATTTTGCATTTTTCTGTTATGTTTCGGTAGGTCATTTCGATGGGTTTTAGGCCAAATTAAGGCCTGAAACTTCATAGAAACCCTATTTAAGGCTATATAAACACATTTAAATGTTCGCACTGCAAAAATAGTCACCCAAAGTGGTGTTTTGGATTTGCACCATTGATTGGCAATGTACGGTCAAATCCTAATGTATAACTTAATTAATTACACATACACATTGTTTAAGACTTTAAGTACTAGAGGACATAATAAATTAATGATTAATAAGCAATTTAAACAAGTAAATTGACTTAGAAGTTGGAAACATAAAGTGAATGACTCATAAGTAATAACTTAAGTCATAATATTAAGTACAATAAATAAATAACAAGTTAAGAAGATGATATCAATATGACAATATCCCCAATAGTCCAATACAAGTCAAGTAGTCATCTAGTAACTCAAATGTTTACAAATATTCTAATAATAATACTCTGGCGTCCAGGATCGACCCAACTCATAGTCTGATGGAGCCGACATGCATTGTTCTCTGACGTCATAGTATAGGAGAAGAAATGACCGAGACTAACGATGAGAAAAAAACCCAAAAAAACCAGAGCTTGTTAAGTCTTGGTCGAAATTTCGACCGAGACTAACGAGTTTTGGTATTTATAAAGCTACTTTTGAAAAAGGAATCTCGATATCTCGCAAGATTTTGATTTTGTCTCGAGATATCGCGAGATGGTCAAAATTTCGACCGAGTTTTTGCATTTTTTTTATTCGAGCTGCTGTTTCGTTTCGGACAGATCGAGATACTCGAAATATTCGAGATCTCGACCGAGATTTCACGAGATTTAGTACTATGCTCCTATTCCTTCCCTTATTCCATTAGATGCTAAACCACTGCAGGTGTATCAACGGTGACAAAACATTGTGCCTCCTACTTCAAGTCTGGTCCCTGCTCTACCCGCCATACAAGCTGATCCTAGTTCTACAGTCCCTCCTGACCTTCCAGTTGCCCTCCAAAAAGGTCTCGCGTTCCTGCACTCACAAATATCTGACTACCTACCCTATTGAGGGTTATGTGTCAATTTCTCATCTTCCATCTCCATTTCACAATTTTACTTTTTCTTTGTCTACTAACTTTGTTCCTTAAAATCAGGCTGGAATCTGGCTATAGACATAGAAATGGATGCCTTACTATCTCGCCAGACATGGACTCTAGTGGATTTAACTCCAGGTAAAGATCTTATGAAGTGTCGTTGGGTGTACACCATCAAGTACAATCTCGATAGTACTGTTGAACATCTTAAGGCATGGTTGGTTGCGAAAGGGTACACTCAGACATATATAGAGTGGATTATTTTGAGACATTCTCTCCTGTTTCCCGTTTGAATTCAGTTCGTGTTCTCATCTCTGTAGCAGTTAATTTAGACTGCCCCCTTTAGCAGATGCACATCAAGAATGTATTCTTATATGGTGACCTTGGAGTCCCTGTGCGGCACAAGAACTCCAAGATCATAAGTATTTCCTTAGCATTGAGGTCCTACAAAGTAACAAATGGATTAGTCGGTCACAGAGAAAGTATGTATTAACTTATTAAATGAAATAGACATGCTTGCTTCCAAGCTTGTTGACACCCCTATGTACCCCCATCAGAAGTTTGGAACTGATGATGGAGAAGACCTTGTAGCCAAGCACCAATATAGGAGACTAACAGGCAAACTCATTTAACTGTTACTAGGCCTGATATATCATTTGCAGTTGGTGTCATCAGTCAGTTTATGCAATCACCAAAGAAGATTCACTAGGAGGCAGCATGTCGAATCCTAAAGTATCTGAAAGGGGCTCCAGGAAAGCGGCTCATTTATAGACCTCATTAGAGTGTTGATCCAGTAAAGTTCTCTGATGCTGACTAAGCGGGTGCTGATGATGTTAGAAGGTCTACCAACTGTGGCTAGGTCCAGTGTCGAGGCTGAGTATCTAGCTATGACTCATACTGCAGCCGAACTAATGTGGTTGATGTCGTTACTCCAAGAGTTGGGGTTTCCAGTTACCACTCCTATGAAGATGTTTTGTGATAATCAAGCTGCTATCTACATTGCTAGTAAGTCAATGTTCCATGAGATAACTAAGTATGTTGAGATTGACTGTCATTTTATGAGGAATGCTGTCATGAACAAGCTGATTGCCACTCTGTTTGTTGCTTCAGTCGATCAACTTGGTGATGTCTTCACCAAGCCTCTGTTTGGTCCTGCCTTCCGGAAGATCTGTTCCAGGCTGGACATAGTGATCAATATGCTCCAGCTTGAGGGGGAGTGTTAAACCGTGAGTATTGGGTATTACATATACACCATGATAGGGGGAGTCTCTCTATTGTGGGATAGTTTCTATTAGATGGGTTTTAGTAGTCTATTTGTTTTATTAGACTAGGAATCTCATTCTCCAGATAACTTCTCTTTAATCACTTTCCTATTCTGATTAGGAAAGTCTTTGTTCTCTAAACTATTCTTATGTAATTGGTTTGATCTATATATAGCCGTACAGAGGGAGGCTAGAGGTATCAGTTGTTAGACTCTCTAACAGCCTTCTCTCCCTTCTTCCCATCAGTTACTGGTTTCTAAGCTTTGTTACTGTCACACCATTAGGATTACTTGTTGAACACCAATGAACTCTTCTTCCTTGAATCCCTTGATCTTGATGTGAAACTACTCTCTTTTTTTTTACTCTTAGCTTTTAGAAGTTCAATAGTATCAAAGCATGACCCTACTTCCACTCATAGTTGTCAAGGCGTCGCCTAGGCGTCCAGGCCGCCTTGGTCGACTTGGTCGCCTTGGGCACCTAGGCGGCACCTTAGGCACCTTGTTGGTGTTGCCTGGATTTTGGACCCTCTCCACTGCCTTGGTTCGCCTAGGCGCCGTGACAACTATGCTTCCACTACATGTCCTAAATGCCAGTATGCCACTTTGTACCAAGCTCTTACTACTTACAACTCATACCTGACAGGCGCCATATATTTCTTGTACAACGGGAAACTGTAAGTGCAATCAAGTACAAATTCGGGTTCATTAACACATATAAAAACTAACCTCGGAAGAGTCAAGAGAAATTAATGTTGGCCAATTATTGAAAACTTAATAAAAATTATTAAAATTTATGCAACATCTAATGTTGGCCAATTATTGATCATAAATTTAATATTGACTTCAAAAATGAGAAACTAACCTCGGAAGAAAGTGAGAGAATGTGATTATGCTCTCACACAATCTTTGGATGTCCCTGACCAGAATCCTGTTCTTCTCATTCATTGCATCAAAGTATACAGCAAGGGCAAAATCCTTGCTCGAAAGTCTATCAGGCCACTTGCATGCATGGAAGTCCTTACATGCCTGCACATATTCAAATATCATTATGGGCATAGAAGAAAACCACAAGTAGAATGCATGAGAGCTCACAAAAAACCTGAAGTCCCTAAGCTTAAAAACATTATCCAATAGTCACTTTGAATAACACGTATAAATACTGAAAAAAGAAAATCAAACCTTCACTCTATGGCTATAAAATTCTGCATGGCAACCCCGCAAAAAAGAAAAAATGCACCAAAGGGTCTTATCATCTCAAGAGTGAACTAACTATCCCAATAACTAAAGGCAAATAGAAAACAGTTTTCCCACCTTTTGGTAGAAGCTAATTAACTTAGAAACAAAATTTATCACCTACAATAAATGCAAAAACAGTAAGATGCAACATGCTTAAAAGATGTATATCGATTCCTGTTTACCCTGAGTGGAAGAAAGAAAAGTATGCATTTAAATCCAATTTTTACATGTTTAAATCCTAGAAAAAGACTTATTCAGAGTTTGAATCTTAGAGTTGGATTAAATTGTCAGATCTTAAAATTATACGAATCCTAGGTTATTTAGTTTATACCAAGTTAAAGTGACCCTTTAATGGCCAAAGAAACAAGGGCAGTTTTGACAATTTCCCATAAGCGATTCAAACCTAAGAATTCAATTAAAGTATTCTTTAATAGACAACTAATAGGGCAGGTTTGTCTTTTTCTCTTTTTGATGCAGAAGAAATAAATCAGTTTTGACAATCTTTCAGAAAACAATTACCACATACTGGTCTCTACCTTTTATTTTTTCCTTTTTTTAACAAATATTTCTGTACTTGTTTTAGAGGTCCATTTATATCTTTTATCCCATTCACACTGGAGAAGTGCAGTTTAGTTGGGTTGTGGTCTTCTTCACAAGCAGCCTAGAATAAGGATAAGAATAAGAGCTTACATATGCAAGCATAGACTTCAAGGGACTTCAGAAAGCACAGACTGTCTTTCTTTTTGTTCCCTCCCCTACAGTCCTACCTCAAGTAGGAAACCTTTCCCTTTTTTGTTTTCTCCTTTCAAAAGCCCACAGCTTGCTCTTTCATTATCTGTGCTGGACTAGGTTTTTTTTTCTTCTTTATTTCCTTTTTCAATTCGAAAAGATGTCTAGGCAACTTATAGACATAACTTGAGAGCTTCACAAGAGGAATAAGGGGATGTTTGATGTCAAAGTTTCAGATGTATTAAAATCTATTTGGATATTGGCTTGAAATTATTCGATAGGGCTTATTTTCACTATGAATTTAGCAGGTTGCCAGGTTGTAAGAACATTTTTTGGAGTAACTGGAGGAATATTGTATTGGAGGGTGAGAAGCAGGTTTTATGTGAATCTTATGTCAATTTATTTAGAGTTCCATACATTGTAGAGTCAAAATTACACATATGAGACACTATACTTGAACAGTTTCGACATCATCTATATCACTTCAGGTTCTGTTGCCAATTACCAAAAAAAATAAATATATAAATAAAATTATGTCATCACAATCAATGCCTTTGAACCCTTACTAGGAGAAAGAAAGTGATTCACCATCTCCAAAGAGGGAATGTAGATCCCCTGAATGTCCTTCTCTCTATCAAAGCTCTGCCAAATGAATTAGTCAATTTAGAGAGGTAAAAGCAGCATGTTACTTCAACTGAACGATCTTTACTCTATATTACCAAAAAAGTTCAATTAATGTAATCAGCATCTAATCACCTCATGGTACCAAGAAAACAAAGGAATGAACCCCAGACCATCCACGATCTTAGGACCGGTTTCAACTCCAATTCTTCTACATGCATCAAGTAATGCGTTCAACTTTTCAATTGAATCAACCTGAAAAGTACAAAGTCAGACTAAATATTGAGAAGATATTTCATATGTAGAAATATAAAGCATCATTCTCAGAAGAAATTGGAAATATGAGGTTCAACAGATATTTTTTAATGAAATAACCAGCCCTGAAACCGACATGTATGATCTGATCCTTCACACAAGATATAGATGATACCGTGGGAAAAATGTTTCTAGTCAATGAAAATTCATTAAAATTTAAAAACATGCAATTTATACAAGAGAATTGGAATACAATTACAGGGAAGAACTAACTGAAAAACACAATATTTATGTTTAAAATTTTTATTATTTTATGAATGAAACATGTCTACCTTGCAAGAATGTGGAACTCTTATCATTACACTATAGTAACAAGCATTTTTTTTTTCCCAATTGATATATGAACAGAAAATTGAAAGTGCAATCAGGTGATTCGTTAAAATGTTGTTTCTGGAAAGATCTAATGTGTAAGATGGAAGTCCATTCCATCCTTTATGATGCTACTACAGAAGATTAATGAGTAGATCGTAAGTTGCTTACATAATCCTCTCCTCGACACCAGAGGTCATGGT
This sequence comes from Telopea speciosissima, assembly GCF_018873765.1. Taxonomy (NCBI): domain Eukaryota; kingdom Viridiplantae; phylum Streptophyta; class Magnoliopsida; order Proteales; family Proteaceae; genus Telopea; species Telopea speciosissima. The sequence goes on from NC_057917.1 coordinate 53,460,135, forward strand.
TTCCAGGTACATAGAAGACATGCATGAATCTTTCTCTCAATAGAGACATTGTCAACACAAAGGTCTTGTACATCTCGGCCACATCACCCGCAACAAGAAGAATATCCTTCTTGTATCCCACAGCTGATAAGCATTTCACCCAAGCCATGTTTTCTGAGTAATCAGTGTGCAAATCAGAAAGCACAAAAACCCGAGGCCCAGTTGCCTCTCCATGATCAGAAGGCAATATTTCAGGTCTTCTAATGTAATTTCTTCTTATTTCTTTCTTGTCTCTTTTGGGGATGAAACGATCCGAAATGTACTTGGGCCAGTTGCACTCTTGAGGTAAACTCACACAGGATGGGAAGAACCCCACCACCATGTGTATGATCTGGCAAAAGGTTCTTGTATCACAGTCATTACAGATATACAATCTTCAAGACTAAAGTTATTAATCCCACAAGTACAATAAGTTGATAGGTACATTCACCCAAAAAAAAAAAGTTGATAGGTATGATTCAAATTTAGGCAAAAAATAAAATTCGTAGTATATAAAAATCTGATTCCAACAAAGCAGGTCAAAAAAAGAGAACCTCGAAACGAAGATTCAGCAGAGTTTAGACTAATCCAGTTCCGAAAGAGCAGACGAACCGCGTAGCCTGAGAAATGAAAAGTTTAAGGGAAAAAAAACTTCAATTCTCCAAAACACATAAGACCCATTGAAATTAAGAGCTAAAAATCAGAAATTTGACAAGATGAAAGATAAAGATCTCAGGAATCCACGAAAGACAGCTAAAAGTGAAAAAGACGAAATTCTCAGAAAAATCAATGCGGAGCAACAGCTGCAATTTCCAGAAACAACTGAGTGATTGAGGAAGACGGGTTAAAAGATGAAACTTAGCAGCTGAAAACGGAAACAAACTGCATAGAAATTCGTAGATGATAACCTGAATAAAATGTCATTGGCATGATCAAGATGAACCCGAATAATGACTTTAATCCATTTCCCGCGAGGGAAAAAAAATTTCTCAGGTAGTCTAGTTATAAAGAGGAGGATTTGCAAGAGTCAACAAAAGTACCTTTAACACAAGGCCATCGGAGACGCTTGGCAGACGAGGATAGAAGACAAATGAAATCGTGGGAGACGTTCGAATTTCGAAATTGAATGGAAAAGCGAATTGTGATTTGTGAAGCGAGCACCATGCACCTCACTTGCAGCCTCCCCGATCTAGTTGACTTCGACCTCAGCCAATTTTAGAATCGGGATCCGGAACCGGAACCGGAACCGGTCTGTTAGAATCGAATAGAATTTATTTTTTTTTCCCTCTTTCATTGGGTTTTGATTTTGAAAAGTGAAATTCTTGTCTCCATGTATCTTTGAGGAGTTGTATGAAATTACCAATAATGGGTTTATTTGTTGAGTTGTATAAAAACGATTGAAGGGTACCAAATTTCGTATTGTAGGACTATACCTTCATGAGATTATAATTTTCTTCCCAACTTTAGTTGTTTCAGCCATGGTTCGTAATTTTGGATTGGATCGACTAATATCATTTGGATCGGATCAGTATGGTATCGGTCGAGACTAATCTGATATCAATTCAATGGTACAACCAAAAGGTAAAAAGGTAATCAAAAACAATGTTTATTAAAAAGCAAGGGTAAATCTATCCATTCAAGACCGATCCAGATCGATTTTGGCCTTGACCGATCTGTAGATTAAGAACCATGGTTTCAACAGATTATTCCACTTGAATCGAATTTGAACTAAATCACGACGATCGTATATGAATTGAATAAAATCAAATATAGGAACCAAATCGGGGTTCGATTACAACTTGAGGTATTGAAAATTATTCGCATTTGATTTCGTACAACTAAAACGGAAAATCAAAATCGACCAATTGACACCCTTGCCTCAAGGTATGTTTGGACTTTGGATCCATCTATTGTATGGACTATGGAGAGTCATTTTCTTCATTTTTTTTTCTCTATTTTTATTTAGGGGAAAGTTTTAAGATCCAGATCCTCTATGGCGCGCTACCTGTAGCGGCCTGAGCGTCGCAGACTGAACCACGCACGCAAAGACCACCTTACCCCTGCCCAAACGCCTAGCCCGAGCAGGGGTAAGGCGATCATTGCACGTGCGGCCCAGTCTGTGCTGCACAGGTCGCTACGGACAGCTGTGCCATAGACAATTTGAATTGAAAGTTTTATCACTGGCTTATACTTGCCTTATATCTACTCGTATTTTTATCTGCTCCATTTCTTGTCCTCTCACATAGATTTTTTTTATTATTTTCCTTCTTCTATCTTGAGATGTGAACCCCATGTAGATGATACTACTCTTCACCGCCATTAATTTGACATGATCATCTTGAAGATGGACGTCCCAAAGTTATACCAATGACTAAAACTCAAATGTTATCCATGCCAAGTCTGGTAAGCTTTGGCAGAACACTCACTGATGATCGTCGCAATCAGTGCCTAAGGAGTGTCAACAACACTGTTAGGATCAACACAGGTAGGCTGAATGGATGGACACAGTTAGTTTGGTGACAACAGACTTATTGACAAGCTTGCATTGCATTTTAAGACCATTGCCATTCCAAGATTTCACATGAACTACCATGTGTGAATCCGTCTTATATTGAATCCCACTCATCAAAATAGACCACTGCATTAAGGGTTTCCACCTTCAAAATTCAAACAATCAAATTAAATGAGTCAGTTAAGAGTACAAAACTAAACGATCAAAAAGGATTCCTACATAGAGGAACCATTATCAGTATGGCACATGAGCTCAAAAAGGAACCAGGTCAACCAATAGTGTAGAGGTTTCTTTTGAAATTGAATACATTAATCTGTACTTACCATAACCCAGTTGCACTGACTGAACTGAGCTTTTTGGGGTGACTGTCACAGTTAGGAACCTGACCCAGACAGGGTAAGAAGATATCGCTTTAAGCGTCCCTCCTCTGACTTGACAAGATAGACCAACAGGAAGTGCGCAACATTCCAATCATATTCGCAAGCAACATGAGGATGCATGCCAGTACGGGGAAGGAAGTATTATTGAATTTGAATCTAAGAATTTGACATGTGGCCTATCTAGACCGTTCCCATCTATCCAACCGCTTGGAATTATCACATCATCCTGTCTGTCATGTGGCAGAATTAAAGTCCAGTGGAGAGAAGCCTCCCAAGACTTTGACCTTGTAAATGCATAAACACCAGAAGAAGAAGAAAAAAATAGTTCTTTTGGCTTAAAAAGAGGGGGGGAAACAAATAAAGAGAGGAAGAAGGACCTGCATAGAGCACCTATTGCTTTTGCAAGTCATACACCCAAAACAGAAAAACTGATTGTATGTAAATTGTAGAACTTTATATTATTCATTCGATACAAATCTGAAGAAGTAACAAACCATTGAACATATACCAAGAATAACATGATTCTCCGACATAAGAAAGAAATGAGAATGACCCAATCATCTCTTAAAGATGGTCCCACTGTTGGAGCAATGACTCAATCTCGAATGATATCCATGCCATGTCTGGTTAGCTTTGGCAGCACACTCACCAATGAGCGACGCAATCAGTGCCTTTAAGGATAGTGTCAGCAACAATATTAGGCTCAACACTGATAAGCCAAATGGACTTGATTATGGATTCAAACATCTTGGTGGTGGTTAGTTTGGTGACAATAGACTTACTGACAAGGTTGCATTTCATTTGAAAATCATTCCACTACTGCATTTCAACAACGATTGTCATTGCAAATTTCCCATGAGCTATTATTCATCAAAAAAAAAATATTCCCATGAGCTACCATGTGTGAATCCATCACATATCGAATCTTATCAAAATAGATCACCGCATCCGGGTTATCCACCTTCAAAATTCAAACAAATCAAATTAAACGAGTCAGTTAGACTACAAACTAAACATTCATAAAAGATTTCTACATAGAGGAACTATGAGCTTAAAAAGGAACCAGGTCAACCAGTAGTGTAGAGGTTTCTTTCGAAATTGAATATATTAATCTGCACTTACCATAATTCACTAGCACTGACTATGGCTTTCTGGGGTGACTGTCTCAGAGGAACCTAACCCCAACCTGGTAAGAGGATAACGTTTTGAGCGTCCCTCCACTGACTTGACAAGATAGACCAACGGAATGTGCGCAAACTTCCAATTATCTTCACCTTGAAGTGTGCACTGTACCTTTGCCACAAAATCTGTAGGCATATTAGAAAATTTGAGCTCTTTGAGATTGGTGAGGTGCTCAATGCCACATGGAACCTCCAGCAAATAATCACATCGCTGAATATATAGCTTTTCGACTTGAGGCACCGCTCCCTTCTCCAGTTCCACCCATTTTAGTCGTCTTAATTTATCAAGCTTCAAGATTTTAATTTTCTGAAAACCTTGTTCCTTAAAACATAAGGTTTCTCCACTATACGCCTGAATAAGGTTAAGTTCCAGTAGATTAGGCAAAGCTTGAAGGGCTTCCAATGGATCATCGATTAACATAGAACCCCTTAAATCCATACTAACCAAATTATGAAGTGCGGAAATCCAGTGTGGCAACGCTTCTAAACAACCTCTCAAGTACAACCGTTGAAGAAATAGAGGTGGAGAAGATAGGGATTGTAAGCTAAGACACTCACCTGTCATGGCACTTAGGTTTAAAGAACGAAGGTTATTCATCTTCTCAATGGCAGAGCAAAGATCAAACCCATCTCCTCTTCGCATTTCTATAATCCCCAACCTTCTCAACTGGCTCAATCTTCCCAGCTCTCTAATTACACTGGTCCCTTGTTCTGCTCTAATAAAACAAAATTTTTGGAGGGATACCAAACATCCTATCCCATTTGGCACCTTAAACCCTGAAATATGAAATGGTTGATCAGGTTCTCTCCTATAACGATACGCTAGAAGATGGCGTAATCTCTGAAGCTTGAGGATCCCAATGGGCAACTCAGATACACAGGTATCTTTAAGATCCAAGGTCTCCAAGTTTTTGAGTTTCTTTATGCAGTTTGGAAGCATTTTGACATTAGTCCCTCTCAAGCTTAGGTACCTGAGATGGAACAGATCAACTAATTCATTGGGAAATACCACAAATCGAGAGCCTCTCAAATCTAACACCTTGAGCAGCCTTAAACCACAAAATAATGTACGAGTTGATGAATGTGACAATTTAGACGCTCCAACCATGAAGAGGGAATGAAGGCAGGGGAAACTCTTATTTAGCCACATAATGTCATTACCACAAATTGAAAGGTGTCGGATTTTCTCATGAGGCTTTTTATCCGATGCATTAGAGACAATTGCCCCAAAGTTCTCATCCCTTATCTTGGATAGAATGATTTCACGCATGAGATCATGGACTCTACACAATTTTACTCTTCCATCAATAGTTTTTTCTGCTATTTGGATTAAACTCCTATTAATGAGCTCAATGAGGTAGCTCTCAGCTACCTCTTCAATTGTCTTGCCTCGTTTTTCTTCAATAAATCCTTCAGCCATCCATAATCGGATCAGTCTCATGCACTCAATCGGCTCATCCCCAGGGAAAATGCCCAGATACAGGAAGCAAGTTTTTAGGTAGTATGGAAGGTAATCATAACTAAGAGACAATACTCTCTCCATACTCTTAAGCTTATCACTGCTTTCTAGCTCAGAACCAAGGCTCTGATACACCATTTGCCATTCCATCATAGAATTGTCTTTTATAGACAAAAGACCACCGATTGCCACAATTGCAAGTGGCAACCCTTCGCATCTTCTCAAGAGATTCTGAGAAAGCTGTTCTAAATGTGCAGGACAACTATTCTCATCGTTTGATATGAATGCCTTCTTGCAAAACAGAGTCCAGGATTCTTTTGGGGACAGGGGCTGGAGGTTATAGACATAACCACAATTCTCAATACAAGATGAAGCTAAATTAGCAAAGCGGGTAGTGATAATTATTCGGCTACCACAGGGGTTACGAGGGAAGGCATATTTAACAGCTTCCCATGTGGGCATACTCCATAGATCATCAAAAACAAACACATACCTACTGTTCTGCAAGAAGTTTTTGACCATCAACTGGAGAATGGTTCCTGTCTTTGCCTCAAATCCAGAAAGAATTGGTTCTGCCCTTTCCTCATTGAGTTGCTTTATTATCTCTCTCATCAGCTCGTCAACCCTCTTGAAATTTTGCGAGGCTGTGAGCCATACATGGTTATCAAAATGTTTCTTCACCCTTGGATTATCGTAAACTTTCTTGAGCAAGGTAGTCTTGCCCAGACCAGCCATGCCAACCACTGAAGCTACTCCAAACATTGATCCACTCCCCATAAGCCAGGAAATTAGTTCTTCTCTGGGCTTCTCAATGCCTATAAGTTCAGTCTCCTCGAGCAGAAGAGCATCCCCACGAAGATCATGCCATGCGTTACGCGTAGAATTTGAATATGAAGCTTGTGTTTGGGCGCTGCCGAAGTCATACCTTTGTCGTCTTTCCGAGATGTCACGAACTGTGGTTTTAATCTCAAGAATCCTAGTGACAATTCCTCGGCGCGCTCTCAAGTGCTTAATGAAATGTGTTATTTTACGAAGAAAGCGGAAGGGACCATGCCACCCTTTTTGTTCTTCGACGCGGAGCACAAACTCGTCGACAACATCTTCTGCGTCATGAACGACACTCTTCACTTGTTTAATCCAAGCTTTAGTTGTTTCATCAGCCTCTGCCCATGCGTTGGCATCTCTCAAGACGGCTTGCATAGTCTCCAATTCATCTTTGATGTACCTGAAATCACTGTGTAACTCTTGTCCCAGGAGTCTCAGCTCATCCTGCAACAAACGATCAAGTTTGCCAAGAAGAAACCCTACAGCACTATCTGCCATTCCTCTATTGTAAAAGAAGGCTTTTGAATTTGAGATGCCACAAAAAGTGAGTTCACGTATCCTCTGTTTATAGTTCAAAATCTAAATCCCTCACTGATGAAGTTGCTCAGTAGCTTCCCATTCATATTCATATTTCAATTTCTTAGGGACTTTGTTGGATGGTTCGTGGAATTGGGGAAAATGTCAACACATTTTGACACGGTTCGTCGTGTTCTAGAATCTCACTCGTGGTGCAGCTTTCCAGGAAGAAAAGAAAATCTCTGCTCTGTTTTGACGTTTTCCTGAGGTCATACTCACTCATGAACATGATGAAAGTGTTCCGAAATTTCTAAACTTGCATAAAAGCCAGATTCGTTGAACATTTTACCTGGAACAGACTGTGACGGTATTCTCTCTTCCGGTCTTCCCTTCCCCAGCTTTCCATCTCTACCCATACCTCTTCTGTAGGTGAAACTACGGTCCAGGGATAAAAACATGATTCCCTAAGAAAATCAATTAACTGAAAATTAGAGTATTGCACTCCCTGGATTATCCAATGATATCCCATGGGTGTCCCATTTTAATTTTAGGGTTTTCCATGGTCTCTCATTGGAACCGTGGTGCATCTCTAATAGGGTTTTTCCTTCCTTCATATGTCCCACGCAATTAAAGAACACATTAGGGACAGAAAAAATACATCTCTAGTCATCATATGGAAAGAGGGATCCATCCCATACTCGAGTGCGCAGGGAAAATAAATCGATTCGAATTTTTTTCGCATCCCATAAATATTAATAATCAATAAACTGAAAGAATTAATAAAAAACTGCTAACCTGGTGAGCCTCAAGTGTTGCTCCTCCAATAGACAGTGGTTCTTCCTCCAGTGAGCGCTCCAAGCAAACAAATCTGAACCTCCAATGGTGCTACCAACGTTCTTCAAGCCAATCCCAGATGTTCTCGAACTCTTCAGCACAGATCTAGGGTTTCACAAACCCTAACTCTCAAACACAGGTGAGAGAAGCAAGAAGAAGAAAAGAGATCACAAGAGGGAGAGAGAAAAATCAAAAACATAGGAAAGAAAGTGTCTGCTCCAAAAACGTGGATAGCTTCTCTCTTCTACGTTTTATGGTCCCCTATTTATAATATTTTGTTTTAATTAAATCCTAGTAGGATTTAATAGAACCCATGTGAGAGTCTGACTCTCTCTCTCTTTGTTTGATAGTTCTGTTTAAACTCAAAGTGCTACACAGGTGAAGAAACAGAATCTAATAGGGAAAGTATTAATTAGATTCTTTATTTAATTATTAATGGATAATTACAGTTAGCACCAAATCCATTAATTAAATTAAGAGCCAATTAAATTAGCAAATTCCAAACAACTCCCTATATGATAACAATTTATCATATACAACCCCCCCCCACTAATCAATACCATCATTATGGAATCTAGGGCATGCACACATGTACTGCCAAACCCCAATCCATAGTGCATGTCCATATATGAGAGTCTGTGCATCTAATTGGGTGCCGCAAAACTCGATAAAATACTTTGTTCAAATAATTATAAATAATGTATCATTTTATGTAAAATAGATTTTTGCAAAATCATTTCCAAAACGGTACTGGATCCAGATTTTGAACTGACCATGCACAGACAGTCTCTATCTTAGTGTTCCCCAATCGGGTAGTGGCGACCGTGTTGGATAACTCCTTCACTCACAAAGTGTTCACGCATTCCCAGAACACCGACTTTGACTCGCTTGAGTCTCACTCATTGATGAACCAAAGAATGCGATCACACTTTGCAGTGACAGGGTTCCCTCAGGTACAGGGTATCGGTGACACATGTCTATCCCTTCCTACATCTAGCAGTAATACATGAGGGAATCGACAAAGTAGATTCTTCGCCAATGCACACATCAACCATGTGAGCACTCGCATTCATACCCTGACATCACATGTCTAGGCATACCCAATGCGACGACCACATGATAAGGGTGCCCAACCCATACCCTAGTCATGACTACCATTTTAAGTAAAGCTTAGGGACACATAATGCTCAAAAATTTTATATCGCATGTGATAATATTAAACTAAAATGTATAAAAGTTCAATACAAAGGTAAACCGGGTTGAACAGGACCAAACCGGGTTTGATGGACACACACTTGTCCAACAATCTTCCACTTGTACACCAAAACCAATTCCCCATACATTTTAAACCCATGCCCTCCATGTCTTTCTCAAACACACCTGGTGACAAACCCTTTGTCATGGCATCAGACACATTTTCAGTTGTGTCCACTTTGGAGATACTCACATCACCCTGTTGGATAATCTCTCTGATGAGGTGATACTTTCGCTGGACGTACTTGTTCCTCTGATGAGCCCTAGGCTCCGTAGCTTGTGCAATGGCCCTTTTGTTGTTACATAACAGGGGAATAGGGCCCTTGACAAGATCAAGGACTACCTCCAAATCTGATAGGAATTTCCTCAGCCAAACACCTTTTTTTGCTGCATCACAAGCTGCAAGGTATTCTGCTTCGGTAGTAGAATCGGCTGTAGACTTTTGTTTCGCACTCTGTTATACAATGGCACATTCACTCATTAAACTCGTAACGACTCACAATACCTACTGCATAGCAAATGGCCAGCCTCGTATACGACATGACGCACATAAGACTCCCTGTTGGAAAGGGACACTTCCCCATTTAGAGTTCTCCATGCTAAATTTGGCCAGGACTTTGTCTATATAGGTAGCCTGTCACAAGCCTAGCATCCTTTTTTGGCAATCTCTTACGAGTTTAATCCCAAGGATATAACTAGCTTCACCAAGGTCTTTCATCGAAAATGTTGTGGATAACCACTATTTTACTGATGAAAGGAATCCTACATCGTTACCTATCAGCAATATGTCATCTACGTAGAAAACAAGAAAACATACTGCCCACCCACTGATCTTCTTGTAAACGCATGGTTCATCCATGTTTTGATCAAAACTAAATGATTTGATTGATTGATCAAACCTGATGTTCTAGCTTCTGGAAGCCTGCTTCAGTCCATAAATGGACCTTTGCAATTTGCACACCTTTCTTTCTTCCTCCAAGGAAGAGAACCCCTCTGGCTGTTACATGTAGATTTTCTCTTGGAGAAATCCATTTAGAAATGCAGTCTGCACATCCATCTGCCAGATCTCAAAATCAAAGTGTGCGGCGATTGCCTATAAAATCCGGATGGATTTCATTATCGTCACCAGTGAAAAGGTTTTCTCATAGTCTATACCCTCTTTCTAGGTATAGCCCTTTGCCACCAGTCTCGCTTTGAACCTTTTGACTTTTCCATCGGCGCCCTTCTTCCTCTTCAAGATCCATTTACATCCAATTGGCTTGACGCCAGCTGGTGGATCAATTAGAGTCCAGACCTTGTTGGAATGCATCGAATTGATCTTAGAGCACATTGCCTCCAACCACCTAGTGGCATCAACATCCTTAAGAGCCTCAGAGTATGTCATCAAATCATCATCCGATTCAACCAATACCATGTGGAACTCTTCCATAGTTTCCTTTTCGGTTAGAAGAGTTAGCCTGGTGGGTGGTCTAAGAGTCCTCCCACTGCGTCAAGGTTCTTCAGGTGTTGGTATTTCAGCGGGTATGTCAATTGGTCTCACTTCAAGAAGTGACGTTTCTAAGCCATCTGATAGCTCCTTAATGACTACTGGTTCGGACCTCTGGGTCATCATTTCTTCCTCCAAAAATGTGACGTGTTTGCTTACGATGATCTTTTGGTCAACCGGGTCATAGAAATAATAGTCTATCGTGCCTTTGGGGTAGCCTAAGAAATAGCATCTCGAAGTCCTGGATTCCAACTTGTCTATCTGTTGCTTTTGCACATATGCTATGCAACCCCATACCCTAAGGTGTTGAATACTGGGCTTTCGCCCTTTCCACAACTCAAAGGGTGTCTTGGCTACAGACTTAGATGGAACCCTATTCAAGATATATATCGCCATCTCTAAAGCATACCCCTCGAAAGAAAGAGGCAACTCACTATAAGTGAGCATCGTCCGGATCATATCCAATAGCGTCCTATTGCGTCGTTCAGATACACCATTTTGTTGTGGTGTGCCTAGATTAGTTAGCTGACTAACTATCCTTTGGGATATGAGATGATCTTTAAACTCATCCGATAGATACTCCCTTCCACGATCTGATCGTAAGGACTTGATGCGTTTATCGAGCTGTCTTTTGACCTCGGCTTGAAATTCTTTGAATTTATCAAACGCTTTCGATGTCCTACGCATCAAGTATATATAACTATATCTAGAGTAATCATCTGTGAATGTGATAACGTACTCATACCCATATCTCATTTGTATGTTTATGGGTCCACACACATCAGTGTGTATTAACTCTAATAGATCTATGGCTCTAGTACCTTTATTGCTAAAGGGTTTCTTGGTCATTTTGCCCTGAAGGCATAACTCACAGGTTGGGAATGGTTCCACCCTCAGACTCTCTAAGGGTCCATCCCTCACCAATCTACTGATTCGGTCCACATTAATGTGACCTAATCTTAGATGCCATAGATATATTGAGTTTACTGGAGCTGCTTTTTGTTTCAAATCAACATTTGAAACAACATTCGTTCTAATAGGGCAATCTAGAAAATATAAACCACTTTGCATATATCCGGATGCCCCAAAGGAATTATTAAAACGAATAATTAACTTAGAATTAAAGGAAAAACTATATCCGTCCAAAACAAGTAACTGAAATTATCTTCCTCTTGAAAGAGGGTACATAATAACAATCCTTTAAAACTAAACTAGCAGAACTAAATTTCAAAATAAAAGTTCCCACAGCCATCGCCATGGTCTCAGCTCCAGTGCCCATCCAAAGACGCACCTCATTTCTTTTCAGGTTCCTTATCTCCTTGAACCCCTACAAATCATTGTAAATGTGAACAGTGGATCCACTATCCACCAATCAAGAATTGGTCGGTTCAAAAGACAAATTAGATTCATAAAGAACGTGAACATCACATGTACCTTCTTTAGCAGCCTCTGTTTCATCCGACTTCTTGTCTTTTAAAGTTGCCAGGTAAGCACAATAGTTTTTTTTTCAGTGACCCTCCTTCTTGCAATAGAAGCACTTGCCTTTGCCTTTATTGCCAGACTTCCCACCCTTGGCTTTCAGGGTCTTACCCTTACTTCCCTTTTTCTTCTTCTTCCCGTTTGAAGAAGGCTTTGCCTCAGTTGCATTGATCTCAACCTTGTCCTTTTTCAAAGACGCTTCAGCCTCTACCAGTGCATTAGCAAGCTCGGTGAGCTCCATCTCCTTCTCGGACATCTTGTAGGACATCCTAAAAGGTGCGTAGACAGAAGTGAGTGACGCTAAGATCACATCAGTCTTGTATCGCAGGCTGAAATCAGTCCCCATGGATTCCAATTTTTCAAACAGATTGATCATTTTCATTACATGATCCATCAATGGAATCCCCTGGGACATCAATTATTGAACAACCACATCACATGTGATAACATGTATCCAAGCCCGTAAAATTAAAATCACAATTTTAATTACAAGTGGGTGGAAGGAAAAATCCCTTCACCCATCTTCTTCCTCAAAAAACAAAACATATTAAAAAATTTTGTTTTGAAAAAATCTGTTTTTTTTTTTTTCAAAGTTAAACTGGAGGGAAAACAAGGGGGTGCATGCAGCCCACATGCGCAGGCTGCAGGCACTCCCTGCGCAGCCTTTAGGCCCAAGGCTCACGGGCTACAGGCCATAGGCTTGTTGCCCGCAGGCTAAAGCCCACAGACAGCAGCCTGCAGGCCCGCAGCCCGCAAGCTTGCTGTCCGCAGGCAACAACCCATTAAGGCATGCGCACAAGGGTAAGGAACAAGAGGAGGGCGTGCGCAGTGGCTTGGCAACGTGCGCTCCCCCCCACCCACCCTATAAAACATGAGTAAAAAATTTAAATTAAGAAAATTAATAATCACTCCTTAATTGGATACATGCTTCAATAATTGGAATAAATAAAACAAACCAAATCCATCATCACATGAGTAGGTTGTTATACTAACAACCTTATAACTACCCATATGCACAGGGGAAGCTTGTTACAACAACTATATTCTAACCACCCATGTGCCAACTTGCATCACATTCATGATAATCATATTAACCATTAATTATTCAATATTCATGGGTGGGAAAGGTGGCTCTGATACCATACTGTAGGTGAAACTACGGTCCAGGGATAAAAACATGGTTTCCCAAGGAAACCAATTAACTGAAAATTAGGGTATTGCACGCCCTGGGTTATCCCATGGGTGCCCCATGGGTGCCTCATTTTAATTTTAGGGTTTTTCATGGTCTCCCATGGGAACCCTGGTGCATCTCTAATAGGGTTTCTCCTTCGCTCATGTGTCCCACGCAATTATAGAACACATTAAGGATAGAGAAAATACATCTCTAGTCATCACATGGCAAGAGGGATCCATACCATACTCGAATGCACAGCAAAAATAAATCGATTCGAGTTTCTTTCGTATCCCATAAATATTAATAATCAATAAACTGAAAGAATTAATAAAGAACTGCTAACCTGGTGAGCCTCAAGTGTTGCTCCTTCAATAGACAGTGGTTCTTCCTCCAGTGAGCGCTCCAAGCAAACAAATCTGAACCTCCAATGGTGCTACCAAGGTTCTTCAAGCCAATCCCAGATGCTCTCGAACTCTTCAGCACAGATCTAGGGTTTCACAAACCCTAACTTTCAAACACAGGTGAGAGAAGCAAGAAAAAGAAGAGAGATCACAAGAGGGAGAGAGAAAAACCAAAAACGTAGGAGAGAGAGTGTCTGCTCCAAAAACATGAAGAGCTTCTCTCTATTACGTTTTATGGTCCCCTATTTATAATATTTTGTTTTAATTAAATCCTAGTAGGATTTAATAGAACCCCTGTGAGAGTCTGACTCTCTCTCTCTTTGTTTGACAGTTCTGTTTAAACTCAAAGTGCTACACAGGTGAAGAAGCAGAATCTAATAGGAAAAGTATTAATTAGATTTTTTATTTAATTATTAATGGATAATTACAGTTAGCACCAAATCCATTAATTAAATAAAGAACCAATTAAATTAACAAATTTCAAAAAACTCCCTATATGATAACAATTTATCATATACAACCCCCCCCACTAATCAACACCATCATTATGGAATCTAGGGCATGTACACATGTACTGCCAAACCCCAATCCATAGTACATGTCCATATACTAGCGTCTGTGCATCTGATCGGGTGCCGCAAAACTCGATAAAATACTTTGTTAAAATAATTATAAATAATGTATCATTTTATGTAAAATAGATTTTTGCAAAATCATTTCCAAAACGGTACTGGATCCAGATTTTGAACCGACCATGCACAGACAGTCTCTATCTTAGTGTTCCCCAATCAGACAGTGGCGACCGTGTTGGATAATTCCTTCACTCACAAAGTGTTCACGCATTCCCAGAACACCGGCTTTGACTCGCTTGAGTCTCAGTTATTGATGAACCAAAGAATGCGGTCACACTTTGCAATGACAGGGTTCCCTCAGGTACAGGGTGTCGGTGACACATGTCTATCCCTTCCTACATCTGGCAATAATACATGAGGGAATCAACAAAGTAGATTCTTCGCCAATGCACACATCAACCATGTGAGCACTCGCATTCGTACCCTGACATCACATGTCTAGGCATACCCAATGCGACGACCATATGATAAGGGTGCCCAGCCCATACCCTAGTCGTGACTACCATTTTAAGTAAAACTTAGAGACACATAATGCTCAAAAAGTTTATATCGCATGTGATAATATTAAACTAAAATGTATAAAAGTTCAATACAAAGGTAAACCGGGTTGAACCGGACCAAACCGGGTTTGATGGACACACACTTGTCCAACATCTCCTCCTCTCTGCCTCCTGACATCTTCTCCCCCACCTCTTGGCATCTCTCTTTCGCCCCACCCTCTCTCCTCTGCCTGGCTTCTGCATTTCCCTCCACTACCCTCTCTCTCTCTCCTTAATTTTTATATAATGGCATATTCGGCAGTTTTGTTTCTAGAACTTCATGAGAGACATAGACAGCCTGCTATTGCAGAGTGACTCTCAAACGGAACAGTTTCCTCAAAGAATTTTCAGAGTCCTTAGGTTTCATTTCTGTTTGGCTCTTTTTCCGGATCACTCAAATAATCAGTCAACCATAGGATTGGTCTATCGTAACAAACAATATTAGTGAAGAATGCGAATGTGTCGGAATCTTAATGACTCAATGTGAGAGAAGTTTACACTTCTGACTTCTATCAGGCTATGTGAATCACCCTCTTGCCTCGATTGCTTCAAAGACTTTATAAACAAAGGCAACTTTCACGGACACCCCCTATAACTATTCGAAAAGGCAAGTACACCCTAAATTTTGCAAAAATGTCAAAGACTACCCTTATTTTATGATTATATTTCAACTAAATCCAGTCCGTTAGTCTTTTGCAGTTAAATTGCTGTTAATAATTTTATAATGGCAAAATTACCCTTTCAACAGAGTGAACTCCCCATAATACCCTTAAGAAAAGTCGTCGTCCCAAGCCCAAAAACCCTAAATCTCATTATCTCTATTCATCGTTTTCACCGGGTGGCGTAAGAAACAAGAGCAGCGTCGTCGTCCCAAGCCCAAAACCATGGCCGATAACCTGGTGGAGGTGGAGGGTGGAGGTGGAGGGTATGGGTACGCCCCTTGGGTAGGATGCCGTAGAGAATCACGACCCATTTGGAATGCAAAAACTCAACCCATTTGCAGGCTTCATGGTCTTTTTGATTCAGTTAGTCAGAAAGTTTATAGTGGCTTAGAGCCATACTGGAATGCCATTGTTGAAGCTCTGTTTCGTTATTATTTGAAATTGGGGAGAATGGATTATATAGATCTTTTTTCCCCTCCCTCTTTTTATGTGTGTGAAGGAGCTAACCTGGCAAATCCCATCGATCATGCTTGCAGATATTGACCTTAGGGATGATTGAAGCGGGCAATGGGGAAGAAAACACCTTGCGCTTCAAATCCTGGTGTGCTGAAATTGGTTCACTTGGGTGGGTATGTTGAGCTGTATTGGGAACCCATTACTGCCCATGAAGTCATGGAGAAGTATCCAAATCACAGTGTCACTCGTCCAGATTTTTGGAGGTATCCGTGGATCGTCATCCAGCCTGATTCTGTTCTGAAACCAGGAAGAGTCTTCTACATCATCCCAAACCATGTAATATTTGATTTGGTCAAAGCTTATAGACTTCGAAATTAGCTTTCTTCATTGAAACATCGATATCAGTCTCCTAGATCTCCTAAATCTCCTAAACAATCTCCTCAACAATCTTCACCGATTGGATCAGGGGCTAAGGTGAATCAAATTTACAGGGATTATGGTCACTATAAGGCTTCTTCTCCGGCTAGAATGACTACCACCAAACAGGTTGCAGATCGACGTGTTGAGACGAATGTAGAGCAACAACCCCCAATTAGATAAAATCAAATACTCTCTAAATTAAAGATTGCAGACTCACTCACCCACCCTAGAGAACTGGACCTCTCAATTCAACTCAGTTTGGGGCGGTGGAGTCAGTTGATTTCTTACAATCTTAACATAATCAGATTCAGAGAAACACAGAAGCAGCGAGACACACAGAGAGAAGAATAATAAATGATAAGAACAAGAAGATGGGGAAAAGGGGAGAGACAGAGAGTGAGAAAAAGAAAGGAGAGGTTGGGTTTAGACGGAAAAGGGTTGATTAACACCGAATCCATGCTTTTAGGTTCAGTTCGTTTGCTCTCCCCAGATTCTTCAAAACCCGCTTCGTCTCTCACATCACCACAACCCAAATCGTTTTTCCTGGAAACCAATTGTTCACTGCTCGAATCCGACCTCCCGAATTCTTATGCGCGAGAGAGAGAAAGAAATCCACGAAAGTTCGCTTGTGAGCTGCCATGGATTCTTCGCTGATGTCCATTTTTGTCTTTTTCCTGCTTCACAGAGAGAGAGAAAGAAACCCACAGAGACAGCAGAGAGACGACGAGCCGAGGAGGGCTGGAAGGGGTGGCGGGATTGCAGGGGAGCAAGAGAAGGAGGGCTGGAGGGGGTGGCGGTGGTGGTGGTGCAGCGACGGAAGATACAGCAGCAGGGGAGCAAGAGGAGGAGGGTTGGAGGTGGTGGCGGTGGTGGTGGCGGCGGCAGAAGAAACAGCAGCAGGGGAGCAAGAGAAGGAGGGATTTAAATTACTAAGAGGGTAAAATTGACATTTTAATTTTTGGGATAACTTTACTTAACGTCAGGGGGAAGGTTGACATTTTTGCAAAATTTAGGGTGTATTTGTCTTTTCAAATAGGTATAGGGGGTGTCCATGAAATTTGCCCTAAAAACAAAGACCAAATTACAATATTTGAAGAAAATGATAAACACAAAACAATTGACAGTAAGATGAAAAATTAAGAACTTCAAGTGATTCCTGATGTGAGTATATATAGAAAGGACATACCATTGTTACAAGAAATTAAATAAGCACTTGATACATTGAGAGAAAGAGAGTGAATGATCGCAAGGAGCAGAGGGAGAAGAAGACTACACTAAGAAAACGTAAAATGCAGAAAGAAAGTAAAAGATAATTTAAATTGCAGGCTTGTGAATTGATCAAGAGATCCTTCTTCTTCTAAAATTCTGACTTTTATAAACATTCTTGGTATTTTATGGTGGTTCCTGACAGTTTCAGCAACTTCCACTCATCATTTTGAATTTAAATTTGAACATGCCAAGTGGTTAAGTAACTACCTACAACCTCCTACCTTATGTAACCACCTTCCCACTTTGTTGTTCAAAATCAAAAGGGACCCTTGCATGACAAGTGCGCTGCACGGTCTTAAAATATACATAATATAGTCATGGTGTAAATTAGGGTGTAAACAATTTTCCTCCCCACCTTTGCATCCTAAGATGGGTGCTTGAGGTTCCCGTCTGTGAGAGAGAAAGAGAGTTGCAAAGTCACGGCGAAGTGGGGGGAGATAGGATGGGAAGGACGCAGAGGGAGTGACCGAATATCTCGTAAAAGTTTGAATTCGGTGTCCAATGACTAAGGGAAAGCCAACTGATGGCACAGATCTATAATTATAATTTAAGAACGTACAAATAAGTTGGTAGAATGTACATACTGCCGCCCTATATTTTTTTAAGGAGAAAGAACGCTAACCCAAACACAACCCGACGCAAAAGACCGTCGCACTCCTGGAAAGGTGGAAAGGTCCTAGGGTGCGGCGGTCTTTTTGCGCAGGACTGGGTATGGGCGTTAGGGGTGTCAAACAGTCAATTCGGCCCAGTTTCAGTCGGGCTGAATCGGTTTCAGTCTTGGAATGAGAGAAATCCGAACTGAAACCAAAACCAAATCGTTAAGAAACTTCGGTTTTTGATCGGTTTCAGTTTATTTTGGTTGTTTAATATTGGGTTAACACCGGTTTAGATTGGTTTGTTTTCAGATTTTAACTACAATGAAATCTTACATTAATAACTTGTAGTGAGGAGAAAAGATTCCATAAAAACACTTCCATTCACCTTCCCCAAGTCAAACAAATAAACAAGCATGAATATGAATATTAATTTGACGGGTTCATGTTGTAATCCAAACAAAGAGGAATAAATGGTAAGGGAAAAATACCCACTATTGAAATCAATGGATAAATAGAGTTCCAAAATCATTGTTACAAATCATATAATTATTTATCATTAATTATAAGAGAAAAAAAACTAATAATGAAATCGATGAAAACTAGTCACTGAGAAGATAACTAATATTGAAATCACAAAATGAACCCGACTTTCAATCATTCATTTGACTATCCGACTAATTTTATATAGTGAACAAAGAGATCTATGGAAGCATTGTTACAAATTAATTTTCATATTCATAACCGCATAGTCATTGTTTTGTAACAATTCCCTTTAAGATCAAAAATTTTCTCACTAATATTGAAATCAATGGATAATCAATTCACCTATTCATAACCTTATGCTCAATGATTTTTTATCGGTTTCATTCGGTTCGGTGTGGTCAGGTTTTCAATCGGTCCCATCATACCCCATCCCAAAATCAATCCAATAAGGATTGGTTCGATTTGGTCTGGGTTTTTTCGATCGTTTTCAATTGGTTTTATCTGTTCGGGCGAGGTTTTGACACCCTTACTGGGCCCTTTTACACACCCACAAATAGCATCGGTTAGCATTCCTTTTCCCAATTTTTTTTGAGAAAGAGAACGCTACTTGGTCTTGATCACGTGTACTGTGTGGCCCTTGTGCCCAATATAGGGCCGCGTGAAATGATAGTCGCAGCCTTTAGAGATTACCATCTTTTCATTGGGGTACGATGGCCATTTCACGCGACTCTATGTCTGGACACAGGGGCCACGCGTTGCACAATACCAGGTAGCGATATTTATCCTTTATTTTTTTTGATAGAAAGGGTGAATCAGTGTACTATAAAAACTTTTTCTCACCATTATGATCTCAAACAATCCCCTGACTGTTGCTCAACGACTCTGATCTAATATCACCACACACACTGTACAGCCTTTGGTATCACTGTAATGCATACTCCTGTTAATAACACCGGCTGGAGCAATGTGTCATCATGCTCACAAGTAGAATTTGAACATGGGGCCTGTGTTTGAGCGCTCCCCAATTTATACCTTTTTCGTCTTTTTGAGATATCACGAACCGTGGTTTTAATCTCAAGAATCGTAGTGGCAATTCGGCGGCGCGTTCTCAGGTGCTTGATGAAATGGGTGATTTTATGAAGGCGACGGAAGTGACCATGTAATCCTTCTTGTTCTGCAACACGGACCACAAACTTGTCGACAACATCTTCTGTGTCATGGACGACACTCTCCAAGCTTTTATCTGTTTTATGGGTTTCTTCCCATGCATTGGCATCTCTTAAGACAGCTTGCATAGTCTCCAATTCATCTTTGATGTACCTGAAATCACTCTGGAACTCCTGTCCCAAGAGTTTCAGCTCTTCCTGAAGCAAACGATCGAGTTTGCCAAGAAGAAACCTTACAGCACTCTCTGCCATTCCGCTTTTGTGAAAACAGACTTTTTTGAATTTGAAACGCCACAAAACGTGGGTTCACCACATATTTCCTGTTTGTACAATGGAGTAATTCATGGTTGGACTACTGTGGATATTGTTGCCTTTTTTCTGGTACTAGTGAGTACGGGGCTCATTGGAAAAAAACTTTGCTGCTACAAATTTTGCTATTATGGTTGTAGCAAGGATGTTCCTGCTACAAGGCCAGCAGCCAAGGAAATGAAATAATTCACTTCTCCTTTGGGTTCATAAATACCCTCCTAGATTATAGTATTTTTTTAAAATACCTTTTAATATCTCATTTCCTTGACTGCCAGCTTTGTAGCAAGATACAAGTGTAGCAACAAAATTTCTTCGTGCTCATTAACTACTTAGGTTGCAACTTGCATTGTCATGGTTGTCATTTCAACTTTCGGTGACTAAAATGGAAGTCTCTATAATCGCATGCATCTATTTTTGGTAAAAATTGTACGCATCTTATAGAGGAAAATGGCGTATGCTTTTTTCGATTTAGTCCTCCCCCTGAGGTCATTCTCATGCACAGGATTGAGAGCAAATTCTCCCACTGACAGCTTTCTAAAAGTTTGAACTTCGATACAGAAGAGAATGATTGGGTGGGGGGTGGGGGTTAAGGTAGGGATGTAAACAGATAGTTAAAAATACGAATTTGATTTGCATCCATATCAATTTAGGTGTATTAATTCACATCTGGGCATAGAATATCCAGATCAAATATCATTATGGGCATAGAAGAAAACCACAAGTAGAATGCATGAGAGCTCATAAAAAACCTGAAGTCCCTAAGCTTAAAAACACGTATCCAATAGTCACTTTGACTAACACGTATAAAGACTGAAAAAACAAAATCAAACCTTCACTCCATGGCTATAAAATTCTGCATGGCTACCCCCACAAAAAAGAGAAAATGCATCAAAGGGTCTTATCATCTCGAGAGTGAACTAACTATCCCAATAACTAAAGGCAAATAGAAAACAGTTTTCCCACCTTTTGGTAGAAGCTAATTAACTTAGAAACAAAATTTATCACCTACAATAAATGCAAAAACAGTAAGATGCAACATGCTTAATAGATGTATATCGATTCCTGTTTACCCCAAGTGGAAGAAAGAAAAGTATGCATTTAAATCCAATTTTTACATGTTTAAACCCTAGAAAAAAACTTATTCAGAGTTTGAATCTTAGAGTTGGATTAAATTGTCAGATCTTAAAATTATACGAATCCTAGGTTATTTAGTTTATACCAAGTTAAAGTGACCCTTTAATGGCCAAAGAAACAAGGGCAGTTTTGACAATTTCCCATAAGCGATTCAAACCTAGGAATTCAATTAAAGTATTCTTTAATAAACAATTAATAGGGCTGGTTTGTCTTTTTCTTTTTTTGATGAAGAAGAAATAAATCAGTTTTGACAATCTTTCTGAAAACAATTACCACATACTGGTCTCAACCTTTTCTTTTTTCCTTTTTTTTAACACATATTTCAGTACTTGTTTTAGAGGTCCCTTTATATCTTTTATCCCATTCACACTGGAGAAATGCAGTTTAATTGGGTTGTGATCTTCAGCCTAGAATAAGGATAAGAAGAAGAGCTTACATATGCAAGCATAGACTTCTTGTAAGAACATTTTTTGGAGTAACTGGAGGAATATTGTATTGGAGGGTGAGAAACAGGTTTTATGTGAATCTTATGTCAATTTATTCAGAGTTCCATACATTGTAGAGTCAAAATTACACATATGAGACACTATACTTGAACAGTTTCGACATCATCTATATCACTTCAGGTTCTGTTGCCAATTACCAAAAAAAATAAATATATAAATAAAATTATGTCATCACAATCAATGCCTATGAACACTTACTAGGAGAAAGAAAGTGATTCACCATCTCCAAAGAGGGAATGTAGATCCCCTGAATGTCCTTCTCTCTATCAGAGCTCTGCCAAATGAATTAGTCAATTTAGAGAGGTAAAAGCAGCATGTTACTTCAACTGAACGATCTTTACTCTATATTACCAAAAAAGTTCAATTAATGTAATCAGCGTCTAATCACCTCATGGTACCAAGAAAACATAGGAATGAACCCCAGACCATCCACGATCTTAGGACCGGTTTCTACTCCAATTCTTCTACATGCATCAAGTAATGTGTTCAACTTTTCAATTGAATCAACCTGAAAAGTACAAAGTCAGACTAAATATTGAGACGATATTTCATACGTAGAAATATAAAGTATCATTCTCAGAAGAAATTGGAAATATGAGGTTTAACACCAGCCCTGAAACCGACATGAATGATCTGATCCTTCACACAAGATATAGATGATACCGTGGGAAAAATGTTTCTAGTCAATGAAAATTCATTAAAATTTAAAAACATGCAATTTATACATGAGAATTGGAATACAATTACAGGGAAGAACTAACTGCAAAACACAATATTTATGTTTAATTTTTTCATTATTTTATGAATGAAAACCAGGTCTACATTGCAAGAATTTGGAACTCTTATCATTACACTATAGTAACAAGCATTTTTTTTCCCGATTGATATATGAACAGAAAATTGAAAGTGCAATCAGGTGATTCGTTAAAATGTTGTTTCTGGAAAGATCTACTGTGTAAGATGGAAGTCCATTCCATCCTTTATGATGCTACTACAGAAGATTAATGAGTAGATTGTAAGTTGCTTACATAATCCTCTCCTCGACACCAGAGGCCATGGTTTCCAGGTACATAGAAGACATACATGAATCTTTCCTTCAATAGAGACATTGTCAACACAAAGGTCTTGTACATCTCAGCCACATCACCTGCAACAAGAAGAATATCCTTCTTGTATCTCACAGCTGATAAGCATTTCACCCAAGCCATGTTTTCTGAGTAGTCAGTGTGCAAATCAGAAAGCACAAAAAACCCGAGGCCCAGTTGTCTCTCCATGATCAGAAGGCAATATTTCAGGCCTTCTAATGTAATTTTTTCTTATTTCTTTCCTGTCTCTTTTGGGGATGAAACGATCCGAAATGTACTTGGGCCAGTTGCGCTCTCAAGGTAAGCTCACACAGGATGGGAAGAACCCCACCACCATGTGTATGATGTGGCAAAAGGTTCTTGTATCACAGTAGATATACAATCTTCAAAAAATCGACTAAAGTTATTAATCCCACAAATACAATAAGTTGATATCTATGCTTCTAGCAAAAAATCAAATTCATAGTATCTAGAAATCTGATTCCAACAAAGCAGGTCAAAAGAAGAGAACCTCGATATGAAGATTCAGCAGAGCTCAGACTAATCCAGTTCCGAAAGAGCAGACGAACCGCGTAGCCTGAGAAATGAAAAGTTTAAGGGTAAAAAAAAACTTCAATTCTCAAAAACACATAAGACCCATTGATATTAACAGTTAAAAATCAGAAATTTGACAAGATGGAAGATAAAGATCTCAGGAATCCGTGAAAGACAGCTAAAAGTGAAAAAGACAAAAATCTCAGAAAAATCAATACGGAGCAACAGCTGCAATTTTCAGAAACAACTGAGTGATTGAGGTAGACGGGTTAAAAGATGAAACTTAGCAGCTGAAATTCGTAGATGATACCCCGAATAAAATGTCATTGGCATGGTCAAGATGAACCCGAATAATGACTTTAATCCATTTCCCGCGAGGGAAAAAATAAAACCTCCGGTATTCTAGTTATTAATGGTTCCTCTATGTGCCTAAGAGGTGTCAACAACACTGTTAGGCTCAACACAGGTAGGCTGAATGGACACAGTTAGTTTGGTGACAACAGACTTATTGACAAGCTTGCATTGCATTTGAAGACCATTGTAACAAGGATTGTCATTCCAAGATTTCGCATGAACGGTAACCATGTGTGAATCCGTCTTATATTGAATCTCACTCATCAAAATAGACCACTGCATTAAGGTTTTCCACCTTCAAAATTCAAACAATCAAATTAAATGAGTCAGTTAAGAGTACAAACTAAACGATCAAAAAGGATTCCTACATAGAGGAACCATTATCAGTATGGCACATGAGCTCAAAAAGGAACCAGGTCAACCACTAGTGTAGAGAATTCTTTTGAAATTGAATACATTAATTTGTACTTACCATATCCCACTTGCACTGACTGAACTAAGCTTTTTGGGGTGACTGTCACAGAGGAACCTGACCCAGACAGGGTAAGAAGATATCGTTTTGAGCGTCCCTCCTCTGACTTGACAAGATAGACCAACAGGAAGTGCGCAACATTCCAATCATATTCGCAAGCAACATGAGGATGCATGCCAGTATGGGGAAAGAAGTATGATTGAATTTGAATCAAAGAATTTGACATGTGGCCTATCTAGACCGTCCCCTATCTATCCAACCGCTTGGAATTATCACATCATCCTGTCTGTCATGTGGCAGAATTAAAGTCCAGTGGTGAGTAGCCTCCCAAGACATTGACCTTGTAAAGGCATAAACACCAGAAGAAGAAAAAAATAGTTCCTTTGGCTTAAAAAGAGGGAGAAAATAAATAAAGAGAGCAAGAAAGACCTGCTCATGTCACCTATTGCTTTTGCAAGTCATACACCCAAAACAGAAAAACTGATTGTATGTAAATTGTAGAGCTTCATATTATTCATTCAATAAAAATCTGAAGAAATAATATCAACCCATTGGACATATACCAAGAATAGCATGATTCTCTAACACAAGAAAGAAATGAGAATGACCCAATCATCTCTTGAAGATGGTCCCACAGTTGGAGCAATGACTCAATCTCGAATGATATCCATGGTTCTAATGGATGTCAAACTTATACTTCGGTAAATCAGAAATCCTTTTCTAGAATGCTCACTATCTTTTTTAGATCTTCTAGGCCAAGATCTTACATTTCCATAAGATCTTCTTCACTCTAATTCAAAAGCCATGTCTGGTTGGTTAGCTTTGGCAGCACCCTCACCAATGAGCAATGTAATCAGTGCCTTTAACGATAGTGTGAGCAACAATGTTAGGCTCAACACAGGAAAGCCAAATGGACTTGATCATGGATTCAAACATCTTGGTGGTGGTTAGTTTGGTCATAACAGACTTACTGACAAGGTTACATTGCATTTGAAGAACATTCCTCTACTGCATTTCAACGAGGATTGTCATTCCAAATTTCCCATGAGCTACAATGTGTGAATCTGTCTCTGTCAAACCTCATCAAAATAGACCACTGCATCAAGGTTATCCACCTTCAAAATTCAAACAATCAAATTAAACGTGTCAGCAAGACTACAAACTAAACGTTTAGAAAAGATTCCTACATAGAGAAACCATCATCAGCATGGAACATTAGCTCCACAAGGAACCAAGTCAACCAATAGTATGGAGGATATTCTGAAATTGAATTACATTAATGTGTTGTGTAATTACCATAATCCACTGCACTGGCTAAACTGAGTTTTCAGTGGTGGCTGTCACAGAGGAACCTGAACCCGACTGGGAAAGATGAAAACGTTTTGAACGTCCCTCCACTAACTTGACAAAATAGACCAATGGGATGTGCGCAACCTTCCAATCATCTTCATCTTGAAGTGCCTTCTGTACCTTTACCACAAATTCTGTAGGCATATTAGAAAATTTGAGCTCTTTGAGACAGGTGAGGTGCTCAATGCCAAAAGGAACCTCGTCCAAATCTTCACAACGCTGAATATATAGCTTCTGCAGTTGAGGCAGTGCCCCATTCTCCAGTTCCACCCTTCTTAGTCCTCTTAATTTATCAAGCCTCAAGATTTTAATTCTTTGAAAACCTCGTTCCTTAAAACGTAAGATTTCTCCACTATAAGCCTGATCAAGGGTAAGTTCCAGTAGATTGGGCAAAGCTTGAAGGGCTTCTAATGGATCATCAATTAATCTAGAACCCCTTAAATGCAAGCTAACCAAATTATGAAGAGTGGAAATCCAGTGAGGCAACTCTTCTAAACAACCTCTCAAGTAGAACCGTTGAAGAAATAGAGGAGGAGAAGATAGAGATTGTAAGCTAAGACGCTCATCTGTCATGGCACTTAGGTTTAAAGAACGAAGGTTTTTCATCTTCTCAAGGGCAGAGCAAAGATCAAACCCATCTCCTCTTCTCATTTCTATAATCCCCAACCTTCTCAACTGGCTCAATCTTCCTAGCCCTCTAATTACATTCTTCCCTTCCTCTGCCCTAATAAAACAAAAATTTTGGAGGGAGACCAAACATCCTATCCCATTTGGCACCTTAAACCCTGAAATATGAAATGGTTGATCAGGTTCTCTCCTATAACGATACGCTAGAAGATGGCGTAATCTCTGAAGCTTGAGGATCCCAATGGGCAACTCAGATACACAGGTATCTTTAAGATCCAAGGTCTCCAAGTTTTTGAGTTTCCTTATGCAGTTTGGAAGCATTTTGACATTTGTCCCTCTCAAGCTTAGGTACCTGAGATGGAACAGATCAACTAATTCATTGGGAAATACCACAAGTCGAGAGCCTCTCAAATCTAACACCTTGAGCAGCCTTAAACCACAAAATAATGTACGAGTTGATGAATGTGACAATTTAGACGCTCCAACCATGAAGAGGGAATGAAGGCAGGGGAAACTCTTATTTAGCCACATAATGTCATTACCACAAATTGAAAGGTGTCGGATTTTCTCATGAGGCTTTTTATCCGATGCATTAGTGACAATTGCCCCAAAGTTCTCATCCCTTATCTTAATTAGAATGATTTCACACATGAGATCATGGACTCTACACAATTTTACTCTTCCATCAATAGTTTTTTCTGCTATTTGGATTAAACTCCTATTAATGAGCTCAATGAGGTAGCTCTCAGCTACCTCTTCAATTGTCTTGCCTCGTTTTTCTTCAATAAATCCTTCAGCCATCCATAATCGGATCAGTCTCATGCACTCAATCGGCTCATCCCCAGGGAAAATGCCCAGATAAAGGAAGCAAGTTTTTAGGTAGTATGGAAGGTAATCATAACTAAGAGACAATACTCTCTCCATACTCTTAAGCTTATCACAGTTTTCTAGCTCAGAACCAAGGCTCTGATACACCATTTGCCATTCCATCATTGAATTGTCTTTTATAGACAAAACACCACCGATTGCCACAATTGCAAGTGGCAACCCTTCGCATCTTCTCAAGAGATTCTGAGAAAGCTGTTCTAAATGTGCAGGGCAACTATTCTCATCGTTTGATATGAATGCCTTCTTGCAAAACAGAGTCCAGGATTCTTTTGGGGACAGGGGCTGGAGGTTGTAGACATAACCACAATTCTCAATACAAGATGAAGCTAAATTAGCAAAGCGGGTAGTGATAATTATTCGGCTCCCACAGGGGTTACGAGGGAAGGCATATTTAACAGCTTCCCATGTGTGCATACTCCATAGATCATCAAAAACAAACACATACCTACTGTTCTGCAAGAACTTTTTGATCACCAACTGGAGAATGGTTCCTGACTTAGCCTCAAATCCAGAAAGAATTGGTTCTGCCCTTTCCTCATTGAATTGCTTTATTATCTCTCTCATCAGCTCGTCAACCCTCTTGAAATTTTGAGAGGCAGTGAGCCATACATGGTTATCAAAATGTTTCTTCACTCTTGGATTGTCGTACACTTTCTTGAGCAAGGTAGTCTTGCCCAGACCAGCCATGCCAACCACTGAAGCTACTCCAAACATTGATCCACTCCCCATAAGCCAGGAAATTAGTTCTTCTCTGGGCTTCTCAATGCCTATAAGTTCAGTCTCCTCGAGCAGAAGAGCATCCCCACGAAGATCATGCCATGCGTTACGCGTAGAATTTGAACATAAAGCTTGTGTTTGGGCACTGCCGAAGTCATACCTTTGTCGTCTCTCCGAGATGTCACGAACCGTGGTTTTAATCTCAAGAATCCTAGTGGCAATTCCGCGGCGCGCTCTTAAGTGTTTGATGAAATGGGTTATTTTACGAAGAAAGCGGAAGGGACCACGCCACCCATTTTGTTCTTCGACGTGGAGCACAAACTCGTCGACAACATCTTCTGTGTCATGAACGACGCTCTTCACTTGTTTAATCCAAGCTTTAGTTGTTTCATCAGCCTCTGCCCATGCGTTGGCATCTCTCAAGACGGCTTGCATAGTCTCCAATTCATCTTTGATGTACCTGAATTCACTGTGTAACTCCTGTCCCAGGAGTCTCAGCTCATCCTGTAGCAAACGATCAAATTTGCCCAGAAGAAACCCTACAGCACTATCTGCCATTCCGCTTTCGTCAAAGAAGTCTTTTTTTTTTTTTTTTTTTTTTTTTGATGAATTGGAAATGCCACAAAACCTGAGTTCATAATTCACATATCCCCTGTTTATAGTTCACAATCTCAATCCCTCACTGGTGAAGTTGCTCAGTATCTTCCTCCATTCAAATTTCAATTTCATAGGTACTTTGCTGTGGAACTTTCGTGGATAGAACAACAAATTTTATTTTTTGGTAAGAGAACAACAATTCATAATTGTGAAGTCGTGCTGCCTAACTTTCAAGTCTAAAGCAACGTTTCTTTCTATTGCGGCATGGAATTTTTATCCTCCCCTGTTATTGTTGATCTCCGACGACCCACCTGCCCGTAGCAGCCTGTGCCACGTGACAGGACCACGTGCACAATGATCGCCTTACCCCCACTCGGGCAAGGCGCTGGGCAAGGGGTAAGGCGGTCATTGCGCACGGTGCCCAGTCTGTGCTGCATTGGCTGCTACGGGCAGCTGGGCCGTAGACGATCTGCATTGTGTTATTGCACGGTGTAGTACTGAATCGTGCGGTGTTGCAGAGGCCATGTGACACAGCAGGTCCCACATGGTGCACATGGCCTCTGTAGCCACCGCACGATGCATTACTACACCGTGCAGTAACAGGAGAGGATAACGATTCATTGCCGCATGCGTCTTACAGAGGAAAATGCGTAGGCAACTTTGTGCTTGAGGACTTTACCGTCTCCTGTTCCCTGCCCGGTATAGTGGTCCAGTTCTCTCATAGGGGTGGAAAATGACAATATAACACCCTGCCCGAACAGACTACCCGAGGGAGGTTAAAATGTCATTTCCATCTCCCTGTGAGAGGAACTCGACCACTGTACCACAGAGAACAGAAGAGGAATAAAATTCGGACTTTACCCTCATTAACTAGGAGAGCAATTTCTCCACTGTAGTTTTCTAAAAGGGCTGTGTTCACACCAGTACACTAGTGTAACACCACCCTCTTTTAAAATATCCCCAGTCACAGTTTTAGTAATAGGTATCGGGTCGTATCGGTCAGGATTACCCCAGTTATCTTCAAAAAAAAAAAATCTTTGAAACATTTTCACTCTTGTTCGTACCGATCCATTGATATGGGATCGGCTATCGGTCTCCACTGATACCGATATGAATCAGCCGATCCGATACCAATTCCTCAAACCATGCCACTAACATCACCCTCTTCTATGTAGGTGTACATTGACTTTTTATGCAATGTTGTAGATTAAATATCCAGGACGGTGTTAGGCATCCAGTCCGCCCAATCAGGTCCGGCCAGGTCGGCGGGATCCTCTCTAGCCACCCCCATCACCCGGGTAGTGCCTAATGAGCATCCAACGGCTGGGCTGACTAGGCCCATGCTGGAATGTGGGCCCATGCGCATCCCCAACTGTTGTATACCTCACTGGGCACTCCCTGGGCGATGGACTCCCTAGAGAGGAGCCGGATACAGTCTCCTTCTATTTATACCATTCCATAAAGCTATACCTAATAACTAATCCTAATCTAAGTCATTAAGTTAAAAACTCTAAACTAAGTAGTTAGTAAATAAAGACAAATGTGTTACCCTAAACCAAGTATGTAAGTTGTATTAAACAAGGTTATGGTACGTTAACCTAATTAAATGGTTAAGGATTAAGCTTGATTAACAAATTATTAAATCCTAAATTAAGCTAATTACATTCCAACTAATAATAAAAAAATTAAAAAGCTAATGATCTTAGAGATTCATGAAGATTCAACAAGTTCTATAGAATGAGAAAAAGAACTATTAAGACAACCGAGAGACATGGATTGAAAGCAAATCGTATCTACCTGATGAGGAAAGCTAGTGATACAAAAGTTAAGAATTCAGGCTAGATTATCCGGTCAGGAGATATCCAGATTTACATCTCTAAAGGCAAGGCGAGGAACTGGAGGCGAACCGGAAGCTGGGAATCAAGTGTTCCACCGCATGAGGCTCAATACAACAGCAATTGCAGTTGTTCTTAAGATTTGGATAAGTTTTTCCCACTAATGATGTAGCCCTGTGATTTGAAACTCCTATATCATCATTCACTCCCAATACCCCTGTTGTTGTTCAAGATTGAAACTATCCTTCCAATGCTAACCAAAGAGTCATATCTCCATGCTGAGGAGATTCTCTCTTCACCATGGGTATGAGAAACTGGGTCCCAAGGATTAAGGTTTGACAGCCAGCCTTCCCACCCAAGACATTCACAAGTATCTTCTTTTAAAAACACCCACAAGAAAATTGTCCCACTATTATATCACTAATCGTTTGCACATTACTAACTTCCCCGCCAACTCAACAGGATAAATTCTTAAACATAGATACAGCAATGAATCAACTTCTCGTTGGTTGTAAAGTAAACTGTAAAGTGAAGTGATAAACCTCTTCTGAATTCTGAGTGCGGACCTTTGGCACTAAATATCTGGAAAGGATCTCCCTACCGACTCAAAAAGTTCTAAATCGAAGTACCTTCGACCATAAAACCGATGCACTCCAAGTGTTTTTTTAAAGCGTTTATGGCATTTCTAAGACTTCTCACATCCATCTTCTAATCTAAAATTACAAGCATAAGTACTTGGTAACTCCTGTTAAATCTGGGAAACTCAATTACAGATATGGAAATATGGCCCAGCATCACACAGCTAAGTTGTCACTGCAAAATGGAAATCAGATACTAAAAAGAGATGCTCAGATGCAAGTCAGGCCCTGAAGCTTAAAGAACCATTGTTCCTTCCTGATCGCATTACACCTAGTACATAGATCATCATTATTCAGCCACCAGTAAAATGCATTTTTCAAAGACCCACGAAGAATGCTGGCGAATGTGAAATTTCATCAAATCTGCTAGATGTCACAAAAAACATGCAACCATGGGTGGATAAATAGATGAGGATATTCCAAATCCAAACTGATTTACCAAAATAACAGTAGAAGCTACAGAACAAAAATAAATACCCAGCAATCCAGCTTGGGTCAAACGATGGATTGTCAATATGTCTATGATTCTTCATGGTAACATACGAGAAATCGAAATAAAACTTAGCCTCTAAAGCTAATAGTACCATCCTTCACATTCCATTTACTTCACCAGACAGATCTTTATGACCGAGGCTGCGCCTATACGATGCAGTGCCACAACAGCATCACCAGGCTTACAAAGCCCCTTCTGTGTTGCAGCTTTAAGGGCAGCTTCCAGAATCACCTCAGTTGATTCTGCATCCGTGGCCTTGGCAGACCCTTCAGCTAGTAGTGGGATAAGGCCCCTGTAGATCAGACTGTGTCTTGCTGGAGACTCGTCGCTAACAGACCAGTCAAATGAATCAGTTGTAAGAACAGGGACCACCACCGAGAGGATTGGGACTGCTGGTCTGTATTTCGCTACTAGCTTGGCTGTCGTCCCACCACGTGTCATCACGACAATAAGGGTAGCTTTAGCCTTGTTGGCAGTTCGGACAGCAGAAGAGGCAAGACTCTCCAACGGGCTCATGGGGAGTGGTGTTGACTTGATCATCTCCTTGAAGATGGCTCCATAGTCAAGGGAGGACTCAGCTTCAATACATATCCGGGCCATGGTCTTCACTGCAATCTCCGGGTAAGCTCCAGCAGCACTCTCACCACTTAGCATGACACAATCAGTGCCATCAAGTACAGCATTGGCTACATCAGTAGCCTCAGCACGGGTGGGCCGAGGTGACTTGATCATAGATTCAAGCATCTGGGTGGCGGTGACCACAGGCTTACCCACCAAGTTGCATTTGTAGATCATCATCTTCTGGGCAAGGAAGATCTTCTCAACTGGGATTTCCATTCCAAGATCCCCACGGGCAACCATGAATGCATCAGTCTCACGGAGGATCTCGTCAAAGTTTATTACTCCCTCCTGATTCTCTACCTTCAAACAACAAAAACCACAAGGATGTCAAACAGGACCAGATTGAAAATAAATAAGACTGAAAAAGAAATCCAGCATGAAGGAAACCCAAGAAACCAGCATCAACCTGTTCATAGTATTGGATCACAGGTTGAACAGTCAATGAACTACTCAAGGTGCCTTCAACAGACAACAGGTTGGCCAAACCAGGTGATTGGAATCCTTCAGGCAAACACAGTAGGTATCAACCCATGCATTTGGGCCTGGTGACAGTCAAATGGTTCGACTGTATGAGCCAAGCTTGAGGACACTACCATTCAGGAAAGTCCATTGGAGATTGTGGGACCCACCAATGGGCAACTGGGCAAATAATTTTTCTTCCGGCAAAAAATACAAGGTAAAAGAACATCATCTGATCATTTTTCCCCCTATCTCCATCAGAGGTCAAATTAAATGGTGGGCTGTACAGCACTATTCATGCGTAATAGACAATGCTTTCAGCCCTATTAGGCCCTATTATGCATGAAAATCCTTATATTTTCCCCTTCAGAAAAAATCCATTAGACTATCAAACATTTACAGGTTTTAACTTTTGACATACCTTCGACATCAACTGAATACGCTTGGCATGAGGTCCAAGAACTTGTCGGACATTGACAAGATCTGAACCTTTGCGAACAAATGATAAAGCAATCATATCTATGTTGTTGGGAACACCCCATTCCAATATGTCTTCCTTATCCTTCTCTGTAAGCGTTGGAAGATCCACCACTACACCAGGGAGATTGACATTTTTCCTCTCGCCTAGGGTAGCAGTGTTCTCGCAGCGGCATTTCACAGTCCCAGCACCCGGATCACAAGACAAGACAGTGAGTGTGATAGTGCCATCTGCACATAAAACGGTATTCCCAGGCTCCAAGTCTACTGGAAGCTTTTTGTAACTCATAGAGATCATCTCCTGGTCACCCTTGATGCTGTAATCAGTAGTCACAGTGATTTCCTGACCCTCTGTAAGTTTGATAGGATTACCATCCTTGAGAAAGCCAGTTCGAATTTCGGGTCCCTACACCAAAAAGGAAGAGGAAGTGATGCACATGGAAAAAGTTCTTAGAAGTATTCTGTTTTCCAGTTGAAGCTCTTAACCACAAACAAGGACTTCCATCTCTGAGACTGATAAGCTAGCTATTGACAAAAACAGAAATCAGGTCTAAATTGTTGGTGGTGGTTGTCATTTGAATCAGTACAAAAATGGAAGCCTAGCATGCAATTTTAAGTGAAAATTGTCTATTTGGGCACAAACATCATGTAAACAAATGAAATATATATTAAAATTCCATGGACTGTTAAAGAACCATGGATAACAAAGAAATTGAGGATCATATTACTACATTCACAGAATGTGGAGAAACAAGCTGAATATGGAAAAGTATTGTCTGCAACAGATAAAACCTTTGACCTGGATAGATATATTAGGATTTGGTCCTTGGTGATTCAGATCCGGATCATTCAGGAGCATTATCAAAATAAAAGATCAGCCAGTCCACTGCATATCTTACACTGGGTGGACAGAGAGAAAAGGATCTCTCTCTTCTACTCACACACATCACTCCATACACAAACTTATAACATCCATACACAAGAAGAATTGACCCATAAATTAAGGACAATCTAGTTCTGAAATTTCGCAGTCCGACATTACACCAGATACTCCTATTAGAGACATGCCAAAACAAGGAGAAGACTAACAATTATGTTTTTTTTTAACTAGTATTTATCTATCACGTATACTTTTTTTTTTGCTGGCTCGCTGCTTCTGTTTGACCTTATGTTTCTTAGTTTCTTATCTCGTGCTGTTGATTTCATTTTGTATCAGAATCTCTTTCAGGTCAATATTGAAAGACCACTTTTGGAAGCTTGAGTTGTAAGACTTCTTTTTCAGGTGTCCTGGTAATGCTTTCTATTTTAAGTGTTGAGATTGACTGTTTAATGTACTAGGGGTTTGATCCTTTATTTTATTATATTGCATCATATCTTATTGTATATATATTTATTTAATTATTATTTTTGGTGCATCAGGTAGGCAGCTGGCACTGTAATATTTTCATCCAATCACCTTTTGCATGGATCCTATATTACGAATGTAATAATTTTATTAATTAGGTTCTAGGTCTTATCAACCTTAGCTAGGGCGTACCCTGTAAGCGATGTGCCGCGTTGACGTCCGGATACGGTGACAAGTAGGCAAGGGTTCTCGCACGGTGGACGAGAGCCAATAAAGAAGCTAATCCAAAAGCGTACGATTAGATTAGCATCCCCCAGCATTGGATATTTAACGGGTAAGAGCCTAGAATTGATAGATATCACGAGGAGAAGAAGGATTAATGTAGTTCAAGAGAACAAGAAGGGCAGCAGTAAACCAGGCCATCAAACTGGACCAAGAATGGATTAACATATTATTCTGAGCGTCCAATGGGTTGTATGGGCCATGGGCTTTATATTTTGGGTTTACTATAGTAATGGGCCAATTCTACAAGCCCGAATATTAGGGATTTAAGTCATATATGGGATGTAGTAATTTTTTGTTACTTAGTCGTTAAGAATATTAGGTTTCTATATTTTGAGTTTCTATTTTCAGTTTTAGAAAGTAGACTTTCCATTTTATGTAATAGCAATATTTGAGTTTTAGTTCCTAATTTGTAATGTTTCTAGAAGAGAGATCATAGAATAGGAGTAGTTTCTATTTTTGAAGTTTCCAAACTTGTAATGATTGCTTTGTTATTTAATAAAGAAAATTGCTGGACAAAGGAGAGGATTTTAAGATTGAAAAAAAAAAATACTTGGTTTTGTAACCATGGCTGTGAGAAGGAGTAGAGTAAGGTGAGAGTCTGAGAGCATAGTTCAAAATCTCGCATTTCGGAAATCTCGGATATTTCGGCCCGGCCAAAACAAAATGCTATGCCAAAATGAAAAATTGAAATATTTCGAAACTCGTTTCGAAAATTTCTGTAATTTCAGTCTAAAAAATGCACCATTTTGTCAAAATTTCGGTTATTCTAGTTATTTCTTTTCGGTATTTCGGTCATTTTGGCATTTTAAACCCAAAAATGGCCAAGCAAAACTCAGAAAAAAAATATGAAATTTCGGTGTCTCGTAAATTTGGTATGGCCGAAATGGCCTTCCGAAACGAGATTTAATACTATGGGTGAGAGGCTAATGCAAAAGTCGACCTCGAACCAGGGAAACCAGCGAGAGATCGATTGCAGAAGGATCAATACAATAAAAAGAACAAATTAAAACTGCAACTCTTTTTTTTTTTTTTATTGCTACCTTTCTAATACATATGAAGAACATAAAAAGGATAAGAAGAAGAAAGGGATATAGTGTAGATAGAAGAGAAGGGGGGTAGGAGAATGGCTCTCTCAGCCTAGGTTTCTCACCCACAACTATTCTAGCTGTTGAAACATGGAATTTCTCCCATATTCGATGGCAAGCTTGGCCACAAATTCTATTCTCTAATTCTGCTCCTTCCTTACAATAGGGAGCCTATTAATAGTTTAAGCAAGCTTACAAAAATAGAAAGTAGAAAATAGAAACTTCCTAAAACCAAAATAGAAGGAAAATAGCAACTCATGAAAAATAGAAAGTAGCTGAAAATAGAAACTACTAAGGCTTTATAGATCCAGCCTTCTAAACAAGCAAGGAAACAAAAATAGAAACAAACTGAAATTAGAAGCTACCTAATACTCTCTCTAAAACTGCAAATAGAAATTAAAGTAAGGCAGCATTAGGAGAGAATCTTTCTCCACTTGATGGCCCCACTAAATCTTCTAAAAAAATATCTCCATACAAGAAAAATATGGGTTGTGACACTGTTCACGTGAACAGTGCCATGAACCGTGTTTTGGTCTTTTAACTTCTTCATGCTTCACTCTGGGCTGAGGCTGTCTTAGGTGATGCAACATCGAACCAACAAAAACTTTCCATATCATCAAACCAGGCTGTCTCTCAAAGCAGTAGAATCCACAACCTTGCTGGGCTGGTTTTGGGACTTGTTCCTGCGGGTACATATGGACTTGTGATCTACATCAAAAGCCTTGGGGTGAGATGCCCTGGGGTAGATAGGAGAGATACCTTCTCTACAATAGGTGGGATACTCAGATTCCTACATATCCATCTTCTCTAATTTCTGTTTTCTTCTTTATTTCTATTTTATTGTTCTGTGGTTTAACCTACACCTGAGAGACATTTAAAGTTCCTATTAGTACCATAGTTGTCACGGCACCTAGGCGACCAAGGAGTTGGAGAGGATCCAAAATCAAGGTGACACCAATAAGGCGCCTGGACGCCTAGTCGACTATGCCCATTACCAGTGCTGGAGTTGTGGAGATCAGTCCATCGAGTCCAGTTGAAATAAGACTTGAAGATCCCAGTTTTACCCTTGTGGATCCCTGTTATTGAAAAATTCTGCAAAGTTTTTTGAGTGGTTGTAACTCTTGATCCAGCCAGTCAATACAAGCCAGGTTTTGTCAAAACAATACCTCATTGAACCTTTCCTTCGGTGGTAAATTGAATCCAATCCATTGGTCAGGTTCGATTATATCTGTAAGTTTCTAAATCTGAACTTAACCTTCTAATTCTGAAACCTATTGATATCCGAGTATTCAATCATTGATTTTGGCAGAAATTTTGGAGTGTTCAAACCATAAGCCCCTACCTTTGACTGGAACAACAGTTCCATCCAACTATCCAAGCAACCTAGTTGCTATTTCTGGTGACTCTTTAATTTCTGGCTATTTGGCTTGTTTCAACCCTGTGATAGACCTTAAATTGTTAAGTTTTTGCTGTAAACTGTTGGTATTGTCAGTATATCGAACCTCCTGTAGAGTTGGTTCTTAGTTAAACTGGTTCTTCATTAGCTATTAATATAACATGTATTCAAGAGACTAGATAAAAGGGTGAAAAAGATGTGGAGTTGGACGACTTGAAACTTTGGTATATAGAGGATAGAAGTAATAGAAATAGAGTGGACATAATAGTGGATAAAGTTTTAAAGAATGATGTGGTGGATGTTAAAAGACTTAGAGATAGGATAATATCCATCAAACTTGTGTTGGAGAAAGAGATTCCCAATATAATTAGTGCTTACACACCCCAAGTAGGATTGGATGAAAGTATTAAGTTACAATTTTGGGATCATATGGTTTAGTGCAAGGTTTTAGTCAAGGAGAATATATTATTATAGGGGTGATCTGAATGGACACGTTGGTACAGACCGTAGAGGCTATAAAGGTGTACATGGCGGTTATGGTCTTGGAGAGAGGAATGAGAAGGGGATTTTAGTTTAAGATTTTTTTTATGGCTTATGATTTATCCATTGCAAACAATTACTTTGAAAATAGAGAGAAGCATTTAGTTACCTACAAAAGTGGGCATCATAGTAGCCAAATAGATTTCTTCCTAACTAGAAGGGCCGATAGATGGTTATGTAATGACTGTAAGGTTATACCAGGAGAGATCCTAACCACTCAACATAGATTAGTAGTCATGGACATGTGTCTAATTTTGCAGAATCGTAAGAAAGGGGAGCTTATTTGCCCTAGAACAAGATGGTGGAGCTTAAAAGGAGAAACAATGAATTCATTTACTGAAAAAGTGGTCAAACAAGGAAAGTAAGACTTTGAGGGAGACATTAATACAATATGGAATGAGATGCCGACTTGAATTAAGAAGGTTGCAAAGGATGTCCTAGGGGAATTGAAAGGAAAATGTCATTCTACTAGAGAGACTTGGTGGTGGGATGACAAGAATAAGATACAAGAAAGTCGTTTGAGGTGGCATGGCCATGTTCAACGGAAGCCTTGGGATGCTCCAAATAGAAGTGATTTTATTCAAATTGAAGGAACTAAAAGAGCTCAGTGCTGGCCTAAGATGACCCTAGGAGAAGTGGTGAAGAAAGACAAGCATAGCTTAGGCCTTGTATCAAGTATGACCTTGAATAGATCTGATTGAGGGCAAGGATCCATGTAGCCAACCCCATTTAGTTGGGACAAGGCTGAGTTGTTGATGTTGTTGCCCTGAAACTTTTTCCTTTCTCTCTTTTTATTCTCCTTTCTGAATCAGATCAAAGATGTTAGTCACCACCGAGGTTTTACACCCACCAGCTAACCTAGTTAACATACACACATACATGAGTAAGAAACTAAGACACATATCTCACAAGTACAAAGACAAACCCTATGAGGAACGATCATAATATATTCTATAACATACACCTTATAAATGTGAGCATTTTGGATTGCCGAAATTTCCATGCTAAATGCCTACTAAAAGTGTAAAGTACCAACAAATTTCGAGTACTTGCTACATAAAACTTAGCAGGTAGGCCAATGAGAAGCATATCTAATTTCAGCAAACCCCAAATTCCTTGGAAAAGAAATACAGAAATAAATTCTACTATTACTTAGCTTAAATCTTGTCCATAACAGAGGCAGAAAAGAAGAAACTAAAGTTAGAAAAATTAACTTTAGGCCCACATGTTTCTCAGATTCATATACCGAGACATTCAGCAATGTATGAAAGCCAATCACTCCAACATGCTTATTGCGTAGCATACTCATCTAAAACAAAACGACAAAAAAAATACCCCAAACAAGATGCAGCATGGTATCATAGAATACAAGTTTCCTGGTTGCCGTTACATTAGTACAATCTATTATTAACTACTAAAACTCACCTTAATCATTCTACAAGAGAAACTAGAGAGAAGTAAATCCTATTATAAAAACTTAGCAAAACTAGATGTAGGCTATAAGTAGCAGGAAAAGAATAATTAGCAAGAAATCTTGTTAGCATGTTGGATGGAATCATCACACGAATATTCATATCAAGGACTATCTTAGTTCTTTGTTTCATTTCCTTTTAGGTGGAATAACTAAATGCATCTAGCAAAATCCTTGTATAAGAAAAATGGAAAGGAAGATCCATCAAAGGCATTCATCAAAACCTAAAATTTGGAAAAACAACAAAAAGGATAGAATAGTATCCAAAAGAAAGAGAAAGAGAGTAAAATCATCAAAAAGAAGTAGAGGAAACCAGACTAAAGTGAGACATTAGCAGTGCAGTTAGGCTAGAGACAAGAGGCAAAGGGCGTACCCAGTTCAGGACGCTCCCTCCACTGCGGGGTCTGGGGAGGGTCATAATGTACACAGCCTTACCTCTGCGAAAGCTTTTGCAGAGAGGTTGTTTCCAGACTCGAACCCAAGACCTCTTGGTCACAATGGAGCAACCTTAACCGTTGCACCGAGGCCCGCCCTCAGGCTAGAGACAAGAGGCCTTTGATGAAATTCAGAATGACAGAACATTTGGAATTTGGATACAAGAGCACACAAAGAACACAAAGGTTAAAATAAAGTTCTTACAATATTAAAAGGGTTTTTTGACTCCAGACCTCAAAGCTCATCCAACTTTCCCTTGAACAGATCATCTACACAGTTTCAATATTCTAATCTTCCAATTTTCCCTTTCAAGTCATCAGAGAATTTGCAACTAATTTTTCTTTCCCCACAAGCTAAAAAGTTTTAACTATTGAATAGTATTACCATCATCCACCATTAGTTCACTCCTCAAACAGTATATCATCAGTATATATTCCACATGTTTTTCCGGGTTGCAGTTTTCAGTCTTCAAGACCATCCCAACTTTCCATCGAACAGATCGTCTCCACAGTTCTAAACATGGAGGACACACAAATACACACAAGACACACAGAAACAAAAAAACAAGGGGGTAGGGAATACGATTCATTCTATTAAAATCACTTCTTTTGTTTACGAAAATTAAATGAAAAAGAACATATTCTGAACACAAAACATAAAAAACTAACCTTGGTATCAAGCATCACAGCACATAAGATCTGGGTGTTCTGCATGGCAGTTTTCAGATTGTCCAAGGTCTCTTGATGATATTCATGCGAACCATGAGAGAAATTGAACCTGGCCACGTTCATTCCCGCTCTCAAAAGTTTCTCGATCATAGGCACAGATCGAGAAGCCGGACCAAGCGTACATACGATCTTCGTCTTCGGGACACGGCCATCGTTTGGAAGATCCTTCAAAATCCCCTCGATGTCAATGTTCGCCATGATACAACTCTGTTCTCAATCAAAAGAAAAGAAAATCTAAATCAGTGAGAACTGCAAAATGAAAGTTGGCATCAAATACTCTGTTCTACATAAAACCCATATCCCTTTAAAACCTTTAAAGTAACAAAGTTAAAAACTATTGCAAGAAATTAACCTAAAATCAAAGATCCCTTCAAAATGATGGAAAATACAAAAAAGAATCAAAGGAATCAACAACACAAACTTTAGAGCTCCGACCGACTGGAAATCAATAGAAATAAGAAGAACATGAAGAGAGAAAAACACAGAGATTTAGAAAGCAATGTTCCGCTTCAAGTTAAAAACCATCGGCTACGAACTAACCAGGGGCGCGGAAACCTGCTTCTCACCTTTCCTTCTTCACACCTTCCCCTCTTTTTCTCTTTTTCTCTTTTTCTCGTTTTCTCTTTTTCTCGGATACAAATTTACTAGCCGCCAAGACTGTGCAAGACTTGGACGAAGGACAAGTGATTCAGAGATGGTTAAAGAGTGAGTATGTTAAAGCCACGTGGAGGGACTGCAAGGTTAATTTGCGGGGGAGAGATGCGAGTTATTTAAACGATTTTGAGGGTAAGAATGACAATTTGGTAATCATGCGGTTCACGGGGAGAATATTCCCCCCGATAACCACCGCCTCCAACCCTCCATTCGGCTCCTCAACCAGTTTTTTTTCCATATGGTTTTTTTGGAAAGCAGTTTTCTATACGAAGTGTGGCCTACACTAGCACTTTCATATGTCTATTTCTTCTCCTTCAAATAAAAGGTAGAGGTGTCTTTTTACATGGGGAGGAGAGATATAGACTCATGTGAGTGCTGGCATAGGCCACACTCCGATACAGAGATCTTTTTTCCTTTGTACTTTTTAACTCTAGAGTCAAGAATAGGGTTTTGGTATCAGTATCGATCGAGATCAATACTGATACCGATCCAAATCAATTTGTATACAAATTTACCTTTTCTCTAATTTCCATACAAAAAATTGAATTTTTTTTTTACATCTTTTACCCTTGATCGTACTTATCCACCGATAGGAGATTGGCAAGAATCGATGTCGGTCATCGATACCAAATCCTCAAATCATGGTCAGGAGCGTGGCGTGTATCTATCTCTCTCCTATGTGTGTGAAAAGACACCTCTGTCCTTTGTTTTGGGGAGGTAAGGAGAGAAGAGAGACATAAGCCACGTTCTTTGACAAAAAACCATTTTTCCTTTTTATTTTTTTTGGGAAAAGATTCTCATAACAGTAGTATGTGGATCACTTTTGTACACCCCCCCCCCCACATTTCACAGTTGCAAATCAGTAAGATGGCTAAAATAGCCATCATATTCAGGGTTTTAAAACACAGAATCAATCATTGGCGATTCCGATCTAGATTGGATGGGAATTGGTCCGAATCGGTGCTCAAGAACCTTGAAATCAGTCCTCAATCCAATAACATGAAATTTCTAGAGTTTTTTTTGTGTGGATCAGCCGGATTGGTGGAAATCGAGATCGGTCATGGCCGATTTCGACCTGAATTAGCTGATTCACTCATCCGATTCCCAATTCTTAAAACCAAGATCCTATTGGAAGATTTGAAAAGGGGAACCCTCAAACGCATTTGAAAACGTGCATTGGAGTGAACCCTCTCTTTTGTTTTGCTAACCTTTCCCTTTTTTTTGGAAAAAGATTGCTACATAGCCATTATAGAGATTCTTTTGTATCTTTCTCACATAATAAATAGTGAGGCCCACACTAACATTCTCTCTCATATTTTGACCATGTAGATATCATATAGACCATACCATTTTCGAACCCTTCATTGGTGTAATGTGCAGATTCCTTCTTATAATGCGCATTTAAGACATCCTCTCCCTTTTTAATGAAAACAAAATAAACATTACCAAGGGAAAAAGAACTATGTCTAGGAGTGTTGGCGTAGGCCACACTCCCATGTGTCTAACTCTCTCATCCCCATATGAAAAGACATCTCTACCCTCTTGATTTGAGGAGGAGAGAGATACACACATGGGAGTGCTGGTGTAGGCCACACTCCTGGACAGAAAATGACTTGCCAAACATTAATTAATTAGAAATAGAGCATATAAAGTTATTAACATTGTCATGCATTGAACACCTCCACTTTTCTACCTTGGATTGCTGAGATAAGTGGCGAGTAAACCCCACAGCTGAATTGTTACCACATTTTTAACCTTACCAAAAGAAAAAATAAAAAATTGTGTTAAATAGGTACTACGGGTTGAATGAAATAAAAGTATAAGCAACAATATAATAATGTAAATGTATATAACCAAATGCACATACTTACTTGTAACCGGCAGTTTGTATGTAAAATAAACAGAGCTTGGATCAAGTCGTATCGAAATGACACTCTTCTTAAGGTCTTCAATCGCCCCTTAATAGTGCAGATTGAGTTGCTTGCGACTATACCTCCAAGATGAAATGATCCACTAATTACTTAAGGTAGCACTCCTAAAGCAATTACAGAAGGGGTCCAAAAGTTATACTTAACACTCCTCTTGTTGGATACAAAGAAGACAAACAGAAGCAGAGAAGTAACACTCTCTGATTAATATAAAGAAGGAAAGTATTCTCTTGCAGGGGGAAACAAAATATGGGATAAGTAAACATTCTCCTTAAGTTGAAATAAAACAGGCAGAAGAGAAATATCCAATCTTTTGGTTGTTCCACCAAATTCACTTCTGTTATCATTGCGGTGAAAATATCTTCCTCTAGTAAATTAACCTCATCTTCTCAGATTTCATGGACTTCTTGTTCCGATAGTTTTTCTTGAGATGACCATGCTTACCACATGTGAAGCACTTCACCTTTGATTTCTTGAAATTCTTTTCTTTCTTTACTTGAAGACCCTTTTTGAAATAACCTTGTTTATTTGATTCGACAAGGTGACCTTTGAGCCTAGTATACCCAAGAGGCTTTCCACCATTGTCCTTGTTCTTGTTCCTTTAATTTCTTTGATCTTGATTCTGATCACAACCTGTTCAATGGTCCGTTCTTTTCTCTTGTGTTTCATATTATTTTTTAAATCATTACAAGAGGAAGGGAGTTTCTCAAGAAGGGAACTTGTAACGAAAACATTAGGAAGAACAACATTTTCCTTAGATAACCTCCCCACTAAGATTTGGAACTTTTAATTTGGGAAGATATGCTTTCGTCATCTGTCATTTCAAAATTCAAGAAATTTGTGACCACATATTTCTTGCTTTTTGCATCATCAAGAGTATACTTGTTGCATAAGGCGTTTCAGATCATACATGCATACTCGTAAAAGTTATACACATTGTATAGATCAAGGGCAAGTGCATTCAATATCCGATTTTTACATTGAAAATCGATTTGAATCCATGCAGCACGTTTGGCATCTTCAACTATATCCTCACTTTGTGGTGGTTTGGGATCCGTCAGTGCAAAAGCAACCCTT
This sequence comes from Telopea speciosissima, assembly GCF_018873765.1. NCBI lineage: Eukaryota > Viridiplantae > Streptophyta > Magnoliopsida > Proteales > Proteaceae > Telopea > Telopea speciosissima. Next base: position 53,503,917 of record NC_057917.1, read on the forward strand.
ATTTGGGTTAATGCAAACAGAAGCATTTTGCTCCATCTCTTGAAATTCTAGCCATTGAACTATTCGATTTTGTCAAACTCTCCAACAATACTCATTTTCTCTAATGCTAGTTGGAGAGTGGTGACGATAGGAACCACGTTTGTTGGACTAGGAAGAACAGTAGTGTCCTTTTCAACAAGTGTATCCTTTTCGGCCATAGTCTTATATCTGAATTAATAGTATTGAATAACCACTGTTAGAAACAATCAATACTAGATTAAAGACCTTAAGATTGTTATTTTGATACGACTCGATCCAAGCTCTGTTTCTTTTACATACAAACTGCCGGTTACAAGTAAATATGCTTGTTTGGTTATATACATTTATATTGCTATACTGTTGCTTATACTTTTATTTCATTCAGCCCGTTGTACTTATTTAACAAATTGTTACATTTTTAAGAAACAAAGTTTTGAAATATAGTACAATACAAGTGAATCTTAATCAGAACTTTGAAAACAATATTCCTTCGGCCAATAAACATCCTTAGTCTTAGGAATAAATTTAATCAACCTCTTAGAGTCTGTATCAAGTATGACCTTGATTAGAGTTGACCGAAAGCAATGATCCATGTAACCAACCCCGTTTAATTGGTATAAGACTGATGAGTTGTTGTTGTTGTAACCTCTAAGAGTCCCATCCATGCCTCTCTATTAATAGGTGTCTCAATTGCAAGTTTGCAACCCTGCTTCGATCCCTTGAGGAAGATCCATGCCTTCTGTCTCTACCTCACCTCCTGTTACAGCATTGTGAAAACCTACAAAGATAAATCGATTTTGATACAAGACTCAACTTCTTTCTATTATTAATAAGTTAAAAAACTAAATTTTTACCATTACACAAGGATTTCTCCTTTAATGTTACCATGACTCTATGATTGGAATCATCCTTACACTTCCGCCACCCACCTCTATTTACAAATTGGAAATTACCTTTTCCTAATGTGATCCGAGGGTACTAATGGCCATGGTAAAGAAATTCTTCCTTCAGGTGGAAGAAAACTTGATTTGTAAATTAAAGGGAGAAAGATCACAACACCAATGTGGTCATGTTTTCCCAGATCCAGATCCTCCATTGTCGAGCTGCCCGACAAGACCGTGCTGCCCAGACACGGTGCTACATGTAATGATCGCCTTACCCCCACTTGAGCAAGACGTTTGGGCAGGGATAAGGTGAATATTGCGCGCAACACTGTGTCTGGGCAGCACGATCCTGCCGAACAGCACGGTCCTGTCGGGCAGCTCGGCAATAGAGGATCCAAATTGTGTTTTCCCATGCTCTCCTATATCCTTACACTCTCTTTCCTAGATTATGTGAATCTTTTATTTACAAAATCAATTCGTGCACCCCAATTGGTGTAGTGTGGGAGATTTCTCTATACTCTAAACATAAAACCCCTTTTTTCTGATTTAAATCTAAGGGAAAGGGTTCTTTGAACCTACCCTTTATCATAAAGTAGTTTTTAATTCATTTTTTAAGAGAGAAAAAATAATAAACAATTCATATGTGAAAGGGAGTAGAAAATACCTTAGGCTCAGAGACACTTTTCGTAAAACTTATCATTGGTTTCTTTCATCTCAACAAAACTTCAAATGTGTTTATTTGACAAGAAATAAAAAAAAATAAAAAATGACATACCCAATGTACGAGGTTCTCATCACTGTGGGGTTTGGGGAGGGTCATAATGTACGTAGTTTTACCCCTATTTTTATAGAAGGAAAAAAAATCTTAAACAAAATTTAATTGAAAAGAAATTTATAAAAAGAAAGAAAATAAATTTCATCATCTTCAAAGTGTTTTAAGTTTTAAGAAAAAAAAGTTTTCACTTTATATACTGAAAATTTAAATATTTCTATTAATCTTTTTTTTTCTATTCAATTGTTACCCAAAAAAAAACATGCTCTTAATTTTTTGAGAGAAGGTTTTCTGAGCAAATAGCATAGAGAAAGGTACCAATAAGGTGTGATCAAAAGGTTTCGCACATAGGAGGTAACACAATATGAGAGAAAGAGAGAGCTAACGTAACCTTTATGGCGGCTCAAAAACCTTTTCCTTATTTTTTTTTTGAGAGGTAGTTTTCTATCTAGAAATGTGACTTACGTCAATACTTCCATGTGCCTATCTTTCTCCTCCACAAAATAAGGGATAGAAATGTCTTTTCATACGTTGAAGGTCATATTCTCGGACAAAGATCTTTTTTCTTTTTCTTTTGTAAGGATCGAATTGTTTGTTCCATCGAGAGCATTACGTACGCTAATGCTGCCGTGGCCTATCTGCCACCTACCACAAAGGGGCACATGTATTAATTATTAAAGGGTAAGAGACAGATAGAAGAGACAGATAGACAGAACATTATGATCCCGTTCATTTATATTGTACGTAGTCACGTGATTCTGTGGATGTTACCAAAAAAAAAGGTGATTCTGTGGCATTAAGTTTTCTTTGGTAGGCTTAAGCTGGTAGGTGAACGGGAAATTAGGTCTGAAACCTTGTGAGGTGGGGCCCACTCCAGTATTTTTTTTTTTATTGAAGGATCGGGGTGGCAAGAACAGTATATATTGATAAAGTAAAGAGGTTAAATCCGAAGGTAATTGTGACCTCTCGATCTGGTCCTGCTGTTCCAAAACTTGAAGACCAGTATGGGTGTTTGTTATTAATTACAAATTAAAACTCCATTCAATCTTGTGTCTCCACAGTTCTTTGAGACTATAAGGCCACTAGACTCACTAGTAAATTGTAGCTTTATTAGAAAAATTCTCTTTTGCAGCTTAGTAATAGAGTTTTGTTGTTTTTGAGTATATATAGGTTACTGGCTGTTGCGGGTGAAAACTGAAGGAATGACACACACTATCAGATGCGTCACTCTGCAAAAGAGAAATAAGACACTAGAGGTGAACCAGAGTTGGCCCCGTTGTGATCCTCCATTGCGTAAGTCAGTTTCCAAGGTAATCAGTTAAGATGGAGAGATAGGTTCGAGAAGAAACATTGAAACAGATTAAGGTTCCTCAATCTTGGTTGAGTTACGTCAATAATTGAATGGTGGATTGAGTTCAATCTCTCTTACTTGGAGTCTTTAGCTGACCTTTATAGTCAATTTGGAGAAGATGCCATGATGTGACATGATGGGGCTTTGAGTTCATATGCGACTCAAGATTGGTCAGCTTACATACACATGCTTTAAATGAGAGGAGGCTTGTCAGAAAATAATTTACTCTTTCGGTGGGTATCTTATCTCTTTAAGCACGTCATCATAAAATGCAACCGATTTGTAGCATGATTTGATACGTTGAGTCAGGATGTAACGAGGATGTAGACGATGGAGGTTCATTTTTCGTTTCCCAATGTTGAATAATTGACGGCCTGCGTCGTCCTGAAGTATGTGTCAGGTGTAGGCTTCATTTGTCACAAAATAGTGGTCTGACCACTCCTGATTCCAAAGACTTCCATGGATCAATATCGAACCCTGCTCCTATATGGACCCGATTCCAGACTTGTTATCTGTCATCCATCCATGGCGCTAACTTTTAGTGACACATCACTGGCCATGCATACATTCCAAAAGTAAAACCCTAAATCTGATCCTCAACATTTAATATAGAAGTTCTTTAACCTACTTGACAAGAAATCTGGTAGCCTTTGCTTTGGTTTCTCTTTTTATAATCACCAGTATAGTGAGAATATATTTAAGGGTTTTTTATAATTATCACCCAAAAATCTTTACTATTTACTATTACCCTACCAAAAACTTTCAAACAACTGTTACCCCCCCCCCCCACTGATGCATACTAACCACTAACTGACCCCCACCGTTATATTTTCGTAACGGTGGGGGTTAGTCGTGACAGTGTGCCCTTGTCACGGATTTTTTAGGACCAAAATGCCCTTTTGGGGGTGGTAATTGTAAAAAAAAAAAAAACCACCCCATCACCATCCCTCCTTCTTCTCCTGCTTCTTCTTCCTCCACTGCAACCCCAAACCTTTTGAGGAAAGTTTTATCCCTTGGGAAAGACAATTTTTCTGTCGCTGACGAGGTTAATGGCAATATTCTCTTCGAACTCAAGGTTAAGCACTTGAGTTTTCGTGGCCGTCGTGTTCTTCTTGACTCCAATGGCAATCCCCTGCTCTCTATACGAAAAAAGGTTCAGCTCAAGTAAGGTTTGGGGTTGCAGAGGAAGAAGAAGGAGGAGGAGGGGTGGCGCAATGACCACCCAAAATTGTAGGGGAAGATTATGCACTAAAAAATCTTTTAGGAACAATCAACAACAGCCAACAGATCAGAAAAATAGAAAAAGAAAATTTCTATAACTAAACCTGGCGGAAGTTACAGGTAAGGCTTCAATTGAAGATCAGTAACTCCGTAGAGGAGAAATTTGAGAATAAAAATACCAGGGCATGAATCACCCAAAAGCGTACAATCTTCGCTCCAAATTTCGGGAAGAACAGAAAAGGATTGTTAAAGTTTGGTTTAGATCTGGTTAGTTGCGGTACCACCGACGAATGTCGACAGTAACAAACAAGGAAAATAGAAAAATGAAGAGCAATTAAGATGAATGGAAGAAAAAATTATTAAAGGTGAGATTAACCGGCGCTCATCTTTCTTCAACCAGTTCAGCCTTGCTCCCTATTTTTTTATTCCCGACTTCATCTGGAAGCTTTCTCTTGTGCCCTAGCTTTTCAAGGCAAGGAAAAATCACCAATGCTTCCATTCAGGGCAAGGAAAAATCGCCAGAGCTTGATGACGATTTAAAGGTGTAGGACACAAAACCATTCAAAATAGATGACGACAGAAAAGCAAAAACCCCAATAAGATTAAAAAGTGCGAGGAATTGCAAATAGAAGGTGAAAACAAACAAGAAAGCTTCCATCAGAAATTGAGGGCAAATGGGGAAAGGGATTTTTGTGTTTCTTTCCAAGTGAAAAACTTAAGAGAAATAAGTTTCAGAAACAAAGTAAGGGATTTTTGGGTTTCTTTCCACCTCGGGATGACGAAGGTGGTGGTGGTGGTGGTGGTGGAGGTGGTGGTGGAGGCGGGTGGAAGGGAAGATTTTTCATTTTGGCTTTCTTGCATTTCTGGGCTTCTTGAAGGATCAAGAAATGAAGGGCAAAATAAAAAAGCAAAAGGGGTTGGCGAGAAAAAACAGAGGATGGGGTTGTGGCAATGGTGTGAATTGATGGGGTGGGGTTTTTTTACAATTACCACCCCTAAAGGGCATTTTAATCCTAAAAAATCCGTGACATGGGCACACTGTCACAACTAACCCCCACCGTTACGGAAATGTAACGGTGGGGGTTAGTTAGTGGTTAGTATGCATCAGTGAGGGGGGTAACAGTTGTTTGAAAGTTTTTGGGGAGGTAATAGTAGATAGTAAAGATTTTGGGGTGGTAATTGTAAAAAACCCTATATTTAAAATCAAGAAAAAAATTAAAAAAAACAAGGCTTAGAATGGTGTCTAGCTCAGTTACCCAATTAAGCTCTTAGACTATATTTGTATGCAAAGAAAAAAAAGAGAGAAAATTTTGGAAAAAATATTTATGCCACTTTTTTTTAACCGTTCTTCAGATGATGAACAAATGTTATAAGTAGCAAAGGCGGAATAGAGGAACCTAGTTGTTTAAACAATGTCCACTTTCATTCACAGGTCAATCAATATATGTAAAATGTAAGCTATAAAAGATACAAGCTAAAGAAAGCTTAAGAAGTGCATCATCTATAATTTGAAGCTCCTACTAAGGGTGTTAAACAGGACCGTTCGTAACCGGTTTCAGTCTCAAGGAGGTCAATTCCAGAACCATCCTATTTACTAAACGGTCCCAAAACTAAGATTCAATCTCATTTAATAATGGGACAGTCTCGTCTCGGTTCCGTAATGGTTCTAAGCACTCAAAATCTAAATAGTCAAATATATACAGAATTCCTATATATACAAATAAATATCTCAAGCACACAAATAATTGAATATATTCCTAAGAATAAAATAATCAAGGGGAAGAAAACTTATCGTTGGTATCTTTCATCTCAATGAAACTTCAAATGTGTTTGTTTCAAGAAATAAAAAGAAGGAAAAAAAATAAAAAAGGGCGTACTCAATGCACGAGACTCCCACCCTTGTGGGGTCTGGAGAGGGTTATAATGTATGCAATTTTACCTCTGCTTTCACATAAGGAAAAAATAAATCTTAAACAAAATTTTAATTTAAATGAAATTTATGAGAAAAAAAAAGTTTCATCATCCTCAAAGTGATTTTAAAATATAAAAAAAAAACTGCTTTTCACTTTATGTACTAAAAATTTAAATATTTCTATTAATCTTTTCTTTTCTATTCAATTGTTACACAAAAAAAACATGCTCTTAATTTTTTGAAAGAAGGTTTTCTAAGCAAGTAGCATAGAGGAAGGTACCAATAAAGTGTGATGAAAAGGTTCCGTACATAGGAGGTAAGTAGGTAATACAGTAAGAGAAAGAGAAAGAGAGAACATAACCTTTATGGATACTCAAAAACCTTTTTCTTATTTTTTTTTTAGAGGTAGTTTTCTGTTCGGGAGTGTGAGCTACACTAACACTCCCATGTGCCTATCTCTTTCCTCCTCAAGATAAGGAGGTAGAAGCACATTTCATTTGGAGAAGAGAGAGAGAAAGATTCCTAGGAGTGCCGGTGTAAGCTACACTGCCCGACAAAAATCTTTTTCTTTTTCTTTTTTAAGGATTGAATTATTTGTTTTTTGTTTTTTGTTTGAAACATTGCGTGGAGTATTGTGCTCCCTGTCTCTATCTCCCTCGTCGTACAAAGGGGCACATGTATTATGAGAGAAGAAGACAGATAGACACATAAAGAACATTATGATCCATTTCTTTTATATTGCAGTCACGTGAATCTGTGGCATTAAGGTTTTTTTCGTAGGCTTAGGCTGGTTTTTTTTTGATAATGGTAGGCTTAGGCTGGTAGCTGAACGGGAAATTGGTTATGTGACCTTATGAGATGGGGTCCACTCTTTTTTTTTTTTTTTAACTGAGGGTCAGGGTGGCAAGAACAGTATATATTGATACAGTAAAGAGGGTACATCATAAGGTAATAGTGACCACTCTGGTCCTGATGTTCCAAAACTTGAAGACCAGTATGGGTTGTTTGTTACTAATTAGAAATTAAGACTCCATTCGATCTTGTGTCTCCACAGTTCTCTGAGTGAGTATTGGAATGAGTCATGAGAATTTTCCAGAGCTGAACAGCTGCTTTCTCTTTTAGCTCGAAAATTGTGACTGTATAAGGCCACTAGACTCACTAGTAAATTGTAACTTTACAAGAAAAATTCTCTGTAAATAGAGTTTTGCTGTTTTTAAGTATAGTAGGTTACTGGCAGTTGCAGGTGAAAATTGAAGGAATGACACACGCCTCAGTTGTGTCACCCTGCAAAAGAGAAATAAGACAAGAGAGGTGAACCGGAGATGGCCCCGGAGTAATCCTTTGATGCCTAAGTCAGTTTCTAGGGTAATCAGTCAAGATGAAGATATAAGTTTGAGAAGAAACGTAGAACCAAATCAGGTTTCCTCAACCTTGGCTGAGTTACGTCAAGAATTCGTTCTAAAATGTTAGATTGAGTTCAATCTCTCTTACTGGGAGTCTTCAGCTTACCTTTATAGGCGATTTGGAGGAAATGCCATGATGTGACATGATGAGTCTTTGAGTTCATATGCGACCCAATTTGGCCGGCTTACGTAAGCAGGCTTTAAATGAGCGGAGGCTTGTCAAAAGATAATTAACCATTTTGATGGGCACTGTATCTCTTTAAGCACGCCTTCATTAAATGCAATCAATTTTGTAGCATGACTTGATACGTTGAGATGGGATGTAACGAGGATGTAAACGATGGAGGTATGTTCCATGTTTCCCAATGCTAAATGATTGACGCCATGCGTTGTCCTGAAGAAGTGTGTGTTAGGTGTAAGCTTCATTCGTCATCAAATAGTGGGCTGGCCACTCCGGGTTCCAAAGACTTCCATAGATCAATATCAAACCCGGCCTGTGCCTATATGAACCGGCTTCCAAACTTGTTATTTGTCATTCATCTGTGGAGCTATCTTTTAGTGACACATCACTGGCCATGCTAACATTCCAAGATCTGAGTGAAGTAAAACCCTAAATCTGATCCTCAGCATTTAATATAGAAGTTCTTTAACGTGCATGACATGAAATCAAGTAGCCTTTGCTCTGGCTTCTTTTTTTTAATAATTACCAGTATAGTGAGAATATATTTAAAAACAAGAAAAAGACCTAGATTGGTGTCCTGGGTTTGGCTCAGTTACCCAATTAAGCTCTTAGGCTATGTTTGTATGCAAAGAAAAGAAAAAAAAAATTAAGGAGAGAGCGAAACATATAAATCAATCATTGCATCATCATAATTTTTGTCTTATTATATATATATATATATATTTTTTTTTATTTTTATTTCTTCTCTTCTTTTTATAGCCAAACATAGCCTTAACTCTTTCCATTTCCCTCATTCCTCAGATGAGTTGGGCTTTTAGGTTACAAATGCATGCTTATACTTTGCAAAGAATCCCCACCCAAACCAAAAGGCAGGTCGTAAATGGGTTTCATTGCGAACCCTAATTCTGTTTATTACTATTTTTTGGTTCATCACATCAAATGCAGGTGATCGATGAAATTTTTTTTATATCATCATCAATCGGTGCAAGTTATTCATTTGATTTCATCTCATTAAGTTTAGGGGGGGTGGGGGGACCTTTATCCCTTGAGGTTTGCTAATCGGTATGGTTGTGCGGTTCCTCTCATAGGGGTTGAAATGACCATTCCACCCCCTGATCGAATACATTGCCCTGATGGGGTCCACCCCCTTTTATTAGAGGTACTAGGGAACCGCAGGTGATAAAAAATTCGGTGGGAGGAGGGGGAGGGAGTTTTCCTTTTTTTTTTTTTTTTTTTGGGTAATAGAGGAAGTTTTCCTTCGCCATGTCGTGAAGGGAAAAAAAGACAACCATTGGGTCTGCCCCTCTATGGTACAACGTCGATAATAACCTTGTACTATGGGGGATCCCCTATAGAGGGTATTCCACGCCCTCTATTTCTGTTTTGACAATAATAGACAAGCTAGGGACAACTATTTTGAACTTTGCAGAAGTACAAAAAAATACATAGGCCATGTGTGAGGTATATAGGTAACTATTGTGTTGTGAAAAATGGAACAGAACTTAAATCACCATCAAAGCTTCATGACGATTCACTTCAAGCACCATTCTCATATTTACATTGATCAACAAAAGGAGTATCCAGTGCACGAGGCTTCCGTCACTGTGGGGTCTGGGGAGGGTCAATGTACGCAGTCTTACCCCTGCTTTCGCGAAAAAGCTGTTTCAAAACTCGAACCCGTGACCACTTGATCACAATGGAGCAACGTTACCATTGCACCAAGGCCCGCCCTCATACTACACAAACACAATGGGAGATAAAATGACCTCTCCACCCTCTATGAAAGGCGAGTGACAAAACCAAGGATCTGTGTAACCAGTGCTTGCAATTAGTGGGAGAAAATAGAGAAGAGAGAAAGAATGGAAGAGAAGAATGAGTATGCAAGGAGAATAGCAGTCGAAAGATTTGCTACCTCCCTCCATCATTGTGTGTAAATATTCAACTAATTACAAAAGAGTTTTACCAAAAAAAAAAACAAAAAAAAAACTAATTACAAAAGAGCAAGGACAAGAAGCCTCGTGGAAATAGGAAAAAGAAAGACTCCAAGCTAAAGTAGGAAAATAAAGATCTAATTTAACTAGGAAAGTAATAAAGTAAATCTAGCCTAAGCAATACTTAACCACGATGATAGAGACACTCCCCATATCATGGTACACATTTTAACAAGACGAAAATATCGCCCCACATGATATTTCTGTGCACGCTCTCATTGCCCCCCAGTACACGTGCAGGGGCCATGATCTCCATGATTAGAAATTTGTATAGTAGTACACAGATGTCGGCATAATGAAAGCAAAGACTGATATCAAATATCATTCTTGAAGCCGAATTAGGAGTGGTTAAAGTACAAATTTGTGGAGAAAAACGGGTGGCACATGAAAAATATTTGAACCTTCATTTCCATCTTGTGTAATTTACAGCGTCAAGATAAACCACGGCGCCCAAGGCAAGTACCATATGGCCTTATTTTCTTGGTATTTTCTAATTTTATATGTTTTTCATGTTTCGATGTGATCGACGCAATAGTTCCAACAGATCTATAGATGAAACAAAAGGAGTATCAATCAACTTTTTTATTACTGTATTTCTCATAAAATGACAGTCAATTTCAATGTGTTTGGTCCTCTCATAAAACATGAGGTTACTAACAATGTAGATAGCTGTTTGATTATTACAAAGTATCTCCATCGGTTTAGCAATCGAAAACCCCAACTCTTCAAGCACTGACTTTAACCACATCAATTCGATTGCAGTATGACCCATAGCCTTATACTCAGCCCCAACACTAGATCTAGATCAACCACTTATTTCTTGCTTCTCCATGCGACAAAATTGCCGCCAATAAATGTACAATAACCTGTGGTAGACTTCCTATCACCGTCAGCACCAGCTCAGTTTGTATCGAAATATCCAATCAAATCAATATGCTAACAAGGTTATTAAATGAACACCTTTCCTAGAGACCTCTTAAAATACCTTAAGATTCGACGTGCTACTTCCCATGAGCCTTCTTAGGTGACTCCATGAAATGACTGATAACTCCAACAATAAAAGATATTTCAAATATAGCACTGGTAAAGTAAATGAGTTTCTCTACTAATCTCTCGTACCTGTGCGTGTCATCAAATTCCTTGCCCTCTTTTGCTCCAAAATTCTAATATGGATCCATAGGAGTATTGACTGGTTTAGAAGCAAACATATTAGTCTAAAAAAAAAAAGGACTAACACATATTTTCTCTATGACAGACTAATTTCTTTTTTTACTTTGAAACACTTCAATACCAAAACAAATACCTGAGGGCACCCAAGTCTTCCATTTAAAAATGTTGGTGTATATTAACTTTCACCTTTGTAATCTCAAATGCATCATTCCCAGACAATAATATCATCTACATACACCACCAATACAATCACCCTAGAATCCCAATGACGAACAAATATAGAATGATTAGAATAGCACTGTGAGAATCCGGACTGAGTAACTATCGAACTTAACTTATCAAACCAGGCTATATGAGACTATTTTAAAATATAATTGCCTTGTGTAAGTTACAAACTTTGTGAGCATTCTTCCCCTGAGCAACATATCCTGGAGGTTGCTTCATATACCCCTCCTCATGTAGATCACCATATAAGAAGGCATTCTTGATATCCGACTGATAGAGAAATTAGTCTAAATTCATAGATAATGAGATAGTACATGAATCAAATTAAAGACAAGCAACAGGAGAGAGGTCTCGAGAAATATTCCACACCATGAGTCTGAGTATAACCATGTGCAATCAAACGGGCCTTAAATTATTCAACTGAGCCATCTGGATTATACTTTATGGTGTATACTCAACGATACCACCCAAGATCCTTTCCTGGAGGTAAATCCACTAGGGTCCATGTTTAATTTGACGTGAAATCAAGGCATCCATTTCGGTTTCCTTAGGCACTTTCCACTCAGGATGGGATCAATCTCATGATGAGTTTTAGGAATGAAGTGACTGGATAATGAGAAGCAAAATTATGTCAGTGAGATGAATGGTGAGATATAGAAACAAAGTTTTCTATAACATAAATATTTATGGATTTCTGAGAACGGGTAATTTGCGAAGATCGAACAACTAGTAAATCAATAGTAGACAAGGATGAAGTGGGAGCTTCAGCTGGAGGATTAGATCGTGTTGTGAGTTGTGAAGCAGGTAGACCTGTAGCAGCTAAAGGAGCAAAGTTTTTGCCACTCTTTTTTTTAACCATTCTTCAGTTGATGAACGAATTTGTTCGCTTTTGTTCATAGGTCAATCAGTATATGTAAAATATAAGCTATAAAAAGCTATAGGCTAAAGAAAAGTTAAAACGTGCATCATCTACAATTTGAAGCTCCTACTAAGGGTGTCAAACAGGACAATTCTGGTCCCGAGGATGTCAATCCCAGAATTGTCCTGTTTATTAAACGGTCCCAAACTAGGATCCAGTCCCATTTAATAATGGGACAGTCTGGTTCCAATTCCTTAACAGTTTTAAGCACTCAAAATCTCAAACAGTCTTCTACCAAAAAAAACCTCAAATAATTAAATATGTACAAATTTCCTAAGTATACAAATAAATTTTCCAAACATACAAATAATTGAATATATTTCTAAACATAAAATAATCAAAGGAAAGAGAACACCACCCGATTATAACTATTAAGTATTAACTAATCATAAATAAGTGTGTTCTTCTCTTCTTGTAATGACTGCTTACAGAAAATGAGTTGCTCTACACTCTATTTTGGACAGATTAGTTTTCATCTTTTCTCTATATGATTCGACTGTTTCTTTCCCCGAGTCTAAACTTTGTCTATATATGTTAAACTACATTACCCTTTTGTTTGGCCTTTGATATGATTACCCATAACATGACACGGGGACGAGTTCCGGCGAACCCATCTCAGATAAAACCAAAATCAACCAAAAAAAAGATAAAACCAAAATCATCAGATCTTTCAACCCATCAAATCCGTCACTGTAAATGGTTGCAGAAACTATTGGTTTCACCTTGAAAAAAATCAAAGCTCTTAGATAATTTAAGCCACCGAAAGAGATGGGCAATGGATCCAACAGCCGGTCAATCAGTTTTTCTCGTAAGAGAGAGAAAAAAAAAGAAAAAAGAAGATAAAACCCAAAATCATCAGATCTTTCAACCCATCAAATCCGTCACTGTAAATGGTTGCAGAAACTATTGGTTTCACCTTGAAAAAATTTAAAAAATTCCGACCTGCCGGATTCGAACCAGCGACCTAAGGATTATCTGTTAGGTTGAACCCACTACAGTCCTCCGCTCTACCAACTGAGCTAAGGTCGGAGATATGAAGTTTTAATAAAACTTTTTACAGAAAGCTAAATGATTTTTTGTTTTGTCTTCCATTCTTTATGTCTCCTGTCTGCATGAGACAAGCCAATTGAAAATCATCTCCGATATAAATAAAAGGAGAGGATTGCCCCACACTGCACTGTGGAAGGAATCTTACATGCCACATTAATGGCAGCGTAGGAAATGGTATCATTTAACCAAAAAATGAAAGGATCTTTGATGCTTGAACTAAGGGTGTCAAAATCAAATCGACACTAATGCGATCCACTTATATCGGAATTGTGAAATTGTTTAATAAATGGTTTGGTGTTGGTTTAAAAAATGAGACCGTTTAATTAGGGCTGTAAATGGATAACTTAAAATTCGAATTCGATTCGCATCCGTATCCGTTTAGGGGCATCCGTATTCAATTAGAGATATCCGAAAAAAAATCCAAATACTCCGATAAAAATCCAAATCCGAATACTTAATTTTAAAAAATTAAGTAAATAACGATCTTGAGGGTTTTTGAAGATTCAATAGGTTCTAGAATATGAGGAGAAGAGAATCATGATCTAAAACTACGGATTGAGAGTGAATTGTATCCACTAGGGGGAGGAAGGTTCGGGTTACACAAGGCAGAGGTGCAAACGGATGGTTGAAAATTCGAATTCGATCCGCATTCGAATCCGTTTAGAGGTATCCATATTCGACCAGGAAATATCTGAATCCGATTACATCCAATCTGTATCCGAGCCGAATCCGATCCGATTACAGGCCTACATTTAATAGATGGATTTTGGTTTTAACCATTTAAATCGGTTAAGTTGAGATTTATATATTAAATGGGCACAAGCATGGGGGCCAATCAGTGCACATGGAGGGGCATCAGTTTGGATGAGATTTTTTATTTAACCAAAAACTGAATGTTCATTTCATGTGATCTATGTCTGGTTTGGGCGTAGAACCACGCAACCATATAGCTTTCTTTTTTCCATATTAGATAAATAACATCCTCACGGCTTCATCACACACATGGATGAAATTGTCTATGTTTTTTAGAAAGCAATTATTTAAAATTTAAAAAGATGAAGTAGATTCATATTAAATAATTGTTTGTCTTTTACATGAGAGTAGATTTATATTAAATAAGTACTTATGTTTTTTTTTAATGAGAATAGGTTTTTGGGTGTGACATTTTCTATGAAACTGTTTAGAAACCATATAACCATTTAATTGGTTTTGGTTTTATTGTGTGAAACCGTTTAATAAATAGTTTAATTTTGGTTTCTACCTCTGACATCGTGAACTAGAGATGCCAAAAGTTGGCCTAAATCGATGGAATCGGCCTGGACTAAAACTGATATGAGCTTATTGAATCATATTTTGAATTGGGGCCTTGCGACACCAAACCCAAATTGGACCGCACCAAAATGATAAGTCATCGAATTGATATTAGCAAAATGGACCAAAATCAAACTCAAACCGATATAACCCAATAAGAAACTGATACTAGCTTGAAAGTCATAAAAATACATATGATTTCCATACTTATGAATATATTTACATGGTAAATCGAACCTGGATTGAGAATAAATTATTAAGGAAACAAAAATTGAATTTTTTCATTTTTTTTTTCTATCCATTTCTTGCCAATCAAACATAGCCTTATTGAATCATGTTTTGGACTCACTCATTCTCACATTGAAAACTGATGAAATTGAACCAAAACAGATCCAAAACAACCGATTGATCCCCTACTATGAACCAAATCAAACCATACAATTTAAACAAACCATAAAAAATTGAAATATTTTTTTTGTTTTTGGAGACAGGAGGGGTATCCGACTTTAGGCCGACTAAATCCCCCTTGGGCTTGTACATGACCCCCACGCCACGCACGAACCGGGATCTTCTGGGCCCTAGTGAGCCTCAGGAGGGTGGCCCCAAGAAATTATGCAGCGGCGAAGGTTTGATCACGAGACCTCGCTTCCTAAGGCGGAGTCTCATGTCCCCTCCAAGCCAGTTGCGCTAACCCCTTGAGGTTACATGGTAAAATTGAAATATTCAAGACAAGCTAGGCTATACATGATTCGTGATCTCGGTATCGATTGGATTGGATTGGATCAGATCGGGATTAGATCGACCAATACGAATCGGGATCACCTAAACTTGGGCAAATATGACACTTTTATCCCTTTTTTCTTATTAAGAAAATAATTCTTTTTACATTTGTACCCCTATCTGTACAACTGGATCAGATTGCTATCGGGATCAATCTTAGTCGATACCGATCTGATCCGGTTAAAATTGGCCGATCTGATCCGATACCTCAAACCATGGATTGGACACATGCTAAAGCGAAATTTTGTAACGCATTAAGGCATCCCATTAGTAAATCTGTCCGTATTGCTTCAACAGATTTTGATATTTTTCATCGATTTGGATGGATATGTAAAATTATTATTATTCTTTTTTTTTAGTAAGGATATGTAAAATTATTTCCCATTATCTAAGGGGATTCTATGCTTCAACTTTCATATGCTAGAAGCCTAGAACCTTGGCTCGTGAACACTAAAGTATCGTGTGCGCTTTTTTTAAAAGATTGGATTCGGAATTGAATTATTAGAAGAATTATATTCATAATCTTTTTGACAAAGACGCGAACCTCTCCAACGTTTCCGACAATTACTCAAACCTCACCTACTTTTTAAATTTAATTGCATTTAACTCCAGTCTGTTAGTATTTTAAGATTAGTTAGCACGATTCTTTATTGACCCTTGGAAAATACTTGCATTTAGAAAATTACCCTTTTACCCTTAATGAATTGCTAACTCAATCCCAATCCCATCGTCATCTTCTACAGTTCTACTTCCCAAAACTTCTCAACTTAGCCGTAACCTGCAAATCTGATCGATTCGCCCACTCCCATCATGGGCAGAGAAAGGAATGGGTTAATCCTTGCCTGCAAAAAACCCTAAGGAAGCCCTTGTTTTTCTCTTCTCATCCTCTTCGGTGGTGGCATCCTTATATTCTCTGATTGAAAATTCCGACAAAGGTCTGGTTTGCGGTGACACTCAACCCTTAGGTAGCTCTCGGTTTGCTCTCTGGCGGAAAACCCCAAGGTTAACATTCATGGCTGCTGCTAATTCCTGATAAATCTCGCTGCAAATATTGAAACAGTCAAACACTCACCTCCCCCCTCCCCAAAAAAAAAAAGAGTGAAATTTTAGTGCGTCAATAGGTAAGAATGGAATTCACTTTTGAAGATCTACTTTGGGCAGTGCTATGGGCCTTGTTGTTAGATTCTTATTTGTTTCCTTCTTTGATAACAAATTTCTCCCCCTATTATTCACCGGATGGAGACCTGGATCAGGTAGCTGTTAAAGTAGAATTTTGAGTTGAAAATCCTAAAAAATGAAGGATGGAATAGGTTTCCAATGAAAATTCGTCTGTGTAGGATCCGTTCTTCGGCACTTTGTCTCAAGTTCTCAAACCTATGATGCATTTGCAGAAGCTTCTGAGCTCTACATCATATGTTGTGCCATTTATAAAAGTTTGAAAACTAAATTAGAATCCCGCAAGATGATATTGTTGGAGTCATGGGATCAAACCCATCCCATAAGGATTGAAAAGATTGAAATTGAATTTTCTTGAACCACCTCCATGGTTGTCCTGGAAACCAATAAAAAGAATTCTGGGGTTTAGTCCAATTTTTTTGACAAAACCTTCAGTTTTCTTGTCCCATAAAGTTTAGGATAATACAAGAAAAAAAAAAAATCTCTTTTTTTCATTCCATGGAAAGAGGAAACCATATCATACCCGAATACGCAGCGAAAAAAGATCAATTCGGATTTCTCTCACATCCATGGTTACGAAATAATTAAAACCTTAATGCATAAAATAAACATCAAGACCTGCTAATCTGTAGAGACTCAAGTGTTGCCCTTCCTTCAGATAATGGTTCTTCCCATAACAAGCACTTCAGAAAAACACTAACTTGAATATCTTTGATGAAGTAGAAAATGCACTAGTCAAAATAGAACTTCTTCTCCAAGAATAAAATCCAATAAAAAAAACCTAGGGTTTCCAAAACCCTAACTAGCCTCACCACTCAAGAGAACAATAGAGCAAGGGAGAAGAGAAAGGAGAGAGAGAGAGAGACAATTTTCCAAGGGGAAAATTCGGCCAAGCTGTGCTAGCCGTCCCCCCTATCAGACTCTCTTGTATTCCCAATGAGAGTCTGATACTCTTTCTCTTGTTTTGACTTAAACCCTATTGGGTTTCCTTGATGGGTTAATAATTAGTGAAGAAGCAGAATCTAAAAGAAAATAAAAATAATTAAAATTTTAATCTTTAATGGGCCGTAAATTATAATTTGCATCAACCCATTTAAAATTAAACAAATTAATTATTAATTAACAAATCTCAAAAATACCCTTGCATAACTATTATGCACCAACTCTCTACTAAACAATATCATCATCATCGAATCTAGGGCATGTACACTAGTACTGTCAAACCCCATTCCATAGTACATATCCATATCCGAGTGTCGGTGTACGTGATTGAAATCCACAAAACACGAGTAAATTCTTTAATAAAAAACATAGATATAATATATCATTTTATATGAAAAATGTTTTGCAAAACCATTTACAAAACAGTACAAGATCCTGATTCTGATTCGACCATCCACAAACTAACTCCTCTTATTGTTCATCAATCTAGCAGTGGAGACCATGTACTCTTTCATTCACATAATATTTACGTATTTCTAGAACACCGACTTTAGTTCTATTGAACTTCAGTCATTGGTGAGCCAAAGAATACGTTCACATTATGCAATGACAAGACACTCTCAGGTACTGGGTCTCGGTGACACATGTCTAGCCAAACCTACATCTGACAATAATATATGAGAGAATCAACAAAATAAGATTCTTCGCCAATATACACCCATATGTGTACTCGCATTCGTACCTCGACATCAACATGTCTAGACATATCCAATGCGACGATAATATGATAAGGGTGTCCAACCCAAACCCCAGTCGTGACTACCAATTTAAAGTATAACTTATGGACATACATTACTCAAAAAGTTTATATTGCATGTGATCAAATTAAACCAAAATGTATGAAATATTTAATACAAAGTAAACTGGGTCGAAACAGTATGTACCAAGTTTGATGGACACACATATCCAACAGATATTTGAAGCCTTTTTTATTTTTTGGTAGATATTTGGAGCCCTTTCATTTATACAAGTTTGGACACAAATATCCACCAGATATTTAGAGTCCTTTCATTTATACAAGTTTGAAAACTTCTCAGCTTCAGTGTAATTTCTTGTTTTGGGTAACGAAAACTAGGGGAAAAATTAAAAACCTTAATACATCAAAAGTCTACAAAAAAATTGAAAAAGGAATCACTGTCTATCTCCCACCTAATCAGCTTGGCTTCTCTAGGATTTGGAGAAGATCTCTGCTTGAACATACTTATAAATCGTACCAGCAAGCTCCTGTTCCAACCCATTTAATTACCTTGCTCTGTTCGGGTCACTGCTTTTCCTTTATCCTATTGCACCTCCAAAGAGTCGAGAGAAATCCCTGAGATTTCAGCCACAGTGAAGCCCCTCTTAGACCACCACTCGACTGAAGTTTCAGCTCCATCCAAGCCCTTAGTTCCAATTTCTCAGAATTTCCTTGTTTTCGTCCTATCTCTGACTATTCAGTTTATATTCATTGATTATCTTCAGTTCGAGATTTTCAGTACTGTAGAACTAAACTCTAATCAGCTACAAGGACCTTGGTTCCCCTTTTCTTTGTGTGAGCAGTTAGGTTTTTTCAATCTTTGATTTTGTTAGCAGATTTAGCTGTTTTCTGATTTCAATTTTGATTTCAAGCCCTTTTTCTCACTGGGTACAACAGTCCCTTTGTTTTGCTACATGATGAGGTGGGTGTCTTCATGTGTTGGTTAGGGTTTAGATTACGGGGTTGCAGAGGGGTGAGGGCGGTTGAGGATGCAGGAAAAAGAAAGAAGAAAAATAAGAGGAGAGTGGAAGTTGCGGCCTGCATGGATTGATGGGGTTGCAGAGGGGTGGGGGCAGGTGGGTTTGCAGGAAGAAGAAGAAGGAGAAGAAGAAGGAGAAAAAAGGGAAAGGATACGTTGATGTTGGCCCTTTATAAGTAACAGGTTTTTTACTTACACTGTTAACGGACTGGGATTAAGTGCAGTGAAGTTTGAAAAGTAGGGGGAGGTACTTCGTGACAGGCCTTGGTATCAAACCCCACCTTCAAACCAATTAACTATATCTACTCCCTCTATTTAAAAGTTTTTCTTACCATTTATTCCTTTCTTTTTATGATTTCATTTTGCTATTGCAGAGTAAGCATTCTAGTTTTGGTAGGACTAGAGACATTCTCTAGACTGATGCAAATATTTTGATACATTGCAAATTGGATAGATCTGAATTGTGTGTTCATGTGTAAAATAAAGTTGATCAAGTGCCAAAATAAAGTTATAAAAAAATTAATAAAAATAAGTTTTAAAAAAATAAATGAATTGCAAAAAAAAAATAAATGAATGAATTGCTAAAAACGGGCTTAAAAAAATGCAAAAATTATTAATCCACGATATAAACTTGACAAGAACCCGATTCCAGCCTTAAACTCATTAAAAAAGTATTTTTTTATTCATGATTTTTTTTTCTGCACTGCCTCTCCCTCTGAGACGGCCTTTCTTTCCTTTTCCTCGGTTTAATCGGTTTTAGGTTCTGCAATACTCTCTCTCTCTCTAATGGATCGGTGCAGGGTTTGTAAGGAGAAGAAAAGACAAAAGGGTTTTACCAAAAGGAAAAAACAGAAAAGACAAAAAGGAAGATTGCGTGTGCTCTTTTGTGAGAGAGGAATCCGGTGCAGGGTAAGAAAAGACAAAAGGGAAGAGATGGTGCGTGCTCGCTCTTTTGTGAGAGGAATCCCTAAAGTTTTTTGTTTTGGAGTTAAAGGCTCAGAACCTATTGAGCCACTTCATGTTCTCCACTCTCCACCGCACTTAGTCACACCTGCAACTCCACTGATTCTGACCGATTTCAATTGATCCTAGTCAAAATTTTTTGTGTGGATTCTACTCCATTTATGACTGATTTCAATCTAATATCCCAAGTTCAGAAGCCACATTCTCTATCAAAGCTGGAAGCCTAATGCATCTAGTAGAAAGAATTACACCGAGAAACTGAAAGTAGCCATTGCCGCCATCATAAGGAAAGTGAATTTGGGAAAACAGAATAGGATTTAGGGCAAAATTAAGGAGTGATTTAGTTAGGGGAAAGGGTACCTTGATTATGAGTGAGATTTCCTGGTTCTTCCTCACGGTGGGCATCTCCAAATCTTAATTCTAAGGTTGGAGATGAAATAAGGATACAATTGTAATTTTCACTTTGGCAATTTTCATTAAAGATGTACAAGGGCATTTTTGGCATTTACATAACCTTTAATCTGCTGACATCATCACTTAACCTGTTGACTATAACGGAACGAATATTCCGTCCATTATATGGGTACATAAGTAAGGTTTTAATAAATTAGGGGCTACAAGATAGGTGAACAAACCTCAAGGGGTCTACTAGATGTTTACTCTTTTAAAAAAAATGAATGGCTAAAAAATACAAAAAAATTATTAATCCACCAATAGATAGATGGGAGTAGGGGTGTCGAAACCTAGCCTAAATTGCTAAAAGCGGTCCAAACCAACTGATATAACCTGAACTTAAACCATCCTTATTAGATCGGCTTTGGGCTAGGGTATTGCACACTTGAAATCAATCCTAAATTGACTTAACCCGAACATGGTGAAAAAATCGATATAAACTTGACAAGAACCCGATTCTAGGGGGCAATTAAAAGTGTGCATTTTACGACTGAGTGGCGTTCTTTCTCCTTTAATAATTAAAATTGTCATATTATTTTACTGAACCCAAACATGGAAGGATTTCATTTGCCCAATAGATACGCATTTTTGGCTGAGGCATGAAGTTGGGAAATGAATTTCCTTGGATTTCCTCTAGCCGTGGCGGGAGCTGGAGGGTCCAGCCTGCTAAACAACATAAAAAAGAGGGGTGGGCTGATCATTTCACAGGTGTACCCAGATCCATGAAGTTGCATTTTTCCTTTTTCTATTTTCACTCAATTGGAGCGCACTGCTTTTTATTTTTTTGGGAATGGCGCGCACTGAATTTCAAAACCTTGAATGACATTCCAATTCAACAGTATTCCCACACGGTCCACGAAGGCAATTATAAACCTTGGGTCTTCACCATCCCAAAAGTTCAAATTTTCTTGCCAAGAGAAAAAAAAAGGGAAAAGAAAGTTCAAGTTTCAAAGGAAAAGAAATCAACTACCCCAACAAGAGAAAAATGGATTCTGAAATCTGAATCTACGATGAGTGACGACGACGACGACGACAGGGTTTTGACGAGAATGCGGGTATTTTCTTGTTTGTGCGTCTTCTCGTATGCATCCGAGTCCATCTCTTATTGCTTCTCCATCCTTCTCTCTCTATTGGTTAGTTTTAAGAAAAATGGATAAGTATCATTGTTATTCAAATATACTGCTTCGGTTTTCTTTGTGCTTTATTTATTTATTTTTTCCTGCTTTCCTTTCCCTGTTAAATAATAGATTTATGGGATTAACACATATGACGTGTTTATTGGGATTGATCCTCCCTACTCCCCGGGTTTCTGGCATTGGATTAATCAGATTCCTAATCTGTTTTGCAGTTGGAGGAAAATATAAATCTTCACGGATTTCTCCCTAATTTTACCAGTAAGTTACTGTTGTTCTAGACTAATTTAGAGGGTTTTGTGCAGTACTTGTTTTGTTCTTATCTCTTTCTTCATGGAAAAACACTATTTGTCTATTCCTTCTTCAGGAGATTTGTTGTATTTATGAGTTTTATTTAAGTTTCAAAATGTATTTAAAAACATTCCCCTATTGCATGTTTTTTGCTTCTAGGTTTGAAACCTCACTCCATGTTTTCCTTTAATAAAGAAAAAGGTTAACAGCTTTTAGTCACCACATTAATGAAAGAGTGAAAGGATTTGCTGATATATATTTATGGGAATATAAGGATATGGTTTTTAGAATGTAATTTTTAGCTTCTTTTTTGCGGGGTGGACTTTCTTATAGTTATGTGTGAGAGAGTGATCTGTTCCTTTGGGCAGGGGTAAGGTGGGTTAAGTCTCCCCCTTTGTACTTCAGTTTTCTATTGAATTTGCAATAAAATTCTAGGGGCTGCCCCGGGTCCCAAATAATATTTGGGTTAAAAAAAAAGGATATGGTTCCTTGAAGAGAGATATCTCTCCTCTTCCATGTCTGGGGTTAGTCCGGGGTGCTTTTCACGCATGTGTGCCCGTCAAGCCGGGACTGTGCGGTGTGGTGTATACGTGTGCCTGAGTCCAATAACTTATATTTTTGGACACAGGCTTAAGTGCTCTTGAGCCTAGTAATGACTTATATTTTTAAGTTGTGGTCTTTTGGTTTTGGGCTTGGTTTAAGCCTAAATCCGAATAGACATATTCTTTTGTGAATGCATCTTTTCACCTTTACAATGGGCTGTCTCTTTATAGAGACACAGCCATACATGTGAGAGGCTTAGAGGCATAGATTCTGAATCTCCATGGGACATTGAATTATAGAGCCACACGTTATTCGGACACGTGATGGCACAAGAAAGCCCAAGGTCTTTTTCACAACTAAATACCCTATTCCTCAATCCCTTTTAACCGAGTCTACAGCTCATGCATTGGAACCGACATGCTACACTAATGCCTCCAAGTATCCTCAATGGCGCAAGGCCATGGACGCCGAATTTAATGCTCTAATCAGAAATTGTACTTGGACTTTGGTTCCACATCATCCAAAGATGAATGTAGTTGGATGTAAATGGGTATACAGAATAAAACGCCTAGCTGATGGCTTACTTGAGCGATACAAAGCTCGCTTGGTGGCCAAGGGGTTCCCCCAACAAGAAGGGCTAGATTACAAGAAACCTTCAGCCCAGTAGTAAAGCCCACAACAATTAGGCTGGTTCTATCATTGGCTGTCTCTAATGGATGGGTTATTCGGCAAGTAGATGTTCAGAATGCGTTTCTCCATGGAATCCTTAAGGAAGAGGTCTACATGACTCAACCACCGGGGTTCATTGATTTGCAATATCCACATCATGTTTGTCGCCTTCATAAGTCCCTATATGGGCTTAAACAGGCTCCACGGGCCTGGTTTGACCGACTAAGTGAATTTCTCACAGAGTTTGGATTTGTTGGGTCGAAGACCGATACATCACTATTTATTTACAACACTATGCCCAACACCATATTTCTCCTGGTCTATGTTGACGACATAGTAATTACTGGCAACAATGACTCTTTTATATCAAGCTTTCTTGATCGTCTTGCAAAGACCTTTGCAATCAAGGACCTTGGCAATCTGCATTATTTTTTGGGAATCAATGTAACTATGGATTCAAATGGTCTTATGCTCTCTCAACGGCAGTACATCTTAGACCTGCTTGATCGTACTCAAATGAGTGGTTGTAAACCAATTTCAACCCCTCTCTCACCATCACAATCCTTATCGAAGCTCAGTGGTACACCCATGGATGATCCGACTCTTTATCGCAGTGTGGTTGGAGGGCTCCAATATGCCACCCTAACACGGCCTGACATTGCATTTGCCGTCAATAAAGTGTGTCAATTTATGCACCGGCCTACCACTGATCATTGGGCCGCAGTGAAACGGATTTTGAGGTACTTGAAGTCCACCATTGATCATGGGCTATCCCTATGACGACAGCATACTCTACAGCTCTCCGCCTACTTTGATGCGGCCTGGGCTGGTTGCCCTGATGACAGAAAATCAACCGGTGGCTTTGCAATGTATCATGGCAGTAATCTTATCTCTTGGAGCTCCCGCAAACAGGCTACGGTAGCCCGATCCAGTACAGAGTCTAAATATAGAGCCATCGCCAATGTGGCAGCTGAACTCACCTGGCTTCAATCTCTTATTCAGGAACTCGGCTTATACATGGCCCATGCTCCAGTTCTTTGGTGCGACAATGTTGGGGCCACCTATTTGACTGC
Source organism: Telopea speciosissima (assembly GCF_018873765.1). Lineage (NCBI taxonomy): Eukaryota > Viridiplantae > Streptophyta > Magnoliopsida > Proteales > Proteaceae > Telopea > Telopea speciosissima. The sequence goes on from NC_057917.1 coordinate 53,528,123, forward strand.
AAATCTGGTTTTTCACGCCCGCACAAAGCATGTGGAAATTGACTTCCACTTTGTGCGTGATAAAGTTGCAAAGGGAGATCTTGACGTTCGCTTTATATCCACAAAGGATCAGCTTGCAGACATCTTTACCAAGGCCTTATCAAGCCAACGGTTCACATATCTCATGTCCAAGCTCAAGGTTCAGCCCACCTTGCACTTGTGGGGGAATGTTAACGATAAGGATCCAGCCTTATCTCATCTCTCCAATCTGTTAGAGACCAAGTCTCTCTCTACATGTGATAACACTACTTGTGCAAACACGACTCTTATCTCAACCCGACTACACCAGGCAACAAGAGTGGTTGAGTCACTATCCAACACTGCCGAGCTCAAGGATCACGATCAGGATAGTATAAGATCAACATCTCCAAAACAAACTTGTACTTATCCATGTAGAATCACATCGGCTAAACCTCTATATAATAAGAGGATTAGTAGAAGCTAAATCAATCAAGGAAATCATTGTTGTGTGGACGTAAGTTTCAAGGAAACCGAACCATGTTAAACACCTGTGTCATTATCTCTTGCCTTTCCTCTCTTCCTCTTCTCTCCCAATTTCAAATCCTAACACACTCTTTCGTAGAGATACCTTGAAGGCACACTACACTACTATAAATAGAGGGTGGGATGGCCATTCATTTTCATTTTTGCATCAACGAATTCAAGCTTTCTTCTCTCTTGTTTTCTTTTCTCTAGTTTTGTTGAATGTTGAGCACAACTCTTGGTATCCTTGGGTGACTTAGTGAGTGAGTGCATCACCACTAGATAGCCTCACAATGGGGATGTTTTTATCTTGGGGTTGATGGGCAAGTAAATTCGATTGCACCATAGAGGCCTCTATAACCTTAAGGAGAGTGACCATTTGGCATGACTTAACCCATTCAAATGTTGCAGAATCCGAACAAGTTCAAGCGTTGCAGAATCCAAATCAAGCAAAGTTGGTACACTCTTCTTCAATTGGTGGAAGTTGTTAGTTGCTTCGTAGGAGATAAGTTATAGTCTTTGGTTTTGCATATTATTATAGTTCTTAAGGTTGTAGATCTGTTTATAAGACTATGGCTTCTACTACCACGCCTACTCCTATCGCAGTCAATTCCTCTCTTGGCCTCGCCATGGACAAGTTGAGGATTGTTTCCGACTTTGATAATATTGAGCCGTTCAACGACTAAAATTTAAATGGTGGAAATAAATGATACTATTTGCATTGCCTCAATTGAGGGTTTCTTTTGCTTTCTCTAAACCTAAGCCTAATGAAAGTGATGACCCTACTCTCAAGGTTAAGAGGGAGGCTTGGATTCAAGCAGACTATCAATTCAAGAACCAGATATTGAATGCTCTTTCTATTGAATTATCCAATGTTTATTCATTCTATGAGAACGCATATATTTTATTGAAAGTGTTAGAGAAGAAGTATGAATTTGAAGATATGCGAAATAGAAAGTATATTGTTTCAAAATTTTTGAGTTTTGTGCTGAATAATGAATTTAAAATCTCTGCTCAAATTGAGTGTTGGTCTCTAAGTTGGCTAAGGAGTGACCAAGTGCCTAGCGCACTTGGTAGCTTGTGGTGCGTAAAAGCCCATTGCTACCAAGAGGTCTTGGGTTCAAGCCTCCTGGTTCATACCTTCCCTCCCCCTTAAAATAGAATAGAGTAGGACCTATCAAAAAAGAAAGCTGGCTAAGGAGGGCATGGTTCTTCCAGATGATTTTTTTTGTCTGGTTCTCTTTTAGAGAAATTACCAGTTTACGACAGTCCTGGAACAATTTCAAGTTAAAAATAAAATGTTAATAGAACCGAGAATGAGAGAATTAGAGAATAGCTTAGCTTAATCATTGATAAGTAAGCCCTCTATTTATAATAGAGGGAAAATTACAAAGAAGACAGAACTGCCCCTAAAGTAGCCGACTCTCATAGAGAGCAGACTTTACATAATGAAAGTAAAGTCCAGAATACCCCCACGGTATGCTGGCCCATACTCTCCAACACTCCCCCTCAAGCTGGAGTATACATATTCTAAAAGAAGCTCCAGTTTGAACTAATTAAGAAAAATTAAATGCTAACACTGCATTCTAACACTCCCCTCAAGTTGGCGCATATAAGGCACTAATGCCCAACTTGAACAAAATAGGAAGAAACAGAGTTGCAACAAATTCCAGCTTGACACACTGATAGATGAATGAAGCTCCCAAATAATCATGATAAATCTTCAAGAACTTGAAACAATTGATCTTTAAAACCTGGGCAGACTTGATTAGCAAAGCTCTCAACAATCTTTAATAGCTGTCCAGTGATGAATCTCAAAATGGTAATCTTGAAGATAAACAACTAGGGCAAGCAAGCAGCGGAAACAACTGAATCAGGCAGCGGAAATAATCAACCCAACTGTAAATCCTCAAATAGGCAGGCAACAACCAAATATCTTCACTATGCTTCAATACTTCAATCTCCCTCTTATGGCAAGTTCAAAAGATACCCAATGGCGATGGTGGAAAAAACTGTTCTTCTATGTGTTTTGCCACAAATGTTCTTGCAAGTTCTGCTTCTGCAATGTCTGCAAGTGTACCGTACATTATCTCCCCCTCACGTGTAGTAGTACACGTGGACATAACAGAGATGATGTAAGAGATAATGGCAAAAGTATAATGTTCCAGAATTTTCCAACGGTGCTATGGGAATGGAAAAGGAAGGAATGACAAATTAGAGTATACCATAAACTTCCAAAGTGGTTATAGGTAAATGCTAAAGGTATGCTATGGGATATGTGTAATTGAAGAAGCAGTGGGATAAAGAGTCATGGAGAAAAAAAATAATGCACCATATCAATTTTCAACCTTCTTCAATCGATCAAACAAACTTCTTAGATGGAAACTCCTGCAGGGGAGAAACATCAAACTCCAATTTACAGATCTGATCTAAATAAGAAAACAGATCTGATTTGAAGCAAGGAAAGGCTCCAATCTTCAAGGCTTGATCAATCTTCAAACAAGGAAAAACCAGTGTGCAAAACTCTAATCTATAAACTCTCATATGCTGAATAGAACTGATGAAGATATCTGGGAAGAATTGATGTAATAAACTTCTAGAAAACTTTGATCAAATCTGAATTAGAGAACAATAATGCTTGGAACAATCTCCCAGAGTAAGTTGAATATAAATCTGTAGAAAAGCTTCACACAACTGAATAGATTCGTAGTCGCAACCAATAACCATGGAACAACTGTTGTAATCTCAAATAGAAACTGATCTCCAAGGTAGTAGATTTGATTCTTCAATAAGGTGAAAGAATTTCGATCTCTAATATTAGGCAGACACTGTCTCAAGAATAGGGCAGCAGTAGTCCTTATGAAGGCAGCATTAACATGTTAACCAGTCATGCTTATAGAAGCCAGTCAACAGAACCAACAAGTAGAAGACATTAACTCAGCAGATCCAATAGGAATTGATGCAGCCATCCACATAGGAAGCAGAAAAATATAGGTCGATAGTTGGAGAAATTGACCATAAGGAAGAAACCTGAGTTTTAAAAAAAAAAAAAAAACTCCATGAATGATGCTGAAACTAGGGTCGAGTATTCCTCTAATGTTGATAAAACTCCCCTAAAAAAATAGCAAAAGAGGACATCCCTAACCCTAAGATTGATTATAGTCAGGGTTTGTACAAAACCCTGAAAGGTGAGATTGATTGTAGGGAAGGGGGCTTCAAAAAATTGATGATGACTTGTCAAAGGTTGATGATGTCCTCAGCTGCTTGAATGGATCTCCAATACGAATAACCAATCTCTTTTTGTGATTGAGACTTGATCTTCAAGAGGGAGAAACACCAAAAAAGTGTAGAAAAAAATGGGGCAGCAGCTATCACATGAAATAGAACTTTTTAAAGCCATGTATTGATGAAGTAAATTGTCCCTCTTGATGGTAGAAACACCTCCAAAAAACTCCAGCAGTAGCAAGTAACCCTAACCCAAAAATTGATTTGTGTCAGGGTTTCGTAAAGCCCTGAAAATAAGGATCGATTGGGGTAGGGGTCTTCAAACACTCGGAAAGAGGCTAATATTGAGGTCGAGTGGTCCTTATAGTAGTGGAGAATCACCCCTAAAAAATCAGTAGCAACTGAAAGGAGGAACCCTAAAAATCGATTGGAGCCAGGGTTTTGAAAAAACCCTGATAAAGGAGATTGATTAGGGTAAATCAAGGCTGGAGAAGAAAAAGGGGAAAGAGAAGATGAAAAAAAGGTAGATAGATGCTAGGAATTATTGCAGAGGGAGCTCCAACAATGGAAGATCAACCTTCAATAGTGATAGGGATCAGTTCTTCAAAGAATTCTGGAAACCAATATCGCAGTGTTGTGCCAGCAACTATTGATTAAAAAAAATAATGAAAAAGAGGTAGGTAGGATGGAGGAGGGTAGCAACTAACTCATTGGTTTAGGTTTACCTCATTAGTGCTGCCCTCTTACAAGGATGAGAGACAAAAAAACCAGAAGAAGTAGAAGCCCGAGAGAGAGAGAAAGGAGAGAGACGTTGATAGAAAAAAAGATTTTTTTTTCTTTCTTTCCTGTAACCCTAGATCAGATTAGGAGGCTCTGATACCATGTTAACAGAACCGAGAATGAGAGAATTAGAGAATAGCTTAGCTTAATCATTGATAAGTAAGCCCTCTATTTATAATAGAGGGAAAATTACAAAGAGGACAGAACTGCCCCTAAAGTAGCCGACTCTCATAGAGAGCATTCTTTACATAATGAATGTAATAATTAAACAAAGGTAGAAAGTCCAGAATACCCCCACAGTATTCTGGCCCATACTCTCCAACATAAAACATAAGAGGAAGAATTGGACATTAGATCAAATCATCGTCCGAGTAAAAAAGGAAGAAAAGAATCTTGAGAAGGATAAGTTGGACAAGGCCAAGGAGTACAAGTCTAAGGCTAATTTGGTTGAGTCTGGGAACATTAAAGGTTCAAGAAATACCTTCATATCAAGAAGAAAGGGAACTGTTTTGTGTGTGGTAAGCCAGGGCACTTCAAACGGGACAATCATCAATTCAAGAAGAAGAACGGCAACAAGGTTAAAGTCAGTCTCATGGAGCGACATAATTTCAGCCATGGTAACAGAGGCCAATTTGGTTGAAAGACCAAAGGAATGGTTGTTGATACAGGTGCTACCGAGCACATCTGTGGAGACTGAAATTTATTTAATCAATTCTAGACCTATGGTCTATATGGGAAATTCCCAAATCTCAATTGTCATTGGCAAGGGACAAATCATCTTGAAGCTTACTTCAAGGAAGACCCTTGTTTTGAAGGTTGTGTTGCGTGTACTAGATATGTGCCAAAATCTTGTGTCGAGACCCCTTCTTAACAAGGCTGGACTAAGACTGTCATATGAGGCCGGCAAACTTGTAATGACCAAATATGTTGTTTATGTTGGGAAGGGATATTTGAATGATGGATTATTTATATTATGTATTTCTGAAATAATAAATGATAACCCTAGTGCTTCTTTCGTTTATATGGTTGATTCTTTTGATTTATGGCATGATAAGTTAGGTTATTGTAATGCATCATATATTAAGAATATATGCAATTTAGGCTTCAAACAAAAGGGTGTACCCAGTGCAAGAGGCTCCCGCCACTGCGGGGTCTGGGGAGGGTCATAATGTACGCAGCCTTACCGCTTCTTTCGCAGAGAGGCTGTTTCCAGACTCGAACCTGTGACCACTTGGTCACAATGGAGCAACCTTACTGAACAAGTTAGGCTTGATATAAAGTAATATAAAGCCACCACTGGACAAGTGCCCTATTGGTGTTGAGGCCAAGTTGACTAAAATCCCTCATAAAACAGTGAAAAGGAAAAGTGACCTACTTGGCTTAATTGTTAGTGATTTAGGTGATTTTAAATCACATTAATCTAGAGGTGGTAAGAGATATTTTATAACTTTTATTGATGACCAGTCATGTATGTGCATGGTGATTACATGTAGAAGTGGTAGTAATGTAGGTAATTTGTTAGTTATTGACAGTTCTTACTTTCTTAGTTAAAGGGAGTAGTGTAATGTGTTATGGGAGTTATTCTGGACGTGGGGGTGATGAGTTGTAACAGGGAGCTAATATCTATGCGTATTTAATAGTTGTACACGTAATAAAGAGCAAAATGTTAATCCCTATCAACTACCGTGTGCAGAGAGGCCAAGCTTCCTCTATTAATCTACCTATCTGTCCCAACCGTGATCCTTATCTCCTCTCCACTATTTTCTCTCTTCATTCGCTCACACGATAGGTAAGAAAGGCTCATCTACCTCGTACATATCAGCTTAGTACCAGAGCCGAGGGATGGATGAACGAGTGGGAAGATTAAAATGAGAAGTAAGGATGATTAAAGGTCAACAACAGATTTTGTCCAAACTCGATGGGCGATAAAAATTCCTATCTAAGCTCAACGACTTGTTCGAAAGGCTGAGCTTGGCAGCTCGTAGCCACCACCCAGTGTGGATTTTGAAATTGGCAAACATTCCAGAGCCTCTACACATAACCCTGGGATCGTTCAACCCTCCATTGCTAAATCTCGTTTCGTTTCGGTGTTCCGGTCTGACCGAAATTTCCAAGATACCGAAATTTCCGAGATGTCAAAATTTCGTCGAAATATAGTATTTTTTCTATCGGTGTAAAACGCAAAAAATGACCGAGATTTTCAAAATTTCCGAAACGAGATGACCAAAATTACCGAGATTTCCGAAACGAGATGACCAAAATTTCCGAAATATTTGAAATATTGCATTTTTCAATTCGATGTTGCATTTCGTTTCGACTTGATCGAGATACTTGAAATGCTCTAAATCTCGACCGAGACGAAACGAGTTTTAGTACTATGTTCCTAGTCAACCCATCCGCCTCAATTCATCACAACAATTCTATGCATCAAAGTTCATTTAACTGGACTTTCCCCATTATAATGGAGATGAGGATACCACAAGTTGGACATGTCGAGTTGAGCAATTCTTTAACTTTCATCAAATGCCTGAGGAGGAGTGGGTGGCCCTAACATCGTTCCATTTGGAAGGTGACGCTCAATTATGGTATCAATTCTTCAAGCAAGACGTCGCCAGGTTTGGACCAACCCAGTTCCAAGATTTTTTGGCGAGTTGGCGAAGCTACAACAACTAGGCACAGTTCTTGATTGCAAGGCAAAATTTGAATTTTTTTTTTCCAAGGCGGGTCATCGCTCACCCGACTAGCAAGTCAGTTGCTTTGTTAGTAGGCTTAGAGACAATATTAAGGCCGATGACCTAGCCAGCCGACCCCCTACATTATCGGCAGCTGTAGGATTGGCTAGATTGTACGAAGCCTAAAATCTCTCCCAAAGGTGCACCTATGCCCCTTATGAGGCTCGCAAGGCAGTCCAGGTTAGTGAGGACTGAGGAATCTTCCAGCGGAGGTAGTACCTCACCCGTGTGACTGGTTACAACCACAAAAATGCAAGAACGGCAGGCCAAAGGTCTCTGCTACAACTGTAACAAGAGGTTTGTACACGACCATGTAAGCAACAAATTATTCTTGATTGAGGGCTGTTATGAAGAGGAGGGCATCAATGCTAAAGATGAAGGAGATGACGTGGCCAAGGAAGTAGGAGAGATTCCTGAGATTTCTCTCCACGTAATTTCAGGAGGTTAAGCCCTTGAAATGAGGAGAGTAGTTGGAAGTATGGGGCACGTGGCTATCACAATCCTTATCGACTCAGGAAGCACTCTCAATCTACAACTTTAACGAGAGGTTTGTACCCAGCCATCGAAGCAACACATTATTCTTGATCGAGGGCTGCTATGAAGAGGAAGGCATCGATGCTAAAGATGAAGTGGCCGAGGAAGTAGGAGATATTCCCGATATTTCTCTCCACGCAATCTCTGGAGTTTAAGCCTAGAAACGATGAGAGTAGCTTGACGTATGGGACATGTGGCCATCACTATCCTTATCAACTTAGGAAGCACTCCCAATTTCCTTAGCTTGAAGTTAGCGCAAAAGGTGCGACTCTCTTCTATTGACCAACCACTATTCAGGTGATGGTTGCTTCAGGAGAGAAAATAGCCAGCTCTAGGTTGTGTACCAACGTGAAGTTGGTCATGCAAGGAGTTCCATTCATGACAGACTTGTTATCATTGGAGGGTTATGAAGTGGTGTTGGACGCTCATTGGCTGCGAAAATTGGGCCCCCATTATGTGAGACTTTTCAAAACTCAAAATGAAGTTCGAAACACAAGGGAAGGAGGTTGTTCTTAATGGAATAACAACAAGAGAGAATAAAGTGGAGATCGATCCAAACAAATTGGCTAGGAGAAGTAAACAAGGACTCTCAACTTTGCTCCATTTTTGCATCTACGCAACACATGGAAAGGGGGCCATACCTATGCGGTTGTAACAACTACTGGATACATATGGAGATGTGGTTGTAGAGCCAACTGGTTTGCCACCAAAGAGGACGCATGATCATCAGATACCCTTGAAGGAGGACAACTTACCAGTCTGTGCCAAGTCATACCGCTATCCACAATTCTAAAAAAGGGAAATAGAGTGGTTGGTAAACATAATGCTCTTCTGGCATTATCCGGCCCAATAAAAACCCGTTTTCTTCGCTTGTTATATGGTGAAAAAACATGATGGCTCCTGGTGAATGTGTGTAAACTACTGGGCCCTCAACAAAATCATTGTCAAAGATTAGTTCCCGTACCATTGATTGATGAATTGCCTGATGAACTCCACGGTGCTCGCTTCTTCTCCAAATTAGATCTGTGGTTAGGTACCATCAGATCAAAGTTGTACCTGAAGATACTCCAAAGATGGTGTTTAAGACCATAGTTCGAAAACTGATCTCGTTTCGGTGTCTTGACCAGGTCGAGACAATTGAAACCTCGAAATTTTGGCGAAATTTTGATATTGTATTTTTTTCTTCCGAGTTTTGCTTGGCCATTTTGGGGTGCAAAAGGCTGAAATGATCGAAATACCGAAACGAAATGACCAAAATAACCTAAATTTTGACAAAATGGTGCATTTTTTAGACTGAAATGAGTGAGATTCTGAAATGAAATGACTGAAACGAGTTTTGTGGATTGCTTGGGCTGAGTTTTGTTACAATACAAGATAGCACTCGGCTATTAAGACAACACCATTTGAAGTTGTGTATGGCCGCGCACCTCCCACACTGCTCACATACGTGCCAGGATCAGCCAAGGCCGAAGCTGTGGAGATTCAATTGAAGGATAGAGATCAGAAATTGAAGGAGCTGCGTACCACCCTCGCCGAAGCACAAAATCGAATGACGAAGGTTTATGACCGTTGGCATCAAGAGCGGGAGTTTGAGGTGGGCTATCGGGTCTATCTGAAGTTGCAACCATATAGGCAAACAACACTGTTAGTCAGGAAGACTCAGAAGCTATCTCCATGTTATTATGGCTCAATATCAAGTAATGGACTGCATTGATAAGGTTGCGTACAAGCTAGCTTTACCCCAAGGCTCTCATATCTACCCTATATTTCATGAGTCGTTTCTGAAGAAATTAATCGAGAACAAGCACCAAGTTCAAAGGGACCTTCCGATTATAAGTAGTGCTGATGAAACACTCAATCCCTTAGCTCAAGCAGTTCTTGACAGGATGATTCACAAGCGTCGGGCCCAAGGTCTCATACACTGGTAGGGCCTCTCACCGGCTGAGGCAACTTCGGAGGACCTAGACATGATTAAAATCTATTCCAGAAATAGGGCTTGAGGACACGTCCACTCCTTAAGGGGAATGGACTGTTATATACGTGCATGGTCATTGCACGTGGAAGGGGTAGTAATGTTGGTAGTTATCTTTGTTAGTTGTTGACAGTTCTTACTTTCTTAGTTAGAGGGAGTAGTGTATCAGGAGTTATTCTTGACGTGGGGGTGATGAGTTGTAATAGGGAGTTTATATTTGTGTCTATTTAATAGTTGTACACATAATGAAGAGCAGAATGTTAATCCCTATCAACTACCTTGTGTAGAGAGGCCAACCTTCCTCTCACAAGCTACTTATCTGTCCTAACTGTGATCCTTATCTTCTCTCCACTATTTTCTCTCTTTACTCGCTTGCAGGATAGGTAAAAAAGGCTCATCTACCTCGTATGTACCATGACCACTCTAGGTATACCATGTTTTATCTCTTAAGGACTAAGGGTGAGGTAGAACATACCTTTTATGTCCTACAAGGTGGACATAGAGAACCAACTAGGAAGGAAGATAAAAAGGCTAAGTACTAATAGAGGGACTGAATATGGAACCTCTAGTCTCACTAAGTTTTGTGAGGAAACTCGAATCATCCATTAGACTATCAACCCGAGTCAAATGGGGTGGATGGAAGGAAAATTAGGATCCTGAAAGAAATGATGAACTCTATGCTCTCAAGTTCAGAGTTGCCACTTAGTTTGTGGGGGAAGCCATTTTACCAGCTTGATACGTACTTAATAGAATACACCACAAGAAGATCGGGTTGCTTCCATTTGAGTTATGGCATGGCAGGAAACCAAGTTTAAAACACTTGAAGGTGTAGGGGTGTTTGGCTAAGGTAGCATTACCTGAATCCAAGAAAAGAAAATTAAGTCCTAAAACTTGTGACTCTGTGTTTATTGGGTATGCACAACATAGTGCTGCATTTAGATTTTTAATGGTTAAATCTATGGAAAATGTGTTTGTTTCAAACACTATAATAGCATCCTGAGATGCTGAATTTGTTAAAATATATTTCCTAATTGAGCGGACTTACTTACTCGTAAGGTGGATAGTGACAAGATAACTATAGAGAATAGGTGTCAAAAGGAAGTTACCCTAAACCTAGTGGTAAGGGACAGCCAAAAAGAAGTAAAAGGCAAAGAAAAGCTACAAACCTAGTAGATGATATGCTTGTCTACTTAGTTGACAAGGATCCTCTAACATATAAAGAGTTTATTACATCTCCGATTGCTATCCTTTCGAAAGAGGCTATAAAGAGTGAATTAGTCTTAGTAATAGCCAATCATACATGGGAATTGGTTGACCTTCTACCCGCTATTAAAGAATTTAATACTGAGTGGATATTTCAAAAAAAATAAAAATCGAATGGGTCATTTGATAAGTATAAATCAAGACTAGTAGTCAAGGGCTTTAAACAAGAGAAAAATAAAGACTATTTTGACACATTTTGTCTAATAGTGAGAATAGCCACTTAAGGGTCAAAACAACATTCTTAAACGGTGATCTAGAAGAGGAAATATACATTAAATAATCGGAAGGTTGTACCATAATTGGACTTGAATACAAGGTATGCAAACTTGTGAAGTTTTTGTATGACCTAAAAGAAGCACCTAAACAATGGCATGAGAAATTTGATTTGGTATTAATATCTGTTAACAGCCCTATGAACTGAATGCTTGAATGATCAAAATCGATCACCCAGGCCCTTTATTTATATTGAATTGAATTACAACTAATCAAAGTAAAAATAGGAATGCTGCCTCAGTCCTAATCCTATTAGGAATTCCTAATACAACTGGGAATACCAAAATAGGACTCGGCTGAGGAAAAAACAATAAAAAAGAGAAAAACAAAAGAAAGAGAAACATAATCTGACTATGACTAATCATAATCTGGCTAGGACTAATTACCCCAATTGGGTAAGTAGCCTATTTCAACACTCCCCCTCAAGTTGGAGCGAAGATGTCGATCATGTCCAACTTGACTAGATTGGGATGAAACAATTTCCTAGACAATCCCTTGGTGAAGATATTAGCAAGTTGATCAACAGATGTCACAAAGGGAATACAAATCAGCCCATCTTCTAACTTTTCTTTGATGAAATGCCTATCCACCTCAACATGCTTGGTACGATCATGCTGTACTGGGTTGTGTGCTATGCTGATCGCAGCCTTATTGTCGCAGTACAACGTCATAGGAAGACGAATAGGAACACCAAGATCTTGTAGCAAACCTTTAAGCCAGAGTAACTCACAAATACCTTGTGCCATAGCCCGAAACTCAGCCTCAGCACTAGAACGAGCAACCACATTTTGCTTCTTGCTATGCCATGTAACAAGATTTCCACCTACAAAGGAGCAATACCCAGAAATAGACTTGCGATCCGCAGAACCAGCCCAATCAGCATCAGTGTATGCTTCTATCCGTAGGTAACCATGTGCAGACAGAAGAATTCCTTTTCCAAGAGAGGACTTCAAATAGTGCAAGATACGAAGGACAACCTCCATATGAGAAGAGTAGGGATCATGCATAAACCGGCTCACAGTACTCACGGCGACAGCAATGTCAGGACGAGTGTGTGAGAGATAAATCAGCTTCCCCACAAGTCTTTGGTACCGGCCTTTATCAACAGGCTCACCCTCTTTTTCCTTGAGTCGAACAGTAGGGTCCATAGGAGTATTTGAAGGATGGCAGCCTAACAACCCGGTTTCAGCCAATAAGTCTAGGACATACTTCCTGTGGGAGAGAAAAATGCCTTTAGCAGATCTGGCCACTTCAATCCCAAGAAAGTACCGTAGTTTCCCTAGATCTTTAATCTCAAATTCTTGTCCAAGGAAGGTCTTCAACCGTCTGATCTCATCACCATCATTGCCAGTAACCACTATGTCATCAACGTAGACAATAAGAACAGTGAGTTTTTCACCAGTCCTCTTTATAAAGAGTGTGTGATCAGCATTACTTTGCTTATAGCCCACAGAAATCATGGCCTTGTGGAACCGGCCAAACCATGCTCGCAGTGACTGCTTCAGCCCATATAGTGCACGCCTCAGCCTACACACTTTTCCTTGGTTTTTGTAGAAAGAGAACCCTGGTGGAATGTCCATTTACACCTCCTCATCCAGTGCTCCATTTAGGAAGACATTTTTTACATCTAGCTGCTGCAAATCCCATCCAAGGTTGATTGCACAAGATAATAACACATGAACAGTATTTAACTTTGCAATAGGTGCAAAAGTTTCTTGGTAATCAATGCCGTATGTTTGAGTGAACCCCTTGGCCACGAGTCGTGCCTTATACCTATCCACAGTGCCATCTACCTTCTGTTTTACCACAAACACCCATTTACATCCAACGGTTTTCTTCCCAGGTGGAAGAACCACAAGCTCCCATGTGTTATTTTTCTTCAAGGCTTCCATTTCTTCCATCATAGTTGCTTTCCACTTTCCATCTGATAGAGCTTCCTGCCAATTGTTAGGAATACAAACAGAAGAAAGAGGGGAAACAAACACACGGAAGGATGGGGAAAGGGAGTCATAAGAAACAACATGAGATATAGGATGCTGAGTGCAAGTCTTGACACCTTTGCGAAGAGCAATAGGTAATTCAAGAGAGGGAGCATTACCAGATGGAGAGGCAGGTTCTGGATCCGGGTTTGGCAATTGGATGGGTACTGGAGCAACAGTTGATTGGACCTGCTTATGTTTCCTTGCATAGGTCTTCACAGTACTGTCAACAATCCTCCGTTGAAATTCACTAATAGTCCTTTGGATAGGAGTCTGGACCGGGGTAGATTGCTCCCCCTGAATAGAGATAGTCTCCCCCTGTATAGGAACCTCTCCCCTGACTCAGGGGAAGTAATAGGGGCAGGCCGAACTGGTTCAGACTCGCGGTAAGTAGACTGTAGTGGAGGTGGAGAGTCAATAGTCGCACATCTTCACTAACACTCTCCCTCTAAAGAGATGGGGGCACATAATATGGAACACTTTCATAAAAGACAACATCCATGCTGACAAATGTCCTGCGGGATGGAGGATAATAACATTTGTACCCTTTCTATGTAGCAGAGTAACCCAAGAAAATGCAACTGAGACTACGGGGTTCAAGTTTACTGGGGGACCTTGTATCCCTGGCATAAGAAACGCAGCCAAAGACTTTAGGTGGGACTATAAAGGAAGAAGAGCCAAGTACTAGCTCAATAGGGGCTTTAGAATTAAGAGCCCGACTGGGTAGCCTATTAATTAAATAGGCGGCAGTAAGGACAGCATCCCCCCAATACAGGGAAGGGACATTGGGAGCAAATAGAAGAGCTCTAGCCACCTCCAAGAGGTGGCGATTTTTTCTCTCAGCCACACCATTTTGGGTTGGAGTGTCGACACAGCTGGTCTGATGGAGGATCCATGGGTCGCAAGGTATTTTTGGAACTGACCTTCTATATACTTTGTCCCATTGTCACTCCGCAAAATTTGAAGAGTGGCATTAAATTGGGTCTTAACCAACTGATGAAAGTGCTGAAAACATGAAAAAACTTCATTTTTTGTGTGCATAAGGTAGACCCAAGTGAACCTAGAATAACAGTCAATAAAAGTGACATACCACCGATGACCAGAAAGGGAAGCTTTCCTAATAGGACCACATACATCAGTATGAACAACATGAAATAAGGAAGATGATCTTTTATTAGAAATAGGGTAATTTGAGCGTGTCTGTTTAGCCAAGACACAAGGCTCACAAAAAAGTTCTTCCTTAGTACAATCTTTAACTAATGCTGGAAATAAAGTTGATAAAGTACCTAAAGGGGGATGGCCTAGCCTAGAGTGCCATTTGTGTAATTCAAAAGAGAAAGATGCAGAAGGTAAAGCCTGGGTAAGTGTAGGATCTCCATCAAGCAGGTACAATCCGCCATGCATTTTACCCGATCCAATCGTCTTCCCCGAGTCCAGTTCTTGAAAAACACTGTGAGTGGGAAAAAAAGTCACTTTACAATTCAGGGATTTGGTGATACTGCTAATGGAAAGGAGGTTAGTTGTAAATTTCGGAATATGCAACACAGATGACAGTGTAAGGGAAGGAGAACAACCAATGGATCCTTTCCCTGAGATAGAGGAGAGGGACCCATTAGTAACTTTGACTTTATCCTTACCAGAAGCAGGAGAATATGCATAAAAAAGGCTGGAAGAACCTGTCATGTGATCAGGAGCCCTGGAGTCTATGATCCATGGAGTGGAAATTATTGATGCACAATGACCAGCAAAGGAAATACCTATATGGGCAAAGAAGGAACCTGAATTGGCAGCAGACGTAGTGGAGGCAGCGGATGTTTTCAACATATGACGTAGAGCCTGGAGTTCTTCCTGGGAGAAACCGATGTCAGCAGTGGGAGTTGGAGCTACACTTTCAGTGTAATTGGCTTTGTTTTTAGACTTAGCACGACCACGTTTGGCCTTAAAATCAGCAGGCTTCCCATGTAATTTCCAACACTAAGCCTTAGTGTGATATGGTTTGTGACAATGCTCACACTTCATAGGCTCTTTGGTAGTAGTAGTAGCAGCAACACTGTCAGAAGAAGTAATAGGGGTGGAGCCAGCTGTCTGTAAGGCTGATCTCTCAACTTTGGGAGTAATCATCATGGCAGCCCTTCGTGTCTCTTCACTGTGAACATGAAAAAGTCTCCTCTAAAGTGGGAAAAGGAACCCTACCAAGGATTTGCACCCGAATAGGGTCATAATCTTCATTAAGGCCAGCCAGGAAATCATAAACCCGAAACTGATCAATATAAGAATGATAAGCAGTAATGTTAGTAGTAGTAGTAGGTTGAAACCGAGCATAATGATCGAATTGCTGCCATAAACACTTGAGAGCAGCATAGTATTTAGTGACAGACATCTCCTTCTGAGTAGTATTTTGGAGTGTCTTCCTGATTTCATAAACTTGAGCACCACTTCCTGATCGACCATAAGTTTCCTGTACAGCAGTCCATATTTGAGTAGCAGTGTCAAGGAGGAGATATTGACTGGAAAGGTCAGTGGTTATAGAATTCAAAACAAACGACATCACCATAGCATCATTGGCAGCCCATTTAGTATGGGCAGCACCATCTTCAGTAGATTGTTTGGTGGTGCCAGTAAGTCCCCTACTAGCCACGGTCAAGGATAATGATCTGGCCCAAATTAAGTAATTCGTACCATCAAGTTTAATGGCAGCAGCATAGGGAAGAAAGTCATTCCTAATATGACCATCTCCTCCAGAAGTAGCAGTAGTCATCTCTGAGTCACCCATAATTCAGCCAGGCAGAAAAAAACCAGTTCTTCAAAAAACTTGAATCGAGTGTGAAAGATGGGTTTTGAGATTGCAGAATTTTTAACCGTCAGAATGGGCTGAAACTTAGGTCGAGTTTCCCTCTAATAGTAGGGAAGCTATCCTCCAAAAATTAGCTCCTTCTGATGAGCCAATAAAAAGCCCTAAATTTGTCAAAATTTAGGAAAAAACTAATTGCAGAAAAAATTGCAGGTTTGAATCAGAATTTGGTTTTGATCCAGATCTGCAGTCTTCAAACAAGGAATGGTGTAGACCAATAAGAGCAGGAACCAATCTCCACAAAAGCATAAATCAAACTTCAGTTGAAAGGATAGCTCGATCTCCAAGGATGGAGGAAACCTGCTGGCCGATTTAGGTCACACCACTATTTCTTCGATCTTTAATGAGGTGACATTGAGGGTAGCAGCTAAACTTGCATTAGATCACCTCATAGTTGCTGCCCTGATGGAGAGAAAGAGGCCGAGAGTGGTGGAGAAGAAAAAAAACTGAAACCGAGAGAGGGAATAACCAGAAAACCTGAGAAAAGAGAGAGGGGGAAGAACCAGAAAACCAGAAAACTGAGAAAGGCTGCTCTTAGATCAGAGTTGGCTCTGATACCATGTTAACAGCCCTATGAACTGAATGCTTGAATGATCAAAATCGATCACCCAGGCCCTTTATTTATATTGAATTGAATTACAACTAATCAAAGTAAAAATAGGAATGCTGCCTCAGTCCTAATCCTATTAGGAATTCCTAATACAACTAGGAATACGAAAATAGGAATCGGCTGAGGGAAAAACAATAAAAAAGAGAAAAACAAAAGAAAGAGAAACATAATCTGACTAAGACTAATTACCCCAATCGGGTAAGTAGCCTATTTCAACAATATCAAATGGTTTCCTTATAAACGATACCGATAGGTGTGTATAGTAAGTTCAATATTGTTAAAGGTGTATTCATCATACTATGTAGAAGATATGTTAATAATGGGAACTATTCTAGACATTGGTGAAATCCACTAAAGTTGCCTGATGTCGAACTTTGATACAAAGGAAATGGGAGAGGCTGGTGTAATTCTTGGCATCAAGATCATCAGGAAAGGAAATGAAATTATGCTCTCTCAGGTTCACTATGTTGAAAACTTCCTTAAATAGTATGGTTACTTTGACTACCCAATGATTAAAACACTTTTGGAGGTTGGTTGGAGGCTATTTACAAAGGACCATGGTGAACCTATCTCCCAAAATGAGTATTATTGGTGCACGACCATAGTTTCCGCATCATATCGGGGGTGTCACGTGATATATCGACACGCGAGCAACCATGTTTTATTTTTTTTTTCTATTTTAATGTTTTAATAGATGTATCAAGCCATGTTTTATCTATTATTTCTCAAGTTTTGAAGAAAATTCAGAAATCAAGAGGGAAAGAAGAAATCGAAAGAAATCAAGAGGGAAAGAAGAAATCAAGAGGGAAGAAGAAATCAAGACAAGAAGAAGAAATCGAAGAGGAAAGACGAAGAAGAAATCAGAAGAAGAAATCAAAGAGACTAATACCTTCTCGCGGGCCGGCACGCCAGACAACTATGCACGACCTAATATAGCACTTGCTAGTTGGAAAATTAAGCCAACACACATTATTCTAGTAGAGATCATTGGCAAGCTTTGGTAAGTTTGTGTAGATATTTGAAGGACATTATGAATTATGCTTTGCATCATAGTGGAAACCCGACTGCACTAGAAGGCTGCTGCGATGCAAATTTTATTTTGGACACTAATGAATCATTGGCCACTAGTGGGTATGTATTCACATTAGGGGGTGGAGCCATTTCTTGGAAATCAATTAAACAAAGATGTGGAACAGGATCCACCATGGACGCAGAATTTTTGGCTCTAGAAAAAGCCGATACTGAAACTGAATGGCTAAGAAACTTGATGTGTGATATTTCATTGTGGCCAAAGTCTGTGGTTTCCAAATCGCTACATTGTGATAGTCAGGATGCTACTACTAAAGAAAAAAAAAGAAGCAAAGTATGCAATGGGAAAAGGAGACACATCTGTCTAAGGCATAATCTTGCAAGGCAGTATATAAGTGAAGGAATAATAACTATTGACTTTTTGAGGTCAGAAAGAAATTTGGCGGATATGCTCACAGAGCCTTTGCCTACAAAGATTATTCATGAATCATCTAAAGGTATAAGCTTAAGGCATGTGACATAAGTCATGTGATGGGCATCTAACCTATGCGATAGGAAAACCCTGGAATTAGGTTCAAGGGTAAAAATGAAGTCACTGGATGGCTTGTTTAAGTACTACTATAACTTGCTCGTTCTGGTTAGATAGGGAAGTAGTACCGCCACAATGAAAGGTGGGTGAGTTATAAACTCTTAATCAGCCAAATAATCATGACATGTGGGGGTGTGTTAACTATGGTGCACACTATGGCTAACCTAAGTAGGTGTAGGAGGTGAGGCTACTTATTGGTGAAAGTTTTAAGGGCGAACTTTCTAAACATCCATGAAATTGAGATGGGGACAAGGCCAGTGAGAAAATGTCCATACATAAAAAAGGATGTTGCGAGGGTTGACTAGTAGGATGTGGCTGGTGGGCTAGGTCGGTTACATTGATGAGGAAAGGTTGAGGAAGTATGACTTTACCCGTACTTTGTAGCATAGTCAATCACACCTAGTGTAGATTCAAGTCCAAAATACATATGCAACGATGCGTCCTACTAGCTCTTATGTGCTAACATATCGCTCAGGGTTTTACCAACATTTTGAAACTTGTGGGGGAATTGTTGTATTTATGAGTTCTATTTAAGTTTCAAAGTGTATTTAAACATCCCCTATTGCTTGTTCTTTGGCTTCAATCTGCCAACATGGGAAATCTGAATATTTGACTTAGTTTTTAAATGTTTAACATCAAATTTTAATTGTTCAAAGCAGCTTAAATGTCTATGTTTTAATCGCAAATATTGTACCTTTTGTTTGAGGAAAAGAAAGAACCTCTCTTTTTCATGTTGAAGAAGAGCTTCAAAAAAAGGGAAAAGCTTTACCATATGTCGTTTTGTTCTCTAATTGCAGGAAATAGGTAGCTGAATGATGAAAAGTGCATTGCAGCAGCAGTAGAAAATGCTAAACTCTTGAATATAAAACATGTTACAATTCAGGTTCTATTTGAGCTTTTCTCTTCCTTCCTTCTAAAGCTAAAACCTCAGCAACAATGAACGGATCAAGACTGTGTAGTCTTTTGGGTGAACTGGGCTACGAAGGGCGTGAGGTGTCAGATCCTGACAGCTTTGAATGGCCTTTCCAGTATGAGGAGGCTCATCCCCTCCTTGAGTGGATCTGCTCTAGTCTTCGTCCCACAAATGTTCTCTCTGGTACTGATGTCTCTCAGTATGAACAGTTTCTAAAAGAAGGGAAGTTATTAGAGGGGGATGACTTGGATTGTGCTTATGATAGCATTTTACCCTTTTCAAGTAGGAGGGATGACCAGGACACAGTTTTTGGTGCTGAAGAAGGATTGAAAGATATCCAAGATGCAACTTTGGCATACAAAACTGAGGCTCTAGATTTGCAGAAACAGCTAAAGAACCTACAATGCCAATATGATTTGCTTACTGGCCATGCTTCACCTTTGATCCAAGGAAGAAGATCACGGGTGACCGCAACATCCACAGTCAATGGAAAACTTGCTGTAATTGATGATGGGCTTTCAGCAAGAAATTTAGAGATGAATGCGTTGCTTGGAATGATTATTTCTACTGCACAGGAGTTGTCTCACTATCTTTCAGGGGACGAGGATAGCATTTACTTGGCTTATTCAGATTTTAGTTCATTCTTGCTGCAAGATTCTTCATGTTCAAAGGAGCTGAACCAATGGTTTGTGAAGCAGTTTGAAACTGGTCCTTTCCAATTAGTGGCCAAAGATGGCAAAGCAAAATCTTCATGGTTGAGTCTTGAGGAATTTTCAGATAGTGGAGTACAAAATTCAGAAAAATCTTGTCATCAACATGGAGCTGAGTTGCAAAGGCTTCGTACCGTATTTGGAACAAGTGAAAGACATTGGGTAGAAGCTCAAGTTGAGAATGCTAAACAGCAAGCTATTCTTGCAGTAATTAAATCCCAAATAGCACTGGATGAAGCGCACATTCATGTTGATCTTCATTCTCTTAGGAGACGACATTCTGATTTGACAAGGGAGCTCTCGAATCTATACCAGAAACTGAATTTATTGTCTGAGACTATTCCAGATCGATGTTGGGAGCTTGCTCGACTTCAAGAAGCATATATTTCGCAAGGTGATTATGAGTTAAAGGTTATCCACCAGGAAGCCTATACTGGTCGGCAAAAGGTTTTCATACAACATTTAATTAATCAGCTTGCTGGGAACCAGTTTCTAAAAATAGCTTGCCAACTGCAGCAGAAGACCATGCTGAGTGCATATTCATTACTTAAAGTTATTGAATCAGAACTGCATGGGTACCTGTCAGCAACCAACAGCCGAACCAGCTGTTGCCAATTACTGATTCAAGCTGCATCTGAAGAACATGAACGGGGAGCTGTCAATGATCAGGATACTTTTTTGCATGGTGTGAGAGATCTTGTAAGTATTCTTTCAAGGGCTCAAGGTGGTTTATCAACATATGTATCTGCGCCAGGTATTGTTCAGCAGATATCTAGTCTTCATTCAGACTTGGTGACCCTCCAGTCTGAGCTTGAAAATTCCCTTCCAGAGGACAGAAATAAATGTATCATTGACCTGTGCACTCATATTCAAAGTTTGCAGCAGCTAGTTTTTGCATTCTCAACTACTGCACAGCCAATTTTGACAGCTTGGCCGTTAATGAGAGAACTTGTAGAAATGGAAAATATTAACACACAACTATCTGCGGCTGTTGAAGAAGTGACACGTGAGCATCGTGAAAAAGCTGAGATAATAAAACATCATCCGCATGAGGTGGGGCGGGAGAGGCAGGTCTTTGTTGACTTTGTCTGCAACCCAGAGCGTCTCAGGAACCAAGTGAGGGAATTGAGTTCAAAGGTTAATGCTCGGCAAGTTTAGATATCATCTTTCACACCCTTGAAAGTGTGGAGATGCTTTAATTTTGATCACCTGAGGCTATCATTGTGAGTAGATACCAATTCCATTCCGATTTCTTTTGATAGTCATGTAAAAAGCACTTAATTATTCTATCAGCGGCTTTCCAACACTCTCTTTACACTCTAGGCACTTTAAGCTTGTATCATTGAGTCCTCTCTCAGGACAACACATACAAAGAGACCTGCCAACCAGTCAAATAATTAGTGAACCTCTGGGAGATATTTAGTTCTTTTCTTTCCTATCTCCTCTCTGCGAATCTAATCTATTTGCGATCCCGGTAGGATGGGAACATAGATCACAATAATTTAACTCAAAGAAAAGAAAATCGGATGGGTGATTCTGTCTATGCCTGTCTCGCTCATATTGAAGTTATTTACTTAGAGAAACTTTACATCCCATATCTATTTGATCAACTTTATGTACGATTATGTTTTTACAAAATATAAATCTAAATAGGGAATTTTTTTTTTAAAATGAAATTGAGTAACTGAAATCTTCGTAGGAATTTTCTGTACTATGTACAAATAGACAATAACACTTCAGAAGCCTGTAATGAAACTTCTCTTTCTTTCTTTGGTCAAGAAGGTGTGGGTGCTTGATTTTATTTATTTTCTTCAAATTAAGGGGATATCATCTGTTCCCCGCTTACTATAGTATTGTACTACTTTTTTTTCCTGGAGGGATTATTTTATCTATGTAGAGCAAATCTTCTTTTAGGATTACTTAATGGATATGAGGTGTTAAGGGATATTTGTCATTGATGTGTTGGAGAAACTTGCAATTTGATGAGGAGGTTCAACTTGGTTGCTTGTTTTTTTGCTTCACTTGGTTAGCTAGCTGATCAGAGTGGGGCTCCGCCGAAGTTTGTTCTTACTATTACGGTTTGGAGTAAGAGATCCAAGTAGCCTATGATGACTGCCTTTACATGGGATATCTGATGACATATGTATTAATCTGTCGTGCACCTCTGCATCTAGCAATTACTAGACATTATAACACAATTGTCTTTAGATCTGCCGTATCTTTTGTTTCATTTCTTTTAGAGTGAGCCGAAATTTTTCGTTATGGATCTACTACTACATATTCAATACTTAATTGATTCAACACAAGTATAATAAGAAACCCTCGGGGTAATTCGTTGCTGTAAAAGTAAGGAGAGGTCTTCAGGTTTCTGTCACTATTGTTGATGGTCAAGCATTGAGATATGGAATTCTCTCAGGCACATGGTCTTGAGGATATCTCTGCTAGATATCCAGGTAAATTCTGTCTCCTCCATTTTCTTACTTTTCTGTTTAACCCCAGAATCATTAATATACACTCTGGCACAGTTTCTTTCAATTTCTCATCTTTCTAGATTTCCTCATCTGTCTAGGTTTCCACCACTTCCCAGGAATTCTTATTTCTACTCTCTTTTCTAATCCTTGGAGGTGCCACTTGAACCTTTGTCGCTTGTTGATTCTGTTCCAAATGCAATCTATTTCCATTCCTATAAAAGCACTAGAAGTTTGAGGGATGGAGTAAGATGTAATCTGGTTTTTTATCTGATTGGGAGACCATTGGGCATTGTATCTCTAGTGGTTTGTATTGGTTGGATCTACAATCTACAGATATAGGCCATGCTTGGATGTCATCCACATGGCTATTTAAACCCAAAGAGGCTCGTAGACAGCAGGTTTTAAAACTTGAGGAATGTAGACCAGTTGAACTGCCACTCAAGACTGTTGATTAGTGTTTCTTATGGTAGGCCTCTAAGTTGTAATCCTTTCTGGGGAGGGGCCCTTTCCTCTTGGATGATGAACTCTGTTTCTAGTTAGACTGGTCAGTGGTTTTAATGAATCTCTCTACTTGAGGTGCTTGGGGTGGGTGGGGAACTGCCTATTGTCAGTTGCTTGGCAGTTGATCAAAAGCACTTTAAAACTTGGACAGAATTGTTTGAAGTTTGTAGGAACTGTTTAATCTTGTTCTTTTTGTTTTTTCTAAAGAAATATTATATTAGTTACAACTTGATTAATGATCACATTACATAGCTCCCCACTGCACTGTTTTGTTGGATGTGTAGGTTGTTGTAATGCTGTATTCGGGAGATCCTTTTGTATAGAGAAATTTGCTGTATAGTGAATTTGGCGCAGTGGTCAAACTCCAGCTTTGGCTAGCTCTGTTTGATCAGTTGAGTCCTTTTTCTTTTATTTTTAAATTTATTAGGTAAGGTTTTAGGTTCTTTTTGAGACTTTAGCAATTACTTAGGGTCTAATTTTGTTCCAATATCTTATCAATTTTGCTCCTCGGGATGCCGGTCTTTCTTCTTCCAGACTCTTCCGCTTTATAAGGAAGTTTTATCCTCTCTCCTTTTCCATCTGATTCTTTACTTCTGCTCCTGAATCTTCTCCTTCATTCCATCCTTCTGTTGTTTCTGACTGGGGTTTCTCCTACTCTTTGGCCCTAGCTCGTTGGAGAAGTTGTTAATATATGATAATCCTCAATTGTGGTTGGGATTGTGATGATCTGGTTGCCCTGTGACTTGTTATTTCTTTATCTTGGTTTGTTGGCTGTTCTTTATGCTGTTGATTACTCCATTGTGCTTGCGGATAATTTCTAGTCTTCCGTTGTTCTCTTCTGGAGCTTTTGGATTCATTCTTCCATTTGTTACCTCAGCTGGTCCATATTTTTTGCTAGGGTTTGGTATTTTGCCTTGCTTGGTTCCATCCGTGGTTGCAGGGTTGAGCTCAGTGGGATTGATAGTGTTGGGCACATGAGCAGGTGTTGTTGTCATTGTTGTCAACACATTGAGTCAGCAATGTCTGTGAGATGGTGGTGTGGAGTATACAGTGCAGTGGACAATAGTAGACCATGTTAGAGCAGTGGCAATAGACAGTGTCAGTGAGATGGCTTGAGGATTGGTGAGCAGGGCTGAATATTGCAGAAGCTATGGAGACTTTGTAATCATCATGGATGGTGTTGCTGGAGAGTTTGGATTGGAGAAGAGGCAAGTGCAGTGTGTTTTTTTAGGAGATTTACACTATGCAACAACTTCATGGAAGTCTTGAGTAGTCTTCCTCTCAGATTCCATTGAAGTCATAAACAAGAGAGTTGGAGTATTTGCCAGGATCTTTCAAATGGCACTGGAGTTAAGTCATTTGGACTTATACAGAGAGAGTTACAGGTATGACAACGTGCATGGTTCACACTGTTTTCATAGAACTGGCAGTGCATGTACATTTGACTTTGGGTTGATTTTTCGGCACTGTACTGTGCTCCTGCGCAAATATGTAAAACTAAAAGACTCTGACTCATTGAATGGAGATTCAAGTGCCTCAAGTCTCGCTTCAATTGGAGTTCGGACGAGGGAGAAATCGTTTCGAATGTCTGTCCAGAGCTGTGACAAGAATACTCTATTTGCACATACAACAACTTGCAATGTGTTTTTTGAGGTCTTCCTCACTACATTGGTTGAAGCTCAAAACATGAAAGTTGTAGAACTTCAAGTCTTCTTTTCAATGCTGTCAGAATCAAGTTGATCCGACACCAGATGAGTGCGATATGGTCATTTTGCTAACAGCATGCAGATGAGGTCGAACCACAGGCGTTTCAACTTAGTCTGATTTTATTTGCAATTTTTGGGATCTTTATAATCGAATTTTGAGGGTTTTAAACACAAACTCTCAATAGAAAAGATGAAAAACCCCCAGAGAAGAAAAGAAAAAAGATAGAGAGAGACCATTCCAAGCCAAGACTTTGATCCATCCATGCCTATGGTCTTCTAGGAAGATTGGGAGAAGACGGTGAGATTGAAGGGGAGAACATTGTCTACAGTTCTTCCTATTGGAGTTACTCGGGTTTAGGTAACTCGTTCAACAAATCCCTATTTTTATGATTCTAGGTTTAGTTCAGTGTTAAATAGACCTACAATCTTGTATGTAAGGGTTGGGATTTGGTATTAATTCTTTTTAAAAAAAAAAAATCATTGTAAGGGCTATCAGGTTGGGTTCTTCCTATTGGAGTTACTTGGGTTTAGGTAACTTGTTCAACAAATCCCTATTTTATGATTCTAGGTTTAGTTCAATGTTAAATAGACCTACAATCTTGTGTGTAAGGGTTGGGATTTGGTATTAATTTTTTTTTTTAAAAAAAAAAATCATTGTAAAGGCTATCAAGTTGGGGCCTGATAGAGCTAGGGTTGTGGCCCTAGATATCTTTGTTGGAGTAAAGGTGTATGATAGGGGTAGAGGCTCCTTGGTCGTTGTAGCGATCAAAACTGTGTAGTTTATTGAGATTTGAGAAAAATACAAACCCCTATTAGGGCATTGCTCTGTGGATGTAGGCACATTGCTGAACCACGTAAAACTGTGTCGCTGTGGTTTGCTCTTTATTTTTGGATATTGGAGTGTGTATTTTGCAGAGTGGGTGTGGACTACTTGATAGGCTTAGCCACATTGTGGTAGTGAGGTGGGTGTGCATACAAATTGTATGTAATTGGAAAAATTTGTCAATGCCAGCCAATCATCGCTACAGGTTGCTTTATGGTCTTTGTTCCAAGTTGGAGCCCTTGATATGTATACTCCAGCTTGAGGGGGGAGTGTTAAGATATGTTTCACGATGAGGGGGTTTGTCCCCATCGTGATTAGTTGTTATCTTTATCTTTGGTTTTATTCTTTCCTAGTAGACTAGTGTTTACTTGCCTAAATTAGAGTTAGACTAGGATTGGACTTTCCTTTGTAATTGGTTTTGATTCTACAAATATACGATGAGGGGGACTGCCAAGCCATCAGTTGTTATTCATACAGTCCCTTCTATTCTTCTCTCAATCTCTTTCTTTCTCTCCTCTCTGTACCACTTGCAGGTACTGGAGCCAGAATCTGGGTTTTTCACATACATTTTATAGGTTCTTGGTCCAATAAACAGGAACCACCTCACTTAGTTAGAGAAGTTTTGGACCGTGCAAAGGCTATTCCTGATTGGTTTTCCATCTTCCCCTCTGCTGTTGTTAAAGTTGCAGCTTCTTTGGGATCGGATCACTGTCCGCTGTTACTTGAGACAGTTCCTTATAAGCGTCATTTAAACTGATAGTCCATTTTCAAGTTTATGGTTTAAAACTGTTACTTGGAATCTCAAGCTCCCTCTTCTCAAGTCTTAGGGGCCTTACCAACAATAGGGAAAAACCTCTCTTGGGTTCTGGAAGCTGAGGACATGTTTTGGTTTAAGAATTCTCAACAATTGTATATCTATACTGGAGAACGAAATACCAGATATTATCATATGATGACTAAACAACACCTTCAAGGTCTTGTATCCCTTCTTTATTAGATGATGAGAATAATCAGATAACTGATCTCCCCTCAGTTGCTAAACTTTTTGTGACTCACATGCATGATATTTTTACCACATCTAACTCTTTGGACCCTGTTTTTATTTAGTATTTTTGAGACTGTTATTACTGACTTGGAAAATTTGAGTTTAATAGCTCTCCCCCCTGAGTCTGAAATTAGAGATGCTGTGTTTAGTATTGGAGCTTTTAAGGCTCCTGGGCATAATGGTATCCTGTTGTATTTTTCCTCCAATGTTGGTATAAGGTTAAGAATGATGTTATTAGATATGTTTATGATTTTTTCGCTTCCAACACTTTACCCTTGGGTACAAATCATACTTTGCTCTCTATGATTCCAAAAAAAAAAAAGAGATGGCAATTAAGTAGTGGACTTTAGATCCATTAGTTTAAGTACAGTTTCTTATAAGATTATCTCAAAATTATTAGCTAATAGACTTAAGTTAGTTTTGAATAAATTCATTTCTCCATTTCAAGCTGCTTTTATTAATGACAAACAAATTGTGGATAATGTGATCATTGCTTATGTCTTGTTTTCTTTTCCCCAACAAAATATTTAAGCAAACTAGTGCGGTCCATAATCAGTCGTTAATTCTTAAGTTGATTTGGTGTTTAATTAGCTTCCTGACTCTTTGTGGGCACAACATTCTTTATAATTCTCTTCTTCCCAACCTAAGAATGACTCCTTGTTCCCAACTAATGTAGGTAATGCTATTCTCGAGGTTGATCTTCCAATTCCATTCTCTTCTGATTGTGTTTATTATCGTACCTCTAAGAATGAGACTCTTACTACTAAATTGGTGGCAACGTTTTTTAAATAAACCACAATCTCATTCTGCATTTTCCTCTCATTTTGGGAAAGTTTGAAAGGTTCTTCGGAAATTAAAAATACATCTTAAGTTGTAAAATTTTCCTTTGGAAGGTTCTAACTGTGTGGTGTCAACAAAAAAAATAAAATTATCCTCTTTTCTTCTTCATATTGATGCTATTTGTGTATTATGTAATGTTGAGGTGGAATCGGATTGGTGTATTTTTCTCTCGTCGTTTCTCTAAATATGTTTGATTTGCAGGGCCTTTGGGTGCGAGGATGGAAGCTCTCTGTGCCCCTTCCATTCTGTATCTCTTTCACTCTTTCATTTCTGATATACAGAAGACTAGGTGTGTTATGTCTAATACTTTTGTTGTGGCATGCTCGTAATTTGTATATTTTCAAGCATATCATTCCAAACCCTTGTATTGTCTACTATTTGAACACGAATTGGGGATTTAAATCTCCAAAGCTCTCAGTCCTCTACATCTCTTTCTTTGGGTGAGCCATTTTCTTTACCCTTAGTCATACCTGATCTATCATCCATGGATCATCTCATTTTAATTTTGCATGTTTTTTTATTTTTTTGTTTTGACCCATTGACGGCTAAGTTTGGCTGGGCTGCTGTGATATTGTTTCAGAGTAACTTTGTTTGGGCATACATGGATTTTGGTAATACATGATGCAAGCAGGAAGCACAAATCAAAGGAGAAATGATTTTGTCAATAGAGAATCACATGGGTAGAGAAGAGAAAAGTGTGTCAGTGATGTGAGAGGGCGTGGGAAAACATCTCATATTGATGGTGTGGGAATCAATTAAGGTGATGCGATCCTATGATTGGACTCTAAATATGAATTCAGATAAGTTTGATCCACATCCAATCCAAAAACCCCTAAAATCCCATTAGTTTTTTCCTTAATTCACCTGGATGTAGGTGAGTTATTTGATCTGAAACTCTTCAATTTTGTGAATATGAGAACATAAGAGAGGACCACAAGTTGAGCATCGATGTTAGATCTTTGTGGGTCAATAATGGTTTGATATTGATTGAGGACCACTAAAGGAAGAAGCAAGTGTGGGATGACTGGATGAGCAACTCACTCTCTCCCTCTCTCTCTTGCCATGAAATTAAACCTTCACGAAGGAGCGTGCCTGAATAACTTTTCTTATGTCGGTATCAACAACTGCTTAGTGTAGTTGTTGAGCCGGGTGTGTTTCATGCCCATGCTCAAGAGGAGGTTTCGAGTTCGAGTCTCTTGGCTGGTACCTTTCCCCCCTCCCCCCCAACTAAAAAAAAAAGAAAAAAATACTTTTCTTGTGTCGGTAGATTTGTATGGACAATAGAGATATATTTTTTTTCTTTGGAGTCTGACTTCTCTGTATGAAAGATTTTCATCTTCTCAAGTGTGGTATACTGCCCAGTGCACCACATTTAACAATCGAATCATAAAAACAACATTTAACCATCGAATCATAAAAACATAGGCAGTGGTATCTTTTCATGTTTTGAAATGTTTGGTGAATGGTTGGATTCTTGAGTGTGCGCTTGAGAGGACAAAATAATGGAATGATCATACCAACAACTGTCTAGTATAGTTGGTGAGTTATGGTGCGCTTCATGCCCATGTTCACCAGGAGGTCTCGAGAGTCTCCTGACTGGTACCTTTCCCCTCCTTATTCTTCCCACCCTAAAAAAAAACGTAAGATATATATAAAAGTTCCCAATTCCAAAAAAAATTCCGTATGAACATGTAGCTTTCTCCTCCTAGTAGCTTCTACAAATCTACCGAGTTTTTTTGAAAGCATATAGTGTTAGGTACAAGTATATTACCTTCCCACCCCCACCATGATCATCTTCTTTTGGAATCTCTATATATAAATGAATCGGATCCTCAATGATGCTAGGTTTGTCTGGTGCTTAATAAATCCTACTAAAAGAAGAAAAAATAAAAGAGATAAAATGAACTTTTTCTTCCTGAGGACAGTGTCCGGCTCCGGAGGCTCTCAACCTTAGGGCCCAACTAGTCTCCCAACATGGCACACGTATAGGCCCTTACACACGTGCACCAGGTCATCAGAGAGATAACTCCAAGTTAGGTGGGTCCAGCTCTGACAGACTGCCCAATTTCTTCATCTTCCTTGAAATGGGACGCAGTCAGGGGCAGTGGCGCCGTCAGTATTCCATTGTCGTCGGAGGATAGACACTATTGCATATGGCGCGACCGGAGTGTGGCAGCTGAGGCTTGAGAGGCATGGATGGTTGTTGGCTCTGAGGGAGGTGGCGGCAAGTGGTTGTAGGTAGGTGCCATCGGAAGAACTGGAACTTAGTGGCAACGACAGAAGTGGGCACGTGGAGCCAGATGAGAATGGTAGTAGTTGGGATGGCGGCAAAGGCGATAGGAGTGGTTGGGGAGAGGGATTTGTGTTGCAATCATGGAAGAAAAACTCGATCGAAACCTGTCGAAATCATAATTAATAAAAACAGGAATGACAAAAAAAATAGTCTTATGGTATGGGTTTTAAATAGTAAAAAATAGTAAAAAGATGGTCAAATAATACGGTAAAAAAACTGAGAAAAATAGAAAATGGACGGTACGGGTTTTAAACGTTTATATTTAAAAAAAACGATACTATTCTCATAGAAATTGAAGAATTTTTATTTAAAATACATGCTTCTATTTCCAGTATCTATGTATTGACCTTGAGTTGAAGGTGATACCATGAAAAATGAAGCCATTCGAGTCATCTTTACGTCGGTGAAAGAATCAGGCCAATCAGAGTTGAGGAGAGCCAGATATGATCAATTAAGTCCAAGGTCTAAAAAAAGGCCAAAAAAAGGGAACGTGTTTAAAATGGGAATGCTTGCCGTTTGCCTTTTTTTACCGTATGTTTGGAAAGCATACGGTAAAACGTGTTTAAAACGGTAATAACAAGAACGTGTTTTTGCTAACAATGGTTGAAACCGCCGAGTTAACTCGATTGCACAGATTTTCGATACGAGTTGAAGGGGAATTTTATAAAATCCTTGGATTCGACCGGGTTTCAATGGTTTCGATTGGTTTTAACCATATTTCGGTGGTTTTGACATATATGCCCATCAAAATTAGGGAAAACTTGACTCGAAATTAGGACAGACAGGGATTTATGCCAGAAACTAAGTCAGAAATCACGACAGACACTTAGTTATGTCTAGTATCATTTAAGTAAATGTCTTACTTAAGATATTATTCATAAATAAGCAAATACCCCCTATTTGAATCCAATAAAAATATTCAAAAAATCAAATTTCAAAAAGAAAAAAATCAACCCCTGAATTCCAGAACAAAAACTAGATTTTCGACAATAGGTGCAAGTTTCAACTTTCTAATGCTGAGGCTTTTTTCAAATCTAAAAATTCCATAAATCTTAATATGATAAAATTTTTCTAAAAACTAAAAGTGCAGTAGAATATTCATTTGTTTTAATGTCCAAAAAAATATTTTTATTCAGAACGAATTGACAACATTTGCGCACACCAAATTAAGTTTGACCGGTACATAACTCCTTCAATATAAATCAGATTTAAGCAATTTTGGATTTGTTGGAAAGCTATAAAAAACAAAGCTTTCTAACAAATCCAAGATTGCTTAAATCTCATTTATATTGAAGGAGTTATTTTGCAGTCAAACCTTATTAGATATCATATCCAAGAACAATATACAGAATCAAACTTGGATCAAAACCACTAGTAATATTTTTAGTGTTCCCTATGTGAAACAAATGCATGGGTTGGGATTAAAATGTAAAAAATAGGCAGCACAACAAGTATCAGGGCCAAAAAAAAAAAAAAACAACTTTTAAGCCTCGAAATCAAGGTTCAAGTTAGCCTGAAAACAATCCCATGTTTCGACCGAGATATGGTTGAAATCGAGACGAACTCAGTTTTTGGCTGGTCGAAACCTAGTCGAAACCCGAATTTTAGAACCTTGGTTGCAACAAGGGTGTCAATATGTACTGAGTACAGAATATTGAAACCATAGTTTTCGTATTGAATTATCGATATCGAACCATACCATATTTGATACGGTATCAATATGAGCCTTAATACTGAAAATACATTATGCCGAATCATGCTGTATTGAAATACCAGTTTTAATTTGTACCAAATACTATCAAATTAATTCAATAGAATATCAATATGAAATACTTGTACCGAATTGATACGATATTGATATGTGCCATGTATCGGACCGAAACCGTACCAATTGACATCCTTTATCGATAGGTTGCAATGATTGTCACAAGTGGAGCACATTGTCCACACAAATGAAGGGTCCTCAACATCAAAAGTATCCTCGCTGCTAGCACCAATGTAAAATGGGGTTTAATTTGTACTTTGTCTACTACAAGTCCTTATTTCATATAGAATGATGCTCAATTATACGCATAGAGGTTAGGTTAGTCAAATGAGCCCTTACTAACAATGTCGGTTAGGTTCAACCTTTTATTGTATATTTTGATTCATAATTTGACTCTATCAAATAAGTTGCATACAAACTGCATCTTTTTTAAGGTGTAAAACCTGCGGATCCGGCTCTTCTCCAGGTAGGGCATCGTCTAGGGAGCATCCAACGGCTGAGCTTGTTAGCATGCGTCACATCTCAAAACACACCTAATCCACTCAGCCGTCAGATGTCTCCCTGGGTGCTCGGCCTCCCTGGAGAAGAACCCAATGCAAAACCTGCATTGTTATTGGATGGTTTGGTAATTACATACTTTATTGAATGGTTTTGCTTAATCAAGCAAAGATTTCAAAACATATCTATATTTTAAGATAATTAAACCCGATAATGGACAATGACTTAAGCTAAAGGTTTTCACTAATAAGAAATTGAGATAGCTGCACTCAAGGGAGTTCCAATGATTGTGTGTGTGTGTGAGAGAGACGCATTGTGGGCCCACACCATAACACTCGTTCCATGGTTTTTAGTACAACTATAGGATTGGATACTGGTCACCTGCAAAACCGATATGATACTGATACAGACTCAGCATATCATATATTGTTTTGATACTTTAAACCATGCCCTCAACGGGAGGATTCGGCTCCTCTCCTTGGAGGACACTAAAAGATGACAAGTGTTTTTTACCAAAAAATAAAATAAAATGACAAGTGTAATGGTTAGATTAAAAACCAATATTCCAGATGAACCAAAACCAATCTCTTCACAGAACCCGATTATACCTCTGCCCAAGCACCGTTGAAGTATCCAGTCTTCAAGTAACAAATTTGAGGAGCTGGCTCACGTTGCATACGATTGTTTATTCAATTGAGTTCGTCTCCAGGGAGCCCAGCATGCCTAGGGAGCATCCAATTGTTGGACAGTGCTGCACACATCCCTAAGCATGCCCCGAGATGTGTGCAGCATAGCCCCACCCTTTGTCACACCCCTATCCCGACAAGGGATAAATTACAATATCAGGGTATGATTGGGGTGACACGCGTCATCCCACCTCACCGCCAGGATCTCGATGCAGTGGCCAACTCACAGTCATAAACCAATATTACAATACAATAATATCAGAGTGCGAAAGACAAAGGAATATTACATTTTTAACGATCATAAAATAAGCGGAAGCGTTTGCAGTAGTTACCTCATGTTCACATGGCTAAGTGATACATAAATAGTTTGGATGGATATCCTGAATGACCATAGCATAACTACCCCAAAACAAGTATAACAATAAATATTTATACAAGGCACGTGGCCCCAAAAAAAAACAAAAGAAGGGAACAAGTCCCAAGTATCAATACAGCCCGTATGCACAATCATCATGGGCAACCATCGCCATGATCCTCGCCACGGTCCGGCTCCACAAGTAATCATCTCGCATCGAAATCTAAAAGAATGTGTACACGGGGTTAGCTCCACCGAGCTAGTGAGAGAGAAAAGGGGATGCACAATCACACAATCACAAATAGTCCATGGTGCATGCTATTATTAATTCATTTACCACCTAACACACAATGCTAAGTCAATGGGTATATGCTCTTGCAATAACTCGGGAAGACATTGTGGATCCTTCCATTCTCACCACAATGCAACCTCAATTATTACTATGGAGCCCGCGCCGGTCGTAGTCATCACCACCCGAGTCGACCCCGATAACCATTACTACCCCTGGCCTGGCCTCTCTAACTCTCCACAGCGAGGTGCTCGGCTACCCAACACCTAAACCCCTGTTGGTAAGGGTCGTAGCATAGGAACCGAGCCTAACCACGAGATATACTACATGAATCCTATCGTGTTGAGAGGTACATCCGGGTGTGTCAACGTCCCATTCCATCTAACACCGGTACCAAGACAACACGGCGCATATAGGCAAGAATGAGATGCAATATACAATTCCACGTGACACGGGGTTCGGTGCGATTCCTGACACGTAACCCAACACAAATCCATATCATCCAAATCATCATCATCGAATAAGAATAAATGCAAATATGCAATCATGCTTGAATGATAATGTCACAATATAATTCATAAATGCATGAATAAGCAATAGTAAACAAGCTCAAATCACCCAAACCCACTCACCAATTACTTCAAATGGAATTTGTATAAGCGCAACGATTCCGCTCAAAATCACTCCATTGCACATATGTTGGCGCCTATGGAAGTGAATAAGAGTGTGAGAGAGTGTAGGGGAGGCCTCATAGAGAAACCCCACCGTTTACATAAGTTATAAGCCTTAAAACACGCATCGGAGGCAACGTCGGACTCAAGAGCTGCCTCCGACCTTGCCTCCGACCTTCCCTGCGAGCTCAGGACACATCGGAGGCAAACATCGGACTCACGATCTTGCCTCCGATGCAACCCAAGTGTGATTTCAAGGTCTTTAAAAGCCCGGGTTGTCCCATTTGGTTCTCTAAGCCTCAAGGGACAAGGGAGGGGTGTCTTGGAGTCTATTTGGGTCTTAGAAACACCCAACATTCAAAGATTTAAGGGGTTTAAAGGATCAAAAGCTCAAAAATCCAGATTTGGGGTTTTCTTTGGTGGTTGAAGCTTTAGAATCAAATAGATTCAAGAAGAGGTCAAAATAGAGTTCTTTATAGGATTGTAATGAAAATGGGAAAGCATCCTACAAGGGGAAACTACACATGACTCGAGCTAACCCTTTGGGTTTCAAAAAGAAATCCCCATCTTGGGGCTGTAACCAACGAACCACCCAAGCTCAAACGAGCAAGGGGGAAGAGAGAGAAAATGGGGGAAAAGGGCACTTGGCTTACCTGGTTTGAGGTACACACGATGTGCCCTCTTTAAAGCTCCAAACCCGGCAAGCTTCCTTCTTCTTCTTCCCTTCCTTCTCCTCCTTCTCCTCCTCTCTTCAAAGCTCTCCTCTCCTTTCACGATTAGGTTAGGAAAGAGAAAGAAAAAGAAAGACTAAGGAATAGTCTTACCCCTCTCTCTCATATAGACTTCACATTTATTGGCCTATTTGGATAAGGCCTCATAAGTGTAACCTAGGGTCTATTTGGGTAGGGTCAAACATGGCGGGCACCAATAGCACCTTAGCCACGTGGTCTCACCCACAAGGGTCCTTGTTAGCATTGGATGCGGGGTCGGAGGCAGCCGAGTAACCTTGCCTCCGATGCGAGTAGGAAGGTGGTTCCCACCATAAGAGGTCGTGGCCTTTGGACCACACTTCGAGGGCTTTGAGAGGGCAGAAGCACACAATAAAATTTGGTCAACTACTTACCCCGACACGTCAAGGGGCAACCTCCATGGTCCCGACTAGTTTCCATAGGCAACCTCGTACTATGGTCAATATAGTGGTTTGACCACCAAGTGAGAACAACTCACCGGCATACGTGGCAGTGATAACTACACGTCACGGGAAGAATTAATAATTAATTATACTCCGGGTGCGGGTATAACATTCTCCCCACCTTACAAGAAATTTTGTCCCGAAATTTGAGGCGCTAGGGTCTCAAGTGATAAGGGCGTTGGATAACATCCCAAGTCACCCACATCTTAAACTAAGTCAAAGGTCGGGTCAAGATGAGGCGTGCCTACATGTCACCGCAAGTCGGTTCCACAATTCTCTTTTCCTTACGGTCACATTACCACAGGGTGTGGTTCACAATAACCCTAGGAAAACGGGTTCCAACTACTAAGTTAAGTCTCAAGGAACAAAGGTTCCCTAGATCTTCCGACGGTGATACCACTCTAGCCTTCACTACTCTGGTCATTCTTGGGTTACAGATTTAACTGTCCATGACCCAACATAGGGTTCACATTGAAGGCTTTCACATCCGGTTGTCTCATTACCTAACCCAACTTTAGAATGATTGGAATATT
The DNA here is from genome assembly GCF_018873765.1 of Telopea speciosissima. Classification (NCBI taxonomy): domain Eukaryota; kingdom Viridiplantae; phylum Streptophyta; class Magnoliopsida; order Proteales; family Proteaceae; genus Telopea; species Telopea speciosissima. The sequence goes on from NC_057917.1 coordinate 53,563,773, forward strand.
GATGGAATCTCCTATTGTTCACTCGATGAAGGAGGAACGCATTTGGTGATCCATTACCCCATTCATATCGTCGTTGGAGAAGGTTTTGTTACATCCTTCAGTTTTAGCTTTCACAACCTTTAAACCTATAACACGCTTATCCCACGGGAAAGAGTCCACATCAGTCCTCTTCGAGAACCAACAACCTTTACTAGCTTTTGTCCAAGTCAACTCTTCAAGCAGTCTCCATAATTTAACCTATCCGGTCATTAAATTCATTATTCATTACCCTAAGGTTTGGTCAACCAAGGTCGGGGCTCCGCTAGTTTCACGCCAAGGTCGAGGTAAGTCATACTTGTAGTACCGGAGAATCACTCGTCACACAAGTCCAAGGTTCTAAGGGATATCTATATATATTTATCACACCAATATGTAGGCATAGATTCAATAATTACATTCAAATCCCTATGGACATATCTGTCATCTAGGTCAATCCACAAGAACAAGAAGTTCTCAGTACGGTTCGCTAAGTCCTTTCTTTGGAAAGTCGAATCACGGTGTAGGACTTTCTCTATGAGTCTAAACAAGGTTTGGATGGACCAAGTAAAGTCCAAATAGAGTCATCACTAGCTTGAGGTGTTATGAGTGACTTCCAAATACACGTGACCTTCATGGCTTACTCAAATAAACAGCCCAAACCAGCCTATTACTTTCCTTTCCTAGTACCTACCCACAAGTTTAGATTCTACGCACCCCTTAAGGGTCTCTACCCGCATAGATTTAGGTTTTCCTATCCATAAGGTTTGAGTCCTTACGTTCATAGGGTCTAAGGATCTTCATCCTCAAGGGTAACTCTTCTCCTTTTAGGTAAGAGAGGAGTCACAGCGTTACCAATGCCTGCTAGTTCTTATTAGCTCGGCCCGATCGGTACAAGTCCTAACCTCTTTTAATTTTTTTGGTATTAACTAGACTCATGTGGTCCCCACAAATGGGTCACACAACAGGGTGTCCGATCTAGGGTATAGGCACAAGATCATCACATATAGGTGTGGTCAAAAGGTCTCCAAAATAGGCTCAAAATCTTAAAAGAAAATCGGGTGGACTCACGAGCGACGTCGGCCTCACGGTGCATTCGTGGCTCCTCCGTGAAAATAGGTAGAGCGGACTAACGGGCGGATGTGGAATGCAAATCCGTTCGTTCGCCCGTCTCGAAGTCTCAAAGGCCGAGAGAGTTGAAGTCAAACGGATCTACGGATGGACGCATGAGTGTGGATCCGTTCGTTGATCCGCATACAGTTTTAAAATGATAATTTCAAGTTTTGTGCGGAGCGGATTCACGACAAGTGGATCCGTTCGCTCGTCTGTTCGTAGAATTTTAACAAAACGAGCCACGAGTTTTAAAACTCATTTTTTTTGGCTCCAAAGAAAAGGACATAACCGCAGGGAGAAAAAGCTCTCTGGGACTTCCGTTTAAGCTCCCCTTAGGTGGTTTTCTTGTAATCTTAAGCCTCAAGGTTCAACTCTTACTTGTTCATGATATGACTTTCTTCTCATTCCTACTTTCTCTTTCTTGGATTTGGGATGAATCATCTTAAGTTGTGATCATGTCTTGATTTTGCTTGTAATCCCATGGCCATGTACACCAAATTCATATCAAACCGATTGGTCGGAACTAGGGTTTTTAGGTGTAAATCAAGCCCTATTTGATCGATGACACTAAGTTGTTGGATCCTTGTTTGATTATTGCATCTTTTATAAATTTTCAAGCCTTTGCAAGCATTTTAGAGATTGTTGCTATGTTTGTCATGTCTAGTTGAATTTTACTAGGATTATGTTCAGGTTTTGATTGTGGTAAAGTCCTCAATTCACAATATTTTGGGAAAACTCTCCAAGTTCAAATCTAAATTTTTACATGCCATAAAATCTCATAGAAAACTATCACATTGTCTTATCTTCAAACATATTTTCCTTGTATACATGATTGTTGATAAAATCCTTAGAATCTTTCCTCTTCTCTTTTGCCATATTTGATTCGGTCTTACTAGATAGGGCTTAGCTTACATTCTCTGAGTTGTCACAAATCATATTTACTTGTTTCCCAAGATTCAAACTTTCAACCACAAAATCTGAAAATTTTCTTTGAAGTTCAAGGCATGCTCCATGATTGAATAAACCCATTTCTTGCTTGAACCCACTATTTTGTATAAAATATTACTTTTTAGGCATATTATGACCATGAATCTTCATTATTTATCATGTCATTCACATAATGGCCATGCCTTTCCTTTTTCTCCAACTTCTTAGATCACAATTTGAAAAAAAATCAGAAATTTCTAGCCTAAGAATCCTGCTGTAACTTAATTGCCTTGGGAAAAGAATCAAAGGCTAGGTTTTAAACCCCATAACCTTACATTGATCATCTACTTAGGCCTTAACATTCAAGGTACTAATTTGCTATCTATTTGACTCTTGGTTGCAGGTTAAAACAATTAATGGCTCCAAGAACACAGCGTGCATGCGTTGAACAAGTTGCACCACTGTGCTAGATCCACTATAGTTTCAAAAGATAGAGGACCAAGAGCTTTACCAAGACTACTTTCGCTTAAAAAATATAGTGGAAGGGGAATGTAGTATTGGATGATCTCAAAGCTTACATGGTGGGGCGGAGATTCGAGGCATTGGGGTGGACCAACATTCTCAACCTTCCCGAACCATACTACCCAAAACTCATTCTCTATTTCTATGCAAATCAACACCGGAACCCGGGCACACAAAACTATCGGGTTGTTTCATATGTCAAGGGGGTTCCTATAGCCTTCATTGCAAGACACGGTTGGCCTGGTGTTATCAACGTGTCCATTGGAGGAGCAAGGACCTATTGTTCACTTAGAAGGAATTCCTATACCTTAATCAAGTGGGAGGTATTGACATTCGACGACCATCAAAGCGGCTGAACTGCGAGTGGTGGATGGCTTCGATGAGGTCACGAAGCAACTCTCCAATCAGACTTGGCGCCTAGAGGGTATCGAGAGAGGGGTAGATGACATCGAGCTTTCTTGGTCGCGATGGTGGCGGTGGTGCAATGTCTAGCTCAGCTTTCTCTCAACAATTAAAGTTATCCCGGATCGGTTCTTATAGTTCTTGTCTTAGGATGAACAACTGGGAACTTTTAGAAATGGTAGACTTGTATATTTAATCGAGATGAACAGAATCAAATGTTTTGAGTTGGAACAGATGAGATCTTGTATTCTCGAGTTGGGAAAGGCACAGCTTATGCCGAAGCAGAGTCCGGAACAATTATGGTGTTTAGATTGGTATCTTTTGATTGAGTAGGATGGAGTCATATGTTTTTGTTGGAATGGATGAAATCATGAATATTGAAATAAGAAGGATATGGTTGCCTTCTGGGAAGATTTGGAACAACTTGACATTTCTAATTAATCTTATATATATCTTTATGTACTTGCTTAATTCTCTCTTGTTTAAATCATTGTTGATAATTATGCTTGGTTATAATTGGTTCATTATTGTTTATGAATTTTAACATATAGTTACTCATTTATGACCTACCTAAGGCTCAACCAAGCAATTTCAAAGTTGTAGCTTAACAGCCTATGGTTCAATTCCTAAGTTTCATGTTGCCTATTATCTTCTAAGTTATTGTTTCACCACAATCAGTCTTCTCCTATGTCTGCACACAATCATTTATGTTCTTAAAGATTTTTAATTTAGAACCTAATTGTGGAGAGTAAATCAAGAGTCCGCAAGACTGTGGTTGGTGCAGAGCATCTTTGGCTCTGATACCATGTTGTCACACCCCTATCCCGACAAGGGATAAATTACAATATCAGGGTATGATTGGGGTGACACGCGTCATCCCACCTCACCGCCAGGATCTCGATGCAGTGGCCAACTCACAGTCATAAACCAATATTACAATACAATAATATCAGAGTGCGAAAGACAAAGGAATATTACATTTTTAACGATCATAAAATAAGCGGAAGCGTTTACAGTAGTTACCTCATGTTCACATGGCTAAGTGATACATAAATAGTTTGGATGGATATCCTGAATGACCATAGCATAACTACCCCAAAACAAGTATAACAATAAATATTTATACAAGGCACGTGGCCCCAAAAAAACAAAGAAGGGAACAAGTCCCAAGTATCAATACAGCCGTATGCACAATCATCATGGGCAACCATCGCCATGATCCTCGATCCACGGTCTCGGCTCCACAAGTAATCATCGCATCGAAATCTAAAAAGAATGTGTACACGGGGTTAGCTCCACCGAGCTAGTGAGAGAGAAAAGGGGATGCACAATCACACAATCACAAATAGTCCATGGTGCATGCTATTATTAATTCATTTACCACCTAACACACAATGCTAAGTCAATGGGTATATGCTCTGCAATAACTCGGGAAGACATTGTGGATCCTTCCATTCTCACCACAATGCAACCTCAATTATTACTATGGAGCCGCCCGGTCGTAGTCATCACCACCGCAGTCGAGACCCGATAACCATTACTACCCCTGGCCGGCCTCTCTAACTCTCCACAGCGGCAGTGCTGCGGCTACCCAACACCTAAACCCTCGTTGGTAAGGGTCGTAGCATAGGGAAGCGAGCCTAACCACGAGATATACTACATGAATCCTATCGTGTTGAGAGGTACATCCGGTGTGTCAACGCCCCATTCCATCTAACACCGGTACCAAGCACAACACGGCGCATACAGAAGAATGAGATGCAATATACAATTCCACGTAATACGGGGTTCGGTGCCAGATTTCCGCAAGACCGTAACCCAACACAAATCCATATCATCCAAATCATCATCATCGAATAAGAATAAATGCAAATATGCAATCATGCTTGAATGATAATGTCACAATATAATTCATAAATGCATGAATAAGCAATAGTAAACAAGCTCAAATCACCCAAACCCACTCACCAATTACTTCAAATGGAATTTGTATAAGCGCAACGATTCCTCAAAATCACTCCATTGCACATATGTTGGCGCCTATGAAAGTGAATAAGAGTGTGAGAGAGTGTAGGGGAGGCCTCATAGAGAAACCCCACCATTTACATAAGTTATAAGCCTTAAAAGCGCATCGGAGGCAACGTCGGACTCGGCGGGCTGCCTCGACCTTGCCTCCGACCTTCCTGCGGGCTCGGGACACATCGGAGGCAAACATCGGACTACCACGCGATCTTGCCTCCGATGCAACCCAAGTGTGATTTCAAGGTCTTTAAAGCCCGAGGGTTGTCCCATTTGGTTCTCTAAGCCTCAAGGGACAAGGAGGGGTGTCTTGGAGTCTATTTGGGTCTTAGAAACACCCAACATTCAAAGATTTAAGGGGGTTTAAAGGATCAAAAGCTCAAAAATCCAGATTTGGGGTTTTCTTTGGTGGTTGAAGCTTTAGAATCAAATAGATTCAGCAAGAGGTCAAAATAGAGTTCTTTATAGGATTGTAATGAAAATGGGAAAGCATCCTACAAGGGAAACTACACATGACTCGAGCTAACCCTTTGGGTTTCAAAAGAAATCCCCATCTTGGGGTCAGAACAACGAACCACCCAAGCTCAAACGAGCAAGGGGGAAGAGAGAAAAATGGGGGAAAAGGGCACTTGGCTTACCTGGTTTGAGGTACACACGATGTGCCCTCTTTAAAGCTCCAAACCCAAGAGCTGTTTCCTTCTTCTTCTTCCCTTCCTTCTCCTCCTTCTCCTCCTCTCTTCAAAGCTCTCCTCTCCTTTCACGATTAGGTTAGGAAAGAGAAAGAAAAAGAAAGACTAAGGAATAGTCTTACCCCTCTCTCTCATATAGACTTCACATTTATTGGCCTATTTGGATAAGGCCTCATAAGTGTAACCTAGGGTCTATTTGGGTAGGGTCAAACATGGCGGGGCACCAATAGCACCTTAGCCACGGGGTCTCACCCACAAGGGTCCTTGTTAGCGGCATTGGATGCGGGTCGGAGGCAGCCGGTAACCTTGCCTCCGATCGAGTAGGAAGGTGGTTCCCACCATAAGAGGTCGGGCCTTTGGACCACACTTCGAGGGCTTTGAGAGGCGTAAGCACACAATAAAATTTGGTCAACTACTTACCCCGACACGTCAAGGGGCAACCTCCATGGTCCCGACTAGTTTCCATAGGCAACCTCGTACTATGGTCAATATAGTAGGGTTTGACCACCGGTGAGAACAACTCACCGGCATACGTGGCGTGATAACTACACGTCACGGGGAAGAATTAATAATTAATTATACTCCTGGGGTGCGGGTATAACACCCTTGGATGCCCCCGGACGTGCCCTAGGCGTTGAGGTCCCTGGAGAGGAACCAGATCCTTGTTTATTTCCGTCAGCTTGGTTGGACGAGGCAAAGGGTCACAATCATCATATATATCCACCACGTGTCACTTGACGTAAGTGACATTACTTCTGCAAGTAGTTCTGTACTTCTGTTTATTTCTGCTAGTAGTAGTGATTCGGTGTCGATCTCTCTATATATATCCCACACCGTTTAGAAATCATTTAGAGTGAAACAGCTCATTAGCCTGTTTTAGACCCGGTTTATGCCTGTTTAGTCCGAATAAGGTTGCCCCAATTAAAGATCGAACACCGATCGACCGAAATGAAATTGTACCAGGCCCGCCCAAGGCAAGCCCGAATGCCTAAACGATTGGACACGGTGCAGCCTGTAAAATTGGTGAGGCCTGGCTAGGCCCGACCGAGCCCGACCGGTTGACACCCCTACAATATGGGGGTGGGGTAGTCATTTTGCCACCCGTGTGTTTGGACGAATTTTTTTCGTGTATGGTTCCTGACCGGTGCGGTTCCCTAGTTCCTCTCACAAGAGGAGGGTGGACCCCACCTGGGCAGACTGTTCGGTCAGGTGCTCCAGGTGGGTCCCACCCCCTCTTGTGAGAAGAACTAGGGAACCGCACCGGTCAGGGAACCGTAGACGATAACGACTCGTGTTTGGACATGGGACGCACCGACCAAAACACGATCTTTTTTATTGCATTAAATGATAGGAAATACTAAACAAGGAAAGAATAGATAAGGAGGGATGCGATGACAAATCTAAAAGCTGATTATCCAATTAGGCTTATAAATTCTTTTGGAAAATTAAAATTCACCCAAAGTTTAAGGTCTTCTTTTGGCGTGTGCTAAATGCAAGACTTCCTATCAAGGCTACTATTTCGAAATGGCTCCAGATTGATCCTTCCTGTGCTCTTTGTGGAAATGGTGTTGAATTCATCTGGCACCTTTTCCTATCTTGTGATTGGGTCAAACATGTTTGGGCGGTAGGACCATTGGATCTAAGATCTGATTTTCTGAACTTTGAAAGTTTGAAACATTTCTGTCTGTTCTTTTAGCGTAACTTAAAGTCCTCTAAACAAGATACTGCGTGGTTTTTTAGTGTTTTTATAATTACTTGCTACTACATTTGGTCTGTGAGAAACAAGGTTGTTATTGGTTCTGAGAAGCCTGATCCGAAATGGGTGTTGGATCAAACCCATAATTGGTTGAAAGATTTACAAATAGCCCCCCCTCCTTTCCTTCCCATGATGTAATAGACTGTACTTCGGAGGTTGTATCTCTACCTTTTGCTATTTCCTTACCTTATTTTGATTTTCATGTTTTAATATGTGCAGGATACCATATATCTGGATTGAGTATGGCCGGCTGGTCCTATATCTTTTTAAAGGAAGGCAAGCTCATGTTTTTGGCTGCAGGGAATATCCAAGCTTTGAACTTTTTGGACCCATATCTTTTTGGAATTACATATGGTCTTAAGCAAGCGGCCAGTATGGGGTTGAAGATTAAAGAAATATGATGCTTTAACAAACAAATCACCGACGTTCTTCCATCTCCAACCAAAGGCTCGTGGCCATGGCACCTTTTTAAGAAGTTCTTTACTATGGCCGATATGTCTCAGGATATTTCTTACCACTCTACTGGACATCCTTTATGTTTAAGTATAGCTTGGAATCTGGCAAAATATGGCCAGGCTATGAACAATGTGTATTATCCTAATATGTAATCCATCTTTTCTTTGTTTTCCATAAAAAAAAAAAGAAAACAAAAGAAAGAAAGACAAGCGTTAGGTAGGCTGGAGATGATGAGTCGTACGAGTCATTAGCTGTTCACTTATTAAAGTCAAATTTTCCCCTTTTAGGGGAAAGATGAGCAAAGAATGGAATAGAATCAACGGACATGCTCGCTGGCTTGATTTAATTTCAAACAGTGGATAAGCTTAACAAGATTTGTTTTTCTATGTTTTTTGGTAACTGTAAACAATGTTAACATTTAACAAGACTTCACATAGCAATATTGCAATAATGCTTCTCCTCAGATTTTGCTCTTAGTAAGAACCGTTTCACTAATATAGGATCGGGTAGTACCGATACCGAGACCAGGAATGGAAAGGGCAAAGGAGAGGGAGGGGTGTTCTTGGATTTATAGTTCACGATATCGGTCGCCGTCTTTATCGATATTGATACATAATGATTGTATCGGACCGTATGGACTTGATTTGATTATTCTGGATTAACACACTATCCTAAATCAGATTTCTGCCTATAAATAGAATAGGACCCGTTCTTTCCCCTGTTACTGAGTTAGTGAGTTGGGTCACTCTCCCGTTGTTCCTCTTTGTGCGCAGGCGGGGTTTGAGAGAGAGAGAGAGAGAGAGAGAGAGAGTGGGGGGGGGGGGACTTGGGTGTGGCCATAAAACAGGGGGGGTAGTGCTTAAGTGTCTGTTCTGGAACTGAAAGATTGATTTGTTGTGGAGGAAGAAAGAGATGATGGGGAAAAGTAAGGAGTTGGTGTTGGTGCTAGTGTTGGCGGCGTTGGTGAGTGGCTCTGCCTCTGCAGCATCGGAATCGAGAAGGGTGATAGAGTCGGAAGGAGATGTCTATAGACGCAATCTTCTCGCCAACGGCCTCGGCAACACTCCTCCCATGGGGTAAACTTATTAAATTATTCCTTCTTCAAATTTTTTGCCCTTTCTCTCTGTTTCTGTCCTAGTTTGATTAATTTCACAAACTCTCTCCCTCTCTCTCTGTGAATCAATTCACTCTTCATGGTTAGCCTGATAGATGATTCTTTGCTAAGAGAGAGAGACATGAATATTAGGTTGCCAATGCTACCAGTCAAGAATTGACCATTCTGTAGTGGAGGTGGACATGTCTATCTACTCAGTCGGAGGGCCGATCCTCCTCATCCCGTTTCAGTAATTTAATCCAAAAACTTTTCTTTCTTTAATCCTTAAGAGTCATCCTTTGTAACAGTAGTTTTGTTGACTTGATTTGGACTCACTGGATTTTCTACAAAGAAGACTAGAGCTAAACCATTTTATCATAAAAAAAAAACCCAAATTAAATTTTCTTTTCATCTCCTCTTCCTTTTCTGCCCTCCACGCCTTTGCCTTATGTTCCACTTCCAAGTTCCTTGATCCGGTGTGGCTTTTCCTTGTCTTTCACTTTGAAACAAACAAAACAGTGGTCAAAACCCCCAAAAAAATATTTGAGGATCCGGTTCCTCTGCAGCGCACCCCGGAGCTGTGCACCGGACGTTCAGTGTGACAGCTCGATTTGACACATGGCCAGGGTATCGATCAAACGAAATCTCTGAACTAGAAATGAGGATTTTAAAATTAAGAAATCCTTCTCTCCATTGCTTGTCCACCATGCTCAGATGTGTTTCATCCTATCAAGGGTGCGCTGTAGAGAAACCGAATCCAATAAATAATGAGCATTATTATAAACCTAAAAAAACCTACTGTTTGGCTTCTTATTTAATGGTATATGGACTATTTCACTAACAAATTACCCTTCTTTCTACCCAAAAAAAAAAAAACAATTTACCCTTCTGTTTCGTTATTATTTAATTTTTTTAATATTTCTGTATATCCATATATATAGGTGGAATAGTTGGAATCATTTCAACTGCATAATTGACGAGAAAATCATCAGGGAAACTGGTATGTCCTATTACTATCTTGGGAAAAAGATCTCTCGCGGGACTGTGGCCTATGCCAGCACTTCCATGAGTCTATCTCTCTTTTCCCCATTTAGAAAGACACATTTTTGCCTCTAAACCCCACTGAGTATAACAATAACTGAAGAAACTCTTCTCCATTTATATGTTTTCTCTCTGGGAGTGTGGCCTACGCCAAGTAATCCTTGGGTCTATCTCTCTCCTCCCCTAATTGGGGGCAGAGAAGTCATTTCATAGGGGGAGAAGAGAGATAGACACAAGAGGGGCTGACGTAGGTCATGCTCTCAGAGAGAAGATATTTCCCCCTCCTGTTTTTTTTAATTTCACTTCGTTAGTAGTGTTTCTTTCTAACTATTTTGTTATGCTTTTAATAGCTGATGCTGTGGTTTCAACTGGTCTTGCCAAGCTTGGCTATGAGTACATAAATATAGGTGTGGAATGCTCCAATCCATGCCCCCTCTTCTTGTGTGAAATTCCAATCTTGCTTTACTGGTATAGGTAGCTAACTGTAACTCACATTTTTTCCTTTATTAGATGATTGTTGGGCTGAGATATCTCGTGATGACAAGGTTTGCCTATATCTTACTCTACTTTTTAAGATTACATCAATTTTATATATGGTTTTTGTCCAATTACAGATCTAAAGCTTTTGTTCTCATTATTTGTTACTGTATTTCTGAACGGTTTCAGAGATTCGATGGAGTTTTATTAAGAGATGATAATACTGTTTTCTAATCTTTTTAATTTGTTTAATAAATGAAAAATATCTGGGTTTCTTGATAAAATAACAAAAACACGAGAAGAAAATATGTATTTTCTGCAATGTACATTTGGTCCTTCAAACTATAGTGTTGAAGATTTAAGTCATATTCCCTAATTGTTTTCCAGAAGGGGATATTTATGTGTCTTCCTATTGTTGAGTCACTTCTTTGTTTTTGGTTAACAGTTGCCTATAAAAATATTGGAATCAATTTCAGGGTAATCTAGTTCCCAAGAAGTCAACATTTCCATCGGGCATTAAAGCTTTGGCAGACTATGTACACAGCAAGGGGCTGAAGCTAGGAATCTACTCAGATGCAGGGTAAGTACAATAGATTTCTCAATTCAATTTAATCAATAGCCATTGGTAAAATTTCAATAAAACCCTATCCATTAGTAGTGTATGTTCTCAAAGTTTCAATTCTACTGGTCAAATCTTATGACGTAGAAACTCTGTCTTTTCTATTTGTTGTTTTCACAAGTCTAGTCTTTAAAATATATGTACTACTACTGGATATGAGATATGAACAAACTGAACTTGATATTTGTCAATTCGGCAGGTATTTTACGTGTTCTAAAAAAATGCCTGGTTCACTTGGTCATGAAGAACATGATGCGAAAACTTTTGCTTCGTGGGTAATGCTTCATTCTTGCTAACATATGCTGTTACACAAGTAGTTGATATTTGGAAAAAATAACCACTATTTTTTGTTTACTTGGTCTAATATAGGGTATTGATTATTTGAAGTATGATAACTGCAACAATGGTGGTTCAAAGCCAACTGTTCGGTAATCTACCTTTTGAATATGTTTTTTTTTTTTTTTGGGGGGGGGGTGGGGGTGGGGGAGGGGTCTTTTATTGCTCCTTGAAACTTTGAAGACCAACTTAGTGATATTTTTTGACAGGTATCCTGTAATGACCAGAGCTTTGATGAATGCGGGTCGACCAATTTTCTTTTCTCTTTGTGAATGGTAGCTCTGTTTGAATCTGATTATTTTCCTTCATCTCCTTATAAACCATTACTCCTTGTAAGCCTTTTAACCGCTATCCTTTTATTGACTAGGGGCGATTTACATCCAGCTCTGTGGGGTGCTAAGTTAGGAAATAGTTGGAGAACTACTAATGACATTGCTGATACATGGGACAGGTAAAACATTGTGATATTAATGATATTATTTTCCTTGGTTTTGATAAAATCCAATACACCTTCATTGAAGAAAATGGTCTTCTTTTTCTCCTTCAATCAACACAGCATGGTTTCTAGAGCTGACATGAATGAAGTTTATGCTGATTATGCAAAGCCTGGTGGTTGGAATGGTTAGTTTTCTGCTATTTCAGACCAACTAGCTATAAAATTACTCAGATAATTTTTTAGCTAATGATATTGTTTGCTTTTAAGGCTTTGTTTACATACCAAGTTATGTGTCTTTTGAGCAGATCCAGACATGCTTGAAGTAGGAAATGGTGGAATGACAAAAAATGAATACATTGTTCATTTTAGCATTTGGGCCATTTCTAAGGTACCACAGAGGTCTCCTCTGTGTTATGGTTTGTGTTATTTTGAAATCGATCTGCCATGTGGTAGAAGTAGGCACCCGACCATGGCTCAGTTATGTAGACCACCAGACCAGAAAACATTCTCCTTTTACTTATTTATTTATAATGATTATCATAGGCTCCCCTACTCATCGGATGTGATGTGCGAAATATGACCAAGGAAACCATGGAGATAATTGGCAATAAGGAGGTCATCGACGTAAACCAGGGTAAATGCATTTACCTTTCATGACTGAGTTTAACTTTCACCCTGTATTTCTCTGAGCAATATATGTACTTTGGTGTATGTTGAACAGATCCACTTGGTGTTCAAGCGAAAAAGGTTAGGATGGAAGGAGATATAGAGGTAAATGAGTAACTTGTACTCTACTTAAAATCTATTGTTTCTGAATGGGTAAAACCAAATTATAAAAATAGGCACTGAATCATTTTTCTCTTGTGCCAAAAGATTTGGGCTGGACCCCTTTCAGACTATAAGACTGCAGTCCTCCTACTTAACAGAGGCTCATCTTCTCGTTATCCAATTACTGCCCTTTGGGAAGACATAGGCATCCCTCCAAAGACTGTTGTAGAGGCCAGAGATCTTTGGGAGGTACGTCAACTAAGCCTTATTGTTACATCTCCTATGCCTTGTTTATTTGAATTTAGGTTGTGTGGTATGCAATCTCAGAGTAGATTTGGGGTTTAGAAAGCATTCTGAAGTCCGATTTTTCTCTATTTTCTCGTTTCAAAATGTGTTCTAAACCCAGAATCTATTCCAAGAATAAATACCAAACACAGACTTAGTTTTTCGTTTAGTTGACTAGTGCTTTGGTGTCTCATGCAGCATAAGACATTGATTACGCAATTTGTGGGAAACATTACAGCCACCGTAGATCCCCATGCGAGCAAGATGTATGTGTTGACACCAGTTGCTTAGAGTTACTTGGAACGCCAATGATAGATCACTCCCCAAGTTCTTCCCTTAGTTACCTGATCCAACGAAAGTAGAAAGAAGAAGAGTTACAAATGGTCAGAATATTGAAGAGTAATACAACAAAAATTGAAAATAAATGAATAAATGAAGATCAGAAAGATGTAAGGCAAAGTTGTAGAAATAATGCTTAGTTTGCTTCTTTCAACATTTTTTAATGTTGATTTAAAGTGAAAAGGTTGGGAAAAGAGTTGAAATTTTATGCTTCTGTCATTGTTTATGGGAAAAGGTTGGGTATGCAGGCGGTATACAGTAAGGTAGCACCTTATGTGTCTATATCTCTCTTCCCACTTTGACATGACTCCCTTACCCTCAAAGGGAGGAAGAGAGAGATAGACACATAGGGTCCTAGCTTACGGTTTACCGCTAGCATACCCATCCCTCTCCCATGTTTTGTTATCAAGTGTTGTATCTATAATCTTGGGATGGTTTTGGGAGATAAATTAAAAGAAAATCACAAAGCTAAGAGATCAGTATTAGCTAATGTAAGACTTGGGAAGTTTCTCAATGGATACCAAAAGACGAACCTCTTGTTCTCTTTTCATTTTTTAGCTATGGGGTGCTCACCTTGTGTCTATCTCTCTTCACTCCCCCATCGAAAATCTTCACCCTATCACTAACATCCCACCACCCGTAATGGGCAAGGCTGACTGTTTACAAGGAGTGGGTGGAGTGCACAATCCTCTCCTTTTTTTTTAGGATAAATTATGTGTACACCTTTTATACTTTGCCTTAAATACAAATTGACTCAAGGTTTCAAATAGTGAACGAGTACATCTCTTATAGTTTCAAAACTATGTTAAACTAACTGACCGTTAGCCATCCAATGTTAAGAGATGATGTGGCGTTGAGAGTGGATATGAAAATACACTTTTACCTTTTTATAACAAGGAGTGGGTAAAGAGATTCCCCCTTCTTCCATCTTCCTTCCCAAATCTTGAGGTTTCTCTATCTCGAAGGTGCAAAGTTTTGTGTGCACTATAAAAAATAGCATAGAGACAATTGTCCCCTGATATTCCAGAGATTACAGATGTAATTGTAGTGTAATTTACAAGAAGGATTGTGGTGCTTGCAATGATAATTGATCAATCTTGGCCATTATTAATTGGGTAAAGTACACGTACCACCCTAGAATGCACCCAATATTCCTCGTACCCCCCTAAGCGGCTCAATATTCCACGTACCACCCCTCAATATTCCACGTACCAACCTTGTTTTACACCCCAAATGCCATTTAAGTCCACACCAGGTATTAAATGCTATAAAATGACCAAACTACCTTTTCTTCTATCTTTTCTAAAATTAGAAAAGACCTATTTGCTAAAATTTGAAAAGACTAAAATGCCCTCATCTTCCCCAAATCATCATCTAATTTTACATACCCACCACCACCACCACTCCAAGTTCTGAACTTCTTAATCGCACCTCCCTCCCCTCCCTCAACGGTTCAACCTTCTCAACTTTCACAGGTACCGGTCTGTGTCACCCACCATAGTCCGTAACTGAGAAAATTGTCAGAATCCACTCCTTCACGGGTTCAATTCCTTTACTTCCTCAATCTCCTCCAGATTTTTCATCTTTCGAACCCCACAATCTCTTGATCATGCTCTGCAAAAATTCAATTTTTTTTCCTAAAGAAAACTGAGTCATTTGCTACTTTCCCCAGATCTGTTTGATTACTAGGATCGGGGAAAAAATTACTCAAAAGGGGAGAAACCCTCAAATAATGAAGGAGATCAAGACAATGTTCACCTACGATGGTAGCGAGAAATCTGGGTGGGGGCTGATCAGTAAGGGATCCACCAACATGGTTAAAGCCAAGGGGGAAATAATCTTGAACTGCTTCAAGCAGTATGAATCATGGAAGGAAACCTCTGGCCTGAAGGATTTTATGGAGGTAGTCACTGATTACGTGAAAAAGCAGGAAATCAAGCTTCACTGTAATCGCCTCATCTTACCGGTCACCATCGGTAGGATTCCGGAGGAGATGCCATGTGAGATTTGTCTTGATGGGTTCACTTACAGCAACGGGAAAGTGAGGAAGAAAATTGAGAAGAGATTGTACGGTATCAGTCGTTTGGTTAGTAATTCCTTAGTGATGCTCAAGAAATTGAATATCGCCAACATCTCTTCCACTTCCAAGAGTAAAGAGGCATTTTTGTTGATTTCACTAAAAATACCTAGCTAACGCACTCGCTCTACCCGATTTCCAAAACCCACTCCCAAACCTGATTATTGAAACAGAGACCCTATTTTGAAGATGGGATGTTGTTGAGAGAGTTCGAAGATTTTACCCTAAATGTTCAATCCCCACATTAAATTACATTGAAGCTTGAAACCCATCTTTAAAACCAAGCTTGTTACCCTTCCTTAGGCTCTCATCATATGCTTCATTCTATCTTTAATTTCTTCATTTTCTAATGAAGCTGGAGAAGAAGATAGTGTTTGGACTCAGGAGATCTATTGGAACAGTGTGTTTGTTGCTGGAAGTTGATACAGAGACAAAGAAAATGAGAGAAAAACCAATTTTAGGGAAAGCCATATTGGCTCTTTGCATTGTGAGCTTTCTTGCAGGATCACTCTTTGCAAAAAGGAAGTGGAATCATGTGGAAGGATCGAAGGTTGTTGCAGACATCGATCAACGCAACGAAATACGATCTGGTTGTAGCTAAAGATGGGAGTGGGAACTTCATTACAATCAGCGATGCTGTGGCTGTGGCTCCCAACTCAACGAGAGGTGAGGAAGTAGAGGAGGGGAGGAGAGACAGTGAGGTGGGGCTTCACGGTGGGATGGTGATGGTGTTAACAGTGGGGGGTGGTGGGGGGTGGTGGTGGGTTTGCAAATTAAATTAGACGATGATTTGGGGAAGATGAGGGCATTTTAGTCTTTTCAAATTTTAGCAAATAGGTCTTTTCTAATTTTAGAAAAGATAGAAGAAAAGGTAGTTTGATCATTTTATAGCATTTAATACCTGGTGTGGACTTAAATGGCATTTGGGGTGTAAAGCAGGGGTGGTACGTGGAATATTGAGAGGTAGTATGTGAAATATTGGGCCGCTTAGGGGGGTACGAGGAATATTGGGTGCATTCTAGGGGGGTACGTGTACTTTACCCTTATTAATTCAGATTAGAGATCAAATGATCCGACTGGGAAAAAGAAGGGCTGATTAATACCATTCAAGAAAAAAGGGGGAAAATGGTGTTTCTTCCTACTTTTAGTAGAGATTCTTATCAAGCTGCATGTCTTAAATCTTAATATCATCTTTAAATGAATAATCCATGAATTAATAGTATCATGAATAAATATTCTTCTTTTTTTTTTGGTAAACGAATAAATATTCTTCATCATCAAACTTTTTTGGAAGAAACTCATTTTTATTTTATTTCTTGGCAATACAAATACCAAAAAAAAAAAAAACCTGTGAGAGTAATTGTGTGTTTGCTGACTTTTTAGGTAAGACAAAAACTGTAACTACATCTTTAAATAGAGATCTTACTTTCCATGTCAAAGAAAACTTATTTTGAGATGCTTCTAGGTAGTAGAAGCAGATTTGGTTTTGTTAATTCTAAGGTTTAAGGTTTTTCTATTATGATGGCTTTGCCGAAAGTGGGATCTTAATTCTTTTGTAATTGTAATAAAATGGGAATGCCTTCCTTTCTTCCATTGTAATATTTTTTTTTTCTTTTATTTTAATACAATCTGATGTTCTAGAAAACAAAAAATAAAAAATAAAAAAAATTGTATGTTTCCTCTATTATAGGAGATTAATTAGTATACATTTTATTGTTTAGCATGACAGAAAGAGTTGCCCAGATCGTTCGCTATGGTTAACTGAGTCTTGTCCTTGTCTTGCAAAAAAATTGCTCAGATAGTCAGATCTGCATGTGATTCTTTGCTTTCAATTTTTCAATCATAAAAATATATAAAGAAAAAGGATTGCTTGCTTAAAAGAGCGTGACTTGAGAATACACACTTTGTCCGGAAGCGTGACCCTGCACTGCACTAACGCGAGAGGCTTAAATTAAGTGGAATGGAGGAAACCCACACGGAACAGTCCTTTTCATACTGATTTTTTTTACCGAAAGAAAAATTTGAAAAGCACTTGAAGACAACAACACAGACACGCTGACACGGTGACGCCGGAGTAACTGAGAGCAGACGTGGATAATAAATAAGAAGATTACTTTTTATTGGAACGTACATTCGGTCGTTACTCACCACCACCGACAGGCTTTGCCGCTGCGATCTAATTAATACACTTCTCTCTCTCTGGCTCTCTCTCAGAGCTTTTTGATACACCAATGGCTAAACCGACATACCCAAGAGAAGTTAAGAACGCTTTGGTCCTTTGGATCATCGACCATAAGCATATCATTTAATTCCAGCCTCCTCCTCCGCCCATAGGAGTGAGTTGCCATGGCTCTCTCTTCAATGGCATTAGCAATTGTGATTGGGCTATTACTCAACTTCTTCTCCTCCTTATCAATGCTCGCTGCTTCTCGTCTGCGCAACGTTAGTTCAGTACCAGATGTGACAACAACAAGAAGGAACCTATTAGACAACGGCATTGGTCGAACTCCCCAGATGGGGTAAGCTTTCTTTCTGTTTCCTCTTCTGTCTCTCTCTCTGATATAATTGAGTTCTCTGTCACTTGTGAAAGAATCTGAGGAGTAATAGTAAGCAATACAGTACCATTAAAGGCCAAAAGAAGGTAATACCCGCTTTAATTGACACGGAGCACATCACTTGAGGGAAAAAATGCTTTCATTATTGCATCTCTTTCTTTATTCAACTTACTTTCACTGTTTTCTTATAGTTCTTCACCTTCCTGTTTCAAAATAGAACAATTTGATACTCAACTTCATAAAGGGAGACTAATTTATTGGTATGGCTATTAGATGGAACAGCTGGAACCATTTCAATTGTAAGATTGAGGAGAAATTGATTAGAGAAACAGGTAATGCTTATACTAGTATTTCAACCCATGAAACTTAAAAATTGTCATAATATTCCAATTTAACATGAAATGGATAAAACTTGTTCTGCAGCTGATGCAATGGTGGCAACTGGTCTTTCAGCACTTGGATATAAATATATAAATTTAGGTATATTCACATTCGTTTACCTGCTATTTTAATTCCGGGAACTTCCAAGCTGGTCAAATGGGTAAACCCCCTGTGCCCATCCATGGCTCGAATTAGTTGAAGGGCTATGTATTGTATCCAGGTGGATTTGATCACACATGACTTGAACATCCATCATGGGTCAAAAACAGTTCAACCCTTGGTTTTAAAACAAGGAATTTGATCTGAATTTGGTCTAATTGGTTCCGATTCGATTCGATTCTGTTCTGGAATGGCAGGAATCGGTTTCAGGTAATTCGCCTGATCTGATTCTGATTTTTAAATCCATGGTTCAACCTTCAACAGGGGCTAAATTGAGCTAACATGGATCTTCTACCATTCGACATATGGAGCCAATTTTTTATTTAAAAAAAAGAAAAAAATCTATCCTTCACACTATTTTCGGGTTATTTCTTTCAAATGATCAATATTAATGATGCTAATTTCATATGTTGTTTCTTATTGATTTACGTTAGATGACTGTTGGGCTGAACTTAATAGAGACTCACAGGTACTTGCAAAGTTTTTTTGTAAATTGATACTTTTTACCATGGGGAGCAATTGATAATTTCTTTTTTTTTCTGGTTTTGAATTCTGGCAGGGAAATTTGGTTCCTAAAGCTTCAACTTTTCCTTCTGGAATAAAGGCTCTAGCAGATTATGTCCATGGCAAAGCACTTAAGCTTGGAGTCTACTCCGATGCCGGGTATGGAGTTTCCTTTGAAGTATGGTTTTCCACTTCTTAATCAATATTGTTGCATTAACACATATAGATACACTAAGACCTGGTCCCTTCTCTCAGCACAATTTAACTTATTTGCTCATGTAGCTTATTTATCAATTAATGGTTTCGTGATATTGTCAGGACCTATACTTGTAGTAAAACCATGCCTGGATCACTAGGCCATGAAGAACAAGATGCAAAAACCTTTGCCTCATGGGTATTGATTGTGTGCTTAATTCTTTCAAAGATTACTTCTCTAAATTATGTTCATTGCATCAATCCAAGCAAAAGTCATTTTTTTTTCCTCATATAGGGAGTTGACTACTTGAAATATGATAACTGTTACAATACTGATACCAACCCAAAGGAAAGGTAACTTACTATCCTGCTAGCCTATCTGCCAATACTGATACCTAACACTTCGTTGTTCTAATTGCTTTCATTACTTCTTGAGATAGGTACCCAAAGATGAGTCAAGCTTTACTGAACTCGGGAAGGTCCATCTTCTTCTCCTTATGTGAATGGTAATTTAATTTTCTTCAAGTCCATAAGTAATTGCATGACATCCATTTTCCTTGCTACTAAGTTTATTGGTTTTTCTTGTAACACAAGGGGCCAGGAAGATCCAGCTACTTGGGCACCCAGTTATGGAAATAGTTGGAGGACAACAGGTGATATTGAGGATACATGGGAGAGGTAAAAAATTTTCTTTTAATGTATAAAGCCCAATTGTCTTGTTAATAGAGATTAGAGATGCAACTTTAAAGTTTTCATCGAACTCGAAGTAGCAATTGCTTTAGTTTGCATTTCTCAAAGTAGCATATATTCTCCTGGGAAGTTAGTTCACACTAACAAACTGCAATGTGGTCGAGATTCGTTTTCTTGTTGTAAGAAACTGATGCTGTTGCTGTGGTTAGTATGACATCTCGAGCAGATCTAAATGATAAGTGGGCATCTTATGCTGGACCGGGTGGCTGGAATGGTAAAAATCACCTCAAGTTGCTTTATTACTTGCAGTAATGTGAAGATCATTCACTTCAAATGTTTTTTCACACCAAGACCCTTTTTAAAATTGACCAGCTAATTAAGCATTTCCAAGTTTTTCAAGACAATATTTACTCCCGGTTCAATAAATCCGTTACTGTCAAGGGTCTTTGTCATAGTTCTACCACATTGCTCTACAAATATATGTTGTGGACCATTCTGGGTTTGATTTCTCATTTGCTGGAGTTATTATTATTAGATCCTGATATGCTTGAAGTGGGAAATGGTGGTATGACAACAGAGGAATACCGTTCACATTTCAGTATATGGGCATTGGTTAAGGTACCAAAGAAGATTTTGAACAAGTTTGTTATCGTGTCCTTCAGCATGTTGAACAATTATCAAATTAATTTAACTGACAAAAAATGGTGTTGCTTTGAATGTGCAAGGCTCCTCTATTGATTGGTTGTGATATTCGAGCAATGGATAAAGTAACACTTGAATTGCTTAGCAACGAAGAGGTTATTGCAGTTAATCAAGGTAAGGCTTCTAAAACTATTCAACATTATTTGAACAAGTTGGACGGCTTAGAAAGGCCTTTTTAAAGCTCTTAATACCCAATTCTCTTATGATAAATTGTGAACAGATAAACTTGGAGTTCAAGGAAAAAAGGTTAAGAAGGATGGAGATTTGGAGGTATCTCCCTATCCCATTTTAGATTGTTCCTCACCTGTCCTTCAGGGACTAAAGTACTCGGTGCAAAGCCTATTTAGTGTTTGAGAAGCCACTCAAAATCAAACCAGGCCTACCTTTTTTTTTCACATCTCTTAGTACTTTATACCCTTAACCTGGAGAATTTGGTAGTCTTGACTCCTCAAATCATCTTCTGCTTTGCAGATTTGGGCAGGCCCTCTTAGTAGTTACAGGGTAGCAGTTATACTATGGAACAGAGGATCTTCAAAGGCTCAGGTTACTGCTTACTGGTCAGACATTGGCCTAAAACCATCAACTGTTGTCACAGCTCGAGATTTGTGGGAGGTGCAATTCATATATTTCCTCTTTTATTTGATATGCAGTCAATTGAAATAATAACGAAATCATATAAATAGGTTTTGATATGATCTGTGATTCACATATTTCACAGCATTCGACTACGTCATCTATTCAGGGCCAACTTTCAGCTGAGATTGAGTCTCATGCCTGTAAAATGTATATCCTCACACCGCAGTAGGAATGCATCATCAAGATGAAGATTGTGTGTGTTCCACAGAGAAGCAAATATTCATGAACACAATGTTGGATTTATTGTATTTGAAGTGTGTTCATCAAACCCAATTTAATTTGATTAAATTAATTAATTACATTTTCTTTATGTACTTGTTATAATTATTAATTATATTTTGTATAACAGCCCAATAGTATTACTATTTGTTCACAACTATGGATGGACTTGGATACTCTCTTCTAGGGTTGTTGTATTGTATATTTCTCTAATGAAGATTGTATAGAAATATAAATATGGATAATTTGATGTGTTGAACATTGATCCATTTAAAATTCTTGATGGTTCACCACCAATTGTGTATTAAACACGTATCATATTATTGCCGTATTTTGTATGCTTTTTATTACGTCGGATGTTTGAAAAGTATTATTGCCATCTAGTCCGTTTAATTGCTATACATATCCATACCAGTTCAATTGCTGTTTCCGAACTTATTAACTAGGGGCATGGGTACTAACCAACTTTGGGGATTGAGTACATCTTTTCAAAATGGGAAGTAGTGGATGTAAAACAAATTTGAAACTTATTTATCTTGTAATTTCAGTTCTTATCTAGTAGATCTAAGAAATTGTCCATAATAAATATTGGGACCCATACTAACATTTCTCTCTCATATTCTTACCATGTGGGCTCATATAGACCCATATGGATGATATTATTTTCCAACCAATCCCTCTTCCATTTATTTGTTACTTTCCTGTAAAAATTTCATAAACTGTTCAAACCTTAGGTTGAACTTTCAACTTTATTTCATAATGCGCTTTGGAATTAAATTTTATTGATAAAAGGGTATATATGACTATATGGGGTCCTCTACCACGTGATGGTGACAAAAAAAGATAGAGCAAATTACTATATTTAATGGATGAGATTTTATGGAATCTGAGCTTAATTAAGGGTGAGGACCGTGGGAAAGCAAAGTAGCGACCAATTGGGACCTGGCTCCTGTCCAGCCATGGCGGGAGCTGGATGGTCCAGCCCCGCTAAACGACAGTAAAATTAGGGGATGGCGTGGTCATTTCACATGTAGGGTTACCTGTGAAATGACCACCCCACCCCCTGATTTTACTGTCATTTAGTTGGACTGGACGGTCAGCTATTGCCACGGCTGGACAGAATCCTTTTTTGACGAATTGGGGATTTATTCCTTGGTCAATGGTCACATCGCATCTAGAATATTCTAATTCTCAATGCAAATTGATCGCATATGCATTCATCAAAGTTTTATTATTCACTTTAAAAAATAAAAAAAATTATATTGTTCACCTCTATCCCCAGACGATAATCGATAAAATAAATAAATAAGGAACAAAGAATGCTAATCGCCAAATCGGTACTGTGTATAGGAGTGTACCTAGGGATGTAAACGGATCGAATTTGGTCGGATAGTGGCATTATCATATTCGTATCCGATTATATTCAGACGGATTTGGATAATTTTCGGATAGTGATTTTTTGAATACAGGTTCTCCTAAATGGATATGAATACGGATCGAATACGATTTTTCGACTATCCGTTGACATATTTACCATTTTTATGATGAGGATTAGGGTTGAGACTTGAGAGTTCAGTAACTACCATTTCTTCTACTCTTCTTCGTCTTTTATTCTTTTACGTTTTTTATTTTTGATTTGTTAATAGATATGTAATTCCATGTATCACATTGCATAAAACAATATATATATAAATCAATAGCAAATCTAGAAACAGAATCACATTATCTTAACTTATAAATTTATAAAAATAAGATAACAAAATCCAATAAGGTAACTTAAAAGGATAGACAAACATAGAGTTATATTTCAGATATTTTATTATCATCGGACTGCTATACGAATCGGATAATAATCGATCGGATAGGGGGATTATCATATTCGTATCCGATTAGTTTCGGACGGATTCGGATTCTCCTAAACGGATACGAACGTGGATTGCATACGGATTTACGAATATCCATTTACATCCTAAGTGTACCTGCATTCGAGTACAGCCCGATGCGAAAAGACTGCCATACCTCCTGGAAAGGTGGAAAAATCTAGGGGTGCTACGATCTTTTCGCGCTAAATTGTATTTGGGCATAGATACATAGTCATGGAAAATTATCTCCTACAATTCTCTGTTTGGTCCATTTCCTCAAATCCCACTAATAGGGAGTGGACCCCACCCAAACAGTATATTATGACAAGGGGGTAGGGCGTAGGATGGTCATTTCCACCCCGGCACCCCCTATGAGAGGAATTGTAGGGGATAAAGATCCCACAGCGACCCACTGCACCCTATCTTTACCTAATAAATAAATAAATGAGCCTAAGTCTGGTCACTGGTGGGTCCGAAGACTTGAAATGTAGCATCTACTCAGGTCTCAGGTCATGAATCATGAATGGGTGGTAGGTCATAGAATAGCCTTCTATTGTCTTTCACAAATCACAAACCACAAACCACAAATCCTATTATCCTAATTGGACTAATGATCTTCAGTTACGCAACTGGGTCTTTCTTAATTCTTAAGACCCTGATAGAATCGTCAGGAAGAAGGAAACTTACTTAATTTATATAGGCAATACCCTCAAAGCTACGTAGGAGAGAGATTAGATTGGCATAGAGAGTATCGAGCTTCGAGCTAATCAATCTCAACCATGAGAGGCGTAAACGAGAAAGCGGCGGCCGGCAAGCTCACCTTTCCGCCACTCCCACTCCACACAACTCAGGCGTTGCGACGAACACCTCTGAACCGTGCGTTCGCCCTGGTGTACTCGTGTGCCGTTCTGGCTCTGTTCTACCGCCATTTCCATTCATCCATCTCCTTCTTCTCCATTCTCTTGATTGTGGCCGATGCCGTCTTCGCCTTCATGAGGGCCACCACCGAGTCTCTACGGCTGTGTCCGGTTCTCCACCGGGAATTCCCAGAGAAGTTGAGAAGGGCTGTACTGGTGGAAGGAGCGGAGGAGGAAGAGATGGAGAGGGATTACGATCCTCCGGGTGTGGATGTGTTGATATGCACGGCGGACCCATACAAGGAACCTCCCATGGGAGTGGTGAACACCGCACTGTCGGTGTTGGGGTACGAATACCCGGCGGAGAAGCTGGCGGTGTACGTATCGGACGATGGGGGATCGGAGCTTACGCTGTTTGCTTTCATGAAGGCCGCCAAGTTCGCCCGCCAGTGGCTGCCTTTCTGCAGGGACTACGGATTACTTGACAGGTCCCCCGATGTCTACTTTGGAAGTGGATCAACCCATACATTTCCCGAGGAAGCCCATAACATCAAGGTTTGTCTATTATTCTACACTCTCTACTACTTCACTCTAATCTTATCTTATTATCTCATCTTTAGATTCCCCACCTTCTTTTTCCCCTTCTTACAAATTTGAATTCTACTCAAACTCAAACAGTAGATAGGGCTGAACTACGGTTTGAGGCAGCGTTTGGTATGTTTTCTAAGTTGATTTTGAATTATCAAATTATAAAAATAATTGTTTTTTAAAATTCAATTATACGAAATCGTCCTAGAATGCATTCCAACAATGCATACCAAACACAGTCTGACAGTAAAACTCATATCCGTAAAACCCCTTTCGTCATATTTTCTGAATGATTAATTTCCAGAATGGCCCGGCATTTTATTGGATGGAATTTAAATTTGGAAAAATAGATTCTTAACTGTCACAGATCTTTTATACCCTCTTTATATTTACAAAACTGCCTTTTTAATCCTTTGCTTATTGGTCAATTTGCAGTCTAAGCAAACTTATACACTGAAAAGAATATAGTTTTAAAAAATCCTTCAATATACTTTTTCGTATGTATATTAATAAGGACGTTAAAGTAAACCGCCCTGAACCTAACCGAAATAGCCCAGTCCTAACCGAACCAAAATCTTATTGGGCTGGTTTTGGTTTGGGGGGATTACGATCCCAAACCAAACAGAAAACCGAAAGAACCCGAAACCGACTCAAAACCCGGACTGAAACCAAACCGATCTATCCTAATAAGAAACCAATAGCAACTCGAAACCCATAAAAAATAATATTTTTTCTATAGTTTTAAATAAATGTGTAAATTAAACTGAAACCAAATCGAGCTGAAAATGAGGTCGACCCAATAACAAACCGATACAAGAAAACGATGTAAACCCGAAACCAAATGGAACTTTCCTTATTGATTTGGTTTCGGTTTCACCATTCCCACCCTGAAACTGACTCAACCCAAACCGAAACCGACACGAACCGATCGATTGACACCCCTATGTATTGATAATGCATCCCCGCATGTCCCGACCTCTACTCTGAATTATCCTATAAACATGGATTTTCAAAGACTTATAATGATCAAAGCGAAATCTTAAAACATGAGACTTACGGATCTATGTATCTACAAAATTTGTCTCATTCAATTTATCACGTGATATATTTTTTAAGGACCGAGTTTCCTTCCACCCACGATGAATAGGATCATCATTCAATTTACCACGTGATATATTTTTAAGGACCAAGTTTTCCTCCACCCACGGTGAATGGGATCCTATTCACCGAGGGGTATGAGAGGACGAGAATAAATGTCGAGAGGGTATTTTGAAACATACCAAAACTCTAGAATGATCGATGAACCGTCCTTTATGAGTGGAGAAAAACTTTGTCTTATTTTATATATCATTTAGCCATTTAGGTAACACTTCAGAACTAGACTGCATTGAGGGCTGAAAAGAATTAGAGGATAGGTCAATAATTGATGTTACAATATATGAGTGGTTTAATAGACCCCCCGTACTGGTCCGTCCCTATGGGTTGGAATCCATTATGCCTTGCCCTGCCCTACTACCTTCCCTTTATTTTTTTCAAATATTTTTAAGGCATGCCCTGGTACTTTCCTTGGCGTCACTAATGCAATAATGCTGGATGTGAGTGAAATTTGACAAATAGTCAATCAAGGCCATGCATCATGTATCCAAAAAAAATAAAGTTGCCACTATTCTTCCATATGACACAATCAAGTATGTTATCGAGAAAGAGTTTTTAGCTGGGCATGCAAAGAAGAATTTTTTTCTTGTTTGGTTCTTTACCCGTTATGGTTATCCAGTTCTTCTCATAGGGAGGCGGAAAAGATGATTTAACTTCACTTTAGCAGTGTGTTCGGTCCCCTATGGTATTAGGTCATCAATTCCAGCCCTCTATGAGAGGAATCAGACAACTGTACCGGACAAGGAATCGGAGAGGATAATGATCCAGTAAAGAATCCTTTATCATAATGAGAAAATGTTCCGCTAGAGCAGGATATGCTAACATATCTGTCTATCTCTCTTCTCATATCAAATGATGATCAATTTTGATGTACTTCATTGATGGTTTGACATTTGACATATGAGCAGGGGATCTTGGGATCAAATAGTTCATAAATTTTATGTCCCATCTGCACTAAGACATTGTAGTTATAAAAGAGCATGCTAATTTTCAGATGATGTATGAAGAGATAAAAGTAAAGGTCGAGAGAGTTATGGAGAAAGGGTTTGTTCCTCCGGAGGAATACGTCATGAACGAACATGAGCATGAGGCTTTCAACAAATGGCGGACGCCAAGATTCACACGCCAAGACCATTCTGTAGTAATTCAGGTTAATTTTTTTAGCAGATATGATCTTATATAATCTCTTTTCTTCCCAACAGATCAAGAGCGTTATTGTGGTTTCTCTCTCCATATATATATATATATTTATTGATGGAATACTAAGAGCAGGTTTTATTAGAGAGTGGGAAAAACAAAGACGTAAAAGGCCATAGAATGCCTAACCTTGTCTATGTCTCTAGAGAGAAAAGCAGGAACTCACCACACCACTTTAAGGCTGGTGCCCTTAATGCACTGGTAAGCTACCTAGCTAAGAACTCCTGGTAACAATGAGCTTTTAAGCACAACAAGCTACCAAGTGAGCTAGACACTTGTTCACATGATGATCAACAAATTTAATTATAGTTTTGCTTATTTTGAAGCTTCGTGTATCAGCAACGATGACGAATGCACCGGTGGTCCTAAACTTAGATTGTGATACTTACTCCAATGATCCCGAAACTCTTCTTCGGGTACTATGCTATCTTGCCGACCCTTCCATTGGCCCAAAACTAGCCTACATTCAGTTCCCTCAACGGTTCCATTCGATTGGGAAGAACGACATCTATGGTAACGACCACAGACGTTTGTATCAAATAGATCCACCAGGGATGGATGGACTTGCAGGCACACGTTATATCGGCAGTGGATGCTTTTTCCAGCGACGATCCTTCTTTGGTGGGCCTTCATCGTTCCCCTCATCTGATATCCCCCTTGTATTAAACTTATCCCACCATGACTTGGACAAGTCTATCAGTTCCAAAACAGTTTTGGCTTCAGCCCATCATGTAGCAAGCTGCAACTATGAGCATGAGACCAAATGGGGCATTGAGGTAAGCTTCAAAAAGAGAAAAAAATACTATGCATGTGTGCAAAGCATTCATGCTCACAAGTTGTTTGATAAAATGCACAGATGGGCTTCAGATACGGATCATTAACAGAAGACTACAAGACTAGTTATCTGCAGCAGTGTAAAGGATGGAATGCAGTGTTTTGCCATCCTAAAAGAGCAGCATTTCTGGGGGGCTCGCCTTTCACTCTAAATGATGTATTAAGCCAGAACATCAGGTGGTCCATTGGATTGTTGGAGGTGGCCATCTCCAAGTACAGTCCAATTACTTTTGGCACTCGAGCCATGGGATTGCTCATGGGTCTTGCATATGCACACAATGGATTTGAAGCAACTTGGTGCCTTCCAATAACCACGTATGCCTATATCCCACAACTAGCTCTCCTCAATGGAGTCTCCATGTTCCCAAAGGTACCTTTCTTGTACTTGTTTAAAAAAAAATGGAAACAAAAATCTACTGCATACCGATTTCTTTAATCTAGTTAATTAATGATCCTTAAAAGCTAGCCATTAAGAAGAGGGTGGTCAAGTCCTTATAAGGAACGAGTTTTCCTTCATCCACGGTTTCATGGTTCTAAACTTTGGAAAACTTCCCCCTAAAAGGATTAATTAGTGCATATTTGATTGAGGTTTAATTTAAGATTAGCTAACAAAATTGAAATATTGAATTTGCAGGTATCAGACCCTTGGTTCTATTTGTATGCATTCCTTTTCTTGGGAGCCTATGTACAAGATTGTCTAGAATTCATTTTAGCTGGGGGAACAACCCGAAAGTGGTGGAATGATCAAAGAATGTGGATGATCAGGGGAAACTCATCTTATCTATTTGGGTCTACCACCTATTTACTAAAATTGCTTGGGTTTCCTGCCTCTGGTTTCAATGTGACTAGCAAAGTGGTTACAGGAGAACAAATGAAGCGATATGAACAAAGTATATTCGAGTTCGGGGTCGCCTCAACTTTGTTTGTGCCACTCACAACAACTGCCATTGTCAATTTGATTGCATTTGTGGTGGGGCTTGCCGGAGTGTTTAGACATGGAAACACAGGTGAAATGTTTGTGCAGTTGTTTATTTCAGGCTTTGTGATGGTGAATTGTTGGCCAATATATGAGGCCATAGCTTTGAGAAAGGATGATGGAAAGATGCCTGCAAAGATTACAATGATATCAATCTTACTTGCATGGCTTCTCTACTTAGCCTCATCATTGGCACTCAAACTTTAATAAGACATTTCCCCATTTCTCCTTTTCATTGTAGGAATTACATACTTCTATGGAATCCCTTTATGAATTTATCCTTTTATAAATAGGAAGTCTTGAATTCGTGTGAGTACCTTTTTTTCTTCCGCTTGAATAGTTCCATTTTGTCATATAATATTGAGACGGGTTTTTATCTCTTTTTTTGGTCTAGTTTTTATACAAGATGTTGTATAAAATATGGTTAACACTTCAACCATTGAATTGGTGCATGAAAATCAAGTATTCTTATCCAACGACTAAAGTGTCAACTGTGTTCATACATGACCCTTGTATGATACCTTTTACCTTTTTTGTTGGGTAGGGAGGGGGTTGGGGAATTCACACAAGGGGAAAATGTTTTGTTTTGATGATGACCCCCATGACTTGTGAAATATCATATATTTGCGTTCTTTTAATATTATTTGGCAATTGATGTGGCAAACCCCCAACACCTCCCTCTATTATGGAATCATTATCACTTGTGAGTCTTAATTATTATCATATGCTGTTAATGGGTTATCATATGCAGGGAGTGTTAGTTGTTATTCTATGTACATGGTGTGGTGATACATGTAGTTATGGGGTTATTCGATGTGGTAAGAGGTAGTAGTTATGGAGAGTGTAGAAGTGGGGAGGTGTTGGCTATGGAGTAACCGTATGTTTAGCTATTTATTATTGAGAAGTTAATGAATGAGCATAGAATTATCTACCTTAAAACATCTCTCATGAGATTGAGGCAAGGCTTCCTCAATAGAGCCTACATTATCCTTTCCTGGTTTCATTTTTTTCTTCACTCTCAATTCTGTTCCTTACCAAGATAGGTAACCAGCGAACGTATGTGCCAGCTTGGTATCAGAGCTGGAACATGGACGTGCAGATAGAGAAACTTGAGGACGAGGTAAGCACACTCCATGAAGGTCAAACAAAAATAATGAGTGACAAGTAGTCGATCCTTACACGATTGGAGGAACTCTTTGAGAAGTTTTCTACTTCTCAGGCACCTACCCACCATGAGGTATGTGAAAGCTCAAGGGAACCAGCCCCTCTTCCTCACCGCAATCGACAGTCCAACGTTCTACCAACACCCAACAAACCTTTACACCAAAATTAGTCAAGTTGGGTTTCCCACACTATAACAGGAATGAAGACACTACATGCTTGATGTGTAGGGTGGAGTAGTTCTTTGAGTTTCACCAAACGTTGGAGGAGGAACGAGTGGTGTTGGCTTCCTTCCATTTAGAGGGGGATGCACAACTTTGGTACTAGATCTTTAATCAACTTTGTTGACTTGGCAGAATTTTTGCGACAATCTCAATTCCTGTTTTGGACTAACCCCGTTCTAGAACTTCTTTGGGGAACTGGCAAAGTTATAATTATCGGGGTCGGTATTAGATTACCAATCTAAGTTTGAGAGGTTACTCTCTAAGTTGGGACGACTTTCGCCTCACTGGCAAGTGAGTTTTTTCGTTTGTAGGTTGAATGAGTACATCAGAGTGGATGTGTTGGCAGGGAGACACACCACATTATCGGCGGTCATAGGCCTGGCTCGTTTATATGAGTCTAGGAGCAACGTACAAAGAAGAAATCCTCCACCATACGAATTGAAGAGACCCACATCGATTGCCAAGGAGCAAACGAAAAGTAACTCTCTCTTACCAATTAAGTGCATGGAACAAGATCTCGATCGAACCGATCGAGATTTTTGAGATATCTCGGTTTCGTGGAAAACCGAGACGAAACCTGCATGTATTTTAAAAAATTCAAAGTTTTGACTGATTTTGGTCGAAATAATGGTAATTTCACAAGTTTCAACACTTATGCCCATCAAAACGTGGGGAAACTTGACTCAAAATCAATACATCCATTTATTTATGCCAGAAACCAGGACAGACACTTATTTATGAATAATATCTTAAGTAAATGAAATACAAATATAAAACCATTTACTTAAGCATAAAGAAGTATCTGTCCTGGTTTCCAATCAATGTCCAAGAACAGTATACACCATCAAACTTGGGTAAAAAATCACGAGTACCATTTTAAGTGTTTTTTGTGTGAAAATAGTTCATGCATCATGTTTAGAATGTAAAAAATATGATGTATACCAAAAATCAATCAAAAAATACATTTATGGGTCTTGAAACCACCAACTCGAAATGACTAAGAAAAAATCACTTGTGTTGATCAATTTCAACCATATCTCTGTTTCTAACTAGTCAAAACCAAATCAAAACCCAAGATCTTGAAGCTTGATTTACAGACTGTAAACGTCTTCTGAAATGTAGGATCACAAAGCCAAGTGATTATGTTACAACTATAACGAAAGGATATATATATGGCCATATGAGGTCTTCTACCACCACAGACCAATTGGGGATCCATTCCTTGGTCAATGTTCAGATCGCATCCAGAATATTCTAATTCTCAATGCAATTTTTTTTTTGTGAAAAATTCCCAATGCAAATTGATCACTATGCATTCCTCAAATTTATTGTTCACTTTTACCTATAGCAAAGTACCGACAAAAATAAATAAATAAAGATTCTAATAATCTATTCTGGTCACTGGTAGGCCCGTAGATTTGAAATGTAGCATCAATGCATGTCATGATTGCCGTAATGGTTGGGTGGTAGGCCATTCCATAGCCTTCTTAGGAGTTAGGACCCTGGGCCGTTAACCCTGATAAGAAAGAAACTTTTACTTATATTATATTGGGCAATACCCTCAAAGCTAGGAAGTAGAGATAATTTTCTATAGAGATTAGATATTTGGCTTTAGAATAGAGAGAGTATCGAGCAGCAAATCAATCTCAACGATGAGAGGCGTAAACGAGAAGGCAACGGGCGGCACGCTCACCTTTCCGCCACTCCCACTCCACACAACTCAGGCGATGCGACGAACATCCCTGAACC
Source organism: Telopea speciosissima (assembly GCF_018873765.1). Taxonomy (NCBI): domain Eukaryota; kingdom Viridiplantae; phylum Streptophyta; class Magnoliopsida; order Proteales; family Proteaceae; genus Telopea; species Telopea speciosissima. The sequence goes on from NC_057917.1 coordinate 53,595,787, forward strand.
GTGCGTTCGGCCTAGTATACTGGTGTGCCATTGTGGCTCTGTTCTACCGCCATTTCCACTCATCCATCTCCTTCTTCTCCCTTCTCTTGATAGTGGCCGATGCCGTCTTCGCCTTCATGAGGGCCACCACCGAGTCTCTACGGCTGCGTCCGGTTCACAACCGGGAGTTCCCAGAGAAGTTGAGAAGGGCTGTACTGGTGGAAGGAGCGGAGGAGGAAGAGGTGGAGAGGGATTACGATCCCCCTGGGGTGGATGTGTTGATATGCACGGCCGACCCATACAAGGAACCTCCCATGGGAGTGGTGAACACCGCACTGTCGGTGTTGGGGTACGATTACCCTGTGGAGAAGCTGGCGGTGTACGTATCGGACGATGGGGGATCGGAGCTTACGCTGTTTGCATTCATGGAGGCAGCCAAGTTCGCCCGCCGCTGGCTGCCTTTCTGCAGGGACTACGGATTACTTGACAGGTCCCCCCATGTCTACTTTGGAAGTGGATCTACCCATACATTTCCCGAGGATGCCCATAACATCAAGGTTTGTCAATTATTCTACATTCTCTATACCATGGCTTTAGTGCACGGTATTAGAATGAGTATCAATAACCTACAAAACCAATATATTATCACATCGATATCGATTTGGATCAATTGTATCAAACAAAATTATCCTTATATCGAACTTAATATATAAACATGAGACTTAGAGATTTATGTATCTACAAATTTTATGTCTCATTCAATTACCACGTGCATGATATATTTTTAATATCATTTAAGTAAGACTTCCTATAGAGGGCTGAAAAAAATTAGACGATAAGTCAATAATTGATGTTAGAATGGGTATGGTTTAATAGGACCCCATACTAGGCCGTCCCTATGGGTTGGGATCCATAATGCCTTGCTCTGCCCTATTATTACCTTCTTCTTTATTTTTATTTTTTATAGCATGCCTGTTTCCATTTAGGGCCTAAATGAGGCCCACATGGTTTTAGGAGAGAGAGAGAGAGAGAGAGCCACTATTTTTTATGTGAGAAAAGGATAAAAGAATTTGTACAAGTACAACGGTAGCGCAATAAAAATTTTCCCATACTTAAATATAAGGGAAAAACCTTCACGCCTAGTGTTGATGGTAGGGCTGCAACAGGGACGGGTTGGGCTAGGCTTTATACAATCCTAGTCCAATCCAATCCTACTCAAGACCAGAAAAATCCAACCTTGACCCACCCTCAAGGGTGGGTCAGCTTGACCCGCCCTCAGGGCCGGGTAGGGCCAGACTGACCTTGATTGGCCTCGATCATGGGGAGGGGGAAGGAAATGCATGGGCTAGAATGGACCGGGGAGAAAAGTATCAATTTAACGTAAATTAACACTGTAATAAAATGTATTATATCACTTATTGTCTTCATATATAATATATTATATAACAAAATGTGGTTGACGTTTAAAGTTTATAATATAGTATAACTTAAAACAAGGTCAAGCTGGGTTGGGCCAGGCCAGACTTAGCCCGAGGCCTCAACCCTGTCCCAACCGGACCCTGACTCAGGGCCATGTGGACCAGGGCGGGTTCGGTTTGACAGGGCCAAACTTGCACCTCTAGTTGATGTACATGTGAGCGTGCACCTTGTGTTTACCCCTTTTTTTTTTTTTTTTTTTTCGATAGTTGGTTTTCTTTGCGAGGTATTGGTCTTTGCCAATTAAGCAGTCCCCTTGGGGTAACCGAGATCTCGTTCCTTGCGAAATACAAGGAAGTGAGGAATCTTGTCATTATATACTGTTAGTCATATACTGTTAGTCAACTTTTCTTGTTCTAAATTACTTACAAAGATGGAAACGTTGGTACTGGGTTCATGTGGTAGAGTTGGAAGTTTGAGTTTAAACATAAATCCATCAATTATATTATTATACTTTCAATAGTTTTCTTTGATTGATTTTAACATGTTCAGATGATGTATGAAGAGATGAAAGTAAAAGTAGAGAGAGTTATGGAGAAAGGGTTTGTTCTTCCGGAGGAATACGTCATGAACGAACATGAGCATGAGGCTTTCAACAAATGGCGAACGCCAGGATTCACATGTCAAGACCATTCTGCAGTAATTCAGGTTAATTTTTTTAGCAGATATGATCTTATATAATCTCTTTTTTACCCAGCAGATCAAGAGCATTCTCTCTCTCTCTCTCGCTCTCTCTCTCTCTCTCTCTCCCATTGATGGATTACTAAGAGCAGGTTTTATTAGAGACTGGGAAAGACAGAGACATAAAGGGCCATAGAATGCCTAACCTCGTCTATGTCTCCAGAGAGAAAAGCAGGAACTCACCACACCACTTTAAGGCCGGTGCCCTTAATGCACTAGTAAGCTTAATTGATCTATTCACACTTAGTTTATTTATTTATTTTGTTTATAATGATCAGCAAATTAATTACAGTTTTACTTGTTTTGAACCTTCGAGTATCAGCTACTATGACTAATGCACCGGTGATCCTAAACATTGATTGTGATACCTACTCCAATGATCCCGAAACCCTTCTTCGGGTGCTATGCTATCTTGTAGACCCTTCAATTGGGCCAAAACTAGCTTACATTCAGTTCCCTCAACGGTTCCATTGGACTGGCAAGAACGACATCTATGGTAACGACCACAGACGTTTGTATCAAATAGATCCAACAGGGATGGATGGACTTGCAGGCACACGTTATGTCGGCAGTGGATGCTTTTTCCAGCGACTTTCTTTGGTGGGCCTTTATCGTTCTCCTCCTCTGATATCTTCCCTATACTAAACTCATTCCACCATGACTTGGACAATAAGTCTATTAGTTCCAAAACAGTTTTGGCTTCAGCCCATCATGTAGCAAGCTGCAACTATGAACATGAGACCAACTGGGGTATTGAGGTAAGCTTCAAAAAGAGAAAATTACTGTTTATGTTTGCAAAGCATTCATGATCATAAGTTGTTTGATAAAATGCACAGATGGGCTTCAGATACGGATCATTAGCAGAAGACTACAATACTAGTTATCTGCAACAGTGCAAAGGATGGAATGCAGTGTTTTGCCATCCTAAAAGGGCAGCATTTTTGGGGGGCTCGCCTTTTACTCTAAATGACGTATTAAGCCAGAACATCAGGTGGTCCATTGGCCTGTTGGAGGTGGCCATCTCCAAGTACAGTCCAATCACTTACGGCACTCGAGCCATGGGATTGCTTGTGGGTCTTGCATATGCCCACAATGGATTTGAACCAACTTGGTGCCTTCCAATAACCACGTATGCCTATATCCCACAACTAGTTCTCCTCAATGGAGTCTCCATGTTCCCAAAGGTACCTACTTGCACTTGTTATAATGGATTACATAACATTTCCTTTAATCTAGTTAATTAATGATCCTTAAAAGTTAGCCATTAAGAAGAGGGTGGTCAAGCCCTTATAAGGAACGAGTTTTCCTTCATCCACGGTTTCATGGGTTCTAAAGTTTGGATGAGACTCCTAGAATTGTGGAAATTAAGGGCATTTCGGAACTTCGTCAATAGGAAGTATAAATGAGATCACAATGGTGGGAGAAGGAAAACTTTCCCCTAAAAAGATTAATTAGTGCATATTTGATTGAGACTTAATTTAAAATTAGCTAACAAAGTAGAAATTTTGTATTTCCAGGTATCAGACCCTTGGTTATGTTTGTATGCATTCCTTTTCTTGGGAGCCTATGTACAAGATTACCTTGAATTCATTTTAGCAGCAGGAACAACTCGAAAGTGGTGGAATGATCAAAGAATGTGGATGATCAGGGGAAACTCATCTTATCTATTTGGGTCTACCACCTATTTACTAAAATTGCTTGGCTTTCCTACCTCTGGATTCAATGTGACTAGCAAAGTGGTTACAGGAGAACAAATGAAGCGATATGAGCAAAGTATATTCGAGTTTGGTGTCGCCTCAACTTTGTTTGTGCCACTCACAACAACTGCCATACTCAATTTGATTGTATTTGTGGTGGGGCTTGTGGGAGTGTTTAGACATGGAAACACAAATGAAATGTTTGTGCAGTTGTTTCTTTCAGGCTTTGTGATGGTGAATTGTTGGCCAATATATGAGGCCATAGCTTTGAGAAAGGACGATGGAAAGATGCCTGCAAAGATTACAATGATATCAATCTTACTTGCATGGCTTTTCTACTTAGCCTCATCATTGGCACTCAAACTTTAATAAGATATTTCCCCATTTCTCCTTTTCATTGTAGAAATTACATACTTCTATGGAATCCCTTTATGAAATTATCCTTCTATAAATAGGAAGTCTTTAATTCATGTGAGTACTTTTTTTTCTCGCTTAAATATTTCCATTTTGTAATATGTGATTAAGACAGGTTTTTTTTTTTTTTAAATCTCTTTTTCTTTATTTTTGGATCGGTTTTCATACACGGTTTTGTTAGCACTTCAATCATTGAATAGGTACATGAAAATCAATTATTCTTATCCAACCACTGAAGTGTCAATCGTATTCATACATGAACCGTGTATGGAACCTTTTACCTTTTTCTTTAGGGTGGGGGTGGGGAGGGGGTTGAGGAATTCACACAAAAGGGAAAACTTTTTGTTTTGATGATGATCGACCCCATGGCTTGTGAAATATCAAATATTTCATTATTTTTAAACTATATTGATGTGGCAAACCCCCAACACCTCCCTCCCCGCACCCCCGAAAAGAAGGGGGGGGGGTGGACAAGGCAGGAAATGGAACAACCAATGTTATTATACCCTACCATTGATTACATGAGCTACCCAATCAAGCTTAGGTGGGTGGTGTTATACATACAGTGTATGTGGTGCATGTGTGGTGTTTTTATTGTTTTCAACACAATATGGTCCTTGTTATAAACACGGTGCAGTTAGGTTGAGTCAATAGAGCAGTTGGACCAATGGTAGTTGAGTATAGAGGTGTATATGCAATTTACTAGTGTGGCAAAGCATCTATAGTGATGTGACAGGGATCACAGGTGTTCTAGTAGAGCTAACAGAGAAAGAGAGTCACATGGCAGTACAGACAGTGTAGTGATTCAACAGGCTTAGGACTCTTTATGGCAGTATATGTTACAATGTAAAGTCCGCAGTTGTGGCCGGACAATGCAGTGGGAGTTTATGGACATATGACAGCATGCTGGAGAGGTGATAGACAGTTGTTGATGAGGGTACAACATGATCTAGCAGGCACATGGTGAGTTGGCAGTACATGTGGCAGCTTGTTGATAGTTTGGCATGATGAATGTGCCAACACAGTACTTGAGTCATGATTTGACATGTGTACATATAATATAGTGTTCATAGGTGATGTGGCAGTACTAGGAATAGTTATTAAGTTCGTGAATGACAATAATACGAGAATGGATACATAAGGCAATCAAATGGATTGTACGACGATAATGCTTTTAAAAAATCCGGCGCAATAAAACACATAGGGCAATGATATAGTACATGTTTAATACGGTTGCTCTGTAAAAATCCGAGAGCAAAAATATGGGTATATATTCACTATACAATAGACGTGTACACCTAATAAACATATTAATAGCATTTACTGATGTGCCTAAATATAGTTTGATTGGTTACAAAGCCTAGAGTGTATTCATTCTTCATTGTAGAGCTTAGAATGACCAATCAAAAGAGATGATTGGAAGGAATTAGATATACTAACACATTACAATCTTAATGAATATTGTTATAACCATATTAATGTCCAATAAAAATAGCTGAAATGAAGGAATATAACCAACAAAGGTCCTTCAATGGTTTCTTGAATACTGTGGATCAAGTATATCCTCAACAAATCAATTTGAACAACCAATTCCTCAATGGAACAAAACAATAAATATGACAAATTCTAAAATAATCAAAGAATGTCATAAAATCCACAAAACATATTTCATGTCATAAAGATGAAAAAACATCAATTATTCATATCTGATGGTGCTTATGCCTCTGAACCATGTGTGAAAGGAGTATTGGTGATATTACACAGTTGACTTAAATTGTTAATATAGATTGGAGTATATGGTTCATCAGAATCAAATGCAGATCCAAGCCCAAGTTCTCTATCAAGCCATGTCTGATCATCTTCCATTATTTTATGTAAAGGTATTTATGTAATATCCCTTCATATGTTCTAATATAATCCTACTTGTATTAATACTCAGGCTATGAGGGGCAATCTAGTAATTAGTCCATCTGACCTAAACCCTAGTTTTCCTATAAATATTAGCTGGAGGCAGCAGTCTGGATATTCCAAACTAGATACTCAGGGTGTAATGCTTTAAGCAACCTTGTACTTAAACCCTAAACCCTAACAATCTTAAAGCATTATTTTTCTCTTATCGATCGGACATAACTTTTTTCGGATTCATGATTCTGATTTTCTCGGAGATCGGCTTTGGTGTTCATGATTCTGTATTTTGAGAGATCGGCTCAATGTTTGTTCGTGTGATCGATAGAAGGGTAGAGGTGATCGTGTGAACGACAAAAGGGTAGACTTGTTCGTGTGCTCGACAATGGGTACTGTTTCTGCTGTTCTTATTTATTTTATCCGCAAGCTTCTATCAGATTGATTGTTAGATCAAACAATCAAAGCATTGATTGCATTGATTGCATAAAGCAATAAAAGGACACAAGTTTGCAGAAATTTACTCTTTTGACCGTAAGCTTTTGAGTGCTTTGATTTATATATATTAAAAAAAAAAACCAAATGGACATTTTGTAGTCTTTTGTCAAAGAACCTTTAATAAAAGGTATTTTTGGTGGTTTGATTACAAACGGTCAAAGAAACACTTGCTGTATAAATAGATTGCTTTGGAAAAGCATTGAATTCTCTTTTGTTTTGTCAAATCAAAGAAAGTGGGTTGATTTTTATTGCCTATTAAAAATAAAAAAAGAAAGACAAAATAGAAGAAGACAAATGGACACCTTTTGATTTGACTTATCAAATCCCTTTTGGGTTCGGTCATTAACTACGGGCTGCGACCAGTGCCAGCCGTCATCGAACAGCAACCAGCGACCCGCGTCAGTCAGCGATCTGCACCAGCCAGCACTAGCGTGCACACCGTAAGTGTCAATACCGTTGCACCGTCGCCATCCTTTCCTCCGTCGTCTAAATCCAGGGTTCTCCATCTCGGGTGTGATTGTTTTTTGGAGCATTTATTTTTATTTGAGTTTTTTCCTTGGGCATATAAACAAATCATATAATAATAGAGAAACATGCTGTTCCAATTGAGATGATCAAATTGGAAAGCTTTAGTGGCTTTGAGTTCAGTTCTTGAAAATTGAGGACTCAGTTTGGACTGAAGTACCTTGATATTTTCTACACTGTGGTTAATAAATTTTTTGATTGAACGGACCTACCTGAAGCCCAATGGATAAGTGATGAGGACTTTTGCATATACTACCTATTGAACTGCCTATCAGATAGGCTAGCAGAGACCTATAGTAAATATGGGACTGCAAAAGAGATTTGGAAAAACCTAGAAGCCCAATTCAAAAAAGAGGAGGACTTATCAAAGACTCACTTGGTTGACAAGTTTATGGATTTCAAGTTTCAAGAAAATAAGGAAATACTTTCTCAAGTAACAGACTTTGAAAACTTGAGAACAAAACTGAACCAAGAAAATATCTCTGTTGTTGATGCATTCTTAGTGGGTGCAATTATTTTTAAGTTACCCTCTACCTGACATTCCTTTAAAACTGAGATGCATAAGAAGAAAACACAAACACAAGTGGGGTTGGATGATCTCAAACGGTTCATTAGAATCAAAGATGAGAACAGAGCTAGGAACAACTTGGAGATGGTGAAATAACAACAGGCATCTGCCAATTTAGTTTCATAACCCACGAAAAATCCTAGGTAGTTCAAGCCACCTAGAAAGAACCCCAACAGTTGGAGGCCAAAAAGACTAACTTTAAAAAGAAGGGCAAGTGCCGCAACTGTAGAAAGTGGGGTTACTATGCATCTGAGTGTAGGGGTCCTAAGAAAGGGAACACTGACACACCACAGAAGGAAGTTCACATGTTGGTGGACAAGACTGAGCCTACTAACTTTGTTGCCATGGTTGGCAAGGGTAAGGGGTTGGCCAGTACATCTTCAGATTGGTGGTTAGACTCCGAGCGACTTGTCATGTTTGTAATAGCAAGAACCTGCTCACTGATATTGTTCAAGTAGTAGAGACTATCACTGTTGCAAATGGAGACGTTGTGGAAGTGATTCAACAAGGGACATCGATCTTGGTTCTATCATCAGGTAAAATACTAACTTTGAAAAATGTTAAAATCTTTTCTGGTTTTGCAAAGAATTTAATTTCAATTGGAATTTTGCTTGATGTTGGCATGTCTATTACTTTTAGTAGTGGTAGAGTAACACTGTCTGTTAATTCTTTTTATTTTGGATGTGCTTATAATTTGAATGGTATGTTTAGGTTGAGTTTAGCTAATGAGATAATAAACTAGGTTAACTATATTTCATTTTATCCTAAAATACTACACTGTAAGTTAGAACATGTGAACTATAGGAAAATGCTCAAACTAGCTAAAACTCATAATTTATCATTAGACATTTCAATTAGATTTAACAAATGTGAAGTGTATGCTCAAACCAAAATAACTAGAAAACCTTTTAGACTGGTTTCTAGGAGCACTCAACTTCTTGAACTTATACATTCTGACATTTGTGACTTTAAAAACTACACAACTAGAGGAGGTCGAAAGTATTTGATAATATTTATAGACGATTTTTCTAGATATTGTCATTTATACCTGTTAAAATCTAAAGATGAAGCATTTGGAAAATTTAAGATTTTCAAGAATAGGGTAGAAAATCAGTTGAATTTGAAAATTAAAAGATTTAGAAGTGATAGGGGAAGAGAATACAAATTGACAGAGTTTAACGAATTCTGTGCCTCTGCGGGCATAATCCTTGAAACTACTGCTCCTTACTCACCTCAATCATATGGCATAGCTGAAAGAAAGAATAAAACGTTAACAGAGATATTAAACTCCATGTTATTGACAGCTGGCATGCCCTCTTACTATTGGGGAGGAGCAGTGTTGACTGCAAATCACATTCTAAATAGACTACCACATTCAAAACTGACTTCTACACCTTATGAACTATGGCATAACCATCCCTATAGATATGACACTCTTAATGTTTGGGGCTATATAGCTTATGTTAGGATACAAGACCCTAGGAGACCTAAGGTGGGAACTAGAACAAATACTTGTGTATATCTACGTTGTACAGAAGACAGTGCTGCAGATCGATTTTTGGATCTATCCACCAATGTGGTGATAGAATCTAGGAATGCTATATTCTTTGAAGATAAATTCATCAGAGATAAAGTCCTGCCCTTGTCTGATCTGACTAAAATAGTTATAGAATTACCTTTGGAGTCTGAACCAATTGTTTCTGACACTATTCCCACAATGCTCTCTGAATCAGAATCTAGAAGAGTATCTACTAGAGATAGAGTATCCAAAGATTTTGGTGAGAATTTTAACCTACCATCTAGAGGCTGATCCATCCACCTATAAGTAAGCGATGAGATCTAGGGACTCATTGCTATAGAAAGAAGTCATTGACGAGAAAATGAGCTCTTTAATGCAGAATGAGACCTGGCACCTTGTTGATCTACCTAGAGGGGTCAAGACAATATGGTGTAAGTGGGTACTGAAGAAGAAACTTAATCCGGATGGGTCTATAGCTAGGTATAAAGCATGGTTAGTAACTAAGGGTTATGCTCAGGTGAGAGGGATAGATTATTTTGACATCTACTCCCCGGTCTGTCATTTGGCAACGATAAAGATTCTTCTTGCCATAGCATCTATTGAGCACTATGTTGTGCATCAAATGAATGTAAAAATGGCTTTCCTTAATGGAGACCTAACAGAAGAAATCTACATAAACCAATCTGAAGGGTTTGTCATGGAAGGTTCTGAAAAAAGAGTTTGTAAATTAAACAAATCTCTCTATGGTCATAAACAAACACCTAAATTGTGGCATGAGAAGTTTGACAAGACAGTAAAGAGCCTTGATTTTTCAAACCAGCAACTCGGATAAGTGCCTTTATATTTTTTGTCTGAGTTAAATAAGGTCACGATTATTTGTTTGTATGTAGACGACATGTTGATTCTAGGTTCTGATCTCGCTATAGTGAGTGATATTAAAGAAACATTGTCCAAAGAATTTGATATGAAAGATCTTGGTGTGGTAGACATCATTCTTGGAATGAGAGTAAGCTTCAGTGAGCAAGGGGTCACCCTTAGTCAGTCTCATTACATTGAGAGGCTACTTTCTAGTTGGGGATACAGTGATTGAAAACCGATTGAGACACCCTATGACTGTAACAAACGATTGAAACTTAACAAAAGTGACACCGTGAATCAGTTAGAATATTCTAAATTGATTGGTAGTCTCATGCATGCAATGAGTTGCACTAGGCCAGACATAGCCTTTACGATAGGTATGCTGAGTTGTTTCACTAGTAATCCTAAAAAAGAGCATTGGGATGCCCTGACGAGGCTGATGAGATACCTTAAGGGTACTCTAGATTATGCTCTATGTTATACTGGACATCCTCCAACTTTGGAAGGATATTCTGACGCATCTTGGTGTTCAGATTTGGGAGACAGTAGATCCACCAGTGGTTATGTATTTACACTAGGAGGAGCAGCTATAGCATGGAAATCCAAGAGACAGACTGGTATTGCTCTGTCATCTATGGAATCGAAACTTTATGCTCTAGCTTCTGCAGGAGATGAAGCAGAGTGGATAAATGATCTGATCATGGATATTCCATTGAGGAGTTTTAAGTTAAACTCTATATGTATATTCTGTGATAATCAAGGAACAAAGACGATAGTGAATAACTCACTCTTTAATGGTAAGAGGAGACACATCAGGTTGAAATAGGCCATGTTGAATTATCGAACAGAACAAGGAATTATCACTTTGATTGATGTGAGATCGAAGGATAATACAACAGATGTCCTTACAAAGGGATTGAACACAGATTGAACATTGAAAACTACGGGGGAGGTGGGGTTAAAGACTATTTAGTCAGGTCATAACCTAACCCAGTATTATTTTGAATTATTCAAATCTCATCTAGCCTTGGAAAGCATTTGGGACAGTTTACATGTTTCAGATAACTTAGTTATGTTTCAGATAACTTAATTAGGTTACTAAGTATGAGGGTTTGTGAAGCCATTCCAAACTTGATGGTGTAGTAAATTTTTCATGTGAAGTTTCCTTACTTTGTTATTCCACAAAGGAATATGAAAAATGTCTGATATGTTTCAATGATATTGTGCTAGTCTTTATGTCATTCCAAATTTGATGACATGTCTTTCATAGTATGGTGTACCATTCCAAATTTGATAATACAACATAAATCTATGACTGATATGACGAACACAGTATTTCAAACGGAAACATGGTATGGTCCTTGTGATAGAGACTATATAGGATCGAGTTCTTGTAAAGAAACTTGATGATGATACTTATTATTTTTTATTTACCTTCAGCCATATATGGAATGTACTAAGTTCTTATTGTTAAACTAGATACTATTGTGTAAATGATTGAATTCATATTATCTTATGAAATTCATATTTGATAAATTACAGAGAATGGCGAAGATGGAGGAGAAAGGTTGAATCTGAATCTCGATGAGGATGACTTACTTGATGAGTAAAGTCACATGGATTGCAAGGACTTTTCCTTTTGATTATTTCTTTTGGTTTAGCCACTTGCATGTGAAACTTCGGATTTATTGTTGGGTTTAGTTTTAATCTAAAACCCTAGTTTTATTTCTTGAAGTTTACTTCTTTGATTTATTGAATTATTGATATTCAACTTATACAATTTATATTGATTCAATTACTGATTGAACAATGGTTTCTATACATATGTGGTGGATATATGTAGAACATAGGAGGAGATTATAAGGATATTTATGTAATATCCCTTCATATGTTCTAATATAATCCTATTTGTATTAATACTCAGGTTGTGAGGGATAATCTAGTAATTAGCCCATCTGACCTAAACCCTAGTTTTCCTATAAATACTAGCTGGAGGCAGCAGTCTGGGTATTCCAAACTAGATACTCAGGGTGTAATGCTTTAAGTAACCTTGTGCTTAAACCATAAACCCTAACATTTTATCCTCCTCATCTTCAACTCCAACTCTATAATCATCTTCATTGATTGGAATCTCAAGAAATTTATCTAACATAATTGATTCCTTGCTAAACTTCTCAATTTCCTTTAATTTAAATTTCATAAGGGAATTCACCCATACGAAAACAAAATCTTGCAACATCTCAGGAGAGAGCTTGTTTCTTTTCTTGGTTTGCACTCCAGTTTCTCTCACATGATGATAAATTACAAGGTTGACTCAGACTGAGAATAGTTACCTTTTGAAGCAAGGAAACAGAACGTTTATGCATAGTCTACCATGAACCTAGAAATATAAAAGAATAAAAAAAAAATAATAGAGAACAAATTAATTACTAAAATTATAAAATTTAAGAAGAAATAAAATAAGAGTATAACATAGAATAAAAAACATTATCAAACTTTTTTACTTAACGAGGATGGCAATCAATCATTGATAACTAGAGTTCATGAAATAGCTTTTCATGTTTCTCATAATAATCTCTAAATTCATTTACAAATTATCTCTTGTTATCTGAAGAAACCACAGTCTTTATGACATAGATTACTGCTTTTGGCACATCATTTTGGTAGTATGAAAATTTTCCATCATACATAAAGAAAGGATTCAAAAAGCTGCAACCATTTGCATAAGATGTAATATGTTTTCCTCTTTTCTACTGTCAAGCAACTGCAATAACCTCTTGTACTTTGATGAATCTTTTTTACAACGGTCTATTATGGTATTCCTTACCCTTTTCATAGCCTCATACAAAAATAGATTTGTAGCTCCATCGCCATCAATTAGGTAAAGGACTATGATAAGAGGTTCTAAAATGGACAACACGTCCTTTCCATTCAGCTAAAACTCGATCTATATTCTGAATTATTTGAGTTACCATTGCACCCAATTCAGACCTGCAATGACTGTTGATCCTCCATTTTACTGATGTAACCATAATTTTCAACCCATCTTCAACATCAAAATATATTTAAGCATAAAAAAATTAGAGGTAAATCTGGTTTTGCAAGGTTTTTTCAATTCTTTGCTCCTTGTGAATTCCTCATTAAGGCTAAAACAATCTCATGTTTATATATAAAACCAACAACCAACTTTGCCTTTTCAAATAATTCAGTTACCTATGATATTTTTGCATTGATGTCTTTCAATAGTAATTGCACTCCATGGACAATACACCTTACTCTATGAATCTGAGGATATTTCTCCATAATTAAAGAGATTGCAACCCCATAGTTGGAAGCGTTATCTGAGATAAGTTGAACAACTTTCTATGGCCCAATTTCCTCTATTATAGGCTCAAGTATATCTCTAAGAAATAATTCAGTCTTAGAAGCTTCAAAGCACTCAAAAGAGTTGAGGAAAACAACCCCTTGGGTGAATATATAATAATATTAATTAATGAACATTTTTTCATATCAATCCACATGTCAGACATAATAATGCATCCTGTAGTAGACTATGAATCCTTAACAAAAGAACATTTTGTGCATTAAAAGGGGAATACTATGAAAGATTGGCTTAAAAACCAAGAAAATCAACAGAAGAGTAAGCAAGGGAAGCTGCAGTAGCTCTAGAACGACAGTTTCAAGCCTTCAATAAGACCCAAACTCAAGTCGAATGAAGATATGGTAGGGGAGAATATACTCACCAACTGTGAGCCTAATCAAGAGAATGAAGGTGATGTTACAACAAAGTCATTTGAAAACCAGTATGGAAAAGAGTAAAGAATCACAACAGGGCATAATAGAACAGAAACTGAAATTTTAAGAAGAGTTGATCTGCATCTTTAGTTTTCAGTCAACACCATAGAGGTTGCAGAAGTCACAGAACTCTCCCACAATAGACCCAAGCATGTTTAACACACATAAGAAGTTTCAGACCGAAAGAAGACGAGGAAGAAGAGACTAACCTGAGTGGTTGCAAGTCGCAACTTGTGGATCTCGTCAAGGCGTGTCTGCCCTTCTGTCTGCTACTAACCGGTGTTGCAACTTCTTGATTTCAACCAAATAAACTACAAATCAGGGGTATAGAGAAAGAGAGAGAGAGAGACAGAGAGAGAGAGAGAGAGAGAGGGAGGTCAGTGATTACCGAAAAGAGATGGATTCAAGAGGAAAGGGTTTCCGCATTCAAGAATCAGGGGAGGGGAAAGGTTTTCAGGAAAATACCTTAAGCCGCTACAATCTACCGCTACAATCGTTGGTTTGAAGAACTGTAGTCGCCAAAAGAAGAAGAGGAAAAAGAGACAGAGAAGAATGGAGAAGAACCACAACCATTGGGGTTTGATATCCGTGAGAGAAGGACAAGAGCTTGGGGCTGGGGTTTGGTATCCGTTAGATTGGTTTTAGACTCTTTTTTAAAACTAAACGTAGTATATCCATATAATGTGTATAATACTTCAAACCTTAAAATCCATGTATATATCTGCATCCAACGATTTATACGGAATACAAGACGTTAAAATTGATTTAAACTTTTGATCCATGTATTATACGCAGATTTACTAACTATGATACTAGGTGATATGGCAAGGTTCGGAGTGTATTGGTGAGGTGATAGTGTTAATGAGTGATGTGGTAGTGCTAAACTTGTCAAGGAATCATGTTGTAGAGTTTATATGTGTCAGTACGATTAGACAACATGTTGGAGGAGCATGTATGGTCAAACAAGGATTTGGCATGTGATGATACATAGGTCTCCGTGCCTTTGTGGCAGTATAGGGAATCTCATTACATGGTTAACAGTGTTTGGTAATCTTCTATAACTTTGGGTGAAAGCCAGATGTTTTCGGAATTGTGATTTCATAAGTTCACACGATAGCAACGTGTTTGAAGGAACTTTTGGAAAGCAAGATCACATATTTGGAAGGAGTTGAAAACCATTGAAACTTAGTTTGTCGAGTCACTTTCCAAAGCCACTGGAAGTGCGTTGTTTCGATATCATATGAAAAAGATATTACAGTTTCCATAGCGTCTCTTAGAAAATAAACTAAATGGAAGAGGGTTTTGAAATTCTGAGATGTATTTTGGAACCTTTCTCTGAGATTGTTTACGTGAAGTGATAGATCTCCTCGTCACAAGCATGATATCGTAAACCATATCCAAAAACTTCTTAAAATGATTGAGATATGGCCCAAATACCCTTTCGTGTGTTTTGGTAGGCCGAGAGGACCAAATTCTACGTGCCATTCATAAACTGGAGCAGGTGTTGACTTGGTAAATGGAAATTATGGCCTTTGATTGGGAATCGGATCAGGAATCTCTAAAAATAATGAGAGAGAAATAACAACTGTCTATTGATACCAGTGTTGGTGAGAGTAAACCGCCCTATTCTATTACCAAACATAATATATTGGAAGAAGCTCATCCGAAACTAGAGTTAGAAACGCCTCATTTCGTTTCGTACCCGTTCTTCATTTGCTTCTTTTCGAATCCAAAGGGGCCTTGTCATATTCCATGATTTGTAACAATGATTTCGCTACTAATTTTTTATCCATTGGTTTCGATATTAGTTTTATTCCCCTTTTTTTTTATTTTTGTTAAAGAGTTATGTTCTCCTTACAATTTATTCCATTTTGTTTAGATTACAACTTGAACATATCAAATCAAAATTTCTATTCATGGATGTGTACTTGTTTGACTTGGGGAAGGTGAATTGAAGTTTTTTTATCGAATCTTTTATCACTATAAGTTATGAATGTAAGATTTCATTGTGGTTCAAACCCGAAAACAAACCGATCTACAAATTGGTACTAACTCGATATTGAAAAACTAAAATAAATCGAAATCGCATTGGATCGGGTCGAAATCGAAACTGACCAAAAATCAAAGTTTCTTAACAGTTTGGTTTTGGTCTCACTCATCCCAAGACTGAAGGTCCGAAACTGATCCAGCTTGACCGAAATCTGGCCGAATTGACCTTATGACACCCTTGTCCGTATAGGTCCTCTACCACGTGATGGCGACGAGAAAAGAGGAGCAAATTGCTTAGGTTATGTTTGGTTGTCAAGAAAAGAAAAGAATTTTCAATTTTTTTAATTAAAAGAGAGAGAAAAATGCATATATTGTTTCATCATGATTTTTATGGTATTATATTTTTGATAAAATTACATGCACCCCCTTTCGTGTTTGAGTCAATTACAGAACAACTCCGTTGTTTCAACAATTACATCCGTACCCATAAAGGCTGACGGTGTTAGTGAAGTGTTAGTTTTAAAATGTAAAAGATATTTTTACCCTTATTATATCTTGAACTTAAATAATAAAATGGAAATACCATGTTTAACCTTTTTACATCCTCAAACCTAAAATTTCCAAATCTTCTTCTTCTTCTTCTTCCTCCTCCTCTTGCTACATTTCTATCCGAAACCTAAAATCCCCAAATCTTCCTCCTCCTGCTACATTTTAGTTTTTATCTTTTGAAAACATTAATCTTGAACAATGTTGTTTGAGTCCCCTGTTGTTTTCTTCATTCAAGATGCTTTAATGGAAGATTTTTACCGGCTTGATCCTGCGATTTCTTGTTCTGATGAAATCACGGGAGTTGGAAGCGTTGTTCCAACTTCAGCTTTAGTGACAACGACGGAATTTGACCGTCAAGCCGAGAACATCTTTTAATTCGAAGCTAACGAGCTAGAAATATCTGGATTGGAGGGTTGGGAGTGGGTGGGGTTGCAGGAGGAGGAAGAAAATAACAAAAACACAAAAAAGTACTTCTGACTCAGAAATACTAATTTGGAACAGAAACATTGCCATACAACCCCTTAACCACCCATGAATGAAGAGTCAAGCCCATCATTAGATGTGCAGGAAACCCACAGGGACCACCCAAGCATGGTTCAGGTTCAGACCGGGTCAGGCCTTATATCTAAGAATTCATATCTGTTTTATCCAATTTTTAGTTTCAAACCCTAAACAATTTGGGGAAGATGAGGGCAATTTGATCACTTTACTCTTTAATTTTGATGGGTTTTTATCATAAGGGCATTTTAGTCATTAGATTCCCTAAAACTAACCTCTAACGTCCCAGACTAACGAACTGGACTAAAGTATTATAAAGTTTGAAAAGTAGGGGTGCATTTGTACGTATGGGCAATTGGAGGGGGGGGGGAATTTGAAACAACCCAAAAAAATTCGACGAGTACCAACCAAAAAAAATAAAAAATTCTAATAGTCTAGTCTAGGAATTTGGGTCCTTTGTAACGCATCATTTGACAGCCCATAGTGCTTAAGTACGCAGCCCAACACTTAGAGTGCGCTTGGTAACGTTCAGAACAGCGTTCTGAACAGTTCTTTTATTCAAAAAGAACAAAAAACATGAAAAAGTGTTTGGTTTTGCGGTTCGTTTTTTTCGTTCTTTTAGAACAAACCGGAGGTCTTGAGCACCAAAAGAACGTTCTTTGCAGACCGTCTCAGAGACGGTCTGTAAAGAACGAGAACGATTAGACGATCTAAAATCGACGAAACCCGTGAAAACCCATGAAGTTGGAGAAGGCTCCTTGCAATCAAACATTGGGAAGAGAAGGGGAAGAGAAGGAGCAGCTGAGGGGGAGACCTCTACCTGTAACTCCGGCTTCAAGGTAAGAACTTCAAACCACTCTCTCATCTCTCTCTTGTTCTCTCTCTCTCTCTCTCTCTCTCTCTCTCTCTCTCTCTCTCTCTCTCTCTCTCTCTCTCTCTCGTCTTTGTTTGTGAAGTTCGTTTATGGTTTTGGAAAGCCCAGATCTGACAAATCTATACTGTTACACAGAGTTTTGTCTCAGGAATCCGATTGCGAGACCTAGAATTTGAAGGAGTTTTTTATGCTTTGACGAAGATTAGAAAGTTGTTGCAGAGATTTGGGGCTTAATCGTGATCCCAGGTTGAAATCGAGGCATTCCATCCAACAGGAACGCGGTTCGCAGTTAAATTCGGGGCTTAATCGTGATTCTGTGCATACCGGACAGTTGCAACGTAATCCGACCACCAGATCTTTATCTCCTCTGCCTGACACTAATCTCTCGGATTCATTTAAGGAAGCTCAATCTGAGAAGAGGAGATTTTCTACTCCAGGCCCGCGAAGAAAAGAACTCGATGGAAAGATTCCAGGGAAGATTTTCGCTAGAGATTCTCATCATACTCGGGCATCAGATTCCACATCGTTGTCAACTTCGATTTCTGATAAATTGAATAGCCGAAGGGAGTCATCGTGGACGAAGTACTTTGATCATGGAGGAGGAAGGGTCACTGCGGTGGAAATTGATGGCAGATGAATTCAAGGTTGATCTCTCTCAGTTGTTCTATGGGCTTAAGTTTGCCATCGGAGCTCACAGTCGAATTTACCATGGAATTTATAAGGATGAACCTGTTGCTATGAAGATTCTTAGCCCACCTGATGACGATGAAAATGGAGCCATGGCGGCTCTGCTGGAGAAGCAGTTCACTAGAGAAGTTACTCATCTGTCTCATCTCCACCATCAAAATGTGATCAAGGTAGCTCAAGTCTCTCTTTTCTTTGTTTATGTTTTATTTTTGTTTTTATCTTTTTTATTTTCATCTTTTAGGGTTCACGGGCGAGGGATCCTAGTACTCAACTTTTATCGAATTATGATCACTGAATTATTATGTCGTAGCAGCAATATACTCTAGTTCCCTTTGTGCCTTCATATTTATGCATTGCAGCCATTCTACTATTTGCTTTGTTGAGTTCAGTGATATTGAACTGCTAGTTGTTTTGTTCTGATCTGATTTTTGTTTTAAGTTCACTTGTGGAAGACAATTGTGAGAGATTGCTCCCCAAGCTTATTACAGTGTGTCATTTGGGAACCTAGAGTCAGATAATTAGGTTTTTTTTTTTTTTTTTTTAAGCAGTTAATCCTTAGTTTTTTGTGCCCAAAATATCTATTATTCCTATGAATCTGATTGTAATTCCATTTCAATTCATCATTTGTTTAAGCCATAAAACATTCAAGAAAAAAAAAAAAAAAAAGCAATCCACAACTGAGTTTTTATGATGGGCATACCTGATCTTCCTCTGATTTGGGTTTTGAACTGGAATTAGTTGACTCTCCACTTTCAATTTCACATTGCTTCAAAGCTCTCTCTTTAATGGAAGGTGTTGAAGGAGGGCTTGGACTACTTGAGCTGAGTTCAGGTGGAGTACTTTGAGTACCCATATCTATAGTATTCATATTCTCTATTTTCTTGTCTACATTCAAAACCACCAAAATTTGGGAAATTGGTGATATCTCCCAAACAAGAAATCTGATCAGATTCCAACACTATTTACTTCAGATCTGTCCATCAGATTTGAGCCAAAATTTGGGAAACCATTCTTCTCCATATAATTGAACCTTTGACCAGCTTTTGGACCGTATCTGAAACTTTGATTTGTTGTTATTAAATTTATTTTAAAATTTGATTTCTAAATCTGCCACTGGGAAAACCATCCAAGAGAATTTGAAACAGGTCAGATTTTAATAAGATATTGATCATGAGATGTGATCTTCAGCCCAGAAGGACTTGATTGGATGATATTGATCTGGGTATGACAGGGGAGAATGGTTCAACCCTGAACTTTTGATTTCTGATCTGGGTACCCTAGGGGGGACTATCATATGATTGCCCTTTAAATTATAAGTTGATTCAACTTTCATTTTCATATCTTTTCTTCCTTCACTTTTTTCCACTCACATAGGAGAAAGGGGATTGGGGAAGACAGAAATTACTGAGAAAGGAAGCAATGAATGGTAGGTAAGAGCAGGGCCCATCTATGTTATCTCTTAGGACCAATTTCAAAAGGTTCTGGCATTGGCACCACTATTTTTCTGTTTGTACTAATAGCCTTTTCTTTGAAAAACAAAAAATTTCTTTACTTCTCATGTCCAAAATAGCCAAGTGCTTCAGTTAGTTAAGATTATTCAGTCTATGGAATCGCTTGGCTTTCTAGAATCCAAAAGAATGGAGAATATAATTTGGTTTAATCTGTTGTGTTAATTCATTGACAACTTGATGGGCCTTTAGCTCAAATTGGTAGAGCACTTGGAACATGAGCATGTTCCAAGAAGATGGTGGTTCGAGTCCACCAATGCCTTCTTTATTCAACTGTTCATAGCATAGTTAGTTATACCACTAATCCACTCAAGAACCCAATTTTAATGACATCTTTGAAATTTGACGTCTTTTTATACTTACTTTGGTTATTTTAATGAGATATTTTAAGGTTGGTAAGAGAAAAGGATTTTACAAGTCTTTTTTTGGTATAATTGACAAAGAAATGGCATTATTATAATTAATATCAAATAAGGAAGAACAGATTTTACCAAACACTATTTTCGTTCTGAACAAAGTTCTTGAGAACGTTACCAAACAGTCATTTTCGGTCTCAGAATGACGTTCTAGACCAAGAACATAAAAGAACATTTCTAGTCAAGAATAGGCGTTCTTTGTTCAGACCGTTACCAAACGCAGCCTCAGACTCTGTCATGATTGGGTGGGAGGCCATACCAGCTTTTTCTTTTTTTGTTTTTTGTTTTTTTTTCGTTAAAAATAGCCTTCTTTCTTTCACAAATAAAAAAATCCTATTATCCTAATTGAACTAATGAGATCTTCACTGGGTCTTTCTTAATTCGAGAAGAAGGAAATTTTTACTAATATTATATTGGGCAATACCCTTAAAGCTACGCAGAAGAGATTAGATATTTAGATTGGAATACAAAGTATCGAGCAGCTAATCGATCTCAACGATGAGAGGTGTAACCGAGAAGGCGGCGGCCGGCACGCTCACCTTTCCGCCACTCCCACTCCACACAACTCAGGCGATGCGACGAACACCCCTGAACCGTGCGTTCGGCCTGGTTTAGTCGTGTGCCGTTGTGGCTCTGTTCTACCGCCATTTTCACTCATCCATCTCCTTCTTCTCCCTTCTCTTTATTGTGGCCGATGCCGTCTTCGTCTTCATGAGGGCCACCACCGAGTCTCTAAGGCTGCGTCCAGTTCGCCACCGGGAGTTCCCAGAGAAATTGAGAAGAGCTGTACTGGTGGAAGGAGTGAGGGAGGAAGAGGTGGAGAGGGATTACGATCCTCCGGGTGTGGATGTGTTGATATGCACAGCGGACCCATACAAGGAACCGCCCATGGGAGTGGTGAACACCGCACTGTCAGTGTTGGGGTACGAATACCCGGCGGAGAAGCTGGCGGTATACGTATCGGACGATGGGGGATCGGAGCTTACGCTGTTTGCATTAAAGGAGGCCGCCAAGTTCGGCCGCCACTGGCTACCTTTCTGCAGGGACTACGGATTACTTGACAGGTCCCCCGATGTGTACTTTGGAAATGGATCTACCCATACATTTCCCGAGGAAGCCCATGACATCAAGGTTTGTCTATTTTTCTACTCTCTCTCCTACTTCACTCAAATCTTATCTTATTATCTCATCTTTAGATTCAGATAAAATTTCACTGTTGTGGTCATGGTAGGATTGTTCCTGCTACATGTACGTGGTTGAATCTCAACAAATCACGTTTATTTTTTATTATTTAATGTTAAAAGATAATAAAACAGAAATTTAACTGAAGTGAAATGTAATCTGTTTGCTTAACGTTAATCAAATATTATTCTAATTTTACCCTTTTGTTTAGGATACAATAGTAAATTAAAAATAAGAAATGCAATGGGAATCAAAACTGAACCACGCTCTCGCCTCTTTTTCTTCTTTTCTTCTACTTCTTCTTGGTTTATACACATAAAAAGCATATAGAAGGAGCTCAGAGCCTCTTTCGACAAGAATATCTTGACGTATAGAAACAGGTAAGAGTAATAAGATCAAAAAAACCTTTTTTTTTCAAGATGAATAAAATTTCTGAATATTTGTGAATAATTCCTGAATATTCAAGGAATAGATAATTCAGTCTACAATTTCAGGCTCCATAGAAGCTCGTTACTAATAACTTGAGAAATAACTAATTCGAAATTTTAAAATATTTACAAACCTTAATTAAATAATTACAAGTATTGATCAATGTTTTGTCTGAACTTTTTGGAATATAAGATTGAATGTTTCACTTAATCGGATCCCACTTAATCCATAAACTTCATGATTATATTTTTTTTCCCAAAATTATCATCCCTTTAAAATTTGCAAGTCCAATTGAAAGTTAAGGGGAGATCCTCCTTTGCTGTTGGCATTAAGGGTGTGTATTACCAAAAGCTCCCACTAAATATGCTTCCTTCCAGCACTGCAAATGCAATATACCTTGGAACCCTAAAGTTCTAATTTTTTTTTAAAGGTGATACAGTTTTCTAGTGGAGTTTGGAGACAGAACGCATAAAAAGAATGAAGAAGAAGTTTCATGCACTTTGTTTTTTTGATAATATGTGTTTTATTGTGTGTAAACCAAGAAGTAAAAGAAAAAAAATTAAAAACGGAGAAGAAGAAGAGGTGAGAGCATTGTTCAGTGTTTGATTCCAAATTATGTTTCAGTTAAGTTTATGTTTTATTATTTTTTAATATTAAATAAAAGATAAACGTGGTTTGCTGAGGTTCAGCCACGTACGTGTAGCAAGAACAATCCTACTATGGCCATAGCAGCGAAGTTTTACCCTACACTTAATAGCATTCCTGCTACAAGACTGGCAGCTAAGGAAATAGAATAATTCAATTCCCCCTTGGGTTCATAAATATCCTCCTAGGTTTTAGTATTTTCTAAAATACCCTTTAAGATTCAATTTCCTTGGCTTCCAGCCTTGTAGTAGGAATGTTCCTGCTACAAGTTTAGCAGCAAAATTCCGTCCGTCTTGTAGCAGGAATGCTATTAAGTGTAGTAGTAAAAATTTTTCCGTATTTATAAACCAAAGGGGAAGTGAATTATTCCATTTCCTTTTCTGTTTTTTTTTTAAAAAAAAATTATTCTATTTCCTTGGTTGCCATTAGTATAACAGCAAAAAAATTTCCGTCGGTAAGGCTGAAACTGCAGTTTAAGTTTCAGTTGAACTCATATAGAAATACCGCCATTACCAATATATATATATATATATATATATATAGTAATACCCCTTTCCTCATATTTTCTGAATGATTAAATTCCTAAATGACCCATAGAGGAAGGAATTATATTGGATGGGATTTAAATGTAGAAAAAGATAGCTACAATGCCTTTATACAAATTCTTTTATACGCTCATATAATAACACTGCCTTTGAAATCCTTTGCTTCACTAGTCAAATTGCAGCCTAAGCAAACTTATACACTAGAAAGAATAAAGTTTTACACTATCCTTCAACCAAATACTTTTTTGTGTATTGATAATGCATCTCCGTCTGTCTTTTATTGTACTCTGTCCACTACTTTGAATTATCCTATATTCATGGATTTTCGAAGCCTTATATTGTCACTTGGTAAACCCCGGTTGCGTTAAAACTTAATATGTAAGCATGAGACTTATAGGGATCTATTTATCTACAAAATATGTGTCTCATTCAATTTACCACGTGATATATTTTTAATATCATTTAAGTAAGACTTCCTAAGTGGACTCCATTTAGGGCTGAAAAAAATTAGAGGATAGGTCAATAATTGGTGTTACAATGGGTCTGGTTTAATAGGACCCCATATTGGTCTGTCCCTATGGGTTGAGATACATTATGCCTTGCCCTGCCCTATTACCTTTCTTTTTATTTTTATTTTTTATAGCATGCCCTGTTTTCTTGGCGTAACTAACGTTGGATGTGAGTGAAATTTGACAAATGGTCAATCTAGACCATGCATCATGTATCCAATAAATAAAGTTGCCATACTATTTTTCCATATGACACAATCAAGTATACTATAGAGAAAGAGTTGCTAGGTGGGCATGCAAAGAATCATTTATTATAATGAGAAAAGGTTCTGGTGGAGCAAGATATGCTAGCATCTCTATATCTATCTCTCTCCTTGTACGAAATGATCAATTTCGATGCACTTCATTGGTGCGCTCCCTTATGCCTCTAGATAAAAAAAGCCATGTCCCTATCATAATATGTACGTATCATGATTTATATATACTTAAAAGAGTGAGGGTTTCCCACTAGGATAATGTAAGAAGGAATCTACACATTGCGCTAATGTGAGGTTGCAAAATGGCATCATCCATTTAGGGCCGACATGAGGCCCACATGGTTCCAATAGGAGAGAGAGCATCAATGTGAGAACCAATATTTTTTATCTGAGAATGGTATAAAGGAATCTGTACAAGGACAACGTTAGTGCGACAATCTTTTTCCCATACTTAAATACAAGGGAAAAACCTTCACGCCTAGTGTTGATGTACATGTGAGCGTGCACCTTGTGTTTTTGCCACTTGGAAGAGTGATCTAGTAATTTTGATCATCGAATTTCTACGTATGATATGAATTGGCCATGTGGTGAATTTGTAAAATTCAATATATATTATTTCATATAGGGGTGCAAGTTTGGCCCTGTTGGCCCGAACTCGCCCTGAGCCCGAACAGGGCCTGGGCTAAATATTTCTAGCCCTGAGGGCGGGTTAGGGTCAGAAATGCCTGGCCCTGAGTCAGGATCGGGTCGGGTTCGGGTTGAGGCCTCGGGCTCAGCCCGACCCTGATTTTGGCCCTAACTTTGGCCCTGATTTTGACCCTGATCTTGGCCCTGATCTTGGCCCTGATCTTTGCCCTGATGATGACCCTGATCTTGACCCTGATTTAGACCCTGATTTTGAACCTGATCTAGACCCTAATTTTGAACTTGATTATGTATAATGATAATATGATATTATATTATATAAGAAATTATTAATGTAACAAATAACAACTAACAAGGGTTCATAAATTAGACTTTTAAGTACATTATATATATTATATAATCTATAATCAGGATTGGGAAGGATTAATGTGTAAATTCATTGAACAAATAAAAGGTTGAGAGAGTGAGTGACTGAGAGGTATTAGAGGTCTGAGGGGGACACAAGAAAAAATTTGACCTCTTAAGTACAAATGCAAAGCAAAAACCAAATTAATTAATTCTTAGATGGAGAAAATTATTCCAACATGATGCAAAATATTTTGTGCAAAAAAAAAAAGCTAAATAAAAGAGAAGCAAATCTCCACATTCAAGGGAGTACTCTTTAGTCTTTCCCATTTGAAGAATTGTTGAGTGAAAATTTGGCATCTTTTGTATGTGATTTATCTTGAAATGTTTGTTTATTGTTAAAGATATTACATTGATGGAATTTTTTTAATGTGAAAACTAGATACTTATTAACGGTTGACAAGTAGGTTTGATATTAATTAGCTTTGTCATGAGTAATGGGATAAAATTTGTAGTTGGAGCGAGTATCATTGTTAGTATTTGCTATTATGTTGATCATTCATTTGACAGCAACAACATTTTTTGTTGCAAATTTTCATTATTTAATTGTTATAGTTATAGTTATAAAAGTATTAGCAGTTGGAGTTTGGTTTACTTTCATTAAATTTGTTTTTCTATACCAGTTGACAGGTAATGCATGTTTTTATTTGATAATGAAAAATTTATAACTTTATATCATAAAATGAGAGAGTGCTACATGCTTGTGTGAAAGCATGCGTGGTCATGGCTTATAGATATAGTCTTTTGCACTCTATACAATGAAAGCATATAGTTTATCCGGGTCAGGGCCAGGGTCAGGGTCAGGGCCAGGGACAAGGTCAGGGCCAATTAGGGTGGGCTTGGGCCGGGCCTGGCCCGTCAAGGTCAGGGTCAGGGTCAGGGCGGGTCTAGGCTGATCTAAGGACACTCAGGGTTGGGCTAGGGTTTTAAAAAGCCCGACCCAACCCGACCCTGTTGCAGCCCTAATTTCATATGTAGACATGCCCTCCGTGTAAACTTTTTTTTTTAAATTCACCACTATCAAACTAAGATTTATATAACAAAAAAAAAAAATGGCCAACTTAGATCTGTTTGACATTTGACATATGCAGAGGATCTTGGGAATTGAGATCCATAAGTCCACAAATTTTAAGCCCCATCTGAACTATTACATGGCAGTTATAAAAGGGCATGCTAATATGACGAGTGTGGTGATACACTTGACTAAATACCATGGATTAAATCTGGGTAAAAACTGACTAAAACCTCCGAATTGTCAAAACCCAAGTTTCCACTCAAGGTTTCAACCTAGGAAAAAGGCACAGGGTCGAAACCTTGAATCGAAACAATATCTCGCACGTCTCGATTTTGAGCCCGACAAAAACAAAGTCTGAAACCGAGATCTCAATCCTTGCAAGATCAAGGAAGTCAGGGCTCCAGTCATTATATACTGTTCATCAAATTTTCATGTTATAAATTCCTTACAGGATTGAAATGTTAGTACTGGGTTCATGTGGTAAAGTTGGAAGTTTGACTTCAATTGTTTTCTTTGATTTTAACATGTTCAGATGATGTATGAAGAGATGAAAGTAAAGGTGGAGAGAGTTATAGAGAAAGGGTCTGTTCCTCGGGAATACGTCATGAATGAATATGAGCATGAGGCTTTCAACAAATGGCGAACGCCAGGATTCACACGTCAAGACCATTCTGCAGTAATTCAGGTTAATTTTTTAGCAGATATGATCTTATATAATATCTTTTGGGGAAGTAATTTTCTGTCTAACACTCGCATGTGTCTATCTCTCTCGTCCTCAAAACAAGGGGACAAAGGTGTCTTTTCATATGGAGAGGAGAGAGATAGACTCATGGGAATGCTAGTGTAGGCCATAATCCAGAACAAAATTCTTTTCCCCTATCTTTTTTTTTTCTCTTTCTCTCTCTCCTTATATTTATTGATGGATTACTAAGAGCAGGTTTTATTAGAGAGTGGGAAAGACAAAGACGTTAAGGGCCATAAAATGCCTAACCTTGTCTATGTCTCTAGAGAGAAAAGCAGGATCTCACCACACCACTATAAGGCCGGTGCCCTTAATGCACTAGTAAGCTTATCCACCTACAGTCTCCATTAACCTATAAGATCAATTTGTTATGAACTTTGTTAATATGTATGTTTTGCATGTTTTGAAGCTTCGTGTATCAGCTACGATGACCAATGCACCAGTGGTCCTAAACTTAGATTGTGATACCTACTCCAATGATCCCGAAACCCTTCTTCGGGTACTATGCTATCTTGCAGACCCTTCCATTGGGCCAAAACTAGCCTATGTTCAGTTCCCTCAGCGGTTCCATTCGATTGGCAAGAACGACATCTATGGTAACGACCACAGACGTTTGTATCAAATAGATCCACCAGGGATGGATGGACTTGCAGGCACACGTTATGTCGGCAGTGGATGCTTTTTCCAGCGACGAGCCTTCTTTGGGGGGCTTTCATCCTCGTCCTCCTCTTCCTCTAAGATCCCCCCAGTATTAAACTCATCCCACCATGACTTGGACAAGTCTATTAGTTCCAAAAGAGTTTTGGCTTCAGCCCATCATGTAGCAAGCTGCAACTATGAGCATGAGACCAAATGGGGCATTGAGGTAAGCTTCAAAAAGAGAACAAAAAACTGTGCATGTTTGCAAAGCATTCATGTTCACAAGTTGTTTGATAAAATGCACAGATGGGCTTCAGATACGGATCATTAACAGAAGACTACAAGACTAGTTATCTGCAACAGTGCAAAGGATGGAATGCAATGTTTTGCCATCCTAAAAGGGTAGCATTTCTAGGGGGCTCGCCTTTTACTCTAAATGATGTCTTAAGCCAGAGCATCAGGTGGTCCATTGGAACATTGGAGGTGGTCATCTCCAAGTACAGTCCAATCACTTACGGCACTCGAGCCATGGGATTGCTCATGGGTCTTGCATATGCCCACAATGGATTTGAACCAACTTGGTGTCTTCCAATAACCACGTATGCCTATATCCCACAACTAGCTCTCCTCAATGGAGTCTCCATGTTCCCAAAGGTACCTACTTGTACTTATTATACATACCATTTTCTTTAATCTGGTTAATTAATGATCCTTAAAAGCTTGCCATTAAGAAGAGAGTGGTCAAGTCCTTGTAAGGAACGAAATTTCCTTCATCCATGGTTTCATGGGTTCTAAAGTTTGGATGAGACTCCTAGATTCCTTGAAATTAAGGGTATTTCGAAACTTCTTCAATAGAAAGTGCGAGTATATGAGATCACAATGGTGGGAGAAGGAAAGCTTTCCCCTAAAAGGATTAATTAGTACATATTTGATTGAGGCTTAATATAAGATTAGCTAACAAAGTAGAAATATTGTATTTGCAGGTATCAGACTCTTGGTTCTACTTGTATGCATTCCTTTTCTTGGGAGCCTATTTACAAGATTGCCTTGAATTCATTTTAGCAGGAGGAACAACCCTAAAGTGGTGGAATGATCAAAGAATATGGATGATCAGGGGAAACTCATCTTATCTATTTGGGTCTGCCACCTATTTATTAAAATTGCTTGGCTTTCCTGCATCTGGGTTCAATGTAACTAGCAAAGTGGTTACAGGCGAACAAATGCAGCGATATAAGCAAAGCATATTTGAGTTCGGGGTAGCCTCAACTTTGTTTGTGCCACTCACAACAACTGCCATACTCAATTTGATTGCATTTGTGGTGGGGCTTGCAGGAGTGTTTAGACATGGAAACGCAGGTGAAATGTTTGTGCAATTGTTTATTTCAGGTTTTGTGATGGTGAATTGTTGGCCAATATATGAGGCCATAGCTTTGAGAAAGGACGATGGAAAGATGCCTGCAAAGATTACAATGATGTCCATCTTACTTGCATGGCTTCTTTACTTAGCCTCATCATTGGTGCTCAAACTTTAATCAGACATTCCCCTAGTCATCAGTTTTCTCCTTTTCATCTATGGGAATTACAAACTTCTACGGTATCCATTTATGAATTTATCCTACTATAAATAGAAAGTCTTTAACTCATGTGAGTACCCTGTTTTTTTTTTTTGGCTTAAGTATTTCCATTTTGTCATATGATATTGAGACAAGTGTTTTATCTTTCTTTTTTTTGGGACCGGTTTTCATATACGGTTTTGTGTAAAACATGGTTAACACTTCAATCATTGAATAGACGCATGAAAATCAAGTATTCTTATCCAACGGCTGAAGTGTCAATCGTGTTCATACATGCCCCGTGTATGGAACCTTTTAATTTTATTTTTATTTTATTTTTGGGTGAGAGGGTTGGGGAATTCAGAGAAGGGGAAAAACTTTTTGTTCTGATGATGTTAGACCCATATCAGATATTCTCGTTTCTTTTAAACTATTTGGCAATTGAATAATAATAATAATAATAATAATAATAATAATAATAATAATAATAATAATAATAAAGGGAGAGGGATAGGCACACCACTTGCATGTGGTAAGCTAGTGGGCGACACCAATGGGGGGTACGGGATGGGGCACCATACAAAAGAGGCAGGGGAGTCATTTCAAAGCAGGGAAGGAAGAGAGAGATAGACATAGTGGGTGCTAACTTGCAGTATACTTGCGGTGTGCTTAGCCTTTTCCCTAATAATAAAGGGCAATGTAGACACTGAATTTTGTCACCCCACGGCGATGATGACAATAGGACACGGACTGACATCGGTATTTCTCTCAAGAAGAACTCTTGTCCCTACATCTGAACCAAATCACCCTAACATCCCTAAAATGACTTATCAGACTTTTTTACTAAACGCTAAAGGAGGTACTGCTCACCCTTCCCCACCACGGCACCGTGGGGACGTGTACTTGATTTCTACGACGCTATGAAGGGGTGTGACATCAGCCTGCTGATGTCACCCACGGCACCGTGGAAAAGTCCCCCACGGCGCCGTGGAGGGCTTATTCGGCCAAGGGTGAGGGTCCCCCCTCCCTATAAATAGGAGGGTCCCCCTCCTTCATTTCTCAAGCTTTTCTCGGGTAAGGAGACCCTCCAGGGCTTGTTTTGCCCCCTTTCCACCCTCTTTTTCTCCGTCTTTCCCTTATGAGTATGTGAGTGAGTGGAGTTCTTCGACATGGGTAGATCCTTCGGTTACCCATCCAAACATAGAGCGATTCTGCTCTTGGGTATTGTTATCCCGTCAGTGTACGGATAACAAAAAACCCCCTTCACAGTCGTTATTCTGTCTGTATACAGATAACAAGAATCCCTTATATAGTCGTTACTCTGCCCGAAGTTTGAGTAGCAAAACCCATCTCATATAGTCCTTACTTTGTCCGACAAGAGAGAGACAAGCCGATCGTCAGTCTCCACCTGAGCCGTGGGACATCACATATTTCGCCCTCGGTGCGTTTTCATTTATTTCTTGCATTTCTAGACAGGTATCTGTCTCTTTCCCTCTCATTATTTTTTGTATAATGTAGACAATTAAAGTAACTCATTTTAGTGTACATAGTAAATGGTTTTTCTTTCTTTGTCATGATTAGTGCATCATAACTTAGCCTTACATGTTAGTATATGATATATTATTAAGGGAGAATATTCGAAAATCAGCATTTAGTAGAAAGACCGGTTTATCCGGACGAGGTGGGTGCCTAACACCTTCCCACCCTCGTAACCTGACTACTTACCCTGAATCTCTGACCAGACCATATGGAATCACATAGCCCTTTCCGCTAACCCCGGATGGGGCTACACCCATTGGGTCCTAGGCCCTAATCCTAGGTGGCGACTCCATTTCTTTATAAAACATGATCCCAATCCCCATGATGATATATCGGAACGATACACCGTTATTCATCGAAGCCAATTCTTGTCGCCAAGAAGCTGAGGAACCCTAGTCCCGAGGACCACGGTACTTACAGGAAACGAATGCTACCTTTTCATGTGCGGCACATGGCTCCTATGCCTAGACACAGGACCGTTCAAAATAACTGTCGCACCCCCATTAAAAGGTAGAATTAATCCCAAAGGCGCGGTGGTCATTTTGTGTGGCCCTGTATCTTGGCACAAGAGTCACACGCCACACGCAGCCAGGTAGCATTCTCTTTCCCTAATAATAATATCTATATTTATAGAGCTCTCACTTTTACAAAAAAAAAAAAAAATAGAGCTCTCACAAAGCAGCCAAAAGATCTTCAGGATTCTACCATGAGCAAGCAAGGTTTTAAAAAGTAAATATGGAATAAAAATTGGCAGAATCGCCCAAGTAATTGGGAACTGATAGAAGCTGATTTTCGTTAACCCTAATTTTTTATGACCAAGTTCTGACTGAGTGTCACGTGACTGAGCCATAACAATAATGGATTGATTTGAATTGGAATCGATGAGGAACAATCTTGTTCCCAATTACAATTTCATGTTTTTAAATCTTGCGAGCAATAACCAAGGAATCCACCCACAGTTTTTTCCCCCTTCACTCAAATGCTTTCTTTGAACGTAACATACAAACAAACAAGCCAATATTGATCATTGCCCTCCGATCAGCTTTATTCAAGCTCAGACTTAATAAAAGGCCTAAACTATGCATATCTTTCCTCATCACTTCTCCTAGGGCCATTTTAGGTCTGTTCTGGCACTTTTAGTTCCTTTAATCCTAATCAAATCACTCCTCCATATCGGAGCATCTAAAGGCTTCCTTTGAACATGATCATGTCACCTCAAACAACTTTCTCATATCATATCACGTATCGGAGCTACTCCCATACCAGCTCTAACGTGATCATTCCTTTGAACTTGAATACCATACAATAAAAAATTTGTATCGGGCTTGCAATTCAATTGTTGTCTTAAAGCAAAATACTTCCCTTCATCTTTCCTTGAAGGGAAGAATTGTTCATAAGCCTCTTTGGTTTGGAGAAGTCTAGAGAGGATACGAACCTTACTACAGAATTGGGTTTGTTGGGTGATTGGATTAGGTGACCAAGTGATCTTGTAGACAATAATAGGAACTGGAATATCCCACTCCTAACATCATTGTTCCCTTTGGAAATGGCCCAAAACATCATGAAGAATAAGACTAATCCTCCCAATGGACCTTCAGATGGGAATCGTTATCCTCTCCTGTTACAGCATGGTGCTGTAATGCATCGTGCGGCGGCTACAGAGGCCATGTGCACCATGTGGGGCCCGTTGTGCCACATGGCCTCTACAGCACCGCACAATGCGTTACAACACTGTGCTGTAACAAGAGAGGATAAAAATTCACCTCCAAATAGATTAGTTTGTACAAAAACCAAATTTGACAACTGAGCAATCATTTAACCAGTGCACATATAAGATATGGATCCTTACTAATGGAACTCTTTTAGCTAGTCCTTATAGCAAGCTAGGAACCAACTGCTTATGAATAAACTCAAGGTTGCTTAACCAACATACTTGGCCTAGCTTGTATCAGGAAAATGGCTTTGACAACAAATATGTGATCATCTCTGATCAGGGTATCTTTTTATTATCACAGACTGATACGACGCTATTATTTACGCCGTAACACCTCTTATCCTCTGGGTTGATGGACATGTTAAAGTGCTATTCCTTTTGTGCTGATATTAATGAAAGTATTTACTGCTAAAAATATAAAATATGCTAATTGTCTATGGATTTCATATGTTATTATTCTCATTGGGAAGATACAGAATAGCCTTTCACACCAAAATCATGCTAGATGAATAAAGTTTTAAACCCAAAAAGTGGGGCTTTCAAAAGTGGCAAAAGTATTGCTCAGACTCAATTTCAATTCCAAAATAAAACAATTACAAAGTAATATAACCAAACTTTGATGACCCAAAACAAAGCCTAAACAATATTATAATTTCTACTTGTCTCAAATCCAATCTCAAACAAAAATGCTGCGCGCATGAGTAGCAAAAGGGAGGAAATTTATACAATCACATTATCAAGATCTAAAACAAAATGTGCTTGTTTGGGGAAACAGAAATGAGCTTGCGACTTATGGTTCAACGGATTCATAGAGACATTCTAATCTACAGAAACCTAATCCAAGATCAGGGTAGTGGGCAGAAGCACCAAGCCAGAGATTTTGGAAAAATGCACCTTCTCTTGTAACTCCTGGGTTCTGTCTAAAACCCAATTCCTGATGGGAATGGCCAAATTTGGAATTGGAGTTCAATCTTCCTAATTCCATCTTACAATTACAACAACCAAATGCAGCAAGTATTCATTTAAAAATGTAATCACAACCCCTCCTCCCAACAGACACCAAAAAAGAAAGAAAAAAAAGTGTGGGTTGAAGTGGAGGGGTGGGGGGGAGGGGAAGAAGAAAACACAAGTCCTTTTCCCATCTAATTGGGAATTGCTATGTGAGTCCTGCTCTGACATTCCACTCTATCTAGGATGACACCCTCTTCCAAATGATAGATCATCAGAAACGCTTGACACCTGAACCCAAGCCTCCAATATCCACTATGCTTGTCATTTTAGACAATCGGAACCCATAGCTAACAAATCAAAGGATGAAAAGTTAAAACTGTTTCTACAATAAAAAGCGCCACTGAAAGCATATTTAGTAATTTAAAGAACACGGCTCCAGAAGTGACTTCCCAAAGTAGCTTTTCAAGAAAAAGCATGAGGCAACTCATTCAAGTTTGAGTATGGAGAAGTGGCATACAGTTGTGATTTCCAGGTTCAGTAAACCACATTATCTAAAAAATAGACTGGTAAGGACTAACAGAGAAAATAGTAATGAAGAAACAGGGTTACATGTAAAAGCACTTTGACACAGAAATGACGAAGTAATGTACTCCTTTTCTCCTTATGCTTTCTTCTCCTTGACAGGTGGAGGGAAAAAAACCCGGAAGATCGAAGCAGCCAGAATTGCTCCGGTAAAGGGGCAAATCCAGTAAACATAGAACTGCTCCCATGTATTGTGGCGGTTGTTCACATAAGCCCACCCAAAGGCCTGCATCACATAACATCCTTGCTTAATTTATATCAAGTTTGGTATCTTTAAAATCAGAAAATAAAGAAGCATCAAGCAGCACAAAAACACAGTTAGTGAACTTGGCAATACTTATGATGATGCTTTCATTAAAAAAGGGAGAAAAAAGTTTAGTATGATGATGCACTATGGTAGAGAAAAGGTTTAATGGTTGTTGAGGGAAAATTTCCCTTTCATGATTATAAGTTAACACTTGCTATTGTTGTAAAATTTTGACAGTTGGTAGGATGACAGAATCTAACAGATGCTCATTGGAAATCCTAGTCCATCTTTGATGGGTAAATGTACGAGGATAGTGAAGATCAGCTACTACAATTTCCATCCAGAGTGGAGGTCAGGTGATTCTTGGACACTTGATCATCTGCTAATCATTTTGCTTCATCACCTTTACTAGTAAAGGAACTAGAACTGCACAACTCAGTTTCTAGTAAGATAGCATCAAAAGTACTTGACTTTCATCTGCCTTCGTAAAAACACTATCTTTCTTACTTATATAACGGCAATGAGGATTAAAATGACCAAGAATGGAGCTCAGTTAAGACAGAGGAATCAGTAAATTTGTCCTATTTTATTGATACCAAATTCAGAATGGAGGGCAATAAATATCAAAACAACCAATTAAAAAAGTGAAAGAGATCATGATTCAGCAGAAGAACAAGTCTTAACTCAATAGCAAAAAAGGGGTCCAGTCAAACCGGTAAATGGAGCTATTCAGTGGTGCTTACAATTGTATATGAAAGAAAAATCATGATTCACCATAGAATGAATGAAGGGCAAAGCCATTGGAAGCAGAATAAAAAAAGGGGTCCAGTCAAACTGGTAAATGGAGCTATTCAGTGGTGCTTACAATTGTATATGAAAGAAAAATCATGATTCACCATAGAATGAATGAAGGGCAAAACCATTGGAAGCAGAATAAAAAAAGGGGTCCAGTCAAACTGGTAAATGGAGCTATTCAGTGGTGCTTACAATTGTATATGAAAGAAAAATCATGATTCACCATAGAATGAATGAAGGGCAAAGCCATTGGAAGCAGAAAAAAAATAGGGGTCCGGTCAGACTGGTAAATGGAGCTATTCAGTGGTGCTTACAATTGTATATGAAAGAAAAATCATGATTCACCATAGAAAGAATGAAGGGCAAAGCCATTGGAAGCAGAATAAAAAAGATTACTTACATTGGCAGGATTCATGGCCGGTCCAGTATATTTATTTCCTGCAATTACCAATGAAACCGTCGACATGGCAATCATCCAAACCTTTAAAAGCGGGTTTTTGGGACCCTTGAGCACTATAAATAAAACGGCGAAACTGATGATGAAGGTCAAGACCCCTTCGGCGATGGCTCCAGTGTGCAAATCGACTTTCAGTGAAGGCCCGCCAAGCATGTGTTTGTATTCAGCCGGCATCACTTCCATAATTGCCAAGGCACCGCCCACTGCCCCAATTGCCTGTTGACATTAACCAAAACAGGTAATTTTTCATTTTTCATTCTCATCATTTTAAATCTTTTAGATACGGAAGGAGAAAATGGAATTTGGAACGAAAAGGAATCAAATTCCAATAGACCCATCGAGGGTCACTCCAAGTGATTTTGCTTGTTATGAAGGACAAATATCAAATCCCAAATCGTAATTATTCAACCAAAGAGCAGGAAATAAATGTTCTACTTAATAAGGAGGGGAAAGACAGAAGCATAAAAAGAAACCTGAGCAGGGAATCGGAAGGCCATAGAGATGAGGTCGGTATCACCGACGCCGGCCGCGAAGAAGGAAGCAGTGCCGGTGGGATTAAAGCTGGCTCCACCCATGGCGCCGCCGAGCAAGGTGAAGATTAAGACGAGGAAGGCCACGAGGGTGGTCGTGATAACGAGGGCGGAAGCCATACTTTCGAATCCCAGCGCCTTCTGGATAATGGAGGTGGAGACCCGAAGCGTGGACGCGCAGAACACCCACATGGAAGTCAACACCGCATCACCGATGGCTGCCTTGATCACACCCATCCCTTCCTTCTTTCTCCGGACCCTCCTTCCTTTGTAATTGATGATAGTTGTATTCCTCTTCTTTCAGAAGAAAATTGATTTGCAGACTAAGCTTGATGAAGAATATGATGAACCCTCTCGAGCCTCTTTGCCTTGGGTTTTGCAGACTAAGCTTGATGAAGATTGACCTCACAGACGCAAAGATAAAGAAAGAGAGAACCTTGGAATCTCTCTCTCTCTCTCTTTTTATTCTGGTGTGAAAGACCCACCCCTTTTCAAGGATAGTATCAGAGTAGAGCAGGTCCGAGCTGATGATCTCCAAGAAATCCCAAGAAAGGCAGGTAGGTGGTGTCTCTCTCGCTCTGTGCTTAACGCCTAACCCTTCAAAAGTCTCGACCACACCAATTGGGATTATGGCCCGTGGGTCCGTGGGGTTAGTAAACTAGTAATAATGTCGTAGTCGGAGGAGCTGGATGTATTTTTAGGTTTTTTACTCCCATTTTTCCTTTTTATATTTCTCTCGTCGTGGAAATTGCCATACAGTTGAAGGGGCCCACTCCTGAGTCTTTTTGAATGCTGACTATTGACTCCGCCGAAATAATTGTCCGACGTACATCAAAGACTTGGTCCATGAATTGAAACGGTACAGATTAGTCAATAATACACGTGTAAGGATCTTGTTATGTAGGATTAAAATTGCTTAGTTACCCTTCTTAGATCAAGCGGTGTAAAATGCACAAACCAGTGATGTACTGATGCACTGATTAACACGTGTACTTATAGCCTCCAGCCACTCGTGCTTTCAAATGTCAATACCTTTAGATCTCCATTTTCGAGGTTGAGGCCCAAGCCGATCATATTGAAAATTACACTTCAGGTCACGTGATCATTTCAGGTCGTGGAAACGTGGGATGACCGGCGTTACTTTAAATGTTAGACGTGCCGTGTTTTTTTTTTTTGTTTTTTTTGGGTTTTTGGTAGAATAGATGTGCCGTGTTATTTATTTGTTTGTTGGGTAAAGAGATGGCTGTACGGTTGCATGACTCTAGATCAGTTGGGGGATCAAGTGAGAGTTGTTAGGGGTATCAATATGGATGAGATTTTTTATTTCACAAGTTATAGAATAGTTCTTTATTTATTTAAATGAGAGAAAACACCACCCGATCGTGTTTTTAATTTGAGCCTGAAATCAAAATCATTTAGATTTGTTTTTAGGGATGTCAAAAGAGAGAGAAATGCATATGATGATGTATGATAATGTTTAACAACTTATCATACATATCTAACCATATAGGGGGAGAATATCAAAATGGGAGAAATATTATTGCTGATGTAATGAAAGAAATAGTATTGTGAATGTAATGATGTTTAACATCTCATCATATTTGTTAACCCAATAAAGAGAGACTCACCCTAAGATGGCTATGATTTAGGGGAAGTTAGCAAGAACTCCATATGCTTAATGGAACATGTCAATATACAAGAATCTTATTAAAATTAAGTAAGGTATACAAAAGTTGGTGTGTTAATCTTTTTGATAATGGTATATGAATATGCATGAATTATGCCAATGTGAGTTTTTATAGATCACATTTTACCTTGTGTACTTATGAAAGGAAATCATTGACCTATGTGGTTCGGTGGAAATCCTCTATTAGTTGTATGACCTAGATAAGGAAATCCTTAGCCTCTATGGCTCAGGTCTTCAATCCGAGGGACTGTGATTGAGTGAAGAAGGGCTTGGCTCCTGCCAAAAAGGAATCTGATGGTAGATTAAATATTTGGTCCATGATTAATATAGTGGATGTAGGATCAATTAGGTTTGAACCACTCTAAATTGGTTGTGTGCGTACCTCTCTCTCTCTCTCTCCTTGCACATATTGACACACTTTACTTCAAAGCATTTGATAATATGTTTCATGGCACTCAATGTACTTGTTGCTTGTTTATTTTCTATTATTTACCATTGTGAGATGATGGGATTGTTTTTGGGTGTTTGTTATTTTTCGTTTAAAATAATCACAACCCAATTCACCCCCTCTTGGGTTACACTTGATCCTACATGTTGATAATGCTTGAAAGAAACCTAAAGTTGATTGACTTTCACTGTTCATTCTTCTCTACCTTTCTATAATTTCCATGCCCAAGATATGTACTGTTTATTAGGTCCTCAACAAGCTCATTTGCTACTACTCAATATAAGTTCACAACAGCTTCAGTAGCTTTCTTCTTGTCCTTGAAATCTTCATTCAGCCTCTCATGAGAAT
Source organism: Telopea speciosissima (assembly GCF_018873765.1). Classification (NCBI taxonomy): domain Eukaryota; kingdom Viridiplantae; phylum Streptophyta; class Magnoliopsida; order Proteales; family Proteaceae; genus Telopea; species Telopea speciosissima. The sequence continues at coordinate 53,634,084 of NC_057917.1, forward strand.
TATTTATTAGCATTAATTGAGGTTTTACAAACTGCTGTTCTGTCAAGACCTGACTGCAGGTTTTAATGTTGATAAATTCTTCATCTATTCATTAGAGGATTTTACTAATTCTATCAAAGCCAGAATGTTGGATTCTATACCACCAAGTCTTCTCTCTAGATTAGAATCTAAACCCCTAGTGGTAGTATGAGGAGCTTCTACAGCCATGTTCTATTCTTCTCCACTCTCCATTTCAGTTGATTTGGATTCAACTTCCACATTCATTCCTTCACTATCCACATTCATTATCCAGTATCTTATGCCGGGAAAGGAATTTCATTCTAACAATGCATATTTGTCAATGTCTTGCTCACCTTTAATTTCAAGTTCCTTAGTCAGGTCTATCCCAACATGTTTCCACAGAAGAGTTAAAATCCTCCCAAATGGTATTGCTTTTGACTTGTTTTCAACTTGAAACATTGTCATGTACATCCAAATGATATATAGAAGGTTCAATTTCTTACCACAGTGACATAGTATATAAGGTAGGCTAGGTAAGGGATAATATCGTCCTTATTGCCTTTCCTAGGTATGATGTTGCTTTGAATAATCAAGTTGATCGAGGATCCTTTGTTGATCCGGATCCTTCAGTTTAATGACAGTCTGCTTCTTCCTAGTCAAGACTTCTTTGCTGATGGTATTGTATACAGTAATTTTACCTTAATGTCTATCCAACTCATCTCCCGGATAGAAGAATATCTTATTTGCTTTATTCGGGAGATTAAGAGTTCCTGTCAAATCTTCAACATAGAATATAATATGTCTACCCTTTACAATTGTGTGAATAAACAACTCATTCCCATCTTTTAGAATATCTAAATTATAGTGAAAATACTTCACTAATTTAGAGCAATAATATTCTTTGCATGAGATTACAGGAGACCACCCTATGCCATTAAACATGTTCTCGATGTTGTCAAATTCAAATCAGTAAGATTAGCGTACCTAGCTACCAATGGAGATTTCTCGATCTGTTCACATAGGTTTTTCAATTTCTTCCATATCTCTTGTTAAAGAACAACATTGGCTTATCCATCGATGCTTTTTTTCTTCATTCTGCACTTTTCCCACTATCAGAGGGTTCAGTATCTACGGAGTGACTTCCTGGCTAACTTCCCAACTTACTTCCTGATTGACCTCCAAACTGACTTCTTTCCAATTTCTTCCACATTTCTTGTTAAAGAACAACATTGGATTATCCATCGATGTTTTTGTTCTTCGTTCTGCACTTTTCCCACTGTCAAAGGGTTTAGTATCTACGGAGTGACTTCCCGAGTAACTTCCTAACTTACTTCCTAATTGGCCTCCAAACTGACTTCCAGAGTGACCTCCAGACTAAGTTCCTTCTACCATTCTTTCAACCGAGTCCTGAGATGATTGTTGAATATCATTATATTGAGATGATTGTTGTCTTATTGGTGAAGCTTGATCTCAAGTCAGAAAGTGTTGTGGTGATTCTTCAGCGGGCCATTTCACTTTCCAGACGCGCAAGAATACCCAAAAAGTGCATACATCAGCGTCATAAGAGTGCAAATTACACCTATTACTTGCCAATTTTTTACCCAAATAGACTGAGAGATTGATACCAATGGTGAGCGACAGGGGGAACTTTATATGGGTTAAGGGAAGAACAAAACCAGAGTTATGCAGGCAAAGGAGTAGATGGCAACTAACGGACTTTGTGTGCAATCAAATGATTTAGAAACCCTAACTGCTGTCACGGTGGAGACCCAACAGGCTCTCACGGTAGAGACCCAAACTTGCTCTCATGGTGACAACAAGTTTCACTTAACATGAGGCATCTCAACTTTAATCGTTCGGATTTTATCCGAAAGGATCAACGGCTTGAAACGATCCCGGTAAAAATAAGGTGGCAACACGACCTTTTTACCTTGATTGGGAAATAGGCTGCCTACCATACTTGGCAGGAGGCCAAAATGTAGGGTCCCATAAAATTGCCAAGATAGGAAAAGCCATTTCCGCTTGTGGATAAAAAATTAATGAGATTTCAACAATCAAGAAAAGATAGATTTGTGGTGCTTTTATAGGATTTTGTGTGGACGATTCTTATTAGGGAGTAGTTAGGTAGGAGTAGTTTGCCGAAATATTCTAGGAATTAAAATGGAAGAGATCAAGGGTTGCTTCCATGAGGCGAAAATCGTAGGTTAAGATGGTCAATTCCGAACATCAAAGGTACATGTGGTGCAAGAACTAGTCCGGGAGGGGATCAAACAAGTACTAGAGAGGTTCAATCAGGTGCACCGACAACAAGAATTGCCAAGATCTTCCTCCTTAGTACCCCTACCAATGATCAACATGGCTAACTTGCTCGTCGACAGTGAGAAGTGGATTCGAGCTGTAGAGCTCGAGAAACTTGCCAGAGCAGCCAAAGAGTGGGGTTTGTTTCTAGTCAGCAACCAGGGCATCCCTTCAACCCTTGTTACTTCCCTCAAGAATGTTGTAAAAGGCTTCTTCAGCCTTTCTTTCAAGGAAAAGAAGGAAAGCGTAGGCTCCTATGCAAACGTTGACAACATGGGTTACGATCGCAACTTTGTGAAATTAGAAGACTTGTCTTTGGATTGGATAGATCGTCTCTCAATTAGAGCAGCTCCTAAGAGTACTAACACCCAAGCTTTTCTTCATGTTTGGCCCAACAAACCAGAGGATTTCAGGTTCTTCTTTTTATCACTTGTTTCTATATGAATCTTACAGTAGTACTGACTGTGATAACACAAAGTTTTATGTGTGTGTCTGGAATTTTTATATCCGTTTCGAAGTTTGCCACACTTTGACATTTTTTGTGTCAACCCGACTTGGAGGAGTATTTTTTTTTTGTGAGCAAAAGATCTCTACTTGGTGGTGTTTCCTACGCCCTCTCACAAGGCATCGTGAAATGGCGCATTTGCCCCTGGTTACATACCCAGGTGTGCTCCCCCATTGGCCCAGACGCTTGTGTAGAGACCATGTGACCAAGTAGAGATCTCTTCTTTGTTTTATTGTCTTGTTGTCTAAGCAAAAGTGAGAAGTGAGATTTGGAGATTTTCAGGTATTCTGGGGAGAGTTCTTGCTGCGACCTTTTTTGTTCTTGAGATATATATCTCCATTGTAATTTTTTTTCCATTATATGGTCAATCATTTTCAGCTTCGTCTATGAATGTAGCACATCACATTAATGACATTTAACCACCACAGTCGATCTCACACCACCTCTAGGTGAATGGTGGGAGATTGACTCTGGTAGTTAAATGTCATTGGAGAGGATCTGGATTCATCACATTCGTGTGTGAACCGCGTTCAATCTCTGTGTCATCTCTATTTGAATTTGTTTTGTTTTTTCGTGTTTCTTGGTGTTTACGTTAACACAAAGAAGTAATTATCTTTGAGACAAATTAACTATTTTTTGAAATTAATTTGAAATGTTCTCACCTTCTTCTCCCAAAACCCATTTTCATTCTATCAATGTGCAGGGAAGTCACAGAGAAGTATGTTGGAGAGGCAAGGAAGGTAAGTAACGAGTTACTTCAAGCCTCGCAGAAGCACTGGGTCTAGAAAGACAATGCTTCCTCTAGAACTTCAACCCCATGCAGAGGATAGTGAACATGAGAGTGAATTACTATCCACCATGCCCGAATCTTGACCAAGTACTAGGCCTACACCCACACTACAATGCTAGTGTCCTCACCCTATCATTGCAATCTGATACTACCACCATCACCACCACCACTGGAGGAGGACTTGAGGTGCTCAAGGACATGGAATGGTTTGTAGTTTCATGGCCATCTGATGCATTGCTTGCTAGTGTAGGTGACCTGTTGGAGATAATAAGCAATAGAATAGTGAAGAGCCCCTGGCACCGTGTCTTGACCAACAAGGATAAGGAGAGGTTCTCTGTTGCACTGTTCTACACCCCACCTTCCCATGCCATGATAGAGCCAGTTGCTGTGAGGGAGGACCAATTGTTAGGATCCATCACTACTACTGATGATTGGGTTTACAGAAAAGTTCTTGTAGAGAATTATTTGAAGTACTACTATAAGGTTACCCCTACAATAGAGAAAAGGGTAACGATCATGTTTGCAAAGAAAAGAAAGGGGAATTAGAATAAAAATGGTTGGACAAGAGAAAATGAGATGGAAGAAGAAAAGTTAATTTTTTATTTTCATGTTAACTATCTAAGGTATAGTGGTATCAATTTGAATCCTCTACTGCCGAGCTGCCCAGATGCCATACCCGAGTGGGGGTAAGGCGGTCATTTCCAGCCTTGCTATGTCTGAGTAGTATGGCAGGATGGGGCAGCTTAGCAGTAGAGGATCTAGATCCGTAGTGGTATAGTAGAATAAAAAGGGAAATTCAAGCCAAAGACCATTGCTTATTGGTAAAATTACCAAATTAACCTAAACCAGGTTTCAATTTATCAAATTACCCTGTGAAAATTTGTGGATATTACCTTATTATCCATTTTTCTACCTGAACAGAATGGTAAAATGAAATCTGATACTTTTCCTTGTTATTTCTACCTTGTCAAAGTCGAAAGAACTTGCAGTTGAGGCACAATCTTTCCCTTAAGGCAATAGAAACCCTTCCCCATATGCAATGCGGTGCTTCAAGCTTCCAATTTCTGTTTGCAATTGATATGCATAAAAATGGCCCATCAATGGGTGATCGATACATGGCAAAAGATTAACTCAAAGTGGAAGATTAGGGTTAGAGTTACTATGACCCATTGAGACTCGAACTCTTTAATTGTGGACGACTTTCCATTTTTGTCTCATACTAGGAATCAGACTTCTCCACCGTTCATCCTATAAATAGGAAGTTCGGGTACAAGGTACGATACACTTAATTACTCTCTCAAGCTCATGCACTTTCAATTTTCCAGCTCATAGTATTTGTTACATAGATTTCTTACTTAAGCATCGAAGAGTCTGCTCCGACCCTCTCTTTTGTTTGGTTCTTAGTTCCTAGTGCATAGGTCTCCTCTCAGCACGATATTCAAATTCCAACGGCAACAACAATGAGCCTGATTCAATTGTGAAGCATTTTTGGTGGAAAAAATCATTCAACAAAAAGAGGGGCATGTAGGTAGAAGTGGTCATCCATGTGTAAATCAAGAATAGTGAAGGGTGGCCGGGATTCTATGTCAAAATGTTTGCAAAGCAAGGTGTAAACACTGAATTTTGTCACCCCCCGGCAATAATGATAGCAGGACACGGACAAACATCGATATCACTTCAAGAAGGACTCTTGTCCCTACATCTAAGCCAAATCACCTGAACATCCCTAAAATGACTTATAAGCCTTTTACCAAATGCTGAAGGAGGTACTGCTCACGTTCCCCAACCACGGTGGTCCCGCTAATAGGCCTAGACAGACCCAAAAACACCAAAGAAGCCCATTTAAGGCCTAAAAAGTAGGAGGGATGGCCCACACTGTCCACCGCGCCGTGGTCAGTCCCCCATGGCACCGTGGAGGCCTCCCCTCACAACATGGCAAAAAACACGCCGCCGTGGAGGGTTGTGATGTCAGCCTGCTGACATCATCCACAGCACCGTGGACAAGTCCTACACGGCACCGTGGAGGGCCTATCTGGCACCGTGAGAAGTGGGGTACTCCTATAAATAGGAGGGTCCCCCTCCCCTCATTTCAGGGATTCCCAGCCTAGGGAGACCCTCCCAGTCCAATTTTTACCCTCTTTCAAGCCTTTATAAGTGAATTTTGAGCAATATTCCGAGTTGTGGATAGATCCATCGATTACCCACTTGAGTGAAGAGCGCTCACCTCCTAGTCAAGATGTTATTCCGTTCACAGACGGATAACAAAAGTCTCCTTTTATAGCTGTTATTCTATTTGTATACAGAGAACGAGAATCCCTTATATAGCCGTTGCTCTGCCTGAAGTCTGAGTAACAAAACCCATCTCATATAGTCCTTACTCTGTCCGATAAGAGAGAGGCAAGCCGATCGTCCGTTTCCACCTAGGCCGTGGGACATCACATATTTCGTATTTGGTACATTTTCATTTATTTCTTGTATTTCTTAACAGGTATCTGTCTCTTTCCTTCTTATTATTTTTGGCATAATGTAGACCATTAAAGTAACTTGTTGTAGTGTACATAGTAAATGATTTTTTTTCTTTCTTTGTCATGTTTAGTATATCAAAATCTAACTTTGCATGATATATGATCTATTATTAAGGGAGAATATTTGAAAACAATCATCTAGTAGAAAGACTGGTTTATACGGGCGAGGTGGGTGCCTAATACCTTTCCACTCTCGTAACCTGACTACTTACCCAGAATCTCTGACCAGACCATATGGAATCATGTAGCCCTTTCCGCTGATCCCGGATGGGGCTACACCCATTGGGTCCTAGTCCCTAATCCTAGGTGGCGACTCCATTTCTGTATGAAGTATGATCCCAATCCCCATGATGATATGTCAGAACGATATGCCGTTACTCATCGAAACCAATCCTTGTCGCCATAAGGCTGGGTAACCCTCATCCCGAGGACCGCAGTACTTACACAAGGATGAAGAATCTTGTCTAGTCTTCCATCCTTAGGGGTTTACTTGTGCTTTGAGAGGGCATTACTTTCTTAATGTTCTTCTATGGAAGATCGTGTTCAAAAGAAATTCCTATTGAGAGTTTGGGACTTGAGAGTGGCATTCATTATGTTTGGAAAAAGCTAAACTAGCTAGCGGATTTTATTGCTTTGCTCCCATACGAGAAAGATGTGTTGCAGTTTGTAAAGATCCCAATTCTTGTTTTTGATGCTCCTGATAAGTATGTGGTTGAAATATATAAGAAGTCATTTTTCTGTCAAAACAACGTATATCACAATTATGGACCTACAGTAGTAGAACAACCCTTAACACATTCTTATTGCTCATTGTAGATGGAAATTGGTTGAGAAGGGAATTCTGAGCTGGGATCGAAAAAGTTCCCTGTACATGATAGGTAGCGATTCTTCACATATGGTGACGGTCTCATGACAATATGTCTTTCTCTTTCATAAACAGGGTTTCAAGAATCGGGAATCCTCCTAGCCACAAACACACCTGACCTGACAAAATTGCAACGCACTGATGGTACGAATCTTTCCTACCAAAAGAAAAAATATTGGGCAGAACAGCATCCCACAATTACCACTTAGGAAGATAGATTACCATGTCAGTCGAGAGTGGGGGACTACCAAGCTGAAGGACATGATACAACGCTCATCACTTGGTCAAGGGTGTTGAGCCTACTACAACTCGGTCAAGAATGTGAAGCCTACCACCGTTCGATTGAGAGAGTCTCTGCAACAACACAGTGTTCATCACTCGATCGAGAGTGTTGAGACTACAACCAGTTGACCAAGGGAGAGCGTTCACTAGTCATTCTGTTCTACTCCTTCGAATCTTCACGACTCCAAAGGAGTAGGGGGCTTATGATATATCTAAATAAGGCTCAACAATACTAACATGACATGTGGCAAGGCCACAACCGTGTGGAGCAACCCCCAATCCATCGATTTATTTCCGCACGACACCTGACCAACCTAGATCAAGAAACCTAATCATGTGAGGATACAATCCCCACAGAGAAGTAACAAACATACCCAAATCCTAATATAACGTTGCTAACAAGTAAGTGCAATCCTATAAGGAAACAAGATCTACCACTGATTAACAATATAGAAACTCCCATTAGTGGTGGACTCTCCAGCCATCACTCTCCTAATAGGACTTTTACCATAATAAGCTCAGCATGGAGCGCAAGACTCATCGTCTCCTAGTGAAACACAACCTCTGCCTAGTATTACATATAAATAGAAGGCCCACTGGTCAGGTAAATCATCTAATTTATTTTCTCTCAAGTTCTCTTGAATTGTCTGCAGCTAAAGAGACATGACCTAGGCATCGGAGAGTCCCCCGCTTGAGAAGAATGACCCTCCCTTGCTCATATGTTCCTCTTTGCAGGTTCCATCCAGGAGGAAGCAACTGAAGGTTTCTGGACGCAACAAAAATGATGAATTGGTTGATCTTGACTTCCATCGATCCAACACAATCGATTCACACCCAAAAATTGTAGAAATTCTCTTTTTGTTTCCGAGGATTGATTCTAGGGTTCTTGGACACCAAGTTGGCCGATTCTAATCTCATCCGGATCAAAATCACCAATGACCGATTCTATGCTTTAAAACCCTGTTATTGACATCCAGGCCATAGAGGTTGAGTGCCTGATTAGCAAAAACACGTTTAAAACTCTGTTTTAAACACGTTCCCGTTTTTTACCATTTTAAACATGTTTTGTCATATGTTTCCCAAACATATGGGAGAAAAGGACAAACGACAAGCATTCCCATTTTAAACATGTTTAAAACACGTTCTTTTTTTTCCACGTTTTTCAAAACCTTGGACTTGTTGAACAATCAATGGCTTACTTAACTGGCCGTATCTCTCTCTATCAAACTCTGATTGACTTGATTCTTTCACCAAATGACTCAAAGGGATACATTTCTCATGATATGACCTTCAACTCATGGTCAATGCACGGACCCCAAAATTGAGCTACAAACTGATGCATACTAAAAAGAGTTTCTAAAGCGATGACTCCCAATTCCAATTAAACATGCATCACTCCATGAGTGTATGGCTATGTTGACAACAATGAGTAATGCCACAGCCAAACCACATTGCTCAACTTTGGATATTATGGTGTATGAATTGAGAATTGATATTGGATGATATTAAATGACATGTCTTGATGTTGGGTTTTAACTATAAACGTTTAAAACCCAATACTGTACGTTTTTGTTTTTTACCCTTTAAAACCTATACTATACCATCTGTTTCCATTTTTTTTTGGGTTAAATAAGCGTACCCCCCTGTAATGCACCCAATATTCCTCATACCCCCCCTAAGCTTCTGATAAGTCCACGTACCACCCCTCAATATTCCACGTACCACCCCTACTTTACCCCCCTAATGCCATTTAAGTCCACACCAGGTATTAAATGATAAAAAATTACCAAACTACCCTTTCTTCAATCTTTTCTAAATTTTGAAAAGACTTAATTGCCCTGACCTATTTGCTAAATTTTGAAAAGACTAAAATGCCCTCATCTTCCCCAAACATCATCTTAATACTACCACCACCACCACCACCGCCACCCACCATTAACACCATCACCACCGTGAAGCCCCACCTCCAGCACCACCTCCAACTCCTCCAACAAGGAACACCAAGACCAACTATAGCAAGCGCCCCTGCCCCTATTTTAAAAGAGGTGTTTATAGCGAGCACCCCTGCCCCTATTTTCGTGACAACAATAGTGAGTTCTCATTGCAAGCAGTAGCTGTTAGAATAAATCCAATCTCTCAATTGCAGCAATGGGAAGCACCGACAAAGGTACTCTCTCTCTCACCCCCAATCAGTTGTTTGATTGAGATCAACAAAGCATAAACCTAACTTTCTTGGTCTTGGTCCATCTTAGAAACCCCAGTCGATTCATTCGCCGACGAGGAAGCACTTGGAGAGATCGGCATGTGCCGGGAAACCAAATTTGTTGAAATTGGTTTCGTCAAGGAAATCGGTGCTCTAGTGTGAGACGGTAATTGACAAAGACAATGACGGCTTGGAATTTAATGGCGAATTGATGGCAGACTTCGTCATAGCCTTTGGAATCGGGCTGTGAGGAGAGAGAATCCTCCGCCGTGGAAGAAGATGATGACGGGGAGAGGAATAACGTCACCTTTGGTGGTCTCGGTTGGGGTGAAGAGGCGAAACCTGAGATTTCGGTTTGCGTCGACGGTGATGTCGAAGGTTTTGACACCTCTTACGGGTTTGTTGTTGGCAGGGGCTTTGACTTCTAAGAACTTGAGCAAACGGCAGTTGATGGTGCCGTTAAGGCGACACACAGTGTCTGTAACTGCGGAGAGGATGGTGAGGATGATCTTCGTCTTCCATGGTAGCACTGGTGACGCCATTGAACTGTTTATCAACGTTCTCTCTCTGTCTCTCAGTTGCAGAAAACACAGAGTGTGTGTGAGATGGTGAGAGAACTTGCTCGTTTCACTTCCCTAACTTGAATTAGGTGCGTAGCTTGTTACGGAGTTTATTTGCTTGTATGAGAAAGGGAACCAAAGGTTGAGCTATTGGTAGTAGAACCGCAGGTTGGCTTGTGCAAGCAAGGATATGCACCTCCTTCCCTGGTCTTTGATATGGCCGTTACGGTGGCTAAAAAGTGTTTTAACGAAGTGATACCAGCTTTGAAGCTAACACATCACACAAGGTAGCGTCTTGCCTTCGGACTATAGCAAGACGGTCATAGAACGAGCTTTGCTGGGGCTTCAGGATGGTGATGGTGTTAATGGTGGGTGGTGGTAGTATTGGGTATGTAAAAGAAATGGTGATTTGGGGAAGATGAGGGCATTTTGGTCTTTTCAAATTTTAGCAAATAGATCAGGGCAATTAGGTCTTTTCAAATTTTAGAAAAGATAGAAGAAATGGTAGTTTAGTCATTTTTGAGCGTTTAATACCTGTTGTGCACTTAAATGGCTTTAGGGGGGTAAAATACTAAAGTAGGGGTGGTACGTGGAATTTTCAGAAATGGTACGTAGGGTTATCAGAAGCTTAGGGGGTACGCGTATTTAATCCTTTTGTTTTTTTTTCTTGTTTTTGCCGTTTTCGTTAGCTAACTACGGTCGCGAGGCACACACACATTTGATTTGACATCCATGCGACCAGGCCAAAGAGGTCGACGGGCTTTTTGGTAAAAGCGCTCTTGTATGGTTTCGCAATCACAGCTCCTAGACGCTGGCGGTGGTAATCGCAGCAGCAGTACCGGAGCTTGGGTAGTGGGCGACGAGATCATCATGCACGGCTTCTTCCATGCTAACCGTTGTCCAGGAAGAAATATTCACAGCAGCTCGGCCTTACGCTTCATACAAAGTAAACGAATAGGCGATTCCCAAACCAGATTGAACAGAAAGGCAAGTCGATCTCTACTGAGGCCAGAAAGAGGTGCCAACAAGAAAAACTCATCTCCCATTTCGGATGCAGAGGTTGTGAGATGGAACAAGTCCATCAGCGAGCACATGCGCAACGGCCGCTGCGACTTTGCTCTCCATCTCTTCCAGACCATGCCCCACCGAACGTCTGTCTCTTGGAACGCCATGATTTCTGGCTACATCATGAACAACAGATTCGACCTTGCACGTCAATTCTTCGATAGGGCACCCAATAGAGACCTTGTTTCTTGGAACGTAATGCTCCATGGATATGTTCGGAATCGTAACTTCAGTGCTGCTCGTGCACTGTTTGATATGATGCCTAAACGAGATGTTGTATCATGGAATACTATGTTATCGGGTTATGCTCAGGGTGGCTATGTTGACGAAGCTAGGGAGATCTTCGATCGGATACCGGACAAGAATTCTATATCGTGGAATGGGATACTTGCTACCTATATACATAATGGACGGATTGAGTCTGCTCGTCAGCTCTTTGACTCCAAATCAGATTGGGAGATAGTTTCTTGGAATTCAATGATGGCAGGGTATCTGCGGAAGAAGAGATTGGTTGATGCTCGATGCTTTTTTGATAGAATTCCCAAGAGAGATGAAGTTTCTTGGAATACCATGATCACTGGTTATGCCCAAAATGGAGAATTACTGGAAGCACAGAAGTTGTTTGAAGAATCTCCGATCCGGGATGTGTTTACATGGACGGCTATGGTGTCTGGGTATGTGCAGAATGGGATGTTGATGGAAGCCAGAAGAATCTTTGATGAAATGCCTGAGAAGAACTCTGTTTCATGGAATGCAATGATTGTGGGTTACTCGCAGTCTAGGAGAATGGACCTGGCAAGGGAATTGTTTGATGCAATGCCTTGCCGGAATATTTCTTCTTGGAATACTATGATTACTGGATATGCACAGAATGGAGAAATTGATCATGCTCGGAGTCTGTTTGATGAGATGCCTCATCGAGACTCCATCTCATGGGCAGCTATTATTGCTGGATATGCTCAGAGTGGTCATAGTGAAGAGGCTCTGTGCCTTTTTCTAGAAATGAAGAGAGATGGAGAAAGAATGAATAGATCTACATTTACCTGTGCCCTGAGCACTTGTGCAGATATTGCAGCCCTGGAGTTGGGGATGCAAGTGCATGGACAGCTTGTCAAGGCGGGATATGAGACAGGTTGCTATGTGGGGAATGCACTTCTTGCCATGTATTGCAAATGTGGGAGCATAGATGAAGCATACGATGTGTTCATAGAGATGCCACACAAGGATGTGGTCACATGGAACACAATGATCACTGGTTATGCCAAGCATGGTTATGGTAGGGAAGCTCTGAAGGTTTTTGAATCAATGACGATGACGGGTATTAGACCGGATGATGTCACCATGGTAATCATTTTTTATTTATTTCTGTTTTGCAATTGTAGTCTTGTATGTGTTATTGTAGGTGATATATGAATGAGAGTTCCACTATGTTTTAAATAGTCTGTGAGACTGGCTAGGTTCTATGCATGCCAAGGACATGTCAGGGATAACATGGGAAGGGCATTTAATTGAAAATTGAAAGTTCCAACATGAATACAACACCCATTTTGTTGATATACATTGTTGGTGCCCTTACTTAACAGCTCAAGCTTTTAGGATAAGCTGTTGTAACATGGTATTGAGCAAGGAGCTCGAGTGTTCGATCCCCGGGAAGTGCAATGGGGCTCCCCGATACTTTCTCCCTTCTGTGCCATGTGATGGTGTTTCCGTATGAGTGTGTGTCATGTGCAAGGCCCTATGTGTACAGGCTTGCATGTGCCAGGAAGGGGGGGGGGTTGTTGATATACATTGTCGTTGCCCTTACTTAACAGTTCGAGCTTTTAGGATAACCGGTCGTAACACATTTTTCTCCTCCTCATCCTCTCTCTGTGTGTATTTGTATGTTTGTACCTAAAGATTGCATTCTAATACTCAATAATATGCAGTGTAAATATATTCTCTGTTGGTAGCCAGGAGGTAATTTCGTTTTTTTATATAGAAAAATGCCTTCTTTTCCTCTTTTGATTCTTTATCCTTGGGCTGTGATCCTGAAATAATTGTCCTTTTACTAAGCTTGTTCAGATGTTATATATGCCTTTAATAGGAGCAATTTACAGCTGAAAAGTTAACATATGTATCTGATGCTATGCATATATGAAGAAAATGTCAGAGAGATACTTTGCATTTTATATTAAATTATTATTTTTTTAATTATTGTCAGCTCTGTTTCCCTTTTTTTGTAAGTGTTATTTGCTCGCTTTACAATATCAATGGTTGTGTATGAGTGTATCTGCTTTCTTTGGGGTGGGAGTAACTTGTCACTCAACTTGTCACTGTATATGTTCTCACCATTTTATGCTCTTCTGTTTGTTCCAGGTTAGTGTTTTGTCAGCATGTAGTCATACTGGCTTAGTTAATAAAGGCACAGAGTACTTTTATTCTATGGAAAAGAAATATGGTATAACAGCTAAGGTACAACACTATACTTGCATGATAGATCTTTTAGGCCGAGCAGGACGATTGGAAGATGCTCAATTACTCTTGAAGAACATGCCTTTTGAACCAGATGGAGCAACATGGGGTGCTTTACTTGGTGCAAGTAGGATTCATGGCGATACCAAATTAGGTGAGGAGGCTGCCAAGAGGATTTTTGAGTTGGAGCCTGATAATTCAGGGATGTATGTTCTCCTTTCAAATTTATATGCAGCTTCTGGTAGATGGAATGATGTTGGTAAGATGAGATTGATTATGAGAGATAGCGGTGTGAGGAAGGTTCCTGGATATAGCTGGATCGAGGTTCAGAACAAAGTTCACACATTCTCGGTTGGAGATTCGGTACATCCTGACAAAGACAAAATATATGATTTCCTAGAGGAATTGGATCTGCAGATGAAGAGGGATGGTTATGTTTCCAAAACAAAAATGGTGTTACATGATGTGGACGAGGAGGAGAAGGAGCACATGCTTAAGTATCACAGTGAAAAGCTAGCTGTGGCATTCGGAATTCTGACTGTACCACCAGGGAGACCAATCCGGGTGATCAAGAATCTACGGGTATGCGAAGATTGCCACTCTGCAATAAAACATATATCCAAGATTGTGAGAAGGTTGATAATCTTAAGAGATTCTAACCGCTTTCACCATTTTAATAATGGTAACTGTTCATGTGGGGATTATTGGTGAAACCAAAAGCAAAGCTGGTGCTAGCGATTGTGCAAGGATCGTAGTTGTTGAACCATTGATTAAAGCTGCACGTATTTGCAGCCAGACGGATGGTGTGGTGTGCGTATTATTTTTTACTTCTTGAATGAAGTGACCACAGTGAGCAGCTATTACTGGCTCTGAGACCATGAAGAAAATCAGACAGTGGATGGTGTCGGTTGCCGACAAGCATGACCAGGATAATTATTAACTCACAACCCATCTACAGTTGGAATTTCACTTTTAAATGGGTCTGGCTACAGGTTGTTCTGGCTGCCAACCTGTTAAAAAACTCTTGCTTTACTTCGGCCTAGAACTGGCAGCAACTTGACTGAAACAAAAAGGTATATCTTTTCAAATTGTTAGAATTTTTAGTTCCATTTTCTCTTGTTAGGTCCATGATAAATAAGATATAAATTTTATATTTGCAGCCTGTGAAGCATAGTGTGGTGCATTGTTTCACCTTACAAACTATCATCTTTCACATGCAAGTTCTGTCCTTTCCATGATCCTTCTTAGCGACTGGGGTCCGTGTTATCTTTAGATGAAGCATTTGCAAGAATATATTAGATTTTGATGGTATGTTATCTCTCATCCTTATCTTCATTTCTTTTATTTTGGCTGCTTTCTTACATCTTGTAGATACCATGGAAAGAAATTGGATCGGTGAATATCTGCTTTCTGCACATATTCTGTTTTCTTTGGTTGGTCCTCTTACGTAATCCTTCATTAGTTATGCCCATTGAAGCCTGTTTTCGAAGTCCAGAAGGGGAGATATACTAATATTCTGTCTTACCTAGGGAACACCATGAACTATGAAGGGCACATCTACATGGAGAACTTTTCCTTAACAGCCCATTAAGAGAGCCTTCTTTTAAAGGTCCTAGAAGTTTACTGCAGGACTGCTCTGTTAAGAGTACAAATTTTGTGGACATATTATTATCGTATTTCATTCATGTGTTAAGTTTCATCCCAAATTCATAAATGGGAGATATAACACAATCAACAGCTCAATCTCTGGGAAAAGATCCAATACTTGGTAGATATAATTGGGTTTTGATGTAGAAACTTGGCAGATGGCCAATCCATATTATTCTCCATCTGTACAATGGTTAGATATATAGAATAGCTGAGTCAGCTTTCTTTTGATTTCTAACTAAAAATACACTAGACAAAGTTCTCCAGTTGGTGGGCCATATGGTTCAAGTTATACCGTAGGGGTGTTTTTTAATGGTTCTTATGTTTCTGGAGCATATGAATAATTACTCATATGTTGAGGAGTTTTTTGTAATTAGCTATGTAGCAGCAGAGAAACCTGCACCAGCACCTACCAAGCTCAAGCTCAAGCTCGAGAGAGAGAGAGAGAAGAATCCTATTGTGGGCTAGAAGATGGGATGGATCTTCCTATCGTGGGCTAGTCTAGCATATATATAATGCCAAAACAACTCTTGGTGTGTGCACCTTTTCTTTCGCGTGTGTGTGTGTGTGTGTGTGTTGTTTGTGTGTGCACCTTTCTTTTGTGGGTGACCAAGAGGTTGAATGGATTTATTCCCTTTTGAATATCAAAAAATTATAATGCCTTAATCTCATGATCTGGTTGAGGTTATGTTATATTTTATTTAGTGTGTTCAGAATTCTGAGTCGAGGCAATGGGTTGTGATTCTCCTTTCATTTCATGATAGTATCCCAATTTTCTTTAGTCATAGAATTTAGTTGTTCACCCATATAAATTGAAGGCTGTCACGATAGCATGGAAATGCTAAAATATGTGAGCTTTTATCCCATTATGGCGTCCTGCTATGTTATTGCAAATCCTCTTAAAATAATTTATGGGTATTTTAGCTTCCTTTTCAGTTTAGTTTCAGCTAATTTAGGTTTCTGTATCTTGTTGCGACCATGAGAATGTACAGTAAGAAGCAGAAAGAGTTCTTTCTCACTTATTTCTGTGCTAGACTAGGGAAGCACAGAAAGTTTACCATACCACCATATGCACTCCAACAAGTTTATGGGCATTTACTTGTGCTCTTTCATTTCTTTGTCAGTGTTGGTCTGTAGATGCTGCTGAATGGATGAGTAGGTTGCCATTCTAGAAAAGGTTTAGAGCAAATAATCCAGTTTTTTAGTTCTTTCTTGGACCAGTTTACTTCTTTGGCGTAGTTTCCTTTGTGATTGACTTGTTAGCATGAAATGGATTGAACTTATTGATGTTCTTTTGTTCCATATAAACTTGCTGTCTTGCAGGCTACTGATTTGAGGTATTCAGGTGCAGTCCCGACAAGGTGCTGTAAACTTCTGATCTGGTAGGCCCCACCATCCCATGTGTCTGTAAAATTTCACTATAATCTGAACACATGAAGAGGGCAAAAAAATTGGCCAAAATGTCAAAAGTAGAAGCTAAACTAACTGTTTTAAAATATATAGGGTCATAATAAGTTGCAATATTCAACTCAACTCAGCCAAATCCCAACTAAATGGGTCAAGCTGCAGTAATTTATTAAATAAATGTGGTCAAGTTGCAATAATTTATTAAATAATGTCAAATCTGTTTGAAGATAGGGACTGTTTTAAGATATAACATTTTTTCCTAAACAATATGATGAATGGTGCATTGCAACAACATTGCTCTTCACCTGCTCACTCAAATCTGCTGCTGTAGAACATCAAATTTAATGTTTTCCCTAAACTTTTTCTACTCTTATTTTTAATTCTTCTCAAAATATTAATTTTGCCCATGTCATCTCTAAATTAAAAGAGTGATATATGGGTGTAGAATTCGACATTTTGAAAAGTTGTACAGGAGAGGTAGAAAGAGACTAAGGGCATACCAATATCTTGCAAATTGGAGTGATTTGGTAAGGTGCACATGAAAGACTGAACAACATGAGATTTGTGAAATTAAAATGAAAGTTTAAGAGATTGGGTTCCTTAAATAGTGAAAGTATGATCCGACTTTACTGTAATAGAAATTTGTGTACCCAGGGAAACATTGATTTCTCTAAATTATGTCTCATCTTGAAACACTAAAAGTAAATGTTCTAAAGCTTTGCAAAATGGCCCACATTGATAAGCTATCAAGGGAGCCCAAATATCTGCCATGTGGCATATCAGATGGAGTCCAAATTTTGTGGATAAGTCGACTCTTAAGTCCCTTACATGTGAACTTTCAGCCCAAACAGAGTTTGCCATGTGGCAAAATACAAGTTTGAAAATTCAGGACTAGAGAGAGTAGACAGTAGTGTTCAGGAGTGCATACATATTCTTGGGGATGCATGCCAATACATGGGGGGGGGTGTTATTTAATTAGGTTCTATAGGTTGACAAATGGCTAATCTAGATTATCTACCATCTATCCAACAGTTAGAATTGCCACTTCTTCATTTCACGTGGCACGATGAAGATGGGTTGCTTTGATAAGCTTATATGGAAATTACCTCTCAGACTGAAGTTTATATATAAATTTCCTATTGAACAACATGTTCCTATTGAACATGTTCCCTGTTGAACAAATTCCTAAAGGGGATTAACCCTAACTGCCCCTTTGTCATTTACAATCAGAAACATTGTGGCATATTATGTGCTCTTGCCCTTTTGCTAATTAGAGGATATGG
This sequence comes from Telopea speciosissima, assembly GCF_018873765.1. Taxonomy (NCBI): domain Eukaryota; kingdom Viridiplantae; phylum Streptophyta; class Magnoliopsida; order Proteales; family Proteaceae; genus Telopea; species Telopea speciosissima. The sequence goes on from NC_057917.1 coordinate 53,651,965, forward strand.
CCAGCCTTTAGCATGGGATTTAAAAGTGAATTCCTTAAAAGCAGAGTCTGTTAAGGATCTTGTGAAGAGCCCGTTACTGTCTCCTTTTCCAACTAATGTATGCCCTTTGGCATGGGAGAAACCAATTAGTTATGCAAAAGAAAAAAATAGAACCAATGAAAATCCTAAGCCATCTAACACAGGGGCCTGTGACCTTGATCATCCTCTACCCATTAACAATGCACACATAGATGATTCACATGATGTTGCATCCTTCTCTTATGAAAACATTCTAAGGACCTTGAACCTGTGATTGTACATAATAGGTAATGTGGTAATAATAGATCATGTGTTATCATTACTGATGGAAGCTGTTACATATCATCAGGACAATCTGAATGATGTGTTATTTTGTTGCTTGCAGGCACAAACCAAGTCTATGCTCGATCAGATGCAGGAGAAACTGTGTGCCCAAAGCTGAAGTGAGGGGGATCAGATTAGTCTTTGAGATGGCAAAGGGAAAAGGTCTCTGGAATGTATTGGTGGTCTCTGACTGTCAAGAGGCTGTCATAAATCTCAACTCAGAAGTTTATGAGGGATGGGACTGGTAATGTTTCTTATTCTTATTGATACTCTATACATTTTTTTAGAGTTTGGATGACACTGTAAATTATTTATACTAGTAGCAGGTGATGTCGGCACACTTGCTGGCCTAAAATGCAAATAGGGAATTATCTCTTGATTATGTTCTCCCATAAGTCCATAACTCTGTTATTTCCTTCTGATCAAGTTAATGTGTGTTTGTTCATCCACCAAACCCCCCCCCCCCCCATACACAAAAAAAAGAGAGGCTAGGATGCTGAAATGAGGTTTTTCCTCATAAAAATTAGAGTTTTAATAAAAGAGAGATTTTCCCCAGATAAAAAAGAGAAATGAAAGTTTGCTACATTTGGGAAACATAGAACTTCAAAGTGGATGAGAGTAAAGGAAATCATACGCAGCATTTAGGCTCCGTTTGGTTGCAAAGGAATTAAAGGGAAGGGAAGTGAAATTTTCATACTTAAAAAAGGAATTTTTTTAATCATTACCCCATGTGACACCATGTGACAATATATCTAACTCCAAATCATTCCAATTTTGTTATTAAATTTCACTTTACTTTGCATCTATTTCCCTTTGGTTTAAAATGTAAAATAAATATTACATGTAAAATGTATCTTTACTAGATATGTTAAGAAATTTAAGTAGTTTATACAATCACATGGGGTAATGATTACAAAAGTTTCTTTTTTAGGTTTGAAAAATTTTCCTTCCCTTCCCTTTAATTCTCCCTGCAACCAAACGAAGCCTTAGGGAAATAGAATAATTTTTCCGAAAGCAAATTGGTCTTCATCTCACCCCTCTATGTCAAATAATTGGAAGACCTTGTTTGAAAACCATTTGGGCAATAGGTTATCTAGTCTGGCAAGAGTACTAAAGAGTATCTCTAGACTGATGCTTGATTTTACCACCTGATAATGGTGATATGGGAATCCTGACTATATGAATACCTAGAAAATGAACTAGTTTGATCACATAAAAAATTCAGAGTTAGGCAGCGTCTGGGTCCTGGGATGCATTATTGGAATGCAGTCTACTATTCTACTCGATTTTGCATTCTTGGATAATAAAACATAGTTGTTTTATCATCTGAAAATGTGAAATTGACATAGAATGCATCCTAGGTAGATTTCGCATTATCGGATGATAAAAATAGTTGTTTTTATCGCCCGAGAATGCAAAATCTACTTAGAATGCATTCCAAGTGCATACCAAATGCAGCCTTAAATTCAGCTACATATAATCTCATGTATTGATATATTTCCTTTATTTTCAACAGTCCATTTATTTTAAAAAAAAATTCATTTTTTTCATTGAATTTTCAAAACTTTATTTTTCCACTTACCAGTTTTGTTTTTATTGAAACTTGAGATGTGAGCAAGAGACCTTTTTGGGTCCTCTAGCCAATATGCAATGTGGCATAGGGATGTAAATCTAGGACCACAGCCAAGAACCAGGAACCAAAACCGATTATTAATTGGTTAGTCGTGGTCCTAGCCATTAGAGTGATATATATTTTAAAACCAGAACCAGACTAAACTGATTCACCAGTTAGAACCGACATGGGACAGATTCAGTACAGATTTTGGTGTTTTATATGTGGTGTTCAATTTTTTACTAACTATTCACTCTCTTGGACCAAGCATACTCTTGTTAAAATGGGGCTTTGAGTCCATGGGTTTTATATTTCATAGTTTTTTATATCAATTTTAGAGAGAGAATGCCACCTATCGCTCTAGACATACCGCCCTTGCACCCTGACACAGGGGTGTGCAAAATGACCACCACACCCTTGATCATATCCGGGGTTCCAGGGGGTGCGGCGGTCATTTAGTATGGAGAAAATCTCTTACACTCTAACGTCTTTTCAAAAAAAATTATCAAGGTTACAGTTCTCTTAAACGGTTAGTTTAGGAAGCCCTTTCTCTTAAATGACCCTAAAATTTTTCAACAAAGCAGATCAATGGGGCCATATTAGATAGATACTAATGTCAAGATCCCCTTCTCATGTCGAGTTTCAACTCAAACAAGTTTGCAAGTGACAAAGTATAACTTTTAGAAATCTATAACTCAGATAAAATGCAAAATAATGGTTGCAGTACTCATTACTGTAGGTTTAAAGGTTACATGTTAATACATGAGAAGGTATTTGATTGAATCAAAAACTACAATTTGAAATGTTTCTAATCTCTCTTCCTCTCTATTCAATGATTTGATTAGCCAAATCAATTTTCTACCAGGGGGAGGTGGGGAGGGGGTGCATTGTTTTTTGGCACAATATGCAAACCAGAAGAGTCGATACTTTGACCTTCTGGGAGGCATGCACTCCAATCGACCAACCAACCGATCAAGCTGTTGTTTGCAAAGAGTGGGCCATTTATGTGTCATGTTTTTTTTCCATTTAGAAATCTCCAAGTTGGGGAAAGACGGAAAGCATTTTAATCTCTTCCAATTTTCTCATGAGATAGGTATTGGTATCAGTATTAGTATCAATATTTTTTTAACCCGAATATTACCAGGGACCTGGGCCAGCCTCTAGAACTTTATTAATAACCCAGAATGGTAAAAGATTACAGGGGGGGTACATTCCACCTTACCCCGATCCAAGGGGCAAAACAAGCTCTCATTAAAACTCTCAAACAAATACCTTCCCAGCCCCATACAGCCTGGAAAAAACCACAAGCACTACTTTTTAAGAACAGGCAGTCCAGCCTTGTCCTCCCTTAGAATAACCTGTAAAACTCCCGCTGGCAGATTGCCCTGGTGGAAATTGATAGAGGACCCTATATCACAAGCAAGGTTAGCCAACCAATCAGTCGCCTTGTTACTTTCTCTATAAGCAAAGGACACATTAGACCGGGTAGAAGAAACTAAAGCTAAGACCTCCTGAAACCAGTACCAGACCTTCCACAAGTTGCATCTCTTGAGGTTAATCATTCTAACAATGGAAGCAGAGTCTGACCTAACCACCAAATCAATAAATCCTAACTCCTTGCACAAAATCAAACCATCCCTTAAAGCTCTTAATTTTGCAATTGAGTTAGTGCAAGCACCATAAAAGTTAGAAAAAGCTGTCGGGTCCCTAATGACCCCTCCACCCCCCCCCCCTCACAGCCAGGATTACCTCTACAAGCACCATCCACATTAAGCTTCACAGAAGCGAAAGGCGGACACCAATACACTGGGAGAGGGCGTTTCAACTTGGGGGTGGGTGCCGAGAGGCCGAAACACTGCAAAATTAACCTGTCTCAAGAGGACCCCAAGCGTCCAACCTTAGAGGGGAAAGGGATGTCTTTCACCCAAACTTTAATGCACTCAACTATTGAGTTAGTAGAACGCACGCTTTGCTCGTGTCTTCTATTGTTTCTTTCCTTCCATAGCTCCTAGACAATTAGAGAAGGCAAGATCCCAGTGACATAGGCCCTTAGGCTATTGCAACTCACCGATTCCTTCCAAAGAGAAACCCGACTTCTGGCTTCTAGTGAGGGAAGAACAACAATGTCAAATATACGTGAAAAATAACCCCAAGCCTTGGAAGCCGTGCCACCAGAAACCAGGCAATGATCTGTTGCCTCCCTCCTTGAATTCCCGCAACAGTTGCATTTGAAGGCCAGGGGAATACCAACCGACATTAAAGAATAATCTGTGGGGATCTTTCCATTAAGGAGATGCCAAGTAAAAAAGGCCACTTTCAAGAGCAAGGATTGATTCTAGATCCATTTCGCATAGGAAACCCCAGGCGACACACACCGCACTTCATTCCAAGCCGATTTAGTTGTGAATCAACCATCACTAGAAGGGGTCCATACCAAAACATCATCTCTATCTGCAAGAGAAAAATTACCAAGAGATATGTTACTTCTCATCTCAGCTGAATCAATGAGATTCAAAATGCCTTGTCTCCAAGTGTCGTCTTCCTCAAGCGCATCCTTGACACAAAACGCCATATCAACCTAAAGCCCATTGTCAACATGGTCAATCAGAGGACAAGCCCCAGCCCAATTATCAAGCCAAAAAGAAATATTGCCAGAGCCAATTAACCATCTTGACCTATCCATCAAGAACTCCTTATACTCCAGGGTATTTCTCCAAGACTTCGAACCAACCCATGCGAACTAGCAAAGGCAACATGAATATTTTTAAAGAACTTTGCCCTGAAAAAGTCACTCTGCAGCGAATGATCAGAAAGGATTCTCCAAAGGCCTTTTAGCCTAAGAGAGGCTAACATCCTCTAGAAGCTGAACCCCCAACCCCCCTTCTTCAAGTGGTTTGCAGACCTTCTGCCAACTCACCCAATGTCTACATTTTCCCCATTCTGAATTTTTCCAAAGAAATTCAGCAAAAATTCCATGTAACCTACGAATGATAGCCTTAGGCGGGTCCAGTATGGTGAGAACATGGATGAGAATAGAAGACAGAACATGTTTTAAGAGCGTTACACGCCCCCCGAAGATAAGAGCCTCTCCTTCCAACCTGCCACCTTGTTTCTTATCTTTTCAACAAGACCATCGAAGAAACAAATTTTGAGTCTTCTAGAATGGAGTGGGGCCCCAAATAGATTATTGGGAGTGACTTCCTAGTAAACCCAGTAACCATCTCTACCATACGAGCTTTAGCCCTCGAGATCTTGTCTCCCAACACAAAACAACTTTTTTACTTGTTGACCAGTTGCCCCAAAAAAGCCTTCATATCTACTAATAAAACCCATTATTTGCTTGAGAGAGCTCTTTAGACCCCTGGTGAAAATAACGGTGTCATCTGCAAATAAGCAATGAGAGATCCCAAGGCACCCTCTCGAAAGCCTGAAAATGATGCAAGCCCCTCTACAAACAAGCTTTTAATGCCTCTGCTAAGAACCTCTTCTGATAAAATAAAGAGAGCAGGAGATAAAGGATACCCTTGCCTCACACCCCTGGTAGACTTGAAGAAACCCGATTGGCTGCCCCTCAAAACAATAAAACCCACAATTCTCCAGAGTCTTCCTGATTAAGTTAATCCAGCCATCGGCAAAGCCAAATTTTGAGAGGACCAACCAAAGGAAATTCCATTCTAACCTATCATAAGCCTTTCCCATATTCAGTTTGAGAATCACATTGTCCCCTGGCTTTCCTATTTAAGCCTTGAGCAACCTCTTGGACAATGGAAATATTATCATGTATACACCTGCCCTGCACAAAAGCACTTTACTCTTCCGCCACTAAGCAGGGGAACAGCCCCGCCAACTAGAGACAATGATTTTGGTAATAATTTTATATGAAAAATTGTAAAGGCTTATAGGCCAAAAATCAGTCATTACCTCAGGGTTATCCTTTTTAGGAATAAGCACCAGATTGGCAGAAGTGAAGCTTCTAGGAAGAACACCAACCTTCAAAGAAATCCTTGACAGCAGCCAGACATCATTGCACACAACGTCCTAGCAAGCCATGAAAAAATGCTCAGAAAAACCATCTGGACCTGGAGGACTGTCGATCGGCAGAGAGAAAACTGCCCCCTTCACCTCCTCCAAAGTAGGGGGCAACAGAAGAGAAGAATTTTCAACTTCAGTCACCACATTGGGAATCAAAGACAGCAACTCCTCATCAACCACACACCCCTGGGAGGCAAAAGATTTTGAGAAATGACGCACCGCCTCAGCCTACACCCCCTCGTGGTCAGAAATCCACGAACCATCCCCACTTTTTATTTTATGAATACTACCTTGTCTCCTTCTGACATTAACCATGGAGTGAAAAAACTTCGTATTCCAATCCCCCTTCTTTAACCAAGTCACTTTGGATTTTTGCCTCCAGAAAATTTCCTCCTATAGCAACACCCCCCTACGGAGTTTTCCTGGCCTCCTCAAGGGTATCCACGGACCCAACATTAGCACACTGGTCAAAGGCCGCCTCCGCATCCTTGACCTTTTGGTGTATGTTGCCAAAAACCTCCTATCGATATCGATGTTGTATTAGTCTTAGTCAACAACGATATAGATCAGCTGGAATCGGGTTGCATTAGGCCAGAATTGGGTGCAATTTCAAAATTGAACCATTTTAGGCCTATTTCATCCGATCTGCCTGTATCTATATCCATATCATGTTGGTATCAGAATCTGACGATACCGATTCATATCGGTTGATAATACAGATATGCTACTGATAGTAGAAGTAGAACCATGGCCATGAGGAGGATATTGCTGCCGGTATGCCTCTGTGAAGTGTCAAAATGAAAATGGAAATTTAAAATAAGGGAATCAAGAATTCTTTGTGACACTAGATCTATGCTTGGTTCTTTTAATAATTTGGCCAAAAAATTCTCTCACCTCTCTACTGTGTGTTATTGTGATCCCATAGGGCTGCAAGAGGATCTTTGACTATTATCCAATGGTATTTTTTCTACATCTGTCGTCTCAAAAGATCCTCAATTTATTATTGTTAAAATTGTTGATAATGCTTTGAATAGGTGTTGGTTACTTATTTGTGTATATTCCCCCCCCCCCCCAAACATCCTTAAGATCTGTTTTTGGGTTAAATTATCTCAAATTTTGTGGAACTCTTCTCTTCTAGTGCTTCTTATGGGTGATTTCAATGAAGTTATATCCTCCTTTGAAAAATTTGGAGGTCGCCCCTTTTAGGATTTCTCTAAATTAGTTATGGTTTTCCGGTCTTTCACCTCTTTTGGCAATCTCTCTGAACTCCCTTCCCAAGGCCCTTTTTTCACCTAGACCAATAAACAAAATCCCCCAAGACTGATACATGAACACCTGGATAGAGGGTTAGCTACCTGGGATTGGTGGAATTTTTACCCAAATGCTTTTATTTTGGTTCTTCCCAATTTTGGATCCGACCATAATCCCATTTTGATTTTCATGGATAATAAACCACCCTCTTTCCAAAAAAAAAAAAAAATCATTTCCAAGCGGCGTGGTTTTATCACTGCGATTTTTTCAGATTTTCTCAATGACAAATGGAGGCATCTTCATGCCTCTAACCTCTCTCAGAAGCTCTCTGGTTTAGCTTGGTTTTAAAAAAAATGGAATAAGGAGGTTTTTGGTACTATTTTTTAATTAATTTTTTTTAAATTTCTCAACTTAATGCTGCCCTCTTTGCTGAGCCTTCTTCGTCTAACTGTGATCTCATTTCTTCACTTGAAACTCAAATTGACAACCTTTTGTTTGTCGAGGAACTCTTCTAGAAACAAAAATCAAGGGACAATTTTATTGAACTAGGGGACCGTAGAACTAAATATTTCCATGCTCTAACCAAAAGAAGACGTTGTTCCAATCAAATTTTTTCTATCAAATCTGAGGTTGGTGCTTTTGTTACTTCACCTCCTGAAATTGTTGTTATCTTCTTGTCTTACTTTTCCAAAGTATTCTCCTCATTCAATCCGTTGGCACCAGACTGTATTTCTGATCTCTCTCCTCCCTTCATCTCTCCTGAGTTCAACAATAATTTAATTGCGTACCCCTCTTTGGAGGAACTGAAAGAGGTGGTTTTTGGAATTAATCCATTTAAATCTCCTGGTCTTGATGGTTTTCAAGCCTTATTCTACCAAAAATGTTGGGAACTTGTCTATCCCGATCTTCTACGTCTCACCTATAATTCCTTCTCGACTTGTTCTCTTCCTCCCTCTTTCAATCATACACTGATAACCCTTATCCCCAAATTATCTGGAGCAAACAGAGTGGAACAATTCTGCCCAATTAGCCTTTGCAATGTAGCCTAAAAAATTCTGTCTAAATTACTGGAAAATAGGCTACGTCCTCTTCTTTCTAACATTATTTCTCCTCTTCAAGGTGCTTTTGTCTGGGTTCGGCAAATTTCTGACAACATCATCCTTGCCCATGAAATTTTTCATTACATGAAACAAAAGAAAGGGAAGTCGGGTGCTGTGTCCATGAAAATTGATATGTCCAAGGCCTACAACTGCTGTGAATGGAGTTTTTTTAACTTTCATTCTAAAAAGTCTAGGGTTTTGCCCCCTTTGGTGCGATCTTATTTATTCTTTTCTCTCTTCTTATTCTATTAAACTTATTTTGCTTTTTCTTACTTCTCTGCAACCAGGAGTCTTCGCCAAGGCGACCCCCTATCTCCTTATCTCTTTCTGTTTGTTATGGAAGCTTTGTCTTGTATGTTAGAAGCCGCACAAAATGAGGGTCTTTTCAGAGGAATTAAACTTTCTCGTTCTGAAATTCCCATCTCTCATCTATTCTTTGCAGATGATTGCTTTATATTCTGCAGAGCTAATCTTGAAGTTATCCTCTCAATCAAATCAATCATTGATCTGTTTGAAGATTTCTCTAGCCAAATGGTTGACATTGATAAAAGCTCCATTCATTTTTGCGCCAATTGTTCTGATGCCACTAAGCGTCACCTTTCTAAATTTATTGGGTTCAAGGAACTTCTACATGATGCAAATACGTAGGTGTTCGCCTCTTTCATTCTAGAAACAACTCTGCCATATACAAAGACATCATTTCCAATATAGAACACAAATTGGCTGGTTGGAAAATGAAACTTTTTTCTCAAGCAGGATGTTCTACTCTTGTCAAGTCTGTTCTTGCCTTAATCCCCACTTACCAAATGTCTATCTTCAGGATACCCCAGAAAGTTTGCCTTAAGATTGATTCTATTCAACGAAACTTTTGGTGGGATCATTCTGCGTCTCAGAAAAAGATTCATACTTTACGGTGGGATAAAATTTGTCTACCTAAAGCCCATGGGGGATTAGGGTTCTGCTCCAGTAATATTCACAATCTTTCTCTCCACTTGAAATTATGCTGGCGGATTGTCATCAATCCTGAGGAATTTTGGATCAGAACCCTAAAGGATAAATATTTTAGGAACCATCACTTCCTCCACGCCCCTTGCCCCAAAACTGTTCCCCTTTCTAGAGACAAATTCTGAAGCTGAGAAATCTATTTAAAGATTTCATTTGTTGGCGTGTTGGAAATGGAAACAATATCAATATTTGGAAAGATCCCTGGATCCCCTCCCTCACTTCTTTCTCGATTCTCTCCTCTATGCAATCTGACATCTCCTACTCGCTAGTTTTTGATCTGCGTAAGGATGTCAAAATGGAATCGAAACCGAATATTGGAACCGGAACTGACCGTTTACGATCGAACCGAACTGCACCGTAGAAAAATGATCCGATTTTGATTTTATAGTTTCTTTTTCCGGTTCAGTTTTGACTTTCACCGCAAAACCGCGGTTCTAAACTGAATAAGAAACCGAAAAAACCGAATAGAAACTGATGCCTCTTACTTTAATACTAACTCATGCATCAATTGGATTAATTAATAACATATAATTAATTTAATAAATATAATTAGTGCATCAACTTGAAGCATAAAATAAGTAAAATGTCATGGGTTAACTATATATTATATGAGTTTAAGTATAAATTGAAAATTATGGATGATGTTAAAATGGATTAACAAAATCCTACTTTTTAATAGAAGAAATAGTTTGCTCATCATGTGATAGTGAAGAAGAAAAAAAAAAGGAAAAACAAAAAATAGGAAAGGAAAATGACCGGTGAAGATGGTAAGTTTTTTATTTTTATCACATAGGCATAGAAATATGATGAGTGAGGGAGACCGGGAGAGAATGGAGAAACACGGGAATATAAAGGCATTGAAAACCAAGGTTGTCTTCATTACTGTTTCCCAAAACGACACTATACAAACCGCATGTAAACCGGTTGTGAATCGGATAACGAAAACCGAATAGAAATCGGTAAAACCGGACCGTATGAAAAATGATTATGATTTTGACTAATTCCTATCCGGTTCGATTTTGATTTCACCTTATCAAAATATAAACCGCACCGCAACCTAACCGAATAACCATAACTGCACCGTTTGACACCCTTAGATCTATGTGACCCCCAGGGATACTGGAATGTTCCTATTCTTTCATCCATCTTTCCTTTTGATGTTGTAATAATATTCTTAAAGTTAAATTGTCTACCTATCTCTCTCAAGACTCAATATTTTGCCCCTTTTCCAAATCTGGCTCATTCTCTACCAAGTTGACAGCTTCCAAACTGGCTTTGGGTTTTCCCTTAAATATCCAAATCTTAATATCCCCTACCCTTCTATTTGGAGTTTTATTTGGAAATTGTAAATTCATCCAAGATTCAAAGTGTTTCTCTAGGAATGTAGTCATAATACTTTACCTACAAGAACTTATCTTTCAAAAATGTAGAATATTGATACTTCTTGTGGACTGTCCTTTTGCTAGGATTATTTGGTTTGGTTGCTTTGGTTTTCGAATTTCAAACTTGAATTTATCTTCTTGGACTGATTTGATATTTTTTTGCTCAAGTCTATGTTTTCAAAATCTGATGCTCTATTCTCTGGATCTTGCCTGGCTTTTGGCTTATATTTTATTTGGTCTGAACGCAATCGGTCCTTCCATGACCAAGTTAAGCCTAACCTCTATCGAGCCATCGTTAATATCAGAAAATGGATTTCAATTATCCCTCATCCTTATATCTTCACTTCATTACCACCTGATCATACCCCATCTCTAACCTCTCGAGATTCTGAACTCTCTTATTCTCCCTCTCTTTTACCTTTAACCATCTTGAATGGTCCATCGGATAGTCATATTCTCTTAACTGATGGTAGTTTTAACTTGGACTCTAAGGAGGGAGGCTGGACATCTATTCTATATATCAGTGGGGATTTACTCTTAATTACATACGATTATGGATTTGTAGAAAATGTAGATGAAGTAGAAGGATAAGCGATTGTACAAGGCATCTGATCAACGAAAGAAAAAGACATCAAACACCTAACTATGTGGACGGATTCTGTAAACTTAGCCTCTTGGCTCCAATATCCTATCTAGCTATGGAGATTCTTTCATCTCCTTTTTGACATTGTTTCTGTGTACTCTTTTTTGGATAATATTGTAATGGGTAAGTAATTCATAAAGTAAAGAGGGATGTAGTAAGACAAGCTCATTCTTTAGCAAATAGGACTCGTTTACCTAAAAAAAATTTCACCCCATGGGATGTCTTCTCTCCAAATAATATCCAAACATTGGTGTTGGATGGGGAGCTTAGGTATGGTAGTTCTTTATTTTACATTCATTGTCATCTTGGTCCATTCCTATCAGTCTTGAGAGCTCATTAGACTAGAAAGCAATATACTATCAGTCTTGGAATGTCATGTCCTCTTAGTTAGTGGTTCTATTTGTTGTTGATTAAATTCCAAGCTCCACTTGATGGGTCTTTAGCTCAAATTAGTAGAGCACTTGGAACATGAGCATGTTCCAGGGATGGTGGTTCAAATCCACCAAGGCCTTTTTTATTCAACTGTTCATAGCATAGTCAGTTATGACACTAATCCACACAAGAACCCAAATTTAATGGCATCTTTGAAATTTGACAAAAATTTTATATGTATGTACTTAAATTAAATGGATATGGATTTTTTACCATATGTAGAGATCTCTGTTGTTTGAAAATGCCCGTACTATGAGTTTTGGTTTGTTGAAGTAACATAACACCACTTAGTGCTAATTTTGTAATTTTTATGGACAGATGAAAAATTGGGAAAGACTTTCTTTTGAGAATTTTAATCCAATTTTTTGATTTCTCTTTTTTTTTTTTTTTTTAAATTTTTATAAAGTCATATTAAATGTATGTATATGTTGTATAACAAAACAATGTTAAAATATTTTTTCAGACAAAATTCAAGTAGAATCCAACTGACAGATTCAGGGTAACCAAACAGTCTTACATATGGATTCAGAAGGATTCCACCTGACAGACCCAGGGCAACCAAACAGTTTTTCAGTTGGATTCCACCTGACAGACCAAGGGTAACCAAACAGGTTTTTTATCCGAATCCAAATCTACATGAATCAGATTCTTAAGAAGCTGATCCAACTTAAGAATCCGACTCGTCTGACACCTTCAACCAAACGCTACCATAGGGACTCCTCTTAACTTGCTTTGTCCTTAATGCCATTTTTTCTTTAAAAAAAAAAAAGGGAAAGAAAGAAAAAGAAAGAAAGAAAGGATAAAAAAAAACGTGGTCGTTAGTCGTTACTGAGACTACCTATCCCCAGTTGCTGTTCCCACCACTAAGCAAGGGCAGCTGCTTTGGCACTTACGCTGCTACTGAACCTTCGGCCCTTCGTTGTTCATCCCACAAAGATAGATTTATTAGATAGAAATATCTTTGGATCTTCGCTGCTGCTGCTTCTGCTGCTGCTGCTTCTTCTTCTTCTTCCTTAAATAATTATAGAATTATTACCATTATTAGGAAAAAAAAAAAAAGAAGATGACAGCAGCAGTGCCATTAGTATCATTACCAACCTCTTGCATCCCTCCCTCCAATTTACATTTGTTTTGGTCCTCTAATACGAACTCAGTAAACCCTAGAAACCGGCATGGACCCTCGTCTGAAAAATTGCTCCTGATTTCTTCATTTAACCCCAACGAGTTAAACAAGTTTAGGTTTAGAGCTAGAAGGAGGGTTCCGAGAACCACCGTGACTGTGGCTTGTAGAAGACCCGAATCCGAATTGGACTCTCTAGTTGATTGCGTCGGCACTGGACTCGACGTCGAATGCGATGTTTCTGTTCGTCCGGAATCCTCATCTGAGACCGTCCCTTTGTTGCAGCCGAAGAGCTCAGCGTTTCCCTTGAGAGATGCAAAGATTTCTGATCAGGGTTTTGCTCGAGACCTCTTGGATTGGGCTATATTGATTTCTCCCTTCTTCTTTTGGGGAACGGCTATGGTCGCCATGAAAGAAGTCTTGCCCAAGGCCGGACCCTTCTTCGTGTCCTCGTTCCGACTTATTCCGGCAGGGATGATTTTGATCGGTTTCGCTGGCTTGACTGGGAGGAGGCAGCCTTCTGGGGTCACCGCTTGGGCTTCGATCCTTCTCTTTGGAATTGTTGATGCTGCTTGTTTTCAGGTGGGCTTTGCAGAAAGTATTGTCTCCGCAACTGAAAACGTTTGAAAAATAAAATCATGTAAGCTTGAGCATGTTTTCTCTGATCTGCTGTGTTTGGCTCCCTTTTTCTCCCCCTGGTTATTTTTAGTTTCTTTTTCTTCCTTTGTGGAACTCACCTAGCACTTCTCTTTCTTCTTTTTAATTATTTGGACAGGGTTTCCTTGCCGAAGGTTTGCAGAAGACTTCAGCCGGTTTGGGTAGTGTAAGTTCCAAATCCCATTGTTAGCTACCATTTATTCACGTTGATTCTATCTTTTGTTTTCGTTGTTGTTTGATTTGAAATTGATGTTACTGCTTTTATATGCTTATCTGAGTTGAGATTTTCATGGAGTCAGTTTTGGAAGTCTAAATTCTAAAAGTGAAATCTGTTTGGTTTTTCAGTTGCTATATTAAGTTCAGTTGGCTTTTCTTTGAGTAGTTAAACGACAACAGTCTTACCCTATCTTCCAGTTGTTGTTGGTACTGATTATGATCGTTAAACATTGGGAGTTTTCAAGATTTTTAATTATTAATGCAGGTGATAATTGATTCACAGCCTTTGACGGTGGCTATACTTGCAGCCTTATTATTTGGTGAATCTATTGGGTTTGTTGGAGCTGCAGGTCTTGTGTTTGGTGTAATAGGACTTCTGCTTTTGGAGGTAATTCTTTTTCCCCGGTAAGATAAAAAGTTTTATTTTTTATTTATGTTTGGATTTTGGTTTGAACACTTTCAGAATTTAGCTCCTCACATTTTTCCACCCCCCTCCCCCTCTTTGATCATGGATTTATCAGCCAGACAATATAATTACTGAAAACTGCAGTAACACATTTGATGCATCATATGTTTTTTGGGAATATAGGCCATTAACAGGTTTCTTCCAAAATGGTACAAAATTAGAGAAAGGGCTTGGTGGGAATAAAAGTGCATCTATGAAAAGTTTATTTTATGAAATGAAGAACACTGTTTGTTTTCTTTCAAGGCCATAGCAGGCTTCTTCCTCATCTAGGGAGGGGACAAAATAAAATTTGGAGGACCTTTGTGGGTATAAAAACCTGTCTGTGAAAATGTCTCCCTGTAATAGGGAGAACTTCTTGTTTTCTTGGACCCACATGGTCATGCCTTAATTTTATTTTTATGGATTAACCAGGTAAACAGTGTTAAATGGTGTTGTTTCTTTTGTAGATTCCTGCTCTTACTTTCGAGGAGAGTAATTCATTGTGGGGGAGTGGGGAGTGGTGGATGCTTCTTGCGGCTCAGAGCATGGCAGTGGGCACTGTTATGGTCCGTTGGGTATCCAAGTATTCCGACCCCGTCATGGCAACCGGATGGGTAGGTCTTTTATCTACCAACTTGGAGAGATTATTTAAGCCACAACCATGTAGTTTTTCTCTTTCGGGACTTTAGTGGAGAAAAAAGATTTGAGCATGTCATTTCTACCGTAATGTGGAGGCCATGGTTCCGCCTAGCTTCTTGTTTTGATATAGGGCCCCTTCCTTTCCTACATCCTAGGTGCTTGATGATTTTCTTCTATCTGATATTTTTATATGGATTCAAAGGATATCATAAATTTTTGTAAGCTCCAATCCTTTAGGGAAAAAAAAATTAGAAGCTCCAACTAAGATTATCATTAATTTTTGTAAGCTCCAATCCTTTTTTTTTTCCCTTTTTGGATGTTGAGTGGGAGGGTGACATTTATGGATTGCTAGGATCCTCTTGTTGCCATGTTTATTTTGGTTACAAGCATAGTTTCTAAAACCAGACTGGACATTGTAAGGGAGAGAAGTAAGGGTTCCTTTCTGGTTTTATTAGCTGATTTTCATACTGGAAGCAGGAAAAGCTTATTTTTATATGTTCAACATGCTTTGACCGGCTGGTTCAGTCCGGTTTAAAATCAATGGTATAAGATCTCTGCTACATGGTCAATCATGATTGGATGAATAATGTTAGATGGAGATCCGAGGGACTAATGTTCTTGCATCCCTTCTCAGCACATGGTTATTGGTGGGCTACCTCTCGTAGCGCTTTCAGTACTTAATCATGAGCCTGCTATCAATGGGAGTCTTAAGGAGCTTACATCAAATGATCTTTTGGCACTTGTCTATACCTCCTTCTTTGGAAGTGCTGTCAGCTATGGTGTATTCTTCTACAATGCAACAAGAGGTCTTCTTTACTTTCTCTCATTGTTTTTTGTTTTTTAAAGTTGTGATTGTCATCTCATATCTGATTGCAGTAGTCATTTAATATCCCTTCAGTATCCAGGATTTCCGAAGCTCGTCATATTCCTGAGAGAAATTAACTATTGGTGATGCATTTGCAGGTAGCTTGACAAAACTGAGCTCCCTCACCTTTCTAACTCCAATGTTTGCTTCAATTTTTGGGTAAGTATCATCAAAGCCCGCAAAAACAGAAAGTCTGAATATCAGCTCTATAGCTGTATTTAGAATATGCAACCTTCTTTTGATTGCCCATCTTTTTTATTGAACCAAAAGCAAAATCTAGTACAGAGGACAAGATAACTGTTGTCCCGCTTTACTCTAAATGTTGTACTTTTGTCCCAGGTTTTTGTACCTTGGTGAGACATTCTCACCTCTGCAACTTGTTGGGGCCTTTGTGACAGTGGTTGCTATTTACATGGTTAATTATCAGAATGAAGAGGAATGAAGCATGAGGTAAAGAACAGTTGCATAAACTTTTCTTAAATTATGAAGTAAGCTACCACTACAGCTGTATTCTTGAGTGTGCTTGATTTTTTGTTGGACTTAGCTGGGTATCATCAATCATATGTTGCTTCAGAGATATCAAAGGAAAGATATGGATACCAGGTATGGTTGGAGAGATTACTCATCTATGTTAGTAGTTGTATGCATGGATTTTTGACTGTGAAGTGAATGCTGTATCTCAGCTCAATGACAAGTGGCACCATTCACTAAGGCTATAAGACTAAAGCTTGTTGATTGATCTAATGGGAGTGAATATTTTACAGTGTGTAAGGTGCCAATTGTACCTGTAAGTATTTTATCATAACCAACCTTGTCAGATCCACCCTTACCCACTGGGTTGTACAGGAGTTCCACTCTACCATCATGATTGAAGCCTTTATGTATGTATTCTGTTATTTTAGGATTGCATTTTAATTTCATGATGACGGTTATGATTATGTATGGCTGTCCATTGTACATGTGCCACCAGTGTTTGTAATTGTCTGATTAGGTTTCAGGGTTTTTATTTTTAAAAGGAAATCCATCCACTATATTTCTCAAACAGTATAAATAGAACAATAAGAACCTAATTGAGGCCAGTGCCTCTCTAGGTAAAAGGAATTCATTTATGATTTAATTGCAAATTTGGCTAGGTGGTCAGCACATTGGTTGCTTTCTCTGTAGCTGTGCTGTGGCCGAACTCACCAATCTTTGTGCAATGAATCATCAAGGTCTCTCAGTAGTGCCGTAGGTAGTCCATCTTGAAATAATGACACCAACTCGGTATATAATAATGCCAGTATATATATATAGATAGATAAAGAGAGAGAGAGAGAGAAGACTGGTTTTACTTATTTCAGACATTTAGAGAATTATTTAAGAGTAATGAAAACAAAGTTGCATAATCTATTGTATTATCTTGAAAAACATTACACTTAGCATAAAAGTCTTGCAATGAAAGCTTGAAGTACAAAACAAAGTACAAAGAATAAACTGAAGTAAATATGACAAATACCTTGATACAAGTGAGTGTTGATATCCAATGAAGGATGGAAGAAGATATGGTTCCCTATAACATTCACACTTAATGATACTACACACAAAACAAAACAAGAAAGCTATTACAAAGGGATACTATGATCCAAGTAAAAAGATAGAACTTTGCTAAAAGAAGAGAGATGAGAAGAGAGACTTCAACTGTATAGTATTTTACTTGAAGATGAACTTCTCTATTTATAGACTTTGAGAGATAGCTTGTAGTTGGTTGAGGTAGAAATAGACAAGTCATTAGGTGAGTGGAGGTCATTTTTGGTGAAGAATGGACTACTCATTTGTTGATATAGACAACTCATTTGAGTGGAGTTTTTCATTTGTTGATGGAGAACAATCCACTTGTTTGAGTGGAGTACCTCACTTGATGGAAATGTTGATACTTGGCTAGTAGTTTGGAAAAGAAATCACCCAACTTTAGAGAGGTGTGAGGATAAAGCCATCTAACTTTAGAAAGGGATATTTGCCTTTGTGAAAGTTGACAGTAGTGGCACTTGATTTGTTTGTGAATAATCTTTGTTATTGTCACAAGTAATGTGATAACATGTGTTAGTGTGTGATTGGTGACAAGTGGTGTATGTCTTTTCTTCTTTCATTTCATTTCATTCTTTTTCTTTTTCATTTCTTTGTATATATACAAGTACAAGACACTTTTATTTGTCTTCTAAGTTACGGCCTTGAAGCATTGAAGTTACAAAAATTTATACTCTCAATGAAAGTTGTCTTACCCATTCTCCAAGTTGTGAAATTCAAAATTGGTTCTCTTACAGTCTTCATCCTGACAATATGCCCTATATCCAGAACAATGAAACTCATTCAAAGTCATGTTTTGTCAATTCAACAATGTTGATCATCTACCTGTCCCATCAGAAATCCCGACTTCTACACAAGAAGATCTTAATCACCCTTTCATTGAGAATTTGTTACAACATAATTTCAATTTCTTAATTTCTCAATCGTCTCCATCCAGTCCTTACATTGATGAAGCATACAATTTCAATAAAGTCAAAGTCTACATAACATTGTTGGCAATGTCATTATCCCTCAAGATCATGACTTGAAAATTTTACAAAGTTGTCTTGTTCAAAAGAAAAAAGAAATAAAAAAGGAAAAATAAAAAATGAGAAAAGAAAAGACACGCACCATTCGCCATCAATCACATACTAGTACATGTCATCACTTGACCATGACAATAGCAAGTGTCAACGTTAAAGATTCCCCGCAAGATTCAAGTGCTATCATCAAAAGCATATATTTTCCTCCAAAAGTTGGTTGACTTCATCCTAACACCTCATCAATGTTGATTCCTTTCTAAAATTGGTCACTTGGTTGGTTTTTTCTTCACATTACTATCCTAGTGTCAAAACCCTTACCAAGTGAAGTGTTCCACTCAAATAAGTGAGTTGTCCACTATCAACATATGTGTTGTCCATCATTCACCAAAGAAGATAAGTGAGTTGTCTACATCAGTAAATGGGTTGTCCATTCTTCACCAAAGATGACTCCCATTCACTTAATGGGTGGACTCCTTTCTACCTCAAGCAACTACAAGCTACCTCTCCCAGTCTATAAATAGAGTTCATCTTCAAGTTAAACACTACAAAAAATAGAGTTGAAGTCTCTCTTCTCGTCTCCCCCATTTTAACTAAGTTTTCTTTTACTTCTATCTTAATATTCCCTTGTAATAACTTTCTCGCTTTGTGAGTGTTTTCCCTATGAGTGTTTTGTGTGTAGTACCATTGAGTGGGTGAGTGTTATAAAGAACTATAGTCTTCTTTCATCCTTCGTTGGATACCGATACTGGCATATGTACTTCATTTTAATTTTAATTTTTTACTTCAAACTTCCATTGTAAGATTTTTATGTTAAGTATTTTTCAAGATAATACAATAGATCATGTATCTCTGTTTTCATAATCTCTTATCATCTTCCATATTTTTCTGCACATCTCTTGGGTGCACGGGTTTCATACCTCAAATGGTATCAAAGCCATGACCTTGTATTTTTCATGGCGGAAGAGGACTATGATAGTTTGATCTCAAGAATATGGTTTTAGATTTGTCTAATAGCTTTTCTTTAAAACGATTTGCAAGAAATGCTTAGTTGTCTCGTCATGTGGTAAGGTCTGTTTCAAGAAAAAGTAAGGGTGGTAAGACATTGATTGATTGATCGCAGCTTATAAGTTTCTTTGTTGAAATGGATTCTAAATTTCAAAGATCATTTTCTCAGAAATCAAAAGATGATAGTTCTCTCCGCATTAGAATAACGTCAATTAAAACTTTTGAACATATTAATTTTGTTAAAAGTAGAAAAAAAAAAATATGGAAAAAGAACTCTGTGGGGAACGTGGCCCTTGTGCCCAGATATAGAGGGGGGTAAAATGACCACTTCGCCCTCCATGAAAGGTGGAAATGTCTACCCTATTAATGCTTTTGTGCATGCTCTCATTGCCCTCCTTTGTGAGCAGGCATCACGTACACTCCCCCACATTGAACTCTTCTCCAAAAAGAAGAGTAGAAATTGGAGTATACCTTCTATCTCCATAAAACAAATTTATACTAAAGGTTCGGGCTTCAACTTAAAATCTAAATTAGGTATAAAAAATAGAAAATGCTTTATCTATTCAAGGTGATCATCATAAATTTTTTTTTTTTTGTTTTTGATAGGTATCATCATAAAATTAGATTGTTATCTAAATCAATAGTTAACGATTTACAAAATAAGTATAATTACTTGCATATAGGATTAATCCAAGTAGCCAAACTCCCCTTATTAGAAAAGATCTTCAAATATCTTCTTATGCTTGTGTAAAAGATGATAGACATTTAGATGGTAATGATTCTCTCTTCGATTTTTTTGTAGCTAGTCTTCATAGTGGTCCAATTTACTTTAACTTTTTCCTTGATTTCTCTGTAGACCTAGAAGATCCTCATATTTTAGATATTGCTATTCTCTTCTCATCAAAATTGAATTCAAAATGAAACCCGATTCTCTAAATTTAGCTATAACTTGTAGGATTTATTATAGAGCTTTGAGTACTCTTTCACCTCAAGTTGCTTACTCCCCTCAGAAGGCCACACATAAATGTTTCAAGCCAACTTGCAACATAAAACTGTGCAAGCTAAAATGATCAAATGGGATGATGTACAAAATGGATTTTCAAGAAAGAAACTAAGGACTCCATCTCATCTAGATCCTCTTCCTGAACCTGAGATACTTACAAACACCTGATGGCGACATCTTGGTGAAACTAGACTCAATAGGTTTTTTCTCTCCGCCCATCTTATCTCGTAATTCATGCTAATCAATTCCTTCTACTATAAATCTTAGAACTAAAAGTAGCAGATTTTTAGAAAAATATAGAACTACATTAATCTTATACCCTACCTACAAACAAGCTCCTTGTTCAGAAATTAATTTTGAAGTTAATATGATAGAAATAGATTTTCAAATAGAGAAAAAATTTCATAGAAAACGTATTATATCGCTTCCTAATAAACAAAATAGAAAATTGTTTTTAAAAAATTATACAGGTGAAGAACAAAGACAAATTAGAGATTGGAATGAAGAACAAAATAGAATGTTAGAAAATATTTATTTCTTTACATGGTACAATTCTCTCCAACTAGAAATCCATGTTTTAGAACATATAAAATATAAAGTAGTCAAATCTTGGACTACCTCAAAATAAGAAAAATAGAGTTTGTTCATCCCCCTCAGACTACCCTTAAAATAGATACTAAAAATTCTAAACTTGTAGCTTCTCCATCTAGGGATTCTCTAATAATGGTTACTTTAAAAGAAGTAGCAAATACTAATCATATAGCTACTATAATATAACAAAATAATTATGTTAATCTTCATTTAGAAACTCTGGGACAACAAACATTTAGAATAGAAAATAAATTAAAATGTTCTGAAATATCTGTTCCTTCTGAACCTAGATACTACTCTTCCTTATCAAATCCTCGAAGGTTATCAGTTTCAATAAAATTAGAGTAAATTACACGTCACCCCCTGATTTTCAAACGAAATTCAAATCACCTCTGATTTTTGAAAATACTCAAATCTCCCTTGTATTAGACCCAATATGACAAATTAGTCTCTACCGTTAGTTTTATGATGTTAAGTGATGATGTAACACCCCCATCCCAATAAAGGATAAATACTATAAAAGGGGGTATGACTAGGATGCTTACCAATATCCTAACCACTACCAGGATTTCGATGTAGTGGCCAACTCACAGTCTTAAACTAATATTAAATTATAATAATATTAGAATGCAGAAAATAAAGGAATATTTCATTTCAAAAGATCAGAATTGGGCGGAAGCATTACAGATACAAAGGATTTAAAGTCCACGTGATAGACAGTTTAATGTTTTACATTTCGATCTAAAAGATTTATTAGAAACTGAAACAGTAGAAATACTACCAAATATATACAATACTCATGATGAACAAAATAAAAGATAAAAATATATAATCTTGCCCCAATGGCACAGACCATGAGTGTACGCTATCATCAAGGTCCAAAATCATAGGCTCCGATCAGTCCATACCAAAAAGAGGATCACCATCATAGATCACCTACATACAGCCATAGTTGTCACGGCGTCACGGCCATCCAAGTCGGTGGAGGGGTGTCACGTCGATATATCGACATGTCGCCCGCCATGGCGTTGCCATGGCGAGCATGTCGACCATGTTTTATTTTTTATTTTCTCTATTTTTAATGTGTTAATAGATGTATACTCAAGCCATGTTTTATTTTTTCTCTATTGTTTCTCAAGTTTTAAGAAGAAAATTCAGAAATCGAAGAAGAAATCGAAGAGGAAAAGAAGAAATCGAAAGAAATCGAAAGAAATCGAAGAGGGAAAGAAGACAGGAAGAAGAAATCCGAAGAGGGAAAGAAGACGGAAGAAGAAATCAAGAAGAAATCGAAAGAAATTGAAGAGGGAAAGAAGAAATCGAAGAGGGAAGAAGAAATCGAAGACAGGAAGAAGAAATCGAAGAGGGAAAGAGAGTCAGGAGGAAGAAATCAAAGAGGGTCGCCATGGCGTAGGTTGCCATGCAGCCCTCTCCAGCACCAGGACGCGTCGCCATGGCGACGCCATGACAACTATGCATACAGCTAAAAAAGGTTGCGCAACGGGGGTAAGCTCCATTGAGCCCAGTGAGGGGATGGGGAATGCACAAACATACAATTCACATATAGTCCATGATGCATGTAAATGTTAATAGATTTTTCACCTAACAAGTAATCTGAGTCATGGTATATGCTACTGTGATAACTCGAGAGACACTGAGGGTCACTTAACCTATCGCCCCAGTGAAACCTCAATTATCACGAGGGAGCCTACGTCGGTAGAAGCCATCAGACCACCCAATGGCAGACCCTAATAGCCATCACTACCCCTGACCTGGCCTCTCCCGCCTCCACAAACATCAGGTGCTCAGACTATCCAACACATAAACCCCTGTTGGCAAGGGTCGTATCATAAGAGAGCATAAATCCTAGCCACAGATATACTACATACAAATCCTATCGTCCCGAGAGGTATTCCGGGTGCATCAACATCTCATTTCATCTAGTACCTGGATACCAGCACGGCACGTCGCATATAGACCAGGATGGCAAGCAATGAATATCATAAGCATTTCGAGGGTTTCGACACCGGCATACCCAACACCGTACCTGATATAATGAAATAAAGTAAACATATTCACATTTTATCAATTCGTATCCAACATAGTTTATATGCAAGGATGCAACATGTTAAGAATGAATCTCTCTCTCTCTCTCTCTCTCTCTCTCTCTATATATATATATATATATATATATATATATATATATATATATAGCCCAAACATCACCCAAAACCCACTCGTAGTTTGCTTGCTTGTCGTTCGGTGTGTTTGGTAAGATTTGCCTTGGTGCACACACTCCCGTACCAGTTACGAAGTCTGAGGATACATGAGAATATTGTTAGAAGTGTATAGGTGGATCCCATGAGGGGTCCCAACAATTTATTTGAAGTCTGGGTCAAGACAGCAAGGGCGGATGCAAGAATGGAGGCAGCCAGGTGAGTCCAATCCTGGATCCGTCTAGGCCAAACTCTGAAAACATATGGAATGGACTCACGGGCTGATGTGGAACATGGATCTGCTCGTGCATCCGTCCAAACCCTGAGATTTTCCCGAGAGCGACTTGAGCTACGGGCGGATTCACCCAGTGAGTCCGCTAGTGGCTCCGCCCCAGGCAAAGTGGTTAAGTTATACTGGACGGACTAACGGGCAGATAAACGACAGTGGATCCGGTCGTTCGTCCGTCGCCAATCTTTTAAAGTCTATGAAGATCCTCACCTCTAGCCCTTCATTCATGGAACCATAAGGGTCCCAGGGTTGGGGAGGTGAGTCCAAACCTTCGTTGGAGGTCCAAAACACATAGTCCTTTGAGGAATTTAGGGGAGACGAGATTGGATCCATCTCCAAGGTTTCTTCCCAAACCTAAACTAGGTTTTCAATGCTTGAACAACATTCAGGTTGTCAAAACCATGAAGGCATTAAGGGAAGGAAATATAGGTCTCAAAGAGAGCATTCAATAGGGTTTGTTAGGTTTCCAAGAGAACCCCCAAGTGTTACTATTGTTAAGTTTGATAAAATACAAAACAAACTTTTTAAGTCCATCACTTTCAATCTTCACCCCTATAGGTATTATGGCTTTTAGGACCCTAAGAGGATCACCTCAAGGTCCAACAAGACCATTAAGGCCTAGCCTAAGCATTAGTTTTGGGATTCACGAGTCTGGAATCACTTTAGGATTTTTCAATTCTAGGATGAGGTCACAAGTCCCTTAGGACAGCAAGCGGGTTTTGAGGGCATCAAGGGTAGACCTTGGCACCTCGATAGGTCAATTAATTAATATATCTAGGGGGCACTTTAGGTGGTAATTAACTCCTATTAAAATTTATGAAGTCTCACACAAGCAGCCACAATGTGGGCGAGGTTACCGGATTAGAGTTATATTCTAAAGTTGCTGTCAAAATACATCAGCTAAGTTTGGGCCCACTTTTGAGGGTCTTTTATTTGGATTGGGTCCACGGTTTCTTCATAGAAAATGTAGCCCTTTGAGTCTATTTTACAACGCAACTTGAATCGCGTTGATACAATATGCATAGACAAAGTTATGGCTAAAATACTGAGCAGTGATCATGCTGTAAACTGCGGGCGGATTCACGAACGGATACACTTGTGTGAGTCCGCCTGTGCATCCGTTCGAACCCTGAGACATACCCAAGACATACTCGAGAGGGGTGGATCCACGGGCAGATGCACGATTGTGAGTCCGCCTCTGAGTTCGCTCGCAGCAGGAATGAGTTTTTCAACTCTGAATTGCATCCTAATTGATTCCCAAGGCCATCAATGGCCTCACGGGTTTGTAGGGATCACTTCCAAGGTTCATTAGGGTCCTAATAACCCTAATGGCACTATGAATCAAGGCATATATGATCCATACCCAATTCCTCAACCCAAACTTGGGTTTTTGGATGAAATCCCTAGGTTTTCATGGCTTGGGTTGTGTAGTACACCATTGGGAGGATTAAGGGTGTGCAATGGCACCCAAAGGGACTAAGAACAAGCCCCACACAAAGGCATTGAGTCCCAAGTGGAATCCAAGGTCATCCCCAACCCCAAAATCCAAAACCTAAACTAATAAATAGAGAAATGGAGGAGGAGAGATGGCTTACCTTCAATGGAGGCAGCAAGCTCAAGGCTAGGTGAGCCTTCTTTGTTCTTCCCTTCTCCCTCTTCCTTCTTCTTCTTCCTTCTTCCTTTCCTTTTCTTCTCTCCTTCCCACGTTTTGTTCTTTGGAGAAATGAGGAAAAGCTTAAGAGATTCCTCCTTTATAATTAAAATGGACCTTAGGGTCCGTTTGCCTAAGCCCTTAAACCCCAAAATCTATTTTAACTCAAGTTAGGCCTTAGGGGTAGTTTGGCTAAGGTTCTTAGGTCCAATTAGTTAGGGTATATTTGGTTTAGCTTAAGGCCCAAAATGTGTTTTAGTCTAGGGCTTATTTGGCTAGGGTCTCTTAGTTAAAATTTAAGGCCTGTTTGGGTAGGGTAGCTTAAAAGTTCATTTAACAAGAAATACATTTAAAGCTAGTTTTAGAATAAAACATGAGCCTTAAGGTCCATTTGGTTTCTCATTAAACCTCAAGTGCTAAGATCTTAAGTCTTGTTTGGTTTAGACCTTTTACACTAAAACTCATTAAAATCATATTTGAGCCTTGTGGGCCCACATACAAGGTTAAAAAATGCAAAAGAAGGTAAGGGTGGAGGTCCATCTGGTCCAAGGGTCTGATTATAGTGTCAGGGACACAGGAATGTGGGTCCCACAGGAAAATAAACCAAAAGGGCAGGTAACAACACGGGCGGATCTTCGAGCGGATTCAGTTCAAGTGAGTCCGTTCGTGACTCCAGTGCTACTGTCAAGGCCCAAACTTCAAGGAAAGTTGCAAGGCTTTGACCCGTACTTCCAGGACTTCGAGGGGACACTTATAATAATATTTTAAGTTCACGGTCATAGGTGTTGACCATTGCCACCATGGCATTACCCTTTGGGTAAGGTCTAAATTGCCCCGAGGTATTAGGATATATTTCGGGTGCGGGTGTAACAGATGATGTCAGCCAGTTAAATAAATTTAAAATACTAAACTACCCTTGACATCCAAACATAGATTTTGAAGGGTGGTATTGTAAATTTAATTCTAATGTTTTAGTACAAGGGTAAAATAGTCCTTTCACACCAATAACTAACAGCAAACTAACACCGTTCCTGTAGAGGACGGATGAGTATTTTCAAAAATCAAGGGTGATTTGAATTTTGTTTGAAAACTAGGGGGTGACGTGTTATTTACCCATAAAATTAAATAGACAACCATTAGTAGTTTCTGATGAAATGACAAAAGAATTGTCTCAAAGATTATATATCAAAAGGAAATTAAAATTACTCCCGATTCAAGTAAATCTCATAAAATTCTAATGAAGATACTAGTTCTATAGCAAATCCTTTGGAATTTGAGTCTTCTCCTCCTTTATAGTTAAATAAAGTTACAAATTAATATTCTCGACCAACCCTTGTAGATGTCAGAATAGATGAGAAACCAGCTCTTAACGTCTATAATGGTGCATCTATCCAAGAATGGAACATTGATGGATATTCTAAATATCAAATCATGAGTACTTGTACCAAAATCCTCATGTTTGCAAGTTCTCATGGTATCAATAAAAATTAGGCTGCTGACATCTTTCAAGCAATCGTGTCATACTTCACTGATCAACTCCATGGATGATGGAATAACTATCTATTTCTCACCATGAGAACTGCAATTTAAAAAACAATTGTCATAGACCAACAAGGAAATATAATTCCTAGAAGTGATGGAGATCCAATCCCAAATTCCATTTATACTTTACTCTTAGATATTGCTCAACATTTTATAGGAAAAAGTACAGATAATATAGAAAAAAAATAGAATTCAACTATTAAATAAAAGGGAAAAAGTTCTCTATCCGGGAGTGTGGCCTACGCCAGCACTCCCATGAGTCTATCTCTCTCCTCCCCATGTGAAAAGACACCTCTGCCCCCTTATTTTAAGGAGGAGAGAGATAGACACATGGGAGTGCTAGTGTAGGCCACACTCCCGTACAGAAAACTGCTTCCCTAAATAAAATATGTAGAACTTTAACTGATTTTAGATGGTATAAAGATGTTTTCCTTTCAAGAATTTATTTACTAGAAGAATGTAATAATGTGTTTTGGAAAGATAAATTCATCTCTAGACTCTCTAAAGCTTTTGCTGAAAAAGTTAGAATGCCTCTTAAAGAAATTCTTTTAGAAAATTTATTTTATGGGGAAATAATTTTAAAAAAAAAAATTTCTCATAGGACTCGCTCTCTTTGTAATGCTCAAAATATGAAATATCAAATGAAATAATGAATTAGGAGATTTCTATTATCAATTTGGATATACAAATATAGATCCTAAAAAGTATAAAATCTTCTCAAGTTAAATTTAGAAAATCTTCTAGACCTTATTATAAAAATAGTCTAAAAAATATGAAGAACCTAAAGCTTCTAAACCCTATATGCCAGACAATAGATAAGATAGAAATAGACAAAATAGGAATAAAGATAATTATTACATTTGTGGAATAATAGGTCTCTATGCTAGTAAATGTCTTAAGAGAAATTTCAAAATAAAGCAAATGAATTGTTTCAAGAGTTTAACTTAAGGGTGCTTTTGTTTGTAACCACGAATGTTACAAATAGACTTTGTAACCTTACATATATTATCCCTAGAAGATGATGTCACTTTTTTAAAGGGCGTAACAATGTAAATTCACAATGCCCCTCATTTTTTAAAGGAAGGTTTCCGTTTCGCTCTCTGCCATCATCTCTGGTGGATGGCTGCATCTACTCATAAAGAATCTCTTCCTCTACAATGAATCTCTTTCTTCAAACCTTAAACCCTATTTCTGATTCGAGTAACAACGGAAGGAGTGTGAAGGGCAAAATGGTAAGCTCACACCCTGAAAGGGATATATTAGTCATTTGAAGGAAAACTTAACCAACACCGTAACACCTAACTACCGGAATGGGAACTCAGACGATGCAACTATAACACAGGGGTTCGCTCTATATTTAGTACAAACCTCACGGGGTGGCAATATAATTTTCCCTTGAAAAAAATAATGCTCTTTTATGTAGATAACCTACGTATACATACAAAAATAGATAAATTAGAATTTAATTTTGAATATTGTGGTAGACCACGGTGTAATCATATCATTCTTTAAATCTCCTTCAATCTTTGTAAAATATGAATATACAATTAAAGTAGTTCAAGAACGACTTTCCAAAGAATATTTCAAAAAAAATCAATTAAGAAATTTCAAGAAAAATTAGAAAATGAATTATGTTCTGAAATCCCAAGTTCACTCTAGAAAGAAAAAAACATATTGTTAAACTACCTTACATAAAAAATTTAAATGAATCTAGTATTCCCACCAAGTCTCATGCTATTCCCATGAAATTTGTGTATCAGAAACTCTGTACTTAAGAACTTTCTGATTTACTCAAAAAATGATTAATTAGAGAAAGTCATTCTCCTTAGAGATGTTTTGAATTGTATGTAAATAATGTTGCAAAAAAGGAACGTGGAGTCCCCAGACTTGTAATAAATTATTAACCTTTAAATAAATTTCTTTAATGGATCAAGCATGCAGTTCCAAACAAACATGAGCTTATTACCAGAGTTCAAAGATCTCAAATCTTTTCAAAATTTGACATGAAATCTAGCTTTTGGCAAATTCAAATTGCTGATGTGGATCGCTACAAAAATAATTTTCTTGTCCTTGTCTTTTGGTTAGAAAAATGCTAATTCAAAATTTCAGAAAAATAATGAATGATATTTTTCGACCTTACACTTTATTTTGTCTTGTCTATAGTGATGATACATTTTAATCTTTTCTAAAAGTATAGATCTACATAGGAAGCATCTTCAAAATTTCTTTCAAGCTATAAAATCAAATGGTTTAATCATCTCGGTTTTTATACACAAAATAGGACCATTTCAATTCACTAATAATTTTTTACAACTTCAAAGATTTTGTGCTAGTGTGAATTATGTTTTTGGTTTTTATTAAAAACTAGCTTTTGATATCAAGTTCCTTACTCAAAGGTTACGGAAAAATCCTTCTTTGTCGACCTCCACTCATAGTCAAGCTGTACAAAGAATCAAATCTCATGTAAAAACCCTTCCTGATCCTACCCTTCTTAAAGTCCTTGAAACTGACGCTTCTGATATTGGTTATGGTGTTGTTCTCAAACAAATCTCCTTAGGGGAAAAGGATAAAGTGAGTAAAGAGAATAAAAATGCGAAAAATTTGAACAAAGAGCAGATAGTACAGTTCACTTCAAAGCTATGGAATCCACCTCAGCAAAAATATTATATTTTTCAAAAAGAAATTGTTGCAATTGTTCTTGCTTTATTAAAATTTCAAACAAACATTATTTCAAAGAAATTTGTATTAAGAATTGATTGCAAACCTTCTAAATTTGTTCTCAAAAAAGATGCGAAATTTTTGGCCATGGCAAGCCCTTCTTTCAAGTTTTGAATTTGAAATTCAACATATAAATGGTTTTAAAATTCTTTAACTTAGATGCTGCAAAGTACTGTTTCCTTTTCACATGAGATTCTTTATCTTCTGTTTTTTTTTTCCTGCTTAGATCATGTGGAAGTTTCCATTATCCGCATCGTCATTGGTGTAATGTGCAGATTTTTTCCTACATTGACGTTGTGGAGA
Source organism: Telopea speciosissima (assembly GCF_018873765.1). Classification (NCBI taxonomy): domain Eukaryota; kingdom Viridiplantae; phylum Streptophyta; class Magnoliopsida; order Proteales; family Proteaceae; genus Telopea; species Telopea speciosissima. Next base: position 53,681,606 of record NC_057917.1, read on the forward strand.
ATTCTCTTCTTATATATATGTGTATACTAGCAAACTTGCACGTGCAAATAAACATGTGGGCATATTTAGGTGCTTAGAGTAAATTATCTTGATTTCATTAGGTAATTAATATATCATTTTTATTTCAATCTAGTGAAGATTTTCAAATACTCCAACATACACATTCCGTCCGACTCCCAATTTGAGGCACTTAGAACCAAAGTAACGAGGTGGTGTTGATAAAAAATTACCTTTAAAAAAAGGGATAGATTTCCACGTGTTCTTTTAAATGCACTCTATCTTCTATTACACGAAACTCTAAACTATAAAAGAAAAGGAACTAAAATGAAAGGGATGCTATTCTCTGTGCCACAGCGCAGCCTGCGCCCTACATGGAGATGGGCGCAATGACCACCTTGCCCCCCTACACAGGCTGCCCATGTGCTTGGGCGCAGGCTGCGCTGCGGCATAAAGAACATTCTCCCAAAATGAAAATAGTAGAAGATATAAATATGCTTAGCGAAAATACAGTTCTCTCTCTCTGGAATATTCCTTATGAAAACATATCCAAATTACTTCAGTGGAAACGAATTGTAACTCTCCATCCTTTTATTTTCCTTGTTATCTCACCCCATTAAATTATCCCATTTCATACTCCCCCACAAACAAATGAAGCCTAAGAAGAAACTCTTTAGATTCCAGCTTTTAACCTATTCAATAAAAAAAAAAAATTTCTGTTTTTGGGTAAGAACTTTTCAATAAAAATTAAAGAAAGTGAAAGAAGGCAATTCATCAGTAATTCTACCAAAAATATGGCTGCTTTGCAACCTCACTGAAACAAGAACAAGCACCAAATAGACTTCTAAACCAACAAACTATAGATTTGTAGCAACTTTTAAACCCTGCCATTAGCATCGCCAAGAACTTATTATACACCCACAGATAAATGAGGTGTACTTTTTTTGCTTGTGGGAAATGAAGCTAGCATCTGCCTAAATTATAATTTTCTTCATTCCAAAAATTGGATTGATTAGTAGAGAGCTGCTATAGCTTCTAGGGACATATTTTTTTAGAACCAAACCTACTCATTGAATTAACTATATATACGTATTAAACAACTTAAGATTAGTAACAAGTATAACTTTGAATAGAGTTGAATAGAGGAAAAAGATCTGACATAACCGACCCCATTTAATTACGATAAGACTGAGTTGAATTGTATTAAATAACTCAGTCAAGTCCGGCAGACTCGACAGCCCGAGGACCTCTTGGTCAGGTTGACTTCTACTCTGGTTTAACAATATTTGATTCTCATCCTCCAACCATTAAATTGAACAATTTAACATTTGCATATCATGCACTGCAGTTTTGCAAATACATCCGAGGAGTGTAATCCCCTCTATGATGCAGATAGGGGATTCAACGATATCAGTGCTGTGGAATTTCAGGATAATTGGAGCGGCTTTGGTAGGAGTCTTGGCTCTATCATCTTTGCTTTCATAATAGGAAATATATTGCTCAAGCATTCATAAAAAACAGGATCGAGTTTTCCTTAAGCTACGGTGAAGAGGAATCGCTTTGATCGCTGCTTTTGGATGAGCGGGAGAGGGTGTCACATAACAGGGGAAGGTATTATCAACTGCTTCCAATGGGGGGGTGTTTTAGGACCCTAGAATGGTGGCTGAACCCTACACTACGGGTGTAGGACAACTTTCTCCTAAAAAGAAGAGCTAACAGATTTAGGTTTTCAGTTTTATGGGGGAGGGTTTTGTGAGCAATCAGGTTACACTACACCATCTCACATTGTTTTTTTAAATCATTGTTTCTCTCTCTTTAAAACAATTAATACAAGGAAAAGGTTGGGCACACAGCTAGCACCCTCTATGTCTATCTCTCTCTTCCTCTGAATTGACCCCCTGCTCATCTTGTATGATACCTTGTCCTGCACCCCCATTGTTACCACCCACTAGCTTACCGTATATAGGCAGTGCGCCTATCCCTCTCCCATTAATAATAAATGTGAAGAGGCGCAATGTACATCTTAGGCTCAGAGAGCCTTTTCCCTTGTTTTATATATATATATATATATATATATATATATATATATATATATATATATATATATATAGAGAGAGAGAGAGAGAGAGAGAGAGAGAGAGAGAGAACGCTGCTTTGTCACGTGACCCCTACGTCAGCGTGGGGGCCAATGGGAGCACGTGCCGGGCATTCAACATGGAGGGTAAGATGGTTATTTTGTCAACCCTGTGTCTAGGCGTAACGGCGCACAACCAAGCAATGTTCTTTTTCCCATATTTATTCTCTATGCTTGTGTATTTGTGGAAGGAGCACTCAAAGATGAAAATCAACAGCAAGATGGAAATTTTTGTTTCTCTATTATGTTCTTGGTGGCCTTTTGTTACACCTGTAACTAAGTCATAACTAACTTAAACCTTTGTGTAGGGGCGGAACTCTATTATGTTGGTGGCCTCTGGAACATTACCGTGAAGCCAACCTTTAAGATCTTCGACATGTCGAGTGGTGAGCCTGTCGATGAGAGGTTTCTCGATAGGGATCATGGAAGGTTCGTTGATGACTCCGCGTACGTCAACCTTCCCCCGGGACCACCCCTCCCGAATGAGGGATGAAGGTATGTACTGTTCTCCTTGTCGAGTCCCAATTATACCCCTCGGGTAAATGGGGTGCCGACCCATAGGTGTGACCCTTAATATCCCCTCAGTCATCGGGACCCACCCTAGAAGCCTAGGCATATTGGGGGCCTGAACTACCAAGTCTGGGACTGGCGGATCATGCAGCAGGGAACTGGTGGATCATGCATGAGCCGCCAGCCCATGATCCGCCAAGATGCGAGATTGTCTCTGTGAGGCTGTTGGCTGCTTGGTTCACATTGCCTTAACCCAAGGCTTAGCCTAAGCCTAGGTATTTGGGACCTCAAGGTTCACCATGGGCTACTAATCATGAACCTTGGGATCACTTGGGCTACACCTTAAAGGCAAACCCATTTTTGAGTCTCAAACTCAACCCCAAGCCAAACAAGACTTAGACCACTTATATAAACCAAGCAAACCCTATTCTCGTTCATTTCCACTCATCTCCAGCCCTTGAGAGAGAGCTAAAAACGTGGAGAGCAAACTTGGGTGAGAGAAGGAGGAAGAAAGGAGGAGAAAGAGATAGAGAGGGAGGCCTCCATCCCCATTGGAGTCATTCTTGAGCTCACCTCCCTTCCTCAAGCAGCCCATCACTCACCAATGGAGTAGGAGTCCGTAGAGAGGCTGTTTTGGAGCTCAAGCTTAGCTTAGGGACTTCTCTCCTTGCTGCTCTTGCATAGAACTCATTGTAAGCCATCTCTTCCACCTTATTTCTATGAAAATCTATGGGGAATCCATGTAGGGGTGCCCAATCCATGCTCCTATCAAGGGGCTTTTCATTTCTAAGGACCTAGCCCACTAATTACTATCTATTTGAGCCAATTAATGCTCAAGGAGGGGCCAATCCCGCAACTATTAGTTTAGATAGCTTGGAAACCTCCAATGGGCACCACTTCCATGGATGTTGGGAGCTTGAATAAAGCTCCAACCTATTGGGCACAAACCAGTGTCGTAACCACTGATCTAATGGCTCCATTTGGATCCCTCAGTACCCCCCTTACTGTCCCTAACAGACCCCTAAACTCTGGCCCCAATTTGGGAGCCATTGGAGCTGAAGAAAACTCTCTCGAACTTTGGCGGATGCTGCAGTGGCGGATGATGCATGATCCGCCAGACATCACAGTACATCATCCGCCAAGGCCAAAATGCTCTGTTTTGGTTGGTTCCAGCCTTGGGACCTTGTTGGGGCCACCTCTCACACATTACACCTTGTTATTATGGCATGATAGGCTGACGTACGCGTGAGGGAGGGACGTACATTGCACGGAGGTCCTTATTTCCCCTATGAGTGGTACTCCGTGAGTGGATTGAATACTTGAACTATTTTATGGAGTGTTTTTCATTTGGCATCTAGTTAGTTATGCATGTTGAATTAATTAGGCATCATGAGCATGACTATCTTTCCTGTGTTATGCGTAATGAATGGGGGAGGGTTTATTCATGTATGAATAGTAGACTTTACAAATTAATCATGCTATTATGGGGGGTGTAGAATATAAGATGCTTTATTTATAATTCTTTATTATGATGGATTGTGGAATTGATTCGGGTGTAACTAGCCAACCGTTATCTCTGTAACACACCCGTCATATTGTTACTTTGGTGTGGGTGTAAGTCAAAAAATGAGAAGGTAGTGACCTCCGAATTAGGCACTACGGACTCAACCTCCGGATCACACTCGCAATGTGTAGAATTATAATCATTATCATTGCATTCTGTAGTTGTCAGTTGGCTAGGAGGGGATGAACCCAGTACTACGACCCTTCCGATAAGGGTGTAGGTGTTCGGGCAAACCCATGGGTCCCGACCACATTTCGGGGTAGCCCACCGTGAAGTCATCGTCGTACTTCGGTGACGCCAGGACAAGGTTTGTATTAGGGGCTCGCGGACAATCTCGGTGAGCGAGTCCGATCTCACGGGTTTCCTAGGTAACATGGGGTTGACATGGTCGGAATACCACACGTTATGACACCGTTATTTGTCATCCGTTTATGGCACCGTTATTGTCATCCGTTATGGCACCATTATTTGCCATTCGTTTATGGTACCGTTGGCCGATGATGCTCCCTGTGTTACTGTAGTACTTGACCTGACTTAGAGTCTCATTGTTAGGGGAAACGGTATCAGTTAAGGACATTCATGCATCAAGTGTGGTGAACGTATTTTAGCATGCTTTGATGATGTATCTATTTTATGTACTGTGATTGGTTCGATCGCTCGCTGGGCTTTGTAAGCTCATCCCTCGGGAACCTTTTTTTTTAGATTTGGATACAGGAGTTGCTGATACTGTTAGAGGTGATTCGAGGGCGCCCTCGGGCGAGGACTAAGCGGCTTGGGGCGCTCAGCCGAATGTAGAACCGACGTCGGATTATCTTTGTGATGATTGCACTCAGGAGGGTTTCTAGTTTGGGCTTGGGTACTGAACTTGGTTCGATTATTTGGTACTTAGGAACCCGTGGATGATTGTAATAATAATTTGCACGTTACCTTCTCCTATCTTCCGGTATCGCACCTTTGCCACATATCACACCCCCAACGAGCGCTGGCTCTGATACCAATACGAGTCGCGCCAGCGCACCTGAAAAACGCGTCTACCAGGGGAAGGTTGGCAACCACATATAAGCACAGAGTGCTATCCTCGCTGAGCGATGTGGGACTAAAGGTTACCCACCTTTGCCACATATCACACCCCCAACGAGCGCTGGCTCTGATACCAATACGAGTCGCGCCAGCGCACCTGAAAAACGCGTCTACCAGGGGAAGGTTGGCCTTTATCTCTTATTCGTACTTTTGTTGTTAAATGACTGAACCCTTTATATTACTTATAGGTATCACTTAGACTTCCTTATTTATGTTGGTCTTTATGTGAAAATCCTTCCGCTAGTCTCTACTCTCTTCTTATTTCCCTAATAAAAAGCCGGGTTAATGTACATGTCACAGCAAGGGGTGTCAATCCTGCCTAATAGCTTGGGATGTGGGGGCTTTCCCATCATATTTCCCATTGTCATGAAATCGGGGTGTGACACCTTTGATAAACAGCATGGCAAACAACAATTTAGTCCACAACATCCGTGCAATCATGCCAACTTTAATAACTATTTCTTCAGCAAGTCAAGCGATTCCAGTCTGATGTTTGGAAACTCTACCTCTATCTAAAATTAACCCTCAATTAGATTGAATAAATAACATTGTAAATTATAGTTATCTTGTACACATTATTCGTTCAGACTTTGTTGGGAAAAAGGCTTATGAGGAGTTGAAGTGGGTACCTAACTCAGTGTAAAATAAGCCCCTGCTGCCCTAAAATTGGAAGGATGTAAGCTTTCTGAAAGATTGAGAAATGTTAGTTATCCTTCACCTGCTCCCCCCCCCCCCCCCCCCTCCTTGGTAAACCCCATTCGCTCTTGTTCGCTACAAGAATAGCATTGATTGAATCAATATGAATACAAGATCTAATCATTGTTACCTGTACAACATATCTATCTTAAAGAAAGGTTTAAAGACTACAATCAACTTCAGCCAAGTAGCAGCTCCTACAATCTGAGCAGTAGTACAAAATACCAAACACCCTGCAACTATTTTAGTCAACAGTGTGCACCCAATTCCACCAGTTCTTTTTTTTTTTTTTGGGGAGGGGGGGGGTGGAAAATTTCACCAGATTCAAGTGTAAACTAGCTGTGCTTTATCTACTATGATGGCGCCCGCATCTTCTCAACAATGTGTCTGCTTTTCTCTTCAATGTGACGTCTTTTTTCTTCAATCATTTCCCCCATCTTCTTCCCCAATCCCATCATCCTTTCTCTTTTCCCTATTTTCCTATGTTCCTCATTCCCTATCACTGCTCCTCTCTGAATGCAACTCTCCTGTGGCTCATTCCTTAATAGTGGGGTGCTCAACTCTTGCAGTGACCGACTGCAGGTGGATTGATTGCTGGAACTTGATGGAAATATTTCAGTTTGGGATGATGCCGACTCAGATGATGATTCATAAATTGTCTGGTGAACAGGAATGACATTCTTACTCTTCTCATGCTCATCTTGTGTGCTACAGGTGTTCTGTTTTCTTCCCCTGCCGCTAGCTACAAGCTCCCCGCTAGTGTCGCCGGATGGGTTCCCAGGTGCTTCTCGTACCGTAGGTTCACTAGCAGCTTCGTGACGAAGCCATATGAATGGAGCTATCTTTCTTGGGACCCAATCATCCTTTTCTGCTAACATCCATGGGATGCATATACTTTCACAGTTTGGAAGTACTAGAGTTTCACGAATTGCCACCTGTGGAAATTCTAATGTCAAACAAAGTTCATTACCTTTTCCAACAACATTTGCCAAAAAAAAAAAAAAAGCTTTTGTTAATGAAAACAAATTCAAAATGTAATAAGGGTTTCTAATGCACTGGGATAAGTTAAATCAGTCCACCCAAGATCAAGATCATTATAACCATTTGGTACTGTCTGTTGAGTCATTAAAAAGATGGGCACTTGTAATATTGTAAAACAAATGAGCAGGGGCTCCACAAGGCCTCACCTGGAAGTAGAACTACATGCCCTGCAATAACTACCATGTGGTAGTCAAGTGGGGCTGAAATTCTGTGTACAGATGGACCCAAAGTCCTCTATTCCATGTCAAATTTCAGTTCGATCTGAGATCGTTAAATGGCAATGTAAGGTATTGAAAAAATCAGGGACTACAATAGGATGCATGCACATACATGGGATGGTATGCCTACGTATGAGAGGCTATATTGAATCTCGGTCAATTCACATTATTTCCTAAACAAGCAACAGTCAGATTTGCCAAATCACTCTTCCACATGGCAAAATACACAGGGCATGCTGATATACTTCGGGTTACTGGCGTGTTGGGATATTTTTCCCATAAACATAGTTGTTTATAGGTAAGGCTGCAGAAGTGGTAATTTCTCACTTGGGCGGGGCCTAGCATGGGGTGTAAGGGCCCCTACCAGGCCTGGGCCCGAACTTCATGCCTAATATTGCCCCAGGCAAAAGTAAGAAGCTCCCATGAAGAGTATATTTGCTACTTATATTTATTACAACATTCTTTCAAGTAAGTAAACTAGTTTGGTTTCTATCGGCCTGTTTACTTGCAAATGAAGATATTTTGTGTCCAAATCAAATGCAAAACAATAGCTTGTTTTGTATATACATTAAAGGGAAAGATCCCCATGCTGACATACAACCTTTCACAGAGAATTTTTTTAATTATTTTTCTCTCCTCCCTGACCATTGTGGGCACACTATTGACACAAAAACATTCAGCACACTGCCATTGGTGTAGCGTGGGAGATTCCTCCCATGCAGGCAGGCATGGGGAAGCCTTCCCCTACATTAAAATATGCAATACAACAGTAGATTATCTGTGCATATCATAAATAAGGAAGTGAATAGGCCAGTTTAGGGCTGGGCTCAGGTCAAGTAGTTCACTATGGCAATTGGGTTGGGCTGGAATTTTTTCATTTTTAGGTTTTAATTGGAAGTATTACTATCTATGACATAAATATAGGGAAAATACTTCCGTGGAACCCATTTCTGTGTCCCTTTCTGTCATGCCTAACATTTTTTCGCCATGTGAATAGGAGATATGGTAGGCTAACTGTTGAATGGTCTTGGGACCTGTGATAGGCCACCAATTAATTTTGGTGACATATTTCAATCATGTGACCCACCATGTCAGGGCTTTTTCCCTTGATCTTTCAGCAGTTCCTGTTGAGTTCATGTTCACTTTATTAGACTTTACAAACTTGTTTTGCACCTTTATAATAACACATGGGTACATAATTTTGGTCTGGAAACTCAGCCATGATAGGTGATGATGTGCACATGTCCCCCAAATTTGGGCTAAACTGAACTGCCATGTGGCAATACAGGTTGGCATGATGAAGGAAATTCAAGATGCAGGCGTTACGGAACTCCCCTCCCATAAATATATGTACATATCAATTATGCATCATTTATATACATGAAACTATCACATATATGCAGATGAACAATGCAAAGCTTATATTTCCATCTCAGTTCAGGCCAGAAAATAGGCTTATTTCAGGGTGAGCCAATCAGACCAAGTGCTGTTCCAGCCCAAGTTTCATCTCTGATCACATATATTTACTCATAATAAGATACATTAAAGTAATTATGTACATAGTATATAATATTGGGCCAGGCCGCGACTGGCATGGGCTTCACATAAAGGACAAAGTTAAAATTTTCAGGCCCAGACCCATGCAAACACAGGTTGTGATTGCAAGGCCACCATTGCCAAACCCTTTGTAAGGTTCAACCATGCCCTTAAAGTTGTCCTAACATTAACTTGATCCTTTACAAAATCAAAATCTGGGCTTAAAGTTGCCATGGTTAATAGATTGTTGGAGAATCCAACAAAAGGTGGGTGTGGCCCCTCTCCAGTCACGTGAAGGTACTGATGAAACAAAAAAGAGAGGAGAGCTGCAGGGTCCAGCGGGTCCCACACAACACCCTCCCCTTCTCTGCTTTGTTTCACCCATACTTTCAAGTGATTGGAGAGGAATCCGTGGCCCAAAAGGTGGGGCATAGGGATTGAAATATATTAGGGATCTACACATAGGGTTAAATGGATTAGGACAATGAAGGCATGGCAAATCCAGAGGATCCCTATGTCATAGATAGATTGGATTGGATTGGCCTGTCACCCTTCTACTTGTTGGACCAGTCTGCACAACAGTTTCTCTAAAAAATCATTGGAGAAGAGGATCATTCCCTGACCTTAAACCGATTGCCTAAGAGCAAGGCAATTTGTCCACTTGTAATTTTGTGGTCTCCCACAGCAGACGCCAGATTGAAATCCACATCAGGCATTGATGTAAATCCAAACCATAGCTGATCAGAAGGTGGCGGTTTAAAATGTAGCCTTAATGTTCCTCGGACCGATGCAACCTTTATTGCCAAGGAAAGGGGCACCTGCATTTCCAACGGAAGAAAAAGAAAAAACATATATAAGTTTGTATTTTGAAATTCTGCGCCCACCCACCCCACCCCCACCCCCACCCCCCCCAAAAAAAAAAAATAAGAACAAAAAAAAAAAAAAAACCAATGATGATCTGATGATAATATGATAAAGAGAGTAATGGTAGCAATGGCCTGAAAATGACAATGACATAATGATGATTTTGTTGGTTCTGCTGCTGAATGATGCCCAAAAAAAAAAAAAACCAAGGGTATTGTTTCAGAAAATCTGAATATTTCCAAAAGAAAAATCCACAAAATTTGATCCACACTGGGATAAAAATTTGATGGCTAAAAAAAGTTCAATATGAAGTCAGCGACCAGTGAATGATCATCAACATAGAGAATATTTACTAACCTGTGAAACTTGGTTAGCAACAGAATTCAAAATAGACTTCCATCTTGATACATAAGTTGATGTCCAACTAGTGCCCTTGGAGTTTTTCAAACCATCTGATGGGAAACAATGTAAAGTTCATAAAAAAGCATCACTAACAAATGAAACATTTGTGCAATCATACTTTGGCTAAAGTATTTGGTGGTTGTGTCTAAATAAATAAGCAAATCCATTGTTTCTCATCAAAATAACAAAATGCATTCACAACCACCATCCCAAGGTGATAATGAGCTATCTTGGTTGGATGTGTTGTTTCAAAAGGTATGAAAGGTTTACACCTGGCTTTCTTAGTGCTGGAGCATGTGAAGATCAGACAATAATCCAAACTTCCAAAGTAATGTTATTATCATGACAGCAATACCTAAAATTTGATTTTATTTCCTTGTAATATTTTAGTATGTTTAGAATAAAATATAACTCCTTATGTCTACTAGTTAAGAGAATTCTATAAAGCTTTTATTTTAGACTATTTCACATGAAGGGTCTCTTTTAATCAATGAACCAAGAATTAAAGATGGCAACACAAAAACTGAACATACAGCAAGAAAGCTGTATGAGTATGAAAGACAACTGAATACTGAGCTTCCCCTGTTAAACAAGATGGTGTAAAAGCAATCAATTACCAAATTCAGTTAAGACGAGTAAATAAGAGCATAGTTGTCAAGGCGTCGACGCCCTGGCGTCCAGGCTCTTTCTTGGGAAGGCGGCAACATGCCTAGTTGACACTTCACGAGTTTATGCTGATTTATGTTTAATGTTTTGTATGTTGATGAATATGCTTATATTATATCCTATGCTTTGTTTATTATATGTTAGTTTTCTCATATTAGGTCATTACTAGCATAGTTACATCATATTGCAGTAATATGGCGTCTATGTTGCATACAAGCATCATGTCTATATTACATATAGTCATAAACTGCACACCTAGGGTGCCTAGGCAGGCGCCTTGTCGCCTAGCCCCTCCCCCCCTCCAACACCTTGGTTGCCTAAGTCGCCGTGACAACTTTCATCCCTCATCCCCCCTCTCCCCCGACTAAGTACCAATACCTTCAATTCCACCACAGAATCTACCCAACTTTCAAGTGCACAAGTGCATGCCTTTGTTGTATAATGCTCACAGCTTTTGACACAAAAAGTGAATGCATCTAGATTCTAGATCATTAAATCATTTCCTCAGTTGGAAATTGTAACAAATCATTATGTATAGTGTGTACATATAGCCAAATCCTGTTGATCAATCCCTATTAGTGCATCTTTGTATCCCATGATCTAACAGATCTACCTCTGACACAATCCTGCATCTGATACAGCCATCACACATGGCACACTGTTCTTAAGACACACTGATGCAGATCTGAAGTTGTATTCAAGAAAGAACAAGGCTGCTGCCTAGCAGCCACGATTTTGCCTTGGGTTGGGTTGTTTTGTTTTGTTTTAATTTCTTATGTCCTTGTAAGAACTGGTGGGTTCAATTTAAGTAGTGGTCTAGTTGATGTAAGTTACTTTTACTTTTTTACTTTTACTATTAGTAATTGTCAGTAGTTAGTTACTTCACATCAGTTTCTAACTCATAGTGCCTTGTACTCCAAGCAAGGGGGGATCGATTGGAAACTTCCTATGTTTGGGAACCTTCTAATTTTGGTCCCTTGCTGCTTCTTTATATTAATTTATAAAGCAACCTAAGGGGGCACAAGATAGTCCATGATTTTTACTTCAACCCCTGCTGCTGTTTGGAGATTCCTTCGTGTGTGATCTAAGGAGGAAGGGGCTGGTGTTTGATCCAGTCGACTTCTTGCGCTGGGAAGCCCGGGAGGCTGATATCTACTTGTGTTCTTCATCCCTATGTTGCTCTAAAGCTGTTAGAAGGTTGCCTTCAACAATCGATCTGCACTGTTGCATGTTCTGACTTCAACTCTGGTTAGTTTCTAATTTTGTCCCTTACTTTCTAATTCCATAACCTCAGTCCCCAGCCCAAACCTACCATCAGCTTTCTCCCATCTTCTGGTCGAACTTCACCTCCTGTGAGAGGACCATTCAACCCAATTTTCTGGTCCATTGGACCATTGGATCTGCTGTTATCACCCTTTCTCCCTCAACCAGTCCCTGAGATCGATTCCTGCAATTTCAGCCTTGTTTATGAAATCTGTAGGAAGGATTTAATCAGCTGATTGCATAGAGACCTTTGATATTGACTTCTACCTTGTTTCAGACCTATATCCATAGATCCTTGTTCTGTCCCAACCCCCTAAACCGGTTATCTGTGTTATTTTACTACCTCTGTAACCGATTATGTATCCTAACCTAATATTCTGGTTTTCTTCTGTTCTGCTTCATACCCTTAACCCATCAGCCTTATTACAACCTGGGTATCTCATAAGTTTGATTCATTCCCTGATCTAAGATCCTTGTTTCTGGGATTGTTTGAAGTTTTCAAATCTGTCCTATATTAAGTGGTAACAGAGCATGGCAGGGAACCACTCTTCTGGGTCTCCAGGTCCATCTGATCTGATGGCTACTATGATGGAGATGTTCAAATAACTGAAAGACAAGATCACTGAAAATCAGATAGTGGAGGGCTGGTTAGGAGGAGAAGAATATCAGAGTTGCAGGGGAGAGAAGGGATCACATAGGAAGAAGAAAGGGGGGGGGGGGGGAGAGAGAGGAGAAGAAGAGTGCACACGCACAGCCACACAGCCACACAGCTTCAACCCAAATACTCAACTCATCTTTTCATTATCAAATCAACTCCCCATTGAAACCCAAAAAACAAAGACTCCTAATTACTTCCTAAAACTTAAGACTAATAAACATAGAGACTCAATAAAACTCAAATTAGAATTTTCCCTACGTGTCTAATAGAGTAATAGCTACCCAAAATAAAAGATTACATATCTTAAAACTAACAAAATAAATCCTAAATATCCTACTAAACCAGAACAAAGTTGGGATCCGGTTCATCTTGGTTTGGGTTCTCAAATGGATTTGGGTTGATCCATGGGAGTGCACTTGCATCGATTCCCCCAGTGTTGAGAAAAACTCGCCCACGATTTTTGTAAAATGAGAGAATCAGTACCACTTGATCGGTATCCACAAACATTGGCTTTGATGAGGCTATGATCCAGCGTATCTCATGATCAACCGTCACGATCTTCTGATGGTCGTTAGCAAACGACATCTCTTTGATGGGAATCTGTTTGTGGGATTTCACAACTGAAATCAGATCGTCAATCAATTCTTCAACTTCAATCCTGATTGGAATGTGTACTTCAATTAGATCGTTGCTTTCGTTGTCCACATTTTCTTCCACATCTGATCCGCCTTCTGCAGATTGTATCATGCTTGACACCTTATCATAGAAGGTGTCATTACTTTCGGCAAGCTCTTGGAAACCTGTCATCAAATTAGAATGTTCTGACTACAGTTTTCGAAACCCATCACTAATCGAAAGGAGTAAATCGTATCGATCAACCTCCATGATGTAAACAGATTCGGCTATGCCGTAAATAAATAGAATCTCTAAGGGCTATTGGGACATCAGAATAAGGAAGGATGAGATAAGCTTAAGAATTAAAGATGGAGGACAAACTAGGAATTAAGGCTAAAATAAGGATAAGGTGGAGTAAAGGGTCATTAGAAAGGTATAATGGGAAGATAAAAAAAAAAAAAAAAAGGAATTAAAAGAAGAATCGATACAGGAAAGAAGAACAAAACAGAATTATATAAAGAAGGGGGGGTAATTCTGGAAATAAGACCTAAATAAAATAAAGAATAAAGTGAGGGTATTATGGGAAAAGTGGGTTTAAAAGGGAAAGAAAGAGTTATCGCGACTGAGAGTTTGGGTCGCCTTCAACCTTTGGAGGCTGGAATGGCAGAGGAGACTGCAACTTGAGAGGGGAGGAAGAGGGGCCTTCCGACTTTGAGGGAGGAAGCGATTCGCTGACCAATCAAGCTGGTGGTGATGGAATCGACCTGACCAATGGAACGTCGAACCAGAACCGCAAGAAATCAGGTATGATCGTCCTTTTTCTTTTCTTTTGATTGATTCTCTGTCTCTCTCTTCTTCTATCTTCTGCTCTTTTTTCTTTTTTTTTTTCTCTGGTTTGATGCCTCTCACCCTCTCTGCTCTTCTTTTTTTTTTTCTTTTGGTTCGCTGTTGCAGAGACGAAGATGGGAAAGGGAAGATGGGGTGTCAGGAAGGTTAGGGTTGCTGCAGGTTGGGGTTTCAGTGGAGTTCAAAGGACAAGGGTAAGTGTCTGAGAGAGTAGCAGGGATTTTTAAAAAAAAGGGTAACCGAGAAGGGAGTTTGGTACAGCTGGGTGAGTTTACTTAGGGAATAAAAGGGAAACAATAACGGGTTTAGAGAGGAAAGAGAGATTGATGGGGATGGATTCGGCTCTGATACCAAATTGGTGGAGGGCCGGTTAGGAGGAGAAGAATATCAGAATTGCGGGGGAGAGAAGGGATCACATAGGAAGAAAAAAGGGGGGGAAGGGAGAAGAAAAGTGCACATGCACAGCCACACAGGCTTCAACCCAAATACTCCACTCATCTTTTCATTATCAAATCTACTCCCATCGTTGGATTACACATATATTTATAAAATCCAAAAAACAAAGACTCCTAATTACTTGCAAAACTTGGACTAATAAAAATAGAAACTCAATAAAACTCAAATTAGAATTTTCCCTACGTGTCTAATAGCTACCAAAATAAAAGATTACATATCTTAAACCCAAATAAAATAAACCCTAAATATCCTATTGAACAAGAGCAAGGTTGGGATCCGGTTCATCTTGGTTTGGGTTCTCAAACGGATTTGGGTCGATCCATGGGAGTGCACCTGCATCATCAGAAGAGCATTGAAGATAGATTGTTGGCAATGGAGACTTGAGTTACCACTACTACCCATCCGACTCACACTACAGACAATGTTCCTAATCAGAGGGGAATGGGAAGGGTTCCACAGAGGATTCCAGCAATGCCGACCTTTGAAGAGCATCTGAGAAGTTATTTCACTGGTGATCAGCCATTCAGCCTACACTCACTCAACGCACGGGCGATTCTCAGAAAGTCAAAGCTTGAACTCAAGGAGTATTTGGGTAAGCAAGATCTCCAAGTGTTTTATGATTGGTTGGCAGCGTTAGATGATTATTTTGATTGGTATGAATTATTTGAAGCACTGAAGATGAAACTAGCACTCATGAGAATGACCTTGAAGACCGTGGTAGAGCACCTGTTACTTGGGAAGAGATGAAGGATGAATTGAGAGAAGTACTTGCCACCTACTTTCAGAGCTCGACTACGAGACAAATTAAATTCTCTTCGTCAAGCAAATTTATCAGTTGCAGAATATATAGAGCAAATCGATTCTCTCTCCTCTCGTGCTGGGATTAGGGAGAAGAATATACAAGTTTTATCTCAGTTTAGATTGGGCTTACGACCTGACACCAATAGAGCAATTGGTGTTATCGATGTGCTGAATGTTAGAGATTGTTTAGAGAAAGCTCTAGGTGCTGAAGAATTGTAGGCATCCACAAACAGGAGGTTTGGTCACCAGGCTGAAGAAAATAAGAAAAATTTTCCAGCACCTAAATCTTCTACAGCAGCCCCTATTCGATCCACAGTTCCTACACGACAGAACAAAGGTAAGGCCCATGCTTAGTGGTACCAAGTTGAATGTTACCATAGTCAAGAAATTGGACATTATGCTAAGGCTTGTCCACATCGTCAGAAAATAAATGTTGTTGCCGAAGTTGAAAGTGCACTTGACGAGGAAGATCTTAATCTGTTTCCAAACCCACTCGATGCTGATGATTATGGTGGGAATGATTTTGATGATGTCGATGCCAATGATGATGGTACTTACGGCATTCACGTGGTCAGTCGTATCTTAGTGGCTGAAACCAAGGGTGAGGATTGGCAGTGCAACTGTATTTTCTACAGTCGCATTGGTTCGGGAGATAACACTGCATTGGTGATAGTTGACAGTGGCAGCTGTGTCAATGTTACCTTGGAGACTTTTGCGAAGAAGGCAAAACTGAAAATGGAGAAGCATCCTCAACCTTATAAAGTGTCATTGCTGAATGGTAACACTTAAGAGGTAAATCAGCGTTGTTCTATACCTCTGAAGCATCATAGGTGTGAGGAGGAAGTATGGTTCGACGTAATTCCTATGAGACTCACCGATGTCTTATTCAGTCAATCTTGGATGTATGATAAGGATGTTATGGTCGGGAGTAGGAAGAATCAATGTGTGTTCAAGTTCAAGGGACTTCATACTGTCTTCCATCCTGTAAATATACCAGCTGAGTTGCGCCAACGGAGATCATTAAGAACCAACCAGAAAAGCAACGGCGATGAGAAGAAGGTGTTGGCTGTACCATAGAAGGAGATGTTAGCCATTCCTCATAAGGAATTCATCCACACAAGTCATAACACAGGACTGATGTTGGCTCTTGTTACTAGGAAGGTTACTCCTCAACCTGAGGTAACACTTTCCAAACCCATTAAAGAATTACTGTCTGATTTTTCTGACTTGGTTCCTGATGAGTTGCCTCCTATGCGGGATATACAGCATGCCATTGATTTGGTACCCCGTTCGGTGTTACTGTTGGTTGTATGGGACAGAATACCGTGGGGGGGTATTCTGGTCTTTTTCCATTTTAGTTTTGCTCTTTATTTAGTCAGTCATATGAGGGACAATTCTGTCCATATAATTGCCTTTTATTATTATAAATACATTGCTTGGGATCAGTCTTTGATCATCCAAGTAATCCCATCAAACTGGATGGGTCCAACTACTTGCTATGGTCTCGATCTGCAGCCTTTGCCATTGCTGGCCATGGCCTTACTGGCCATATTGATGGCACCAGTGTTATGCCGACTGCACCAGGTCCTCTTCAAAGTAGGTGGCTTGCCAACAATGGTGTTCTCATGCCATACCTGATTGGTTCTATGACTTCAGACCTTGCACATGGATTTCTTCTCCTTGACACAGCTTTTCAGATTTGGTCTGCTTGCAAAGAAACATACAGGCAGCTTGGCAATGATGCTCAAGTTTATGAACTCAGGAAGACGGTCCTCCACACTACTCAGGGAGAATTATCCTTCTCCAAATACTATGCTACTCTGCGCAGTCTCTGGCAACAATTGGACCACTTCTTTGATTTTCACCCTACCACAGCTGTTGACAATACTGCCTATAAGAAACATGTGGACAAGATCAGGGTCTATGATTTTTTGGCAGGGTTGAATGTGGAGTATGATTAGATTCGTGTTCAAGTGTTGGGCCATTCTCCTTTTCCCACACTTGAACAGTCCTATGCCTTGGTCTCCTCTGAAGAGAACCGGAGGGCTGCTATATTACATCCTCCTACCACTGACAGAACAGCCCTCCAGACTGCTGCCTCAGCTACTCCTGTGCCAGTTGGAAACCTTTCTCTTGGTGAGTCTACTACTAGCACTGTCACAAGCTCTACCACACCAAAGAGAAATGTTGGAAGCTTCACGGGAAACCAACTGACTTTGAAGGAAAACGGGCTGCCAAGAAAAAACCAAAGAACAAGGCTCATCACACTGAGACTGTTACTACAGCCCCTACTAATGATCTTGGTCTATCCCAGTAAGATCTACAGGCATTCCTACGTATGCTAAGGACTTCTGCCGCTGCTGCTTCTACTACATCAGCTACTGCCAATTCCTCTGCTCCTTCAGGTTCATATTTTGCTCGGTCAGGTCCCATTTGGTGGTCACTATGCTTCTGTAGCATCCCATCCTTGGATCATAGATTCTGGTGCTACAGACCACATGACTGGATCTTCTAGTCTTTTTCATCGTTATTCTCCCACTTCAGGGAAGGACAAAGTCAGGGTAGCTGATGGTTCCCTTTCCTCCATCTCTGGAAAATGATCCATTAACTGCACCTCTTCCCTTACCTTGTCTTCGGTTTTACACATTCCTAATTTTATTACTAATCTTCTTTCCATTAGTAGTCTTACTCGTGATCTTAATTGCAAAGTAACATTTTTTCCTTTTTACTGTGTTTTTCAGGATCTGGTAACAGGGAAGACGATTGGATGTGGTAAACTGCAAGGTGGATTGTCCCTGCTTGATGATGGTCGTCCTTCTCCACCAACCTTACCTTCTCTACTCCATCAAAATTCATTGGTCTCTTCTGAACTTTACCAATGGTACTCTAGGTTAGGTCATCCCCCATTAGGCACTTTATCTCATTTGTTTCCTGCTTTAGTCAAAGGTCGTAATAAAGATGAATTCTATTGTGAGGCTTGTGTTCTGGCCAAACAAACATGTTCAACTTATTCTAGCTTTAATAAAAGTTCTTTTTTCCATGTGGTTCATTCTGATGTTTGGGGCCCTAGTCGTAAGACTTCAATTTCTGGACATCGTTGGTTTATGTCATTTATAGATTGTCACTCTAGGAACACATGGATATACCTTCTGCACACAAAAAATGAGGTCTTTTCATGTTTTCAGTATTTCCATAAGATCGTCCAAACTCAATTCCAAGCTACTCTCAAAGTTTTGAGAAGTGAAAATGGAACAGAGTATAAAGAGGGTCACTTCCAAAAATACCTTGCTGACCATGGTAATATT
This sequence comes from Telopea speciosissima, assembly GCF_018873765.1. Classification (NCBI taxonomy): domain Eukaryota; kingdom Viridiplantae; phylum Streptophyta; class Magnoliopsida; order Proteales; family Proteaceae; genus Telopea; species Telopea speciosissima. The sequence continues at coordinate 53,700,258 of NC_057917.1, forward strand.
CTCCAGACTAGTTGTATTGATTCCCCAACCCAAAATGGTGTGGCTGAAAGGAAGAACCGTCACTTACTAGAGATGGCCAGTGCATTGATGTTTGCTTAACATGTTCCCTCCCAATATTGGGGAGATGTTGTTCTCACTGCAGCCTATCTCATTAACAGATTGCCTACTAGGGTCCTTGACTCCCGTAGTCCGGCTGAGGTTTTACTTGGGAATTCCTCCTTTGTGGTTTCCCTCAAGGTGTTTGGCTGTGTGTGTAATGCTAGGGATACTAAGTCCCCTTGCAAACTTGAACCCCGTGGGTTACGGTATATCTTTTTGGGTTATTCCCCAACCCAGAAGGGTTATAAGTGTTACCATCCCCCTTCCCGTCGTACTCTAGTCAGTATGGATGTTACCTTCCATGAAGGCCTTTCTTATTATTCTTCACCACCTCTTCAGGGGGAGAGTTCTAGTGAAGATGTGTTTCCTTTACTTAGGCCTACTATTCTTGAGACCCCATCACCTTTGGCTATTGCCCCATCATAATGTAGAACCAGGGGGGGTCTGCTATGGTGGGCTTCACAGAGAGAATAGTGGAAGAATTAGAAAAAAGGAGGGGAAAGGGAAGAGGGAACTCATGTTCACACGCACACACTCTCACAGAGCTTCACAAACAACTTTCATTAATCAAATCTTCAAATCTCCTACGATTACAATGAATAAATAGAGAATAGCCTTGCATAGGAATAGAAACCTAACTAAAATAGAAACAACCCATAATGGAAACTACTAAAATAGACCATATCTAAGAAAAGGAAACTACCTAATAAGCTCCTACGTAATCTACCCATGAAATAAAATAAACCAAACTAAATATTGCATCCTAAACTAAACTACCAGACCAGAAAATGGGTTTAGGACCAGTCTTTGGTTTGGGCCTCCTAAGAGGGTCATGTTGGTCCAGCCAGGCTAAGGCAATTGCATCAGCTCTCCTCCTCTGAAAAGAACTCAGCTCCAACGAGTTCGGATAGGGTCCAAGAATGTCGTTTGAGTCAACTCGTTGTAGGAGAAACGTATCGGCTGTCTTCTTGAGTTTGATAGATGGGAGATCCTTCACTTGGTGGAATTTCATCTCAAGTCCACCATGCTGAAAGGAATATGTATTCTCATAACCACAGTGCTTGGCTTTCATGTCATACAACCATGGGCGTCCCAAAAGAATGTGGCAGACCTTCAAAGGGAGGACATCACACTGCACTTGATCAATTAGTCCACCAATAGAATATATGAGCAAACACCTTTCATTAACCTTGAGGTTTGTGTTGTTCACCCATGCAACCTTGTAGGGGTTCAGATGAGGTTCCGTCTTTAAACCCAACTTGGGAACAACATCTTCAGCGACAATGTTGGTGCAACTGCCTGAATCAATCACCATATCACATAGTTTGTCATTGCATTGCACCCTTGTCTGAAAAATGTTGTTACGTCGCCAATCTTTATCTTCCTCATTAGAAACTTTCAGTGTTGCCAAGAGGGGGCGAATAATATAGCAATATTGACGCTCGCCATCACTATCATCATCATCAACCACACTAGGCTCACGCTCATGTTCAGCCACTAGATTGACTGTCCCTATGGGCCGTTGCTCCTTTGGATCAAATGGTATAAAATTGTCCTTGTCAATGTGGGCTACCAAACGGTTAGGGCACTGAGCAGTTATATGGCCCTACCCCTTGCACGTGAAGCACTGAATAGCTGCTTTCGGCATTACTGAATTTATGTCATATCCACGTCGAGGTGGAGAATAAGGTCTGTTTGAACCTTACCGAGGTGGGGACTAAGGACGCACCGGTCGTGTAAGTGCCACAGAAGAACCACTAGCCTGTGGTTTGTTAACCGAAGCTGACTTCTCCTGAAAAGAAGACTGTTGTGGGCGAAAGCTATCACCTCTAGAATATGTCCCAATAAAATTTCTTCAATTGTAAGGTTTCCTCAAATTTTCCTCAACCTGATAGGCCACCTGAACTGATTCCTCCATAGTAGGTAGTCTACTGGAGGCAATTGTGGCACTGATTTGTGGATGTAAGCCATTGCGGAACTGCACCACTAAGACTTCCTCGTCCCACTCAAATTCAGATCGAGTGGCTAAGTAATAGAACTTGGCCACATACTCCTCAACTGACAAACTTTCCTGTCTCAATTGCACAAATTTGAGGTGTACACGTTGCTTGTAATCAGCCGGTTGGAATCTTCGGTCCATTGCAGTACGCATCTCAGCCCATATGGTAACTTGGCCAAGACCTCGAGTACGGTTCTGTTGTTGGTGTTTGATCCACCAAACTCGGGCCGTGCCTTTCAACTTACCCTCTGCAAATATCAGTTTCCTGGCCTCTAGTAAATTGTACCATCTAAAGAAAATTTCCAAGCTATGAACCCAGTCAAGATACTGCTCTGGGTCGTGGTCCCCATAAAAATCAAGGACGTTGAACTTTGCTGCTTTGTCCACTCCTTCATATTGTCCAGCCCCATATGGTGGTAGTGGTGGTGGGGTGTAATTCAAAGAATCCACAGATAGCATGAGACTCTTTCCTTTCTCAGAAGCCACCAATCGATCAATCGAAGCTTGCATAGATTCCATCATTGTTTGAATGGAATTAACCGTGGTGGTAAGAGTGTCCAATTTGGCATCTGTTTCAGCCTTATAAGAATTTAACTGTTGGTTAAGTTCACTATTGGTTACCATGGTGAAGCTAAAGAAGAAACACTCGAAGGAATAATGGCAAAACAGTAAATAAATGGAAGTTTATAAGTGGATGGCAGAATTGTAAATATGGAGATTTCAATGAGAAGTGCAAGTATAACGTATAGGAGAAGGGTAAATCTGGAAACATATTAGAATACGGATAGAAGGGGTAAGTAGAAAAAAGAGGGCAGTTTAGGGAAACAAAAAGGTAAAGAAAGAATCGTGGGTGGGGGATATGTTAGGAAACAAAGTAAATGGGGAAAACAAAAAATTAAAATGAAAGAACTTAGATTTGTGAAGGGTTGCCGGTGAGGACTGAAGAAATAACGAGTCAAACAGACTTATCTTGACAGGGATCTGGAAAGAGAGTTTTGCGCTGGAACAACGAACAAGAAGGAACAAGTTCTGATCAAGTTCGACTAGGACTCCAACTGCTGAGACATTACACGCCGGAGTGTATTGGTTCAATTACGAGGAGCAGCAATTCCTGCTTCTATTCTCTGTTTCTCTTCTTCTCTTCTCGATTTTTTTTTTTTTTTGTTTCTGGTTTCTGGCAGAACCCTATGGGGATGGTGGGTTGGGGTCTGGGGTTTTGGTAAGGGAATCAAAAGAGATGGGATTGGGGTGGTCGGTGGGAATCGCAAAGTTGGGATGGGTTGCTGGAATTGACAGGAAGAGTGGGTCTGGTTCTCTTTTTTTTTTTCTTTTTTTTTCGGCTGTTACAGCGAGGAAGAAGGGAAAACAGAAGGGGGGTTGGGTTTCGCTAAGGGGGTGGAGACAAAGGGAAGGTATGGTTGCCTGGAATCAAAGGGGGTAGTTGATTTGTTTTTTTTTTCCCACTGCTGCTTCTGGTATAGCAGATCAGTACCAGAAGAGAGGGTATAGAAGAAGAAGAGTGGGATGGATCCTTTGGCTCTGATACCAGATAATGCAGACCCAGGGGGGGTCTGCTATGGTGGGCTTCACAGAGAGAATAGTGGAAGAATTAGAAGAAAAGAGGGGAAAGGGAAGAGGGAACTCATGTTCACACGCACACACTCTCACAGAGCTTCACAAACAACTTTCATTAATCAAATCTTCAAATCTCCTACGATTACGGTTGAGATGGGCTACTTTACCCGATAGAGGTAATTTAGTCCTTTTGTTTTAGTTGTTTTATGTTTTATTTTTTATTTCTTTTCTGTATTTTTTCCTCTATCCGATCTCTATTTGGGATTCCTAATTGGAGTGGGAATTCCTAATAGGAATAGGACTAGGGGGGCATTCATACTTTGGTTATGATTTGTGATTATTATAAATAAGGGGCTGGATGATCGATTGTGGTCATTCAAGCATTCATTCAGTTCTGGTTTTGGTAACATGGTATCAGAGCCTTCTTCTCTGATCTAGGGTTTTCAAAACCTTCCCCCTCCACCGATCTTCTCCAGCACCCTTCTCCATCGATTTCTCTTCTCTTTCTTCTTCTCCCTTCCTTGGTCTCTTCCATCCTTCAAGGGCAGCACTAATGAGGTGATCCCATTATGATCTAGTTGCTGCCCTCCATCTCACCTCAAATTTTATGCCCTAAATTCTGTTCACGATAGCTGCTGCCTTCATCTACCTGCGATTTTGGACTGCTCTTGTTTTTTGGAAAATCAACCCTATCAAATGGGAGGTTGATTGTTCATCTTGGAGCACTGCTGGAAGACCTCTAGACAGCACCTATCACAGCTACAAGACCCTCAAATTCCAGCCCCTCTTTTCTCTTATCGATCTCAACTGTCAGGGTTTTTTAAAACCCTGACACCATATCGATTTCTGTTTTTGGGCTACTTGCTTGGGGAGATTTTTTGAGGGACTGTTTCCCTATCACATTGCTACACTCGACCTGCTTATCAGCCTCATCTGCTGCAGTTTTTTGAAGATCTGATTCTTCTTAATTATTGGATCGATTCCTGCTTGGCTGAATTATGGGTGACCCAGAGATGACTACTACTACTTCTGGAGGAGATGGTCAGACTAGGAATGACTTTCTTCCTTATGCTGCTGCCATTAAACTTGATGGTACAAATTATTTAATTTGGGCCAGATCATTGTCCTTGACCGTGGCTGGTAGGGGACTCACTGGCCATCTTACTGGCACCATCACACAGCCTACTAAAGAAGGTACTACCCATAATAAATGGGCTGCCAACGATGCTATGGTGAAGTCATTTGTTCTGAATTCTATGACCACTGACCTCTCTAGTCAGTATCTCCTCCTTGACACTGCTACTCACATATGGACTGCCGTCAAGGGAACTTATGGTCGATCAGCTAGTGGTGCTCAGGTTTATGAAATCAAGAAGACACTCCAAAAGACTACTCAGAAGGAGATGTCTGTCACTAAGTACTATGCTGCCCTCCAGTGTTTATGGCAACAATTGGACCAATATGCGCGGTTTCAACCTACTACTACTGCTGACATTACTGCCTATCACTCTTATGTTGATTAGTTTCGGGACTATGATTTCCTGGCTGGCCTTAATGATGATTATGATCCTATTCGGGTACAAGTCCTTGGTCGGGTTCCTTTCCCCACTTTAGAGGAGATTTTTTTCTTATGTTCACAGTGAAGAGACACGAAGGGCTGCCATGATGATTACTCCCAAAGTTGAGAGATCAGCCTTACAGACTACTGGCTCCACCCCAGATACTTCTTCGACGGTGTTGCTCTCGCTTCGCCAAAGAGCCTGTGAAGTGTGATCATTGTCACAAACCATATCACACTAAGGCTCAATGTTGGAAATTACATGGGAAGCCTGCTGATTTTGAGGCCAAACGTGGTCGTGCTAAGTCTAAAAACAAAGCCAATCACACTAAAAGTGTAACTCCAACTCCTACTGCTGACACTGGTTTCTCTCAGGAAGAACTCCAGGCTCTCCGACGTCTGTTGAACACATCTGCTGCCTCTACTACATCTACTGCCAATTCAGGTTCCTTCTTTGCCCGTACAGGTATTTCCTTTGTTGGTCATTGTGCATCAGTAGTTTCCACTCCCTGGATCATAGACTCCGGTGTTACTGATCACATGACAGGTTCTTCCAGTCTTTTTAATACATATTCTCCTGCTTCTGGTAAGGATAAAGTCAAGATTGCTGATGGGTCCCTCCCCTCCATCTCAGGGAAAGGATCCATTGGTTGTTCTCCTTCTCTTACACTGTCATCTGTGTTGCATATTCCAAAATTTACAACTAACCTTCTTTCCATTAGCAGTATCACCAAATCCTTGAATTATAAAGTGACATTTTTTCCCACTCACTGTGTTTTTCAGGAACTAGACTCGGGGAAGACCATAGTACTAAAACTCGCGAAATTTCGGTCGAGATATCGAATATTTCGAGTATCTCGACCTGTCCGAAACGAAATGCAAGTTCGAAATGAAAAAATGCAATATTTCGAATATTTCGGAAATTTCGACGAAATTTCGGAAATTTCGGTCATCTTGTTTCGGAAATTTCGAAAATCTCGGTAATTTCGGTCATCTCGTTTCAAAAATTTCGAAAATCTCGAACATTTTTGGCATTTTACACCCACAGAAAAATACCATATTTCGACCGAGATTTCGACGAAATTTCGGTATCTCGAAAATTTCGGTCAAACCGAAACACCGAAATGAAACGAGATTTAGTACCATGGGGCAGACGATCGGATCAGGTAAAGTGCATGGCAGATTGTACCTGCTTGATGGAGATCCTACACCTACCCAGGCTTTACCTTCTAGGCTCTGTCTCTTCTGAATTACACAAATGGCACTCTAGGCTAGGCCATCCCCCCTTAGGTACTTTATCAACTTTATTTCTAGCATTAGTTAAAGACTGTAATAAGGAAGATTTTTTTTGTGAGCCTTGTGTCTTGGCTAAACAAACACGTTCAAATTATCCCATTTCTAATAAAAGATCCTCTTCCTTATTTCATGTTGTTCATACTGATGTGTGGGGTCCTAGTAGGAAAACTTTCCTTTCTGGTATCGATGGTATGTCACTTTTAATGACTGCTATTCTAGGTTCACTTGGGTCTACCTTATGCACACAAAAAATGAAGTTTTTTCATGTTTTCAGCACTTTCATCAGTTGGTTAAGACCCAATTTAATGCCACTCTTCAAATTTTGAGGAGTGGCAATGGGACAGAGTATATGGAAGGTCAGTTCCAAAAATACCTTGCTGCCCATGGAATCCTCCATCAGACCAGCTGTGTTGACACTCCAACCCAAAATGGTGTGGTTGAGAGGAAAAACCACCACCTCTTGGAGGTGGCTAGAGTTCTTCTGTTTGCTCGCAATGTCCCTTCCCTTTATTGGGGAGATGCTGTCTTTACTGCAGCCTATTTAATTGATAGGCAAATAGGCTGCCCAGTCGGGTTCTTCATTCCAAAACCCCTATTGAGCTATTACTTGGCTCTTCTTCCTTTATAGTCCCACCTAAGGTATTTGGCTGCGTTTATTATGCCAGGGATACAAGGTCCCCTGGTAAACTTGACCCCCGTAGTCTCCGCTGCATTTTCTTGAGATACTCTGCTACACAGAAGGGGTACAAATGCTATTACCCTCCATCCCGCCGGACTTTTGTCAGCATGGATGTCGTCTTTCATGAAAGTGTTTCTTATTATGTGTCCCCACCTCTTCAGGGGGAGAGTGTTAGTGAAGATGTGCTGACTATTGGCTCTCCACCTCCACTTCAGTCTGTTTACCACGAGTCTGAACCAGTTCGGCCTGCCCCCTAGTACTCCCCCTGAGTCAGGGGGAGAGGTTCTTATACAGGGGGAGACTATCTCTATTCAGGGGGAGCAACCTACCCCAGTCCAGACTCCTATCCAAAGAACTATTAGTGAATTTCAGAGGAGGATTGATGACAGTACTGTGAAGACCTATGGAAGGAAACATAAGCAGATTCAATCAACTGTTGCTCCAGTACCCATCCAATTACCGAACTCGGATCCAGAACCTGCCTCTCCACCTGGTAATGTTCCTTCTCCTGAATTACCTATTACTCTTCGCAAAAGTGTCAGCAAGGATTTAAGTATCGGTATCGGGTATCGTATCGGTCAGGTGATTTTAAGAGACGTATTGTATCGTATCGTATCATATCGGAGATACGTATCGATCGGTGCAGAAACGCATGAAAATGATCAAAATACACATGAAAATACACTTTTGGACACAAAAAACAATATAAACAAGCAATTTGTATCATATATCATGCATATATACTAAGAATTGTGAATAATCAATAACCAGACAAGTGCGGCACTTTGAAATTGTTATAAAAGATTAAAAGATGAAATTCCTTACATGTAGAGTCACTCTATTGCTATGAAGAATGTCGGGGTGGATCAAAGTCATGTCTGTAAGGGTCTTCAACAATAGGAGCGACTAGGATGATGTTGTGTACTGTCCAAACATAAGCACAATATTGAGCCCGGTCAAAATCGATGGTAGTGACTCTCCCGCTCATAGTAGAATCGTGTGTCTTGCTCTGGAGTGGCTAATGTCCACGACACTAGGTTGTGCTTGTGCTTGATTCTCTCCGTATCCATAACTTCCATACCCTCTGAAGCCCCATGTCCATAGCCTGGAGAAGAACCTGATGCATAATGCCCATGGCCTGATGAAGCACCAGCATAATCAGAACTAATGCTAAGTGACTCCATGCCACTCATAAGCACATCACTATCATATGGATTGTGGGAGAGCTTGGCTGTCCTCATGTGGCTTCCGCGAGTAAGTCTTATGGCCTGCAGGCTCAGGACCATGATCCATATCTTGGGTAGTATGTGTGTATCCTGCCTCACATGTGAACTGAATCCCAGCACGATGTTGTAAAGCCTCATGGCCACCACCACTACCTCCAGCACCATGGCCACCACCACCACCACCACTACCATCATCATCATCGCCATCATCATCATCATCATCCATCATCATCATCATCATCATCATCATCATCATCATCATCATCATCATTGCCAGCGAGCAACATAACCACCACCACCACCACCACCACCATCACCACCACCATCACCATCACCATCATCGTCTTCATCCTCATCATCAACATGTTGTTGAGTTCCTCTATACGGATGACCTGACCTCGTCCTCCTGACTAAACCTTCTTCAGAGCTACTTTCATTTTCTTCAACATTAGGACAAGGATCTTGTGATGGTGGCTGTGTTGCATCCTCATCCATCTGTTGAATGATGCTCTCTATCACTGGATCAGGTTTGGTTGTCTGGCGATCCTCACTTAATTGATCCATCACCAATACCTTATCGGTATCTTCTATCCATGCTCTAACTGGATCTTCATCATCAAGTAGGTGGTTGATGTCGATTGGGTTAACATCTACAGCATCTCCTTCTCTTTCCAGCTCTAAATATTTAAGCTTCAGCTTCATGTTGTAATGGACATACACTAGCTTCTCCAACTTTGAATAACTAAGACGATTCCGGGGTTTTGTGTGTATCAACCCGAATGTACTCGATTCACGTTCGCGACCACTAGAGGATGCCGTCGGGGATAATACTCGAATTGCAATTCGGGTTAAGTGTGAGCACTAGTACCCCATAATTGAGCCACCAATCACCGCACAATAATAAATGAAATATTAAAAGACAAAACCTTAAAACAAATTTTAAACGATATAATAAATTAGGTAAACCTAACTTACCTGGGCGTTGTGTGCTCCTAGCATGGATAGCCATTCTATCAGCAAAACCACGAGTGGCCTCCCGAAAATACTTAGCCTAGAGAGGTATTAAAAAAATACATATATTAGTTCCACTTCCACCAATCACTCTATTCTTGGTTTCAATCATTTATACAACTAATTTAGCTCTAACCTCATCCATGTCAAGTGTGGCCTTCGCTACATCGGCTCCATTCATTCACAACATTCCTTAGGGCAGCATAGATCCGGTCTACACCCTATATCATTGGAGTATTGGATATCCGGATTCAAATAATATCTTGCACATGGTTTGTAATGGATGGTTAGAAACCTAGAAATTCTAATAATAAATAAATAAATAGTAACTTACTAACTACTAAGTGTTTAAAATGAAACCAAAGTCATATACTTATAAGATTACCTACCCAATGAACATCTTGAACCAACATATTTTCCCATTGATCGGATATAATCTTCAAATACTTCTTGTTTGATGTTGGGTTATTCTCATGTATTTTTCTCTTCACACATCCCATGGCCTCTACCATCTTACCCATGTCGCTCTTTATCCCCATCAACCTCTCGAAGCAGACAAAAGAGTGGCATCATAACATTATAAAGTCGGCCCATTAAGACAAAACTTTGAAGAGGTGACAAGATCTTGAACAAATCTCCCAATTTCAGACCTTGCATAATTGCTAGTCAACCACTCAGTAGAGGTGAACATCTGTAGCAGCCCATGCTTTCGGGAAATGAGGCTATCAATTGCAATGTAATTTGTTGCAAATCTTGTTGTTGCAGGCCTCACTAAATCCCCTTGTGTGTAACTCCTCATCAATGCCAAAACCCAACTATGGTTGTAAATAAAGTTGGTGATTTTCCTTGCATTACCAACCAACTTTTGGACCTTGGGCAATTTTCCTATGTCCTTGAACATCAAATCTATGCAATGAGCTGCACATGGTGTCCAAAATAGATGTTGCCTCTTTAACATAAGCAACTGACCAGCCTTCTTGAAATTTGCTGCATTGTCAGTTACTACTTGGACAACATTTTCTTCTCCTATGTCCTCCACAACTTCATCCATTAACTTGTACAAGTAATTGGCATCTTTGATTTCACTAAATGCATTGACCGACTTGTGGAAGATCGTCCTTCCATCACAGTAGATAAGAAAACTGATGATGGATAATCTTGTTGGTCCACTTCATCCATCACACATGATGGTCACTCCAGATAGTGGCCACTTCTCCTTGAACCTCCCTACATACTCATGCACCTCTTGGACAATATCATCCAAGTAAGGCCTAGCAATCTCATGAGGTGTGGGTGGCTTAACATTTTTCCCACACCACTGAATCTCCTTTACCATGGCCTTGAAGTGGGGATCTTTGGCCTTATGTGGTGGAATCAAAGAACTGTGGAACCATCTGGAGATTGCTCTGCCTATCCTTTTACTAAGTGTTTTGGGTTGAAAGCTTTCTTCAATCCTCTGTTGGCTAGCATCCCTTGCTCTATAGACATTAGGATCCATGTCTCTGATATCTGGGCTCTTCTTTCTCTTACCGTTACCACTCTTTGTAAACCGGTCAAACATCCCCTTCACACTGGTTGCTCTACTAAGGCCAACAGGCTGCTTACCCTTACTTAGAGATGGACGACAAGAGGAGCCAACACCAATATCTACAGGGCCCTGGCTAGGTCGAGCTGATTGACTTCTAATCAATTGCTTAGCTCTCCATTGTTGCTCTTTTGCTTCATGTCTTGATTGTTTCATCGCCAATGCGAACTCTAGGTCCTCCTCTGCTTCCATATCCGATCCTTCATAATCTTCAAAATCTTCCATCAAATTTTTCACCAATGCATCAACATCATCATGTGCTTGCTTAGATTTTTTTTTGGAATCTCTAAGGTGTTTTTGCATTGCCCTGCTTAACTCTACAGGGCACTTTGTACACTTGGAAACATTTCCATATCCTCCTGCCATGTGCTCTTTTTGCCGAGTTACCTTACCTCCAAGATGTTGGGTGTCACAGAAGTTGCACTGTGTATGCAATCTATTATTGTTTATTTCGGTACAATAAGACCACCCAATGTCTTGTTGTCGCGGCATCGTTTTAAATACCAAACAAAAGTAGATAACTATATAAGATATATATTAAACAATATTCAAATCCACACATCAATAATTTATTATTTATACAAATATAGACAGACATTATGATGCATGTCATGCATTACATCATTTCATGTATTTACTACCTAGCAAAGTTGCCCTAAACAATATTTAAACATTTTTATATTTTCTACAACTAGTTACACATTATTTAATTTTTTAAATAATGAAAAAAAATGACATAATGTACTACATATATGAATCTAAGTCTTTGATTCTATTTCAGCCAATTATACATTTTATCAAACTATAATGAAAGAGTATAGATGGAAAAATCAGATTTTTTACATTTTTTTAAGTATTTTATAAATTCAGAAAATACCCACAAAAAAAAAAAAAATACAGATTTTAGGGTAAATGTATAATCTTCTTGGGATGTCATACATCTATACATAATGTACTCCATATTTTATAAACATTACCATTTGTTTTGGAGTTAAGAAGAAAAAAAAAAAAAAAAAAAAAATTCATTTTAAAGAAGGAATTTTCGGTTTTGGGTAAAATTGGTCAAAGAAACATGGATTTGAAACCAAATCTTTGTAAATGCATACAAAGAATGCAATTTCTATGTTTGTTTAACATATTCTCTTTGATTCATACCAAAAAACATACCAATAATCAAAGATTAAAGCAAAAGATTCAAGTTTTTTTCAAAAAACTTACCTAACCCTTCAAGAACAGCTTTTGAATTCGAATGTGGGCTGTTAGATCCACCAAATGATGTGATTTCAGCTCCTCTAAGTTCGTTTTTGGCAAAGAATTGAAAGCCCTCAAGAAATCTTACCCAAAAAGCAAGTTTTAATGTGTTTTTGGAAGGGTTTCTCAAAGCTGGGAAGAGCCTTTTTCCGCCAGGACTGCTAGAAATCGAGTTTTAGGTGAAAAGAATGAAATGGCCATGTGTTTTTTAAGTTAACGATACGTATCGAGACGTATCGAGTCGTCTCGATATGTATCGGTATGTATCGGTCGATACATATCGATACATATCGAGACGACTCGATACGTCTCGATACATATCGTTTTTTAAATATAATAAAATAATCTTTTTAAAAAACTCTCGGCTGTATCGATCGTATCGTATCGTATCGGCACGTCTCGGTCGATACGTCTCGATACAGTCAAGACATTTGCATTTTTTTTAAAAAAGATACGTCTCGGCCTGTATCGTAACGACCATGACTGATACCGAGACGTATCGGCCGAGACGATACAATACGGTCCGAGACTTAAATCCTTGGGTGTCAGGACTTGCACTCAGCATCCCATATCTCATGTTGTTTCTTATAACTCCCTTTCCCCATCCTTTCGTGCTTTTGTTTCCTCTCTTTCTTCTGTTCGTATTCCTAACAATTGGCAAGAAGCTCTATCAGATGGAAAGTGGAAGGCAGCTATGATGGATGAAATGGAGGCCTTGAAGAAAAATAACACATGGGAGCTTGTGGTTCTTCCACCTGGGAAGAAAACCGTTGGATGTAAATGGGTGTTTGTGGTGAAACAGAAGGTGGATGGCACTATGGATAGGTATAAGAAGGCACGACTCGTGGCCAAGGGGTTCACTCAGACATATGGCATTGATTACTAGGAAACTTTTGCACCTGTTGCGAAGTTAAATACTGTTCGTGTGTTATTATCTTGTGCAGTCAACCTTGGATGGGATTTGCAGCAGCTAGATGTAAAAAATGCCTTCCTAAATGGAGCACTGGATGAGGAGGTGTATATGGACATTCCACCAGGGTTTTCTTGTGACAGAAACCAAGGTAAAGTGTGTAGGCTGAAGCGTGCACTATATGGGCTGAAGCAGTCACCTCGAGCATGGTTTGGCCGGTTCCACAAGGTCATGATTTCTGTGGGCTATAAGCAAAGCAATGCTGATCACACACTTTTTATAAAGAGGGCTGGTGAAAAACTCACTGTTCTTATAGTCTACGTTGATGACATAGTGGTTACTGGCAATGATGGTGATGAGATCAGAAGGTCAAAGACCTTCCTTGGACAAGAATTTGAAATTAAAGATCTAGGAAAACTACGATACTTTCTTGGGATTGAAGTGGCCAGATCTTCTAAAGGCATTTTTCTTTCCCAAAGGAAGTATGTCCTAGACTTATTGGCTGAAACCGGGTTGTTAGGCTGCCATCCTTCAGATACTCCTATGGACCCTACTGTTCGGCTCAAGGAAAAAGAGGGTGAGCCTGTTGATAAAGGCCGGTACCAAAGACTTGTAGGGAAGCTGATTTATCTCTCACAAACTCGTCCTGACATTGCTGTCACCATGAGTACTGTGAGCCAGTATATACATGATCCCTACTCTTCTCATATGGAGGTTGTTCTTCGTATCTTGCACTATTTGAAGTCAGCTCCTGGAAAAGGAATTCTTCTGTTTGCACATGGTCACCTACGGATAAAAGCATACACTGATGCTGATTGGGCTGGTTCTGTGGATCGCAAGTCTATTTCTGGGTATTGCTCCTTTGTAGGTGGAAATCTTGTCACATGGCGTAGCAAGAAGCAAAATGTAGTTGCTCGTTCTACTGCCGAAGCTGAGTTTCGAGCTATGGCACAAGGTATTTATAAGTTACTCTGGCTTAAAGGTTTGCTACAAGATCTTGGTGTTCCTATTCGTCTTCCTATGATGTTGTACTGCGACAACAAGGCTGCAATCAGCATAGCACATAACCCAGTACAGCATGATCGTACCAAGCATGTTGAGGTGGATAGGCATTTCATCAAAGAGAAGCTAGAAGATGGGCTGATTTGTATTCCCCTTGTGGCATCTGCTGATCAACTTGCTGATATCTTCACCAAGGGATTGTCTGGGAAATTGTTTCATCCCAATCTAGTCAAGTTGGGCATGATCGACATCTTTGCTCCAACTTGAGGGGGAGTGTTGAGATGGGCTACTTTACCCGATAGGGGTAATTTAGTCCTTTTGTTTTAGTTGTTTTATGTTTTATTTTTTATTTCTTTTCTGTATTTTTTCCTCTATCCGATCTCTATTTGGGATTCCTAATTGGAGTGGGAATTCCTAATAGGAATAGGACTAGAGGGGCATTCATACTTTGGTTATGATTTGTGATTATTATAAATAAGGGGCTGGATGATCGATTGTGGTAATTCAAGCATTCATTCAGTTCTGGTTTTGGTAACAATTACAATCAATAAATAGAGAATAGCCTTGCATAGGAATAGCAACCTAACTAAAATAGAAATAACCCAAAACGGAAACTACTAAAATAGATCATATCTAAGAAAATGAAACTACCTAATAAGCTCCTACGTAATCTACCCATGAAATAAAATAAACCAAACTAAATATTGCATCCTAAACTAAACTACCAGCCCTTGCCAGACCAGAAAATGGGTTTAGGACCAGTCTTTGGTTTGCGCCTCCAAAGCGAGTCATGTTGGTCCAGCCAGGCTAAGGCAACTGCATCACATCACCTTTGGCTGCTGCCCCATCACCTTTGGCTGCTGCCCCTACACGTTTAGATAATCCTATATAGGGGGAGACTCTGGAAAATGGTGATGGTGAAGCTCCTACTTAGGGGGAGTTGACTCCAATTCAGAGAACAATTGTTAAATTTAGAAGAAGATTGATGACTCCAACATTTTATAGACCTTTAGATAATCCTATACAGGGGGAGACTATGGAAAATGGTGATGGTGAAGCTCCTACTCAGGGGGAGTTGACTCCAATTCAAAGAACCATTGTTAAATTTCAGAAGAAGATTGATGACTCCAACATTTTAACCTATCAAAAAAGATGTTCGAGAAAAGGGCAGCTTCAATCCACTGTAGCACCAATACCCATTCAGTTGCCGACTTTGGATCTAGACCCTACTTCTCCTGGTAAGATTTCTCCTTCCGACCTACCTATTGCTCATCGCAAAGGTACTAGGACTTGCACTCAACATCCCATTTCCCGCTTTGTCTCTCATAGTTCTCTTTCTCCATCTTTTCGTGCATTTGTGTCCTCTCTTTCTTTTGTTTCTATTCCTAAAATTGGCAGGGAGCTTATACAGAAGGAAAGTGGAAGGCAGCAATGTTGGAAGAAATGAGAGCATTAAAAAAAAAATAATACTTGGGATCTTGTAGCTAATTAAAAGAGAATTTTGTGGAACAACCTCACAAAAATGCTTTTATAGAAGATATAAATTATATAATATCAAAATTAAAACTTTGCAGTATGGTTGAATTTGATTCTTTTGCTAAAACATATCAAAAGAATTATCATTTTCTCGACTCAAAACAATCAAAATTTTGGCTCGATCAATTTTTCTACAAATTAGTACCTCATTGGGATGAAATTTGCTTCCTCTAGGGAAACAACCAGTAGGATGTAAATGGGTGTTTGTGGTCAAACAGAAGGTTGATGGAACTGTGGATCGATACAAGGCACGCCTGCTTGCAAAGGGCTTTACCAAACTTATGAGTTGATTACCAGGAGACCTTCGTACTAGTGGCTAAACTCAATACTGTAAGAGTGTTATTATCCTGTGCTGTAAATCTTAGATGGGATCTTCAGCAGTTGGATGTGAAGAATGCCTTCCTCCATAGAGAGCTAAAGGAAGAGGTATATATGGATATTCCACCAGGCTTCTCTGATGATAAGACCAAGGGCAAGGTCATTAAATTGAAGTGTGTTTTTTATGGATTGAAGCAGTCACCTAGAGCTTGGTTCGGAAGGTTTCACAAGGCTATGGTTTCAGTGGGATATAAGTAAAGCAATGCTAATCATACACTGTTCATCAAACGAGTTGGTGATAAGGTAACTATTCTCATAGTCTATGTTGATGATATTGTGGTAACCAGAGATAATGGTGATGAGATCAAGAAATTGAAGCACTTCCTTGGCCGTGTGTTTGAAATAAAGGATCTGGGAACTCTAAAATATTTTCTAGGGATAGAGGTTGCTCGATCTTCAAAGGGCATCTTCGTTTCTCAAAAGAAATATATCCTAGATCTGTTGTCCGAAACAGGAATGTTAGGGTATCATCCCACAGACACTCCTATGGAAGCTATTGCAAGGCTTTAGGAGAAAGAAGGTGAACCAATTGACAAAGGTCGCTATCAGCGATTGGTTAGCAAGCTAATCTACCTCTCTCATACATAACCAGATATAGCTATTGTAGTTAGTCTAGTAAGCCAATTTATGCATGATCCTTATTCCTCTCATATGGAAGCAGTTATTCGCATTCTTCGATATTTGAAGTCTGCTCCTGGAAAAAGAATACTTTTATCTCCCAATGGCCATCTGAAAGTTGAAGCTTACACTGATGCTGATTGGGCTGGCTCTACAGACAGGAAATCGATCTCTGGATATTGCTCTTTTGTGGGTGGGAATCTTGTCATATTGCGTAGCAAGAAGCAGAATGTTGTGGCAAGATCCAGTGCTGAAGCTGAATTCGGTGCCATGGCACAAGGAATCTATGAATTATTATGGCTTAAAGGGTTGTTACAAGACATCGGTGTTGCTGTCCATCTTCCCATGATGTTGTATTGTGACAATAAGGCTGCCATTAGCATCGCTCATAACCCTGTCCAGCATGATCGTACCAAGCATGTTGACGTTGACCGACATTTCATTAAGGAGAAGATTGAAGTTGGCCTCATCTATGTTCCCTTTGTGAAGTCTGTTGACCAGTTAGCTGATGTCTTCACTAAAGGGTTGAGTAGCAAAGTTTTCTGTCCTGTTTTAGTCAAGTTGGGCATGTGTGATATGTATGTACCAACTTGAGGGGGAGTGTCGGTTGTATGGGACAAGGTCTTTTTCCCTTTAGTTTTGCTCTTTATTTAGTCTGTCATATGAGGGACAATTATGTCCATGTAATTGTCTTTTATTATTATAAATACATTGCTTGGGATCAGTCTTTGATCATCCAAGCCTTATTTCCCTAATTCAGATCTGTTAACAGTTACTGAATCTTCCAGCTTACCGTCTCAGCCCTACAAAGCATGCTGAACTCAAACAACAAGTTGATGAGTTACTTCAAAAGGGTTTTGTCGTGAAGAGTTTACGCCCACGTGTCGTACCAGCCTTGCTTACTCCAAAGAAAGATAACCTGTGTGAATGTGTGTAGACAGCAGAGCAATAAATAAAATAACTTTCAAGTACCGGTTCCCTATTCTACGGCTTGATGATATGTTAGACATGCTGTTCGGTGCTAAAGTCTTCTCTAAATTGGACCTTAGGAGCGGCTATCATCAGATTCGTATTCGTCTCGAAGACGAATGGAAGACTGCCTTCAAAACCAAGGATGGGTTGTTTGAGTGGAAAGTCATGCCTTTGGTCTGACGAATGCACCTAGCACTTTCATGCGAGAGTTATGACTAAGGTACTTCGTCCTTTTATTGGTCGATTTTTGGTCGTTTATTTTGACGATATTTTGATCTACAGCAAGCGTCCAAATGAGGAAGTGTACATGCAGACTCCACCCGGCTTCAAGTTTCCCTCAACTGAAGGGAAAGTGTGTTTCCTCAAGAAGGCACTATATGGTCTCAAACAATCCCTGAAGGCTTGGTTTGAAAAGTTTAAACATACCATTTTGCAGAATGGGTATTCCCAAAGCTAAGCTTACCACACTTTATTTACCCGATGAGATAATGATACCATCACATGGCCTTTATTATTTATGTTGATGACATTGTGGTGATTGGAGACGACAGGGCTAAGATAGCTAGATTGAAGACCTACTTGGCCCAACAGTTTGAGATTAAAGATCTAGGACCATTGAAGTATTTCTTGGGGATTGAAGTATCAAGATCTCAAAAGGGATTCAATATATGTCGAAGGAAGTTTGTTCTAGACTTGTTGAAAGAAACAGGGATGTTGGGTTGCCAACCAGCAAACTCTCTTATTGAGCAAACCATAAGCTAGGAGAAGATTGGGGCCCTTCTCTTATTGATGCAAGAAAATTCCAGAGGCTGTTAGGGAAGCTAATCTATCTCTCTTTGACTTACCCAGATATCACCTATGCAGTTGGGGTGGTGAGTCAGTTTATGCATGCCCCCAAGAGTGGGCACTTGGATGTTGTGTATCATATCCTCAGGTACTTGAAGTCCACCCCAAGGAAAGGACTATTATATACCAGGTAGAACCATCTAAGGATTGAGGGCTACACTAATGCGGATTGGTCTGATTCAGTTTTTGACAAACAATCTACATCAAGATATTGTATATTTATGGGAGGTAACCTGGTCACATTGAGAAGTAAAAAACAACCTATTGTTGATCGATAGAATGCAGAGGCAGAGTTCAGGGCTACGGCTCATAGAGTGTGTGAACTCCTATGGTTGAGAAGGCTAGTTCAAGAGTTGGGATTTGATATTGAGGCACCTATAAGACTATTGGGATAACAAAGCTGCCATAAGTATAGCACACAACCCTGTGCAACATGATAGGAAAAAACACATTGAGGTGGGTAGACATTTCATCAAGGAGAAGATTGGCCCTGGCTACATTTATACTCCTTTTGTTAAGACATGTGATCAATTAGCTGACATCTTTACCAAGGGGCTCATCCCTCGTTGGTTTAGTGCCCTTTTATGCAAGCTAGGAATGTATGGCACTTATTCTCCAGCTTGAGGGGGAGTGTTAGAGTCTATGTAATAAAAATAGTTTGGTACTACTATAGTATCTTGTTGTATTATGTTGTAATTTTCCTTTTTTTACCTTTTCCCTCCATTGGGAGGTGTTTGTAATTCTTCTTCATGTTAGTAAATCAAATAGGGGAGAGGAATCTTTACTCTCTCACATTCAGTTGTGCATCTACTTCTCTCTTCTCTTCCCCTCATCTTCTTTTCTTCTTTTCTCACCTCCTACCTTCTCCTCTCCTCTATTGAATCAATCCTTACACCATTTCCAACTAGATCTTCTCTTTTGAGAGAATCAAGGTTTTAGATCTCGGTTTTGCCACTGGTTTCTCCAGGCCATGAAACCGAGATATACCGAGATATTGGCGAGATCTTGTATTTTTTTTCTCAAATCGATGGTTAGTTTCAGTGGCCATATGGCTAAGATAGGTCCTGAAACTTGACATTTACCCTATTTTAGGCCTTCTAAACACAGTGGAATCATTAGTTTTTACAAATTTAAACCCAAACGGGTACTTTGACTACGGACCCTAGGTTGGTAGTCTACGGCGTGCATGAGGTCTACCTTAGGCTATTCCACACAATATTTAGAACTCATATAATTAAAGTAGAGGTGTAAAACGACTTAAATAAGCATTAAGAATTAAATACATCAAACCATAAACCATTTAAGCATTAGGCATCATATTCATATTTCATAATCATACATAGTGATGGTTCGACAATTTGTTCATAATTGTTAGAAACTTGGAAAGAGACATATTCACATAGATTAAATAAATACAAGCTAGTACTGAAACGAGTGTCGGACCGGATCATCATAATGACCATGTTGTTGTTGTTGTCGAATCAAGCTCAATCCATAGATCGGTGGATATTGTATAACATATAATAATTTCATAGTCAACAAAACAAGGTTAGATCATGTTTCTATGAAAAAATTTGTTTTAAGAAGGAATTTTTACCTAAAAGTGTTCTTGAGATGCAATGCAACTCCCAAGAGAGATGTTGAAGCTTTAATCTTCAGTTGGAGGTGAGATTTGCCCAAAAAATCACAAAACTTCCACTTTGCATGAGTTTTCTCTTCACAGCAAATCAATAAAGGTGAGACAGAGGTGAGATTTCGACTCCAAGGGGGGATTTTATGAGACTTAAGTTGGTCTAGTTCAACCGAGTTGAACCGAGAACGAAATATTTGGCGAGATCTCAGCCGAGATATTGTAGTATTTAGGTATCGACTATGATCTCGTCTTGAGGTCCACCGAAACCGAGATAATAGCGCCCCGAGATCTCGCCAAGATCTTGTACCATGGAGGGAATAGCTGTCCGCTTGTGGTCTAGAAGTATGAGTATGCCCCATGGGGTCGGTTTCTTCCATCACAGTGTTAGCTCTCGCTCCCCTCTCTTTCCGCCTCGTATACCAACAAGTGCCAATCTAGGAGGACGTCTGTGACAATTTCAGCAGGTATCCCTAGTGTGCCTTGGTTTGCCATAGTGTTCACATACGAGTTTTTCTCTGTCATCCCCACAGCTTAGACCTTGGTCTCTCCACCACCACGACAACTCCTCTATAAGCCCGAGGCAAGAGTAGATCTGATGCAGAGCATCCAGCTGGTCCAACCAACAGCCCACCATCAAGAAGGCCTGATCACTACTTTTTTAAGAAGTATGCTAAGCTAAAGGCCCAGTCCAAGCCCACAGCCCAGCAGCAGCCAAAGGCCCAGCCCAACTAAGGATTCATGTGCATAGGCCCAAGTCTGGCCAACAGTAGTAGGCCTAGCCCATGGCTAATCTTCTTGGGCCTAGGACCAGATCAGACCACCTTGGCTGACCCTCTTTATTCTTGTCTTTTAGTTTCCCCAAAGTCATTGCTAGTAGGTGACTAAAGTCATGTTTGTAACTTAAAGTCATTAGTGGTAGGTTACTAAAGTCTTGGTTGTAACTTAAAGTCTTCGGTGGTAGGTTACTAAAGTCTTGGTTGTAACTTAAAGTCTTTGGTGGTAGGTTACTAAAGTCTTGGTTGTAACCTAAAGTCATTGATGGTAGGTTACTAAAGTCATGATCATTAATAGTAGGTTACTAAAGTCATGTTTGTAAGTCATTGGTGGTTGTAACCTATAGGCATTTATGCCTCTCTCCTCATACTATATAAAGAGACCATGGCTGCTCATGCAGGGATGAATTACAACCAACAAATCAATCTCCTTGTGAGTCTTTTACTTGTTACCAAGTGGCCTTGGGTGGACTTCCCAGTTTCGATCTTGGCGTGCTAACCATTTCGGGTTTGCACCAAGATCTCTCTAGGGACGCAGCAATTTCCATGGCCACCCTTCTACTTTCTTCACTTTGCAAATAACTAAACACTTCATCCAAAGATGGAAGACGTGCTTTACCCAAAATTTGCACCCAGATTGGTTCATATTCTTGGTTCAGCCCACCAAAGAAAATCAAGGCACGATTCTTCTGAAAGGTTTTATACACTTTTGCCTCATCATAATTGGAGGTCTCTATAGTGATCATACTCCTCCCAAAGTCCAACAACTATGTTATAATACTCAGAGATAGTCATATCTCCATGCTTCATTGTAATAATCTTCTAGAGGCATTGGAAGACCTTGGTTGAGTAACTCACTTGGTCAAAAAGTCTTAGCAACACTATCCTAAATATCCTTGGTTGTCTCTTTTCGCATAAACCTCCTCCAATCTCAGGTTTCATAGAAAAAATTAACCAGGTCATCATAATAGTTGAGTTCATTGTTTTCCATTTTTTATATGTCGAATCACTTAAAGTAGCCTGGATATTGCCGGTGATGTAACCCAACTTCCCACAACTTCATAGGGATAGTTTAACAGAGTAAGCCCAGTCCAGATAGTTGATGATGTCCAACTTACCGATGGATATTTGGGCATTTGAATTTTTTAGAGCAATCCGGCTGGGGTTAACATTACTTGGACCACCAGTCGAGGCTTCCATGGGGTTGCTAACCTCTTGCGTTATATGGGGACATACACGGGGAGCCAATTGGAAACCCAAACCAGATGGGGAGTACACACTCCACCCAGAAGCTCATTCGCAATAACCAAACAATGATTCTGGACAGCAAGAAAGTCACAAAACTTGAAAAACTTCAAGGTATGAATTCATCCTAATACAAATCACAAACTCCAAATAGCATAACTCACCAACAAGTAATAGTAGTTTACCTCAAATATAGCATTCAAAGAAGAGAACATCCAGCAAACCAGAAGCTGGCTGTACTACAAAGAAGTAGAAAATAGAGTTGCAGAGAAACATAGCACCACCTTCGCAGCAGGTGTCATGAGGGCTTGAAATAGAGCCCTAGGGCAATTCCACTGGGGTAGATCCCACCTCCAAGTGATGTCTGATGATAGAGAAAAAAGGTGTTGAACCAAAGAGCTAGTGGCAACGTTGTTTTTTCTTCTTGTTCACAATCTGTTTTCATAGCTTCAAATTTTCATTATCAAGTCTTCTAGTTGATGGGTGTACAACTTAATCCACTCTTCTTACATGATGCAGCCTCTATTGGAGCCCTCTACTCTTTTAGGGTTCGAAATCTAAAGGCACAATGGAGAGACAAGATGTTGTCGACTCTCAAACCAGCTCTGATACCAAGTTCAAAGTAATAAAGGAAAACAACAAAAGAGAAAAGAGGATGGAGAGAGAGAAGAAAAAGAAGAGGAAGTTGCAAAAGAACACTTGGGGGGCGAATTTGATTCTCTCCCCTCTAGTTACTTACTCAAGAATAGACACGTAAGATTACATAAATACCACCACATTAACATGAGAATACCTAAGGAGGTTAAATGAATGCGTATTTACCAAAGTACCCATAATACCCTCACTACATGAACTCTGACACTGAGGACCTGAATTCATAGTTTTAAGCATCTCCTATGCACTCAGACTAGTTTTAGTCCAAAAATGGGGCGAAATAGGGAGGGGGGAAGGGGGAAAAAGAAGAAGAAAAGGGAAAGAAGGCAAAAAGGAGAAACAAAAAGAAAAAGAATAAGAAACCATACTTAAAACTGAAAATCTGAAATCAGCATAAGGGGCATATTTTCCTTGAATATGGTGATTACTTTGGGTGGCTAGATGCTAAGTTGCCTTGCAACCATGCCTCGCCTTAGTGCCATGACAACTATGCCTGAATTCTGAAAGACCTTCACTACTTAGATAAGACTCTACAACAACAACTGAGCCTTATCCCAACTAAATGGGGTCAGCTACATGGATCCTCGCAAAGACAAGATAATAAGAATAATAGAAAAAAGAAAAGCGCACAACAGCATCAACAACTCAACAAACCCACCTAAATGGGGTTGGCTACATGGATCTTAGCCCTCCAATTAGCTCTATTCGAAGTCATACTAGGGACAAGGCCTAAACTATACATATCTTTCTAATTAAATACCTTAAAACATATCCAATGACTGAACTTTAAAATTAAGAAAATACAATTCCCACTCTCTTAAAAGTGATCCCATGTGACAGTCCTGCTTAATATAATAATGCAGTACATGGACAAATTGAAATTGAATTCTTTGAAAGATCAGAGGTTGCAGATTGTTGGTAGAGCAATGATCTTGTCTTCTACCTCACAGTGATCATTGTTTCTTGGAATAATTGTGGTCTTGGTAACCACTTTAACCATGTTCACTAGATTGATGACTCATAGCCGATCAGACTAGCACTGTGTAGAGCACTATACCCTGAGCCTCCCCCATTCCCTCTCCCCCCCCCCCCCAAAAAAAAAAAAAAAAATTCTAGCAGTGTGTGATTGGCAGGATGCAACAAGCAGCATAGGTATCAAGTACATTATACTCAAAAACCCAATAGTCCATTACCAGTCGCCCGTCATGCCACATCAGCACATACTCCAATAGCCTGTAAATCAAAATCTAGCTCAAAACATTACTTGGACCTAAACCTCCCTATATATCCATAAATATCTAAAGTGTCGATCCTATATTTTTTGAAGTTATTCAGAGTAAAAAGGGATGCCTTAGTCTAAGAGTAGACAATTTTTAAGGTACTAGATGAAGAGCATAACAAGGAATTCGAGATGGGATCCAATAACAGGATACTGACAGATTGGATTAAGTGAACCACTTAGTGAAGTTTTTATTTTTATTTTTTTTAACAGAGTCCAGAGACAAGAGGAGTCAAGTCACAGCCCACGGAGCATGAGAGCGTGAATTTTACAATTGAATGTAGATGTCAATAACTTCAAAGGACCATCCAGCTTACATCTTAGTCGAGTCAAATATGACATATGTAATTAATTGATAGGAGTTCTCAAGTAAAGTCCTGAACATTTAGTAAATGTATAAGGTTTTGTAAAGTCATATTTGTCAAGGTGTTGCTTAGGCATCGCCTAGGCGTCCAGGCTCTTTCTTGGGTTCAAGGCGATAGCACACCTTATTGACACTACACAAGTTTATGCTGACTTATATTTATTGTTTTATTATTTGATCAATATGCTTATATTATATCCTATGCTTTGTTTATTATATGTTGGTTTTCTCATAATAAGCCATTACTAGCATAATTATATCATAGTGCATTGATATGGCTTCTATGTTGCATATAATCATAATTCTATAAAATTATCATTGCTATATTACATATGTCATTAATGCATGCCTAGGGCGCCTTGTCGCCTAAGCTCCCCTCCAACGCCTTGGGTTGCTTAGTCGCTTTGACAACTATGTGTAAAGTTATATCAAGTTAATGCAATGTGAAACCTATTTCAAAGAAAGGTATGCAGTAGGTATGCAGTATGTACAATTTGGCAGAAGGTCCTTAACATGGCCCACCTACTTTTGCAATGTGGGAAGGTGATGTGGGCACTTCCTAACTATTGGATAGATAGAGTACAATTTGGATTGGCCACTAGTCAAATTTCAGAGCCAAGTTCAATCATGTAGCCCACACGTATTATCATTTTACCATATATTTTCAGAGTTCCATTTGTTTCTGTAGCCACTTAATGCTTTTAAATATTGGTTCTTATAATTCAATTTCCAATTTCATTCAAATCTACTCCAATTCAACTTTGTCAATAATGTGTGGAAGACAAAATTCGAGAAACATCACATGGAGCATACAACATGCATCTATACTTACCAAGCTTACTATTGCCATCATCCCTCTTCTCTATTTCATCAACAATTTCCCCGGAAAGCTTAAGTTGGTCGCCAAGGTACTCAAAGTCTTCAAGATGTGAGGTGGACTCCCCAACAGAATTTGAATCTAAACTTGAGTTTCCAATGCTCTTTTGGAAAGCTGGTTCACGAACTTCAAGTCTTGTTTCAACATCTAATATTGCACCACCTGAATATTCAATGTCAATTTCCATGGTCCATACCTCATTCATGTCCATGGGAAGAATCCTCATGCTACGGATGAAAGGTGGAAGATTCCCAAGATCCAAGCCACTGCATGTTACTCCGCTAATGTAACTAGGGGTCCTCAAATTATCCAGTGTTCTCTGTTAATACCAAACAACAGGAATTATCAGCACTACACGTAAAAAAAAATGGTACCATTAAGGGAGTCTTCCCTTAAAAATAAAAAAGAGCATCCCAGTGCACGCAGCTTCCGCTACTGCAGGGTCTGGGAGGGGCAAATGTACACAGCCTTACCCCCTGCTTCGCAGGAGACTCCCTTAATGGCCCTAAAATCAGCCATGTAACAGCTTAATTGACACACAAATTTTTGGACATTTTTTCCATCTATGTGGCAAGTTTCAGCCAATTTTCCCATGTGTAAATATGAAGCTTTGAAATTGTTTAAAGACTAAATTTTGGCTGAGAGATTCTTAATCATTGAAAACACAAGGTTTAAAGCTCAAAAAAAACTGTCGGTCATAATGAAACCCTGGCATGTGGTCAAAATGTGCATCAATCTGGACTACCCACTTAGTACAATCTACGCTGGAGATTAGTAACAGTAAAATACCCAACCATTCTCTTGGGCCTCAAGTTGAAACAGGGCATTTGCTGTCATATGGAATCAAGACCCAATAGATGCCTTTTTAGTATGTTGATCTCCAAGGACTACCAATTTGAAAGGTTTGAAGGAATACATATATGCCCCTCATCGTGCTACTAAAAGGGTTAAACACAATTTTATTACCCTTCCCTCATATTATTCAATGAGAGAATGTATTATAAATAAAACAGAAACTAATAATGGATAGACAACCTGAACCCGTGCTTGTATGGAGCTCTTCACCTCCACATTTCTTTTGGCATCAAAAAAAAGACGGGAAATTAACAAATTCCAACAAAGTGTTCCTTCATCAATACCAGACTTGTCATCAGAATCTGCTTCAGAGATGACAGAAAACTGACTTTGGCTTCCCGAGTTTTCTGAATGCAACGATTGCTCCCGGTATTCCTCCAAAGAATTAGTCGTAGTCTTCTCTGTCAAAGAAGCCCTTAAGCCAGAGGCCAAAAATGGATATTGCACCGCATGGGATTTCTCACCAATCTTTCTCTCTTCTCGGCCTGATAATGAAGTACCACTTGTCTTATTTTCTAAACCACCCTTAGAAGCTTTCCTTGTAATTTTTTTCAGAAGTACTCGGACCTTTGAAGAAGAGCCCTCAATCCTACTTGTCCTATCTGCGTGTTCATTGGAAAACCCTGTTGAGGGTTTCATAAATGAAAAGTGTCCTTCAATTAAGGATGTTATATAATCATGGAATTCTCCACTCAGTTTAGCATACCAGGTAAGTCTCTCATTGTCAGCAGAAGCCGCAAGACAGAGAGATTTACACCATGATTCCTTTTCCCAAGAAGTCTCAAGATATATGTAACAAATCCTACTTCCACTGTAAATCACTGCAGACTTGCTTTCCACTTTAATGGGGTACCTTTTAGCCCTACAACACCCGTTAAAATATAAATAAGATCTCAGAAATGCAGACTACAGACTAATAGTGAAGGCAGTTTCTTGATTTATTTAATCACAAACTGGATAGCTTGGACATGGAAAAGGAAGCATGTTGTCTAAGAATGAGCCAATGAGGTCCAACAAAAACAATAGTGCCATATAGAGTTCTTATATCATAACAAGAAGTAGCTGTGCAAGGATGCTGCGGGATTGGAGACACCATCCTATCACAGCCTTCCACATGACAGACATCAACAGGGTAGTACACAACATCAATGGCGCCCAACCAAAAGAGAGCTTCCAGGTCAGTGATTGACATGATCAGCTGATCATAGCTGGATTTTCATACTCATGCACGGTATATACAAGAGTGTTCCTCCAAGATATCTTGGAAGATATATCATAATATATAGATCAGTTAATGCATCCATTTGGGTTTCAGAGGGAAGAATGTCATATGAACAAATGAAGACATAATGGAGCATGAGAAAAGAAAAAGGGAAATACTCTACATCCATCTTGGACCACAGTGGGAATCTGAAAAAGCACATATTTCGTTAAAAAGGTTACCACTTCCTTGAGGGTAGATTTGATGCTGAAACAGCTCTTATCATGCAACCAACAAGCTGGATTGTTTCCTGAGAGCCATTTGGATCTGTCAGGATAAGCAACCGATCTTTAATTTTTGCATGTTTCTTAACAGGGTAAACCTCCAAGATTTCCTTCTTGCTCTTTTGGTCCCTTGGTGCATTGTCCTCTGCACAAACCTTCGGAGCCCTTTCTGATTCTAATATCCAAACAAATCCCTGAGATAACAGAAGTGCAAACAAGTCAATGTCAAGGCAGCTTGAGATATACAATAGATAAAACCTAAAGTTTAAACATAAAATAATTGGTTCATACAAAAAGGTGACAGTGCTTGCAGTCCTGGTCAGAAGCATATTACTCACTGGAAAGATATATCTCGAACAGAATATAGGAAGTTATGAGTGAGCAATGATGTGCGATGATAAATTTCATTTCAATAAATGAACCAATTTCAGAATATAATTGTGGATTGTTGACTCAGAAGAATGATGAGACTGCCGGAGTGACAGCCCTATTCTATTTATAATAAGTGACATACAGGTACAAGTACAATAATGCCCCTATGGACAGATTTACCCTTATATCCATATTACAACACTCCCCCTCAAGTTGGTGCATAGATGTCACACATGCTCAACTTGCATACAATAGGATCAAATAGCTTACTACTTAACCCCTTTGTAAAGACATCTGCTAACTGATCTCCAAATTTTACAAAAGGAATACAAATCAATCCTTGATCTAACTTTTCTTTGATGAAATGACGATCTATCTCCACATGCTTGGTGCGGTCGTGCTGGACTGGATTGTTCGCAATACTAATCGCGGACTTGCTGTAACAATAAAGCATCATAGGAAGGGAAACGGGAAGGTCCAGGTCTTTCAAGAGACCTTGAAGCCACATCAACTCATAGATGCCATGAGACATGGCACGAAATTCAGCTTCAGCACTGGACCGAACAACAACTGTCTGTTTCTTACTCCTCCAAGTAACCAGGTTGCCTCCCACAAAAGTGCCATAACTGGTGGTGATCGCCGATCATCTAGAGAGCTGGCCCAATCAGCATCGGTAAAGGCCTCAACTCATAAATGGCCATGAGAAGAGAGGAGGATTCCCTTTCCTGGTGCAGACTTCAAGTAGTGCAAGATCCGGAACACAGCTTCTAAGTGCAAGGAGTAGGGATCATGCATATACTGGCTCACCAGACTAACAGCAAAAGCAATGTCAGGACGAGTGTGGGATAGGTAAATCAGCTTTCCAACCAATCACTAATACTGTCCCTTATCCACTGGATCACCAATCTTACTAGTGAGATAGATAACATTCGCTTCAAAAGGAGTATCTGAAGGTCTACAACCCAACATCCCTATCTCAGATAGAAAGTCAAGGGTATATTTCCGTTGAGATAGGAAGATACCATTGGTAGAGCGGGCAACCTCAATACCAAGAAATAGCGCAGCTTACTTAGGTCCTTAATCTCAAACTCTTGACCAAGGTAAGTCTTTAGGAGAGAAGTTTCTTGTGTCACTCCCAGTGACAACAATGTCATCAACGTACACAATGAGGATAGCTATCTTGGAACTATTCCGCTTAACGAACAAGGTGTGATCAGCATTGCTTCGAATGTATCCTACAAACACCATAGCTTTGTGAAATCTACCAAACCAGGCACAAGGAGACTGCTTCAATCCATACAGAGCTCTTGAGCTTGCAAATCTTTCCCTTGGTTTTCTGATATGAGAAACCAAGAGGAATTTCCATGTACTCTTCTTCTTCCAATTCTCCAAGAAGAAATGTGTTCTTGACGTTAAGT
This sequence comes from Telopea speciosissima, assembly GCF_018873765.1. NCBI lineage: Eukaryota > Viridiplantae > Streptophyta > Magnoliopsida > Proteales > Proteaceae > Telopea > Telopea speciosissima. Next base: position 53,729,754 of record NC_057917.1, read on the forward strand.
TGTTGCAAATCTCATCCTAGATTCACAGCACAAGAAAGAATCACACGGATGGTATTCATTTTTGCAACTAGTGCGAACGTCTCCTGGTAATCCAAACCATAAGTCTGGGTAAATCTTCTTGCAACCAGCCTAGCCTTATACAGGTCCACTGTCCCATCCATATTTTTCTTTACAGTGAAAACCCATTTGTAACTCACTGTCCATTTCTGTGGTGGAAGAGAGACTAGATCCCAAGTACCATTCTTTTTCAAGATTTGTATTTCTTTAATCATGGCTGCCTTCCACTGCGGTTTTGTGATAGCTTCCTACCAAGTGTGGGGAATGGAAATAGATGACAAGGAATACAAAAGGGTATGATACGAAGGAGAAAGAGAATTGTATGAAACCACCTTAGTAATAGGGAGTTAGAAAGAGAGTTGTACAAGATCTCGTTCTCTTTCAAATGGCAATGGGTAAGTCAACAAATGGGTCAAAAATAATAGGAGAATCAGCATGAACCTTGGAGAACCGGCGATCTATCTTGCCATGAGCATGGTGATTCCGGACAAAACAGGCACATCCGAAGACTTTAGGTGGTAGAAGAAAGGTGGAAGAACCTTGGAGAACCCTAATAGGAGCCTTGAAGTCAATGACACGAGTCGGCATCCAGATGATGAGATAAGCAGCAGTGAGAAGGGCTTCACTCCAATACAGAGAAGGAATATTCATTTCAAACTTAAGAGCACGTGCCACCTCCAACAAATGCTGATTTTTGTGTTCAGCCACACCATTTTGAGCCGGTGCATCAAAGTAAGTATTATCTAACCGAGAGTAAGGACCTAGATCAGGAGATGACGGCTGACTAGGTGATGGTGCAGGTATCACAGGTGCTGCTGGGGTGGTGTCTATTTGCTGCTCACGATGACCACGGACATAAACTTTAATGGGCGGCTGAACGTGAACAGGAGAAGACACCCACTGGACTGAAGGAACTGAAGAAGCAGAAGTAGAGTCTGAGACGAGAATAGGAACGGCTGGAGGCACATCTTCATCAAACAGAGAAGTATCCCCCCCACCATAAAGAGGTGCTAGAGAGTAGTAGGCAGCAAACTCATGGAACACAACATCCATAGAAACAAAGACCCGACGAGAAGGGGGTGATAACACTTGTAGCCCTTCTGGGTAGCAGAATATCCAATGAATACACACTTAAGTCCCCGGTGATCTAACTTGCCATGATCATGGTAATTCTGGACAACAAAGGCACATCCAAAGACTTTAGGTGGTAGAAGAAAGGTGGAAGAATCTTGGAGAACCGCAATAGGAGCCTTGAAGTCAAGGACACGAGTTGGCATCCAGTTGATGAAATAAGCAGCGGTGAGAAAGCTTCACTCCAATACTGAGGAAGAACATTCATTTCAAACATAAGAGCAAGTGCCACTTCCAACAGATGCTGATTTTTGCGTTCAGCCACACCCATGTTTTAAAGTATTGACCGATACAATACGTATCAGTATCGATCGGTACCGATATGTCTCTTTTTTTTAAATGGACTCTCGGATTGTATCGAAATGTATCGGCCGATATGGGACGATACGACCGATACGTATCGATACATATCAATACATCCAGTAAAGGGTTCTGTGGGTGGTTTAATATGTATCAACTGATACGGCTCAACAGATACTGATACATACCGATACATACCGACACCATCTATACATTCCATAAAAAAAAACCATTTTCACTCACAGACTCAATACAACTCCTATTCTAACAGAAAAATAAAGGAAAACTCTCAACCAAGAGATTAAAATCTTGCATTTAATCTTGGTTTTTCACACTTCGGACTCAAAAATGAATCAAGGAGTGCTACAACATCATCCTTTGCATCATCCAATACTCTTCATGGCTATAGACGATTACAACATCTAAGAAACCTCATCTTTTATAACAATTTCAATTTAATGCACTTGTTTAATTATACATTATTCTCCATTTTAGTGTTTATGCATGACACTTGTTATATATGGCTTATTTATATTATTTTTTGTTCCAAACATGTATTTCCATGTGTATCTTGACCATTTCTATGCGTATCTATTGTGTTCGATACGTATCTTCGATCCGATACGATACGATACGTCTTTTAAAATCATCTGACCAATACGATACCCGATACCGATACTTTAAACCTTGGCCACACCATTTTGAGCCGGTATATCAATGCAACTAGTCTAATGGAACATCCCCTGAGTGGCAAAATAAGACTGAAGGAACACTCAAATTATTCTCTGCCATTATAACTTCGAAGAATTTTAAAGGTAGAGTTAAACTGGGTACGGACCATGGTATGAAAAAGTTGAAAACAACGAAACACTTCACCCTTTTGATGCATCAAATAAATCCAAGTAACTCGTATATGACAATCGATAAAGTCACAAACCAACGATAACCAGTAATGGAAGAACAACGGGCAAGGCCCCACACATCAGAGTAAATTAACATAAAAGGAGAATAACTTCTATTATTCAAACTGGAATAAGTTGCACAAGTTTGCTTAGCCAAAACACAAGCATCACAAAAGAAATCCCTAGGATTATAGTGCTGAAATAAATTAGAAAAAGCTTTAACCAAAGTGCCAACCGGGGGATAGCCTAAACACCTATGCAAAAGAAGTAACTCAAAAGATATTGAAGGAGAGCCAGTTTGATGAGCTTGACCCACTGAAGAGGTGTTATCATCGAGCAAATAAAGACCACCATGCACCCTACCACAAGTAATCGTTTTCTCCGTCACTAGATCCTGAAAGACACAATGAGAAGGGAAAAAAGTCACTTTACAATTCAGAGCAATGGTGAGACGGCTGATAGAAAGAAGGTTAATAGGAAAATCTGGAACATAAAGAACAAATGCTAAGGATAAAGATGGAGAATAAGTGATAGAACTCTTTCAGAAACAGAGGAGAGGGAACCATCAACCACTCGAACCTTTTCTTTACCAAAACAAGGAGAATACTGGAAAAAAAAAAGTAATACATGAGGAGGCTAGGGGAGAGTCAGAGGAAACCAAAGTAGTTGTAGAGGCAGAAGTGGGAGAAATGGAAGGCTCCAATCGAGTCATCAAACGCCTAAGCATAGCAAGCTCATCCTGAGAAAGAGAGGAACCGATACTATTAGGTGCAGGTTAAGAGGTCTCAGTGTGATGTGCAACTTGGGAGGATCGATCACGGCCATAGCCTCATTGAGGATGAGGAGGTAGGTCGTCCAAGGCACTTCGAACAGAAGTCCTTGGTATGGCGTTCCTTACCACAATAGTCACACCTAACTGATTCCCTATTAAAGGAGGAACGATCACTGGATCGAGGGGGACCACCTTTAGGTTGAGTGGACTCAGAAAGTAAGGTTGAACGGTCCTAAGTAGTATGTTGTAGCATAGCATGCCGGCGGCTGTCTTCCAACTAGATTAATGAATAAGACTTCTCCAAGGTAGGGAAAGGATCCCGGCTAAGTACTTGGGCACGAATCTGATCACACTCAACATTCAGCCCAGCCAAAAAATCATAAACCGGAATTTATCTTCCCATTTCTTGAAGGCAATAGCATCGGCAGTATATGTTGCCTGAAAGGTGTTATAGAAATCAAGCTATTAACAGATTTAGAACTAAAGCAATGCTTGGATAGTCCAAGGCAGACCCCAAGCTATGTATTTATAATAAAGAGTCAAAAAATACATGGACATAATTGCCCCTAACATAGCCGAGATGGCTGTACACATAATAGAAAGAATAAAAAGTCCAGAATACCCCCACGGTATTCTGGCCCATACAATCCAATACTCCCCCTCAAGTTGGTGCATATATGTCATGCATGCCCAACTTGACTAAAATAGGATGAAACACTTTGCCACTCAGTCCCCTAGTGAATAAATCGGCTAATTGATCAGCAAACTTCACAGAGGGAACACAGATGAGTCCGGCTTCAAGCTTCTCCTTGATGAAATGTCGGTCAACCTCCACATGCTTAGTACGATCATGCTGGACAAGGTTACGAGCAATGCTAATGGCAGCTTTATTATCACAATATAGCATCATGGGAAGATGGACAGCAACACCAATATCCTGCAACAATCCTCTAAGCCATAACAGTTCACAGATTCCTTGTGCCATCGCACGGAACTCTGCTTCAGCACTGGACCTTGCCACAGCATTCTGTTTCTTGCTACGCCATGTGACAAGGTTTCCACCCACAAAAGAGCAATATCCAGTAGATCCAGCCCAATCGGCATCAGTGTAAGCTTCAACCTTTAGATGGCCACTGGGAGATAAAAGTATTCCTTTTCCTGGGGCAGACTTCAAATATCGCAAGATGCGAAGAATTGCCTCCATATAAGAGGGATAAGGATCATGCATAAACTAGCTTATCAAACTCACAACAATGGCTATGTCCGGTCGTGTATGAAAGAGGTAGATTAGTTTGCCCACCAATCGCTGATAACGACCTTTGTCAACAGGTTCACCTTCTTTCTCCTTTAGTCTTGTAGTAGCTTCCATAGGAGTATCTGAAGGATGACACCCTAACAGCCCAGTCTCAGATAATAGATCTAGGATATATTTTCTTTGAGAAAGAAAGATGCCCTTTAAAGATCGAGCAACCTCTATCCCTAGAAAATATTTTAGAGTTCCCAGATCCTTTATTTCAAACTCACGGCCAAAGAAGAGCTTCAATTTGTTGATCTCATCACCATCATTTTTGGTTACTACAATGTCATCAACATAGACTATGAGGATAGTTACCTTATCACCAACTCGTTTGATGAACAAGGTATGTCAGCATTGCTTTGCTTTTTTCCCACAGAAACCATAGCCTTATGAAACCTGCAGAACCAAGCTCTAGGTAACTGCTTCAACCCATAGAAAGCACCCATAGGAATGCATGTAGATCATCCTGGGATAGACCAATGTCAGTAGTAGGGGCTGTGGTAACACCCTCAATGTGATGAGCCTTGTTCTTTGGTTTTTTTCTTGACAGCCCGTTTGGCTTCAAAGTCGGCTGGTTTCCCGTGAAGCTTCCAACATTTCTCTTTGGTGTGGGAAGGCTTGTAATAGTGCTCACAAGTAACAGGGTCTGTAGTAGAATCACCAAGAGAAAGATTTTCAACAGGTGCAGGAGTAGCCGGGGCAGCAGTCTGGAGGGCTGATCTGTCAGTAATAGGAGGGTGTAGCATAACAGCCCTACGGTTTTCTTCAGAGGAGACTAAAGCATAGGACTGTTCAAGTGTGGGAAAAGGTGAATGGCCCAACACTTGAACACGAATCTGGTCATACTCCACATTCAAACCAGCCAAAAAATCATAAACCCTAATTTTATCCATATGCTTCTTATACACAGCAATATCAACAGTTGTAGTGGGGTGGAAATCAGAAAAATGGTCCAATTGTTGCCAGAGACTGCGCAAGGAAGCATAATATTTGGAGACAAATAACTCCCCCTGAGTAGTATGAGTGGCCTTTTTCCGGAGGTCATACACTTGTGTATCATTACCATGCTGTCCATATGTTTCCTTGCAAGCAGACCAGATCTGATCGGCTGTATCACAGAGAAGAAAACCACTTGCAAGGTCTGATTGCATTGAGCCAATTAAATAAGACATGAATATACCATTATTGGAGATCCACCTGTCCTAAAGATAACCAGGTTCAGTTGGCTTAACAGTAGTACCATTAATATGGCCAATAAGCCCATGGCCATTAATGGCAAAGTAAGCAGATCGAGACCATATCAGGTAATTGCTCCCATCCAATTTGATAGGAATAGGAAGAAGGTCACGGTTGTCAGTCCTACCATGCCCATCAATAGCAGAAGTGCCAGTAGAGAGTTCAGAGTCACCCATGTTGCAACAGAGAAACCCAAATCGCAAAGAAGGGCTGTTGTGATGAGAAACCCAGTAAACACTTCAAGAGAAGGGCCAGAATATGGTGGATAGACCATTGTAATGGTGATAACAAGTGTCTCCAAAAATCAGCAGCAGCAGACAGTCCAATCCCCTAGATCGATTTTTTCAAGGTTTTGAAAAAAAACCTGATGGTGATGAGATCGATGTAGAGGAGAATTCTTAAAAAAAAAAAACACTGGATGAGGCTGAAACTTGGCTCGAGTGTGGTTCTATAAGGGCTTGATCACTCCTCCAAATATCAGCACCAATAGAAATCAGCAGCTCCAAGATCGATATTTGTCAGGGTTTTGAGAAAACCCTGTTTTTTTAAAAAAAATCAATCTGAGGAGGTCTTCAATATGGTTTGAGATAGGAACTTATCCAAAAAATAATCCTGCTGCAGTTCTTGAGCTTCAATAAGGGAGATTGGTTCCTTGTAGTTGAGATGGAATCAATCCAATAACTTGAAGCTTCAAATATCGCAGCCAGGGTGCTGGTTCCCATCGAGCAGAATTATTTAGCATCGAATGAGGTGATGGAGGGCAGCAGCTGGATCTATTGATCACCTCATCAGTGCTGCCCTATTGTGAGAATAGAGAACAAAAGAAGAAAAGAGAAGAGAAGAGAGGAAGATCGAGAGAGAGAAGAAACTGAGAATAGAAGAGACGAAGGACCCTAATTCGAAACCTGCTCTGACACCATGTTAACAGATTCAGAATTAGAGCAATGCTTGGATAGTCTAAGACAGACCCCAAGCTATGTATTTATAATAAAGAGTCAAAAATTACATGGACATAATTGCCCCTAACATAGCCGAGATGGCTGTACACATAATAGAAAGAATAAAAAGTCTATAATACCCCCACGGTATTCTGGCCCATACAATCCAACACAAGCTCGCAACATAGAATAGTATTGAGAAAGAGTTTGCTCCTGCTGCTTGGTTTCATGAAGCTTCTTGCGCAGTTCATAAACCTATGCATCATTCCCAACCTGGGAGTAAGTGTCCTAGGTTGCTTTCCAAATTTTGGCTGCAGCAACAAAAAGAAGATAACCTCGAGCAATCTAAGATTTCATGGAGTTGACGAGAAAAGCCATTGCCAAGGAGTTATCAGAACTCCACTTCTTCTGTAAAGCATCAGTGGCAATAGGCTTTGCAGTTTCACCCATATAACCACGGGAATCAATGGAGAGGGAACAGGAGCGAGACCACATCAGATAATTGCTCCCATCTAATCGAACAAAGCTAATAGGGAATGAAGGGAAATCACAATGAGTCCCACGGGCCACGTATCAACCCTTCAATTCCAGTTAATGCGGTGAAATCAGCCGATATGGTTACTACTCCAATAGATACAAAGAACTCAGAACAATCAATGGGAGAGACGAGGCTGTGAAGGGATCGATGATCATCACAAAGGACCAACAAAAGGTCGATAGAGGATTCAAAACCCCGAAAAGATCGATCCAAGTCCCAAAACCCTGAAAAAGTCGAACTCATCAAAAAGCCTAAAAAAATCGATTGGAACTTAAGTGGGCTCTCAGATCATTTATTCAAGAGAGATCTGAGAAACCAATAGAGGAGGGGATAGACCCTCGGTGACCTAGGATAGACCCTCCAAAGGTGAGAAGGAGAGAAGAAGGGAGACGGAAGGTGGTAACTGAGGGAAGAAACAAGGAGGAGAGTGGCCGCTACTAGAGTTGGGATCCCGAGATGGATCTCAGCTCTGATACCATGTTGATTAAGAGGAATGATGAGACTGCCGGAGTAACAGCCCTATTCTATTTATAATAAGTGACATACAGGTACAAGTACAATAATGCCCCTATGGACAGATTTACCCTTATACCCATATTACACCTAATATTACAACATGGATGAATTAGACTAAAACTGCAGTCACAATAATTTTCCTTTTCTAAATCAAATATAAAGAGGGGAAATTAAATAATAGTTGTTTCTACAAATAAGGAAGAATTATTACCAAGGAAAACTAAATGAAGGAAAGAAAGAGAGAAAACAACAGTTACAGAGTGTTTGAATACATTACAACATGAGCCACCCTCAAAATCACCACATTAGTCCCCTTTAACTTGTCCCATATAGTGAACTATTCAATTACAAGTAGGTCAATGACTTACAGGCCCTCATAATGAAAAGCTACAATATCACCATTTTTATTTTTTTTTTGTGTGTGTGTGTGGGGGCGGAGGGATGGGTTAAGGCAAACATAGTTTCTGCAAGAAAAGAGTAAAAGTTAATCAGTCTATTGTTATGAGCAGTCAACCTGGCCGGGATAACAGGCAACTCCAAATACTTGACTGGGAGACGGCTTTGCCAAAAACCCATCATCTCAAGGACTTGCTAAGAATAACTGAGATTTCAAGAGATTGATCCAGAGACCAAACAACCCCTCAAAATGGTGCAAACAAGACATAATGGTCTCAATCAAAATAATATTTGCCTTAAAGAATATCATAAGATCGTCAGCAAAAGCACGGGAGAATATCTTATGGGCCTTGTACTTAGGAATGAGGGAGATAAGCTGCTGCTCCATGTTAGATTGGATGCTTCTAGAGAGGACTTCAAGGGCTAAAGAGAAGATGAAAGGAGAGAGGGGACAGCCCTGTCGAATACCCACAATGGAGGCGAAGTAGCCGGCTGGACTGCCATTAACAAACACAGAGAAGCATGGAGAGTAAATACAATCGTAGATCCAATTGACAAAAACCGGAGGGAAGGCCATCTTGAGCATAACTTTAGAAACGAAGTCCCACTTCAAAGAGTCAAATGCTTTGTGAATGTCAATCTTCATGAGAGCGGCAGGAGAGTGAGTTTTTCTATCAAAGCCTCTAACAAGCTCATTGCAGAGGAAAACATTATCAGAGATACTTCAACCAATGATGAAAGCCAATTGATTGTCACTACCCAGAGAGTCAACTACCAACCGCAACTTGTTTGCAAGGACTGTGGCAATGAACTTGTACAAGAGATTGCACAGGGAGATGGGACTAAAGTCAGTCATAGCCTCATAGGAGGCACCTTCCTTCTTGGGGATGAGGCAAAGGAAGGAGTGGTTAACCCCTTTGATCTGGATTAGATAGAAGAAGAAACTCTTGAGCACCTTAATGAGATCTTCTTTGATGATATCCCAACAAGAAGAGAAGAATCCCATACTGAAGTCATCAAGCCGGGGGCTTTGATAGCCTTGTGAGAGAGGACAACAGCCAAAATCTACTCCTCAAAGGGAAAAGCTTGGAGAGAACCAATGAGGTAACTATGGATGAACTTATTGAGAAGACCCTCAGGGAGAGGATCAGTGGAGACTGTGTAAGAAGGCTCAAAAATGTAGTCAATTGTTTCTGTCTTGATATCTTCAACATTGTGGAGAGAGGAACCATCTCTGGCAAGAAGCGTTGAAATGGAGTTGGCATTAGTACTAGCCTTCGTAGACCAGTGAAAGTAGGCAGTGTTGGAGTCACCAAGTCCCAACCATTTAATTCTAGACTTTTGCCTTAACAAGCTCACCTCTCGGGCAAAAAAGGGGAGGAGATCCAAAGAGACCACTTTTTCTTCATCAACTAGGGGGCACTGAGGATGTCAGATTGGAGTCTCAACTGAATATCTGAAATCTTATCTCTACAGATAAAGACCAATTATACGACGTTTCAAAAAGAGGAGTTTTAACTTTTGAGGGCACATTTAACGTTTTGAAGTTTTTTGGCAAAGGCAACAAGGGCGTTGAATGGGCTTGGACTAGCTTATCCCAGGTTTCTTTAACAATGGAGGGGAAATCTGGGTGAGAGGACCACATATCAAAGAATTTAAAGAGTTTACGGCCGAAGGAGATGTAAGGCTGAAAAGAATGGTGATGAGGCTATGGTCAGAGATACCAAGAGGGTCAAAGGTAGCATAGGAAGAGGGGAAGGATGAAAGCCAAGCTTCATTAATTAAGGCCCTATCAAGCTTACAAGCAATTCTTGAGGCACCACATCTTCTATTGCCTAGTAAATTTAAGGCCAGACTATCTCAAATCATTCATACCAATATCATCCAGGCAGTCATTGAATGCATCAACAGAGGAAGAATCAATGATGTCACCACCCTGTTTTTCATGCCCAAATCAGACAACATTGAAGTCTCCACCCAATCCCCATGGGAGGGGACCAACCTGCAAAGCAATACGGCAAAGATCCGGCCAGAGTGTATCTCTCTCAAAGGAACTATTAGAGGTGTAAACAGCAGCGGAAAAAAAAACTGTTATCACCGTGGGAATCAGAAATCTTAAGGTGAAGAAGCTGGGAAGTGGATAGTAACTCGGAAATCTGGATTTTGGAGGGGTCCCAGAGAAGCCATAGGCAGCCATTAGGGTGGTGGGAATAGTTGGAACAAAGGGTCCAAGATGGGGCTATATTGGAGGCAATATGAGAAGAATTCTCAACTTTGACTCTGGTTTCAATGAGGCAAAAGAAAACGTCATGCTGAGCTTTGATATGGGAATGCACTTCAGCCTGTTTGGAGAAGGAATTAAGGGCACAGGTATTCCAGAGGAAGAAGAAGAAGTTGCGGGAAAAAAGTCAGGAAAGGTAGTTTGATACCTCTCCCCTTTATTCACTAACATTAGGTAAAAGAGAAATTACATGAATGCCCCTCTACCAACATAACAAATACATAAATGCTTATTCCCATTCTATTTTCTATTCTAACCGCGCAATATGTACTTCTAATAGAAAGACATGCATAGCTTAGGACTACTATTAAGTATGGCTTTGAATAGAGCTGATTGGAGAAAAAGAATCCATGTAGCCAACCACCTTTAATTGGGATAAGGCTGAGTTGAGCTGAGTTGAGTTGGAGGATTCTATTTAGCCTCTATTATGTTCTTGTTTCCTTCTTTTAGGTACTTTCCGATTGTACACACAGAATCCTTGTGGCTCTCTATAAAATTAATGATTCCACGAGGGGCAATTCAATGAATGGTTTTACACATTTCTCTTCTGATCTTCTCTTACTTCGAGTTTCTTCAATAACTATGGTCTAGCCTCATGAGTAGACTGGACTGTACTTTAGGATATTCTGGATTCAATTTTTGGGAGCATTTACAAGCACATATGCAAGAAATATTTTAAGTAACTTATTTAGTTCATGAATAGCTATTTTAGTAACTTCTTATCTCAGCGAACTATCTGGCTAGCAGTCAAGCTTGATACAGGATAACTCCTGGTTGAACACTAGACCAAAACCCATCCAAATCCCAGAATTTTTCCAGTATTGTGTTTACCACTCTATCTTGCCAAACAGATTGATTGAATTCATGCTTATTCTTTTTCACCATTGGAGGACAATTTTGCTCAATCCGAAACTCTAACAGATAAGCCAAATAACGATAAGACCAACATATATGAACTTATGGATAGCAAGCATTCTTCATCTATCAGTTGTGTTAATTGGCGTTTGTTAGGCATCACCACAAAATAGCTAGTTCTTTTTCACCCACACAAAAAGATCATTTTGAAATTTTCAAAGGTAACTTCATATTTTCAGTATACGTGACCAAAAGCGGGTAATTCTACATTTCTGAACCGAGATTTAAACAAGAGAAATTTTAGAGTAGCCTGAAGGGACATAATCGCAAAAAAGGTCATTCGCATAGGCAACAGAATTATCCCCCTCCCCCCAACCCCAAAAGAAACGGCACCAAACAAGAAAAACCCATAAAGCAAATCCGCACAGAGTGCATCAATGGAAATGGATTGATAAGAGGGTCAAAAAGGGGCCGTCAATAGTTTTGGGAGCTAACCTGTTTGTTATGAGAAAAGGAGAGCGATTGTTCGGCGTCAAGGTCGCAACCCACATGAGATTCCGCCGGTCCGATTCTATTTTTCGAGCTCAACCGATTGAGAACGTGAAGGAAGACCAGAGCTTCGACGACGATAATGGTCAGGGCTCCGAGAAGAAAACTCAGAAATAGAGAAATCATGGTGGTGGTAGAATTAACTATGCACGGAGAGATCAAGGGTCAAATTATTGAAAGAATGGAGCGAATAAAGGCATATCAAAATCAAACGAAGAATAAAGGGATCAGATACCATTTAAACAGGAAAGGGCCTGCAAGTCTCCGTAAATTCTGGAATTAAACTGCAGAGGGAGTTAGATAAGAGAAAGGGATCAATGAAGAGGGAGCATGAAGGTAGCCGGTTAGGAGAGATGTAGGAAGTACTGCTATAGACTTAACGGATACGTCACAGAGAGAGAGAGAGAGAATACTGAATTTTAATTCTCAGCTTTTGTACTGGGTCAGGTGGTTAACGTCTCAGAGAAGAGAAAGCAATCCTCGTAGGCCGTAGCACCGTAGTGATACGTCAACTATGTACGGTTCAGTAGAAATTACGAATTATGGAGATAATCGCCGGATCGGGTCGGGTCGAATCGGTTTCGAACAGGGTTTGGACTGAGATATCTCAACCCTGAGGGCGGGTCAGGGCTGCACTAGTATTGAGGCCTCGGGCAGAGTCCTGCTCGGCCCAGCCCAACCCTCTTGACAAAACAGACTTTAATAGTGCAGACACCATTTCCTCTCGGTTCTAATCTTTATCGGTTATTATTCTCCATTTAGACTTTTTATATGAACACCATAGAGACCCACATAAAAATAAATAGTAAAAGGGTTGGACTGAATTCAAGTCAAATAAATATACCATGATCATGATTCATAAATGTGGGTGTGTTACCCAACTATAGATTTTGGCAAAAAAGATATTGAACCTGGGAGGTAATGTTAAAATGAATACTCAGGTAGATTTCTATTTCATTTTTCTTAAAATATGTAGAAAAAAAAATAACAAACTAAAGGCAGGGCCAATCAGGGTCGGGCTGGGTTGGGTTGAGCTCGATAGGGTTGGGCCTGGGTTGAGATATCTCAGTCCGACCTCGGTGCTAGGTTGGGTTAGGGTTGGACTAGGGTTTTAAAAAGCCTGGCCCAACCCGGTCCTATTTCACCTCTAATTCTAGTCATAGGGGTGTCAAACGATTGGTCTGGTACATTGTAATGGTGAGACCGAACAAGACTAGTAAGGTGAAACCAAAAGGGCTTTTGGTCTCTTATTGGTTTTCAATTTTGCCCATACAACATATATCTTGACTTTTACTTGTTATAATAATAATAAGGGAGAGGGTTCCCTATACTACCCAAGTGCAGTTTCAGGCAACTGAGAGAACCCCCTATGGAATTTGATAAAAGGGGGAGGGGAACTTATGACACATCACCCCTCACATGAACAACGATACGTGACGGGGTGTAAAATATCATTTTTGGGATAATTTATAGCCAAATGATTAAATATATAAATAATTTAAACCAAAAAAGATTAAGTATATAAATAATGAAAAAAAAAGGAACTTTCTCATGGAGCGTTGCTCCTACGCCAGACACAAAATGGGGCAAAATGACCACCCCACCGGTCTCCCTCATGAAAGGTGGAAATTCCATCCATGTTGATGTTTTTGTGTGCACTCCCATTGGCCCATGTTGGTGCAAGGCTATGCTTCCAAACAAAGAATGTGTTCCCTATAAATAAATAAATAAATAATAAAACTATTGATTTTTATCATGTTTTTTAGTTTTCGATCCAATCAAATCAAATCAAAACAACCAATTTTTATATATTAGGAAAAAGCTCTTTGAGCCGAAGGCGTACAGTGCATCTCCTCACATGCATTATTTTATTTATTCTTTTAAAAAATCAATGTGAGAGGACGTAAATACCATGTTTGCTGAGATAAATAAAGGCAAAAGTTTTCCTGCGCCACTACACCCATCTTGGGTCAAAAATGCTTCTCACCCCCTATTGTATAGGGTTAATGATAGTCTTATATTGTTTATGATACCCTTTGCAGTCCATTCGAACCTTTCGATCAAAGGATTTTCCCTGAATCGTGGTTGAAGGAAAACCATTTCCATAAACCTACTTATCTTTTAATAAATTTTCCCTCTTCAAATTTCCACTCTAAATAAAGATATTGCATTAGATTCCACAAGTGACCGGGGTAAACGCGTATAAGAGTAGTGATTCATCCTTGAAGGAATATCCTTCTCGCCTAGATTACAGTTTAGGACCTATAGTAAACACATATGACATTATAATTTAATGAAATAAATAAAAATAAAGTATACAAAGAAATTGAATAAAGGAGGAAATGAAGACCAACCTTTAGCAAGCGCTACAAAATGAAGTCAGTAGATTTAAAATCATATGGATTTAATTAATTAATTTAAAATAAATTAAATGTTATTAGGCTAATCTAGATTATTGTTTATTAGTAAGACAGAAATTAAGAACCCTAAATTATGAGCATACAACGATAAATGTCATAATTAATAATATGAATGATGATTTACAACATAAACGAAAATAAATTAAAAATATAAACTTGTATAATATACATTAATTTCAAAGGCGTTACAAATCCGTAGAAAACCACCAACTAAAATACTAGTCCCTGCCTTAGGTGATGATGTCCGATAGCAACCCAAGAGGGACTATAGATGAACAGTCAGGCAAAGAACTCTAATTGACGTGAAGAACTGCCCCTGTGGAAGAGACATAGCTAAACTATGCCTAGCCCACGTCAACTCTAGTTGCAGGACAAATCCCCAAGTCCATTTGACAAGCAAGTCTTGGTTAAGGTAATGGAATGTTGCATCCTAACCCAAAAAACATAATTAAGTGCATGCAAGATCCAAGGTCTGGGTTAATCCATAAGAAATTTTTTTGATTAGCTTCCAACAACCAACGAGAATAAAAAAAAACAAAGAAAGGAAGTCAATTTAAAGGTTATGAAGATAGGATCGCAGTAGTTAGATCTGACCTGCAAATGAGAACAAATGGACCCAGGCTAACCTTTGCTATCTCAATCGATCCATGAATGTCCTCTCTTGCTTATTTGTTTACAAATATATCTTTATTTTCCAAAGATATTGACTCCATTCATTGATATGCACAATTCCTGTTCTTGGTCAAGATACTTTTGCCTCACAAATATATGATCATATCTTAAAATCATGAAAACATAATAAAGATATTATTTATAAAATTTGGTTAAAAATATGATATAAATTGACCAAAATACCCTTATATGCAATTTCTAACCTAATATGCAAAATAAAATTAAGAAAATTACAAGAATGAAGAAATAACCTATTCAACATGATTAATGCAAATACCTATAGAAAAAGTAAATATATTAATTAAATAATTAAAATTTTGTGCACAAAAATAATCTTAATTCTTAAAATGCAATATGCATGAAATAATATAAATAATGTAAAATTCATATTTACAAACTAAAAATATGGAAAACATGGGGACTATGTTAAACATGCAAAAACCTAGCTATCCTATAGATTTATAATCAGAAGGCAGCAAAAATCTACATAAAAACAACGAATGAAGTGTAAAAAAAAAATCCAAAAAATATGTTATAAGCAGAAAGAAAAATTACAAGATAAATATGAAAAGCAACAGGAAAATAAGAAAAACACCTAATATGGTTAAGAACATAAAAAATACCTACGAATAATACTGGTAATCTTCAGCATATCACTGCTACCTGGTAGGGGACAACAACAATATCTCAATGATCGCAAGTCCAAATTGAGTGAAATAAAAGGGAGGTTAAAATATACTTCCAGAGAAAGAAAAGAAGCCAAATGGGGTCCTAGAAGATCTGCACAACTTAGGTTAGAGCTTCGGCAATTTGCTGCAATGAACAAAGAATTATCTCTTCAATAGATAAAATCTCTTAGTCCGTTTATTTGACAAGGACTTAGATGGGGTGGGAGAATTGGGGTGGAAAAGTACTTATGACGTACTTCAAAATCCTACCCGAACCTTGTTTGTTTAACCTGGGGTGGTGAACTTACAAAAGCTCAGGAAACAACATTAAATGTTTTGTTTGCTGATGTGACAGTTGACAATCTCACCCCTGTGCTATCCAAAGTCCCACCGAATGCAAGAAACTTTGGTTATTATTTATGAGAAAAGTAAAATTCTCACCATTGTTTCCCAACCCACTACACTGTGGAACCCAATCCCACAACTTTCCCACCCATTCTCCATATCAAACAAAGAGGACCTCAAAGATCTGAAAATTCAATAAATTTAGAAGGAGTCAAAGCCAATGGATCTGTTTTGCTTGGACTTTTAAGTCGGCTTTCTTATTTTTTAGCCATAGTCCAAAATAATCAGAACTCCAGCTTTGAAGCTTCAATCCCTCTTGAGCTTTATCTAAACTACTTGAGGTGGACTACACAAATTCTATTTAACCATTCCAGTTTTAGTAGGACCAAAGTCATCAAAGAACCATGAAATGAGTCACAACTCTTTGTTTACTGGTTCAATTCATGTGACACCAAAAAAATGGACATCAATGTCAAAGAGTATATCCTCCTCCATAATAATTTTAGATGCAAGAAACAAATAAATTAGAACTCCTAAATATCACATTAATATTGCATTCTCACTTTAAATTTGAGTGCATTTGACTATCTTTAAGATTTGTCTCTAGGGGTGTAAGTTTGGCCCTCTGAACCTGAACCCACCCGAAGTCCGGATAGGGCCTGGGTTGGGATTTTTAGACCCCAGGCCGGGTCAAGTTTGGATTAAAGCTTCGGGCAGAGCCCGACCAAACCCTGCCCAAACCTGATTTTATATAAGTATAAATTAATTATTACTTATTACGTTTAATGCTTTAAGTCTTTAAGATTATTTGTAAGAAGAATTAATGTTGATGAATTTTTTTTTAGTGCATATAAAGAAACAAACGAATTGGACAAAAAAAAAAAAAACCATAGTCAGCCAGCAAAGGTCAATTAAGGTCAGCCCATGGTCCAGCAAAAAACAATATCAATCAGGGCCAAACCGACTCAACCTAACTTGATCAGGATCAATCAAGGCTGGGCTGGGCTGAGCCCTGCAGTGCTGGGCCTAGGCTAAGATATCTTATATCTATGCCCGACCTCAAGGACGGGTTGGGCTTGGGTTGATCTTGGGTTCTTAAAAACCCAGCCCAACCCGACTCTATTTCATCCCCTAGCTATCACCATCATAAGAGGAAAATCGGACCAGAGCGATACCAATTTTTTTAATTTGAATTGGAGTCGGCAGCATGGTTTGAGAAATCGGTATCGGATTGGCTGGATTAGCCGATTCGTATCGGTATCGATAAAAAGTAAAGACCGATATCGATTCTTGACCAATATCGTATTGGTGGATCGGTACAGACGGATAAGAATAGAAAAAATAATTCATTTTTTCAAAGGAATCAGAGGTAAATCTGTTCGACACTGCCCGACATGGAGTGGACCAGACCGATACCAATTACTAAAACCCTGGTCGGTGATCCTAATTCTAATCGATTTCTTAAAACTCTATTAAATCGGTAGGGAAACATGTTTGATCTTCAATTTTTACCATAATTTCCTTCCTTTAGTCAGTAAAGTAACAAAAAATAATGAAACTCACCGCTTGTAAGGAAAAACGCTAAAAAGTTACAGATTTTGGAAAATCTTTGTTTAGTTTTCCAATTCTAATTTCTAGAATGTTAAGGGATTTTGATCTAGCCAGAATAGAATCAGCAGAAACCGATCCCAACCCCATTCCATAGACATAAACCTTGGACTAAACTACAGCATTAATGTACTTTTAAGGTAATGATCAGGGGTAAAAATATCATAATCTTACTTGAGTGAGGGGCAATTGGAATTTAGCTCGTTTCCAGAGAGCCTAGCACGCCCAGGGTGCTGGCGTGCTACCAGCCGTTGGGCTGTGCCACACACATCCTTAGGCTGGGCTCCCTGGAGACGATCCTGATCTGGGCAACTGTAGAACATGCACTGTTTATAATATTTTGAAAATGGGAAAAAGATCTCTACTTTGTGGTGTTTCCTACGCCCTCTCACAGGGCACTATGAGATGACACCTCTGCCCCTGGGTAGATACCCAGGCGTGCTCACCCATTGGCCCAGACACTTGTGTAGAGACTATGCAACCAAGTAGAGGAGGTGGTCTTTTTCTACCACATTTTTAGAAGTAATTGTAAATTCGATTTTCCTCTCTACCGTAGTCTATCTATGTCAATGAGTTAGGGAGAATTAACCTTCGGATTTTCCTATAATCGCATTTAGTAGTGCAATTTATATGATTAGAGAGTTGTTTTATCTTGAAAGTATAAACACATGGTCAACCCAACCGAATTGCACAAATTTGGGCGTAAATCGTAAGAAAAATACCTTTTGATATGAAAACTCAATTCTACTGCCTTTTATTCTGGTGATATAAGAAGCCGTATACATTGGTGTTGTCAATTTCTTTTTCAACCTTTACAAAGATATTTCGATGATGTAGAAACTGCCATATAAATAGATAATTCTTATACAACTTTTGACACCAATGACTCAAAAAAAAATGGGTAAGAAGTCTGCACAGGGTTCAAGGAATTGGGATCGGACTGGTTGAATCAGTTGATTTGGATTGTATGAGATCAATCGATTCAGCTGATCCGATCCCGGGTTTTTTTCCCACAATTCAACCTGATTCTTCCTCTTCCCAGTTCAGATCAGATCAGAATCGAAGGGCAACCGATTCCAATTACTTGAACCTTGAGCCTGCTTCAAACTCTTGCGAACTGGAGAGCACTCCCTACTCCTTGGAATTAGGATTCCATAAGTCATATAAATGAAGCAAACTATATTCTGCCTAATAAATAAGTCAAAATGGTATTCTCTATCTAATTGCCCATTTTCATCATTCTATGGTACAACTAATAATGTGACTACATGCTCTGCCTAATCCCAAACACATTTGCTCCTGATAAGTGAATGCAGATAAATCACATAAGTAGGGATGTAAACGGATTGGATTCGGTTCTGATAGTGCTATATCTGCATCCGCATCCGATTAGCTTTCGGACAGATTCAGATAGTGCTAAACGGATACGGATTGAATATTTTATCCATTTACATGTAAATATAGCTTTTCGGATAGCTATAGCCTATCCATATCCGCATCCGTTTAGTTTTCGAACAGATTTGGATAGTGCTAAACAGATACGGAAACGGATTTCAGCTATTCATTTACACCCCTACACATTAGTGAGCTTAAATAATGAAAATAAACCTTGGATTGGGTTCTGTACATGTTTTTTTTTTTTTTTTGGTGGTGGAAGGGTTTTATACATGTTGTTACAATGGGTTTTTATTGTAATGTCACTCTAATAGGTCTAAAATATAGATAGGAGGTAAAGAATACAAGATTTACTTGATTAGTTAGTGTAGTCAAAGTCATATTCTTTATTTTATTTGGGGCAAAGATTTCATGTACGGCCGTGTCCTCTTCTCACATGGAGTCGGAAAGATATAACCCCTTCTATTTATGCCTCAAAGGCCCCAACCTCTCACATGCATGGCTTGCACAGCCGTGCATGAAAACCGTCCCCTTTTATTTGTTATTAACTGTTTTAGTTGGGTTGGGTTAGAACTCTATGAGTCCAGCCTTTTAAGTTGTTTTTCAAATTAAGTTTAGTTGTAGTAGAATATGGCCTGATTTGGTAGGATTTCTATTTCAAATTCAGGAGATGATTTTAATTTTGGGAACTATTGGATTTGATTTTCGCAGGCACCATTTGTTTTGACGGAAAATAGGTGAAAATGAAAATTTTACCATAAAATTAAAATTTCCAATGTTTGTTTCGAACTTGTAAAATATTTATTAAGTAAAATTTTACCGGACACCAAATGTTTTCACAGGTCAGATAATATTGCAAATTGAGAAAGTAGTCACCATGTTTCGGTGGAGGCCTTCTCATAATTGTGAGTATTTTTTCAAGATGGTTGCTTCTTTGGTGGCCTGTGGCCGATGACTCTGGTGGAGAAGATGGTGGCTTCTGAAGGAGGAGAGGTTGATTGGGTCATTCATTAGCAAATTCAATTCCATGTTGTGGGGAATAGTTGGGTTCACAAGAACAATGAATTGATATTAAATAAATGGGGGAGATCATCGTTGTCTGGTCATATAACGCCTACATAACCACGGGGTAATGAGATCGCACATAGAGACATCAACATAAATGTAATTTTGATTTTATGAGGAAGGGCAGTACTTGCACGCAGTCTTGTGTTTGAAGCCACACTTTCTTTATTTTCCCAAAAATGAGTTTAAAATGAAAAAGAAGTTTCAAAATACCTTTATTGTGGTTAACTTGTTTTGTTTCTCACAAAAGTTGAACCCAAGACTATCTAGATATTGTTTACTGCAAAACATATGCGAGTGAAAGTTTTAATCCAAACATTGGATATGAAGAGAATAAAGTGAGATTTATGAATTAGTACGGAAACTACAAGGATAGGATTCAATGAAAATGTTCACTATGCTCTCCTGTCTCCAGAGTATCAATTGCAATATCAAGTTATTGGACCAGGCCTAAAAGCATTAAATATGGTTCGATTGAGACCCAGGCCTAGGCAATGTAAGCCAGACCTTGGCCTCAATATGAAAAATAGCAGTCGCCTGCCATTTTCTGTCCTTGATTGCCGTTGATGCTGGTAGTGAAAACAGAGATAGAGAGGTCTACACATTACAGAGCAGAGCAAGCCTCATGGATTTTGTAAACAGAAACATTTCTTTTTACCTTTACGGCTGTTCTTCCCTTCGGAAACCAAGGATGGTGGACATGGACCAGGTTTTTTTTTTTTTTTTTGGGGGGGGTGGGGGGTGTGTGTGGATAAACATGGGTTTCGGCTGGAGTTTGCAAGAGATACCTTGGAGCTCGCTGGTTTTGCAGTGTCCCCTCACAACAAACGATTTTGGGTGTTTTAGGTTGAAGATGAAAAAAATGGTTGCATTGTAATTCTATTTGTGATGTTTTAGTGGAAGAGTAAAATAGTTTTTTCCAAACTATAACCAACAACAAGAGGGATTGAGCTGTTGGGCTATACCGCACACATCCCTAGGCACGCACCGAGATGTATGTGACACAACCCAACCCTTGGATGCCCCCACGCACTCCCTGGGCGTTGAGCTCCCTGGAGAGGAGCCGGATCCCAACAAGAGGGGGTCTGAGTGTAACAATTGAAAATAGAGGGGAGGAGTGTTTAATTAGGGTAAACTACAAGGGAGGGGTCAGTAAATTTCTCATTAAATATTAAATAAAAAAAATAAGTACCTGTGCATCCCCCTTTTTAGTTTTTTCTAGTTTCTGTTCTGTTCTTGCACATATTTTACTTCTGGAATTTCAATTTCATTATAGGATTACATCTAAGAATTGAAATCACACTTTAAATTTGATAATCATATAATATTCTAAACATACCCAGGGTTTCAAATTTGGTTTTTGGTGTTGATTTCTTAGCATCCTACTTGGTGGGATTCTTTGTTCTACTTGTCTTGAAGATCAAACTCTATTTCTAAACTAGAGTCGTGTTGCAAATAGGATTAGTCCATAACCGCAAGTCTGATCGTCTGACTTCAGTCATGTTACTGAGTTTTTCCCTTCAGTGTGATTCTGGTTTTCAAATGAGTTTCTTGAACCTATATCTTTCCCCTCTTCTTTCTTGTTCTGTTTCTGCTACCCTCCTTCTGTGTCTGCTTTACTGTTTCCTGTTTCTGTGACCAATGTGGTGAACAGTCCAATTCAACTGGAACAAATACCTGGCCTTGGAGGGATTCTAGTCCTAGGTTAATGTCCCCAGAATCACCTCCTGATGTGAGATTGAAATCAGAAACCATAAACCAGGTCTGCCTCTAAGACCACCACCCAACTCTGTTTTGATTAGAATCATATATTTTCTGGAATGGTGATTGGCTGATTCTACAAGGCCTTGGAGTAACGAATTCAACCCCAAGGTCTCATTCAATTTGGAAGCCTAGAAACGGAGTTGGATCGATTTCTTCAATCCTGGTTTCTGTATGTTATTTTTTGTTTCCCTCTTTGCAAGTCAGGTTTCTGTATGTTATTGAAATCCAATAAACAACAAATAAACAACAAAACTAACAAAAGCTCAGATGGGAATGAAACATTCCATCCTCATACAATTGTAGAAACCCCTCATTTTTGCGAGGATGAGCAAACCTGCAACCTTTTAGGATACAGAGAAATTACCAGTAATAATCAGGATGGATCAGATTCAAGAAAGACCTTCACATACAACTGAGCTCATTGATATATACATGTAAACAAAATGGAAAAAGATTGTTTCATCTACAGTCTATAATCTACACCGGAAGAGATAGAACATAAACATATATAACAAAATTTGTCTACTTTCTAGAGAGAGCATCTAGAAAAACAACTCATTCCACAAAAGCTTCCCTGGCAAGCTTTCTAAATCCATGAATTCCTTTCCATCTTCCCAGGTCAGCCATAAGACCAACTTAGCGACACAGTAAAACTAATATAAATTGGTGTCGTCCCAGTTACAGCAGAAGGTCAATGGTGGCGGTCGCAAAGATTTAAAACTAACAGAAGGGCATACAATGGAGACTCATTTAACTGTAAGAGTGAGTTATGAAGTAGTCATAGTCATGGTGTTGGACTCTGAGCTGCTTCAACCAGGAATTTGCAGCATTCAGGAGAGAAACTTTCCTTTCCTGGTCTGCTGTTTCAGGATTGATCCAGAGATCTCCATGCATCTTGTAAGTGGCCGTCCCAAAGGGTGGCAGTGATATCCTACCACTGCAGTCTCCTTTTGATTTCCCTCCATCTTCTGAAGAACAGGTTCCTTTCCCCTTGTTATCCTCCAAAATGGTGTCTGCAATTACCACAACACCGAAAGACCATAACATGTTAGGATCAAGGTTTCAAAACATGGAATCAGGGATCAGATCAGTCCCTGCAGTTTCTGATCCGGATTGGATTGGAATCGATCCCAAAAATCCCTAGAATATACCCTCAAATCTGAAAATTCAACAATTATAGGGTTTTGGACCATGAATCAGCAGGAATCAGGATTGGTCACAGCTGATTCTGATCCAAATCGGCCGGTTCACCAATCCAATTCCCGATTCTTAAAACCGTGGTTAGGATCCACATCAGTTAGGAGTGGGATATCCGTGTTTTCATATACCTGTGAGTATTTTGGGATGGAATCTGGCATAATAAACTTGAAACACGGCAGAGTTATAAATGTGACATTTGCTTAGAAAGTATACTGGGATAAAACCTCCTAGCTCAAAGACAAGATGCACCATCAGCCTGAGCTATGGTCTCAATCCTAAAAACTAATGGTACAAGTACTTTGTCCCCACCTAGACTATCTGCTTAGAATGGGTAAGATGAAAAATTGGAGAGCCTACTGAATTTATCTTCCAAGGACTGGAAACTGTTGATTTAGCTGACAACATTAGCCAGCTCAAGGATGCATGCAACCCAAATATCCAAGAATCTACTGTGTAGCAAGAACATGGAACTCACTCATACAGAAAGGTAGATACTAAAAGTTGAGAAGAGAAAGGAATAGACATCACTACCACAAGAGAATATATGGCCGTGGAAATTACAAAGATAAAAGCAAAGAAACTTAAAGCAGATTCACCAGTGTTTGTGTGAAAGCCGGTGCTAGAGATCTTAGAAAAGATCCGTCGCAGCACTCAAAGGGGGTAACCCTTATCGATCTACCAGTGTTGCAGCTAGGCTTCGGCGTGCATAGTCTTTAGAACGAAACAAAGAAACAGAAAGAACAGAAGATGAACTTATATGTGCATATACCTTAAAATAAGTCGGAGATAAGTTCGCCTCTTTCACTCTGCTGCAGATCAGAAGATAGAAGCGACGATCGTGTGTCGATCCTCGATGCTATCTAGCGTCATTAGCAAATTCTATACCCTTGGGGTAAGGGTGCTTACAAAAAAAAAGCGTACTAAGGCTCTAATACCAATTTACAGACAGGGGAAGCTATCGAAATAGAGATAGAAGAAGAAGGTAACAAAGAACCGTGCTTCTCCCCCCCCCCCCCCCCAAAGGCGCGGATGGCCGGAGAAAAAAAGCTTGAATAACGAAAGGATGTCACAAATGGTTCCAATAAATTTCAGTAGCCCATATTTTGGATTCCAATCAAAACCCAAGGGTTTCCTGTGCAACTTGACAATATATGCTGCCAGTTGTCCAAACTTAGTGTCAGAAAAGTAACTTTGCACTATGAACACAGGATATAGTTGCCTATCCTTGTGATGTCAGTACTTCTAGGGAAAAAAATACTATTTTTCCCACAAAAAATATCTAAAATATCTTCACAAACTCAAATGGCGACTATGGACAAGGCTCTGACGTGGACATGCAACATTTTTATCTACACCAAATCTTTAACAACGAAGCCAACTAGCATCTTTAGTTGATTGATATGGATCAAACTCAAAGAAAATGGAAATATTCAAAAAAAGTTAAAACAATTGGTCAAAGTTGAATGACATTAGGCAATTTTTTATCTTGCAGGATCAGTAACTGTTAAAAATTGCTAATTTCTACATTCTATGAAATGGTACAGAGAAAAATAAAATGTTGAGGTGATTTTACTAAAAGAAAGGATCAAATTTAACATTAAAATATGGGAAGGCAGACAGCTACCAGATGCCATTAGACCAAAGATTGGATAAAGGATTTGAATTTAACATGAAAATTTGGAAGGTGGACAGCTACCAGATGCCATTAGACCAAAGATTAGATCATGAAACCCAATGATTTTGTTAAACGTCTTGTGAAAAAAACAAGATTTCAATACTAATTCTGATTTTGTAGAATAATTAATAAAATTTAATATTTGGAGGAAAGTGATATGGTAACACCATCAATTCAGAACAAAGGATGAGTATGAGACCCAGCAAAGATGATCGATTCGTTCAATAATTAAAGTGAAAGTAGAAAATATAAGTGGCAAAGGATCTTATATGCTCGGAAGCCTATCAAATATGAAGAGTACAAAAGCTAAAATCATAGAATGACAAGTCTATATCTTACAGAAAATCAACTAACACAAACACAAATAAAGCCCCCAGACAGAAAAAAAAACAACCAAAAGTCTGAGAATTGAAGAAAGATATGGATAACTTAGCATCTCTGAGGTCAAAACATAAAGCAGATGTAAGTCCATATAACTTTTTGATTTTTCCTTCTATGTCCATCTAATTATACAGTATTAACCAACTCAATCAATGTCAGCCATCATTCAGAAAACTTTACAAGAATGTTATGGAACAATATAAGGAAAGAAAAGTAGAAATCCAGCTCCTGTTTTGTCGTTAAATGTGAGCTCATATAAAACTGAAGACATACCTTGGAAAGATGATGACAGAGTATGATAAGTCAGGAAACAAGCAGACAATCCCCTCACGCTTCTCCTTGTCGGAATATGGTAAATAGGATACCTAACAAAAAATAAAGAATAAAAATTTTCAGCAAAAAAAGAAAAAAAGTAATTCAAAACCAAGATAGAAGGAGAAAAACCAGATCAACAAAGATTTAATTTGATGAAGCAAAATATTTTACTGAACAATTTAGATGAAGCGAGAAAAAAAGAGGGCTGGGGCAGAAAGAAGGGGAGGGAGAGGGGGAGGCGGGCCAAAATCTTTAGAAGTTTCATCCTATTCTTTTCCCAGATAAGCAATAAGTTTCAATTTTTTGACAGGATGCTTGATCAAAGGTTGAAAGGCACCGTGTTCTAACGGGCATAGGCCCTCCCTCATTTTAGTGAATGACAAAAATGGTGAAATAATTGTCTGCTTGCTATAGGTCATAGTTGTCAAAGAGGTAGGCGACTCAAGGCATTGGAGGGCCTTCCTATGCGCTTAGACGATAAAGCGGCCACTAGGCGACGCCTAGGCAACCTAAGCGTGCATGAACGATTTTAAAACATGAATACAGTTTTGTTTCCCCTTTGGTGTACTGTAAGCATATAATGTCAGGACAAACAAGTTCACCCAGTATATATATATAGAGAGAGAGAGCAACTTATCAGATTTACTTCAGGAACGTGGTCTCAAGCACAGCAAAATATTTGACTATTAAGAAAGAAATTCTCTCTATAGTCCACTGCATCACTAAATTTGAAAGTGGCCTCTTTAATCAGAAATATCTGGTAAGAGTTGATTGTAAAGCTGCTAAGGATGTTCTTGAAAAGGACGTTAAAAAAGGGCGTACCTAGTGCACGAGGCTCCCACCAATGCGGGGTCTGGGGAGGTCATACTGTACGCAGCCTTACCCCTGCTTTTGCAGAGAGGTTGTTTCCAGACTCGAACCCGTGACCACTTGGTCACAATGGAGCAACCTTACCTTTGCACCAAGGCCCGCTCTCATTATATATAAGGGTAGTGAAGCGGAGGAGACAAGGAGCCAAACGACACACGAAGACATTCTTGAGACTGTCAGTTGGAAAAGGACATGTGGACACAATTGGATAAATCTCGTCCACTACTGTACTCTATTTTCTCTTTTCCTTTCTTATTCCTTTGTTTATAATTCTCACCATCATTTTGAAGCCAAGTAATTTAGGTAAAACAACCAACTGACCAAGGAAGAAAATAGTTGAGAAGGGTTTCGACTTTGGTTCCTTCGTCCCACGATGAAATCTTCTTCTCCATTTATTTCTTTCTTTTGTTTCATTTTTTTATTTTTATTTTTTTTTTGTTTTATAATACAAAGGCGTGATCCTATCATCACACTGTATATAAACATTCTACACAAATCCAATCAAAACATTAGAAAAGGCATTTAATCTTGTATAACAATAAAAAACCCAAGGCAGTGGAACGCCTAGGTCCCAAAAAAAAAAGCTGTGCAACGCTTTGACAACTATGCTATAGGTGCATCAATTGCTTCTTTGATTCCCAAATCCCAACTCATTCTTTTTTAAAGAAAAAAAAAGGGCGAAGGAAAGAAAAATGAAGTTGCAGAACATCCTCTCCCAGCTATTAAAATAAGAGACCACTTTGATGTTTTCCATTCTGATCCACAGAATACCTGGTACACAAGGTTCCATGACAGGCACTGGATTATAGGGGCCACACTATATAGCAATAGAGCTGGCCCTGAATTTAGTCCATGGGGCTTATGTGTGAAATATGTGATCACGTTCCATAGATGAATCATCCACTTTCTCTGGTTAAACTAAAATGCCAACTGACTTCCCAAACAGTTGGGTTCTATATCCGGCGGGTGAACTTTAGATCTTTTTACCAAATACATGCTGAAAATGACATGGGCATCATTCATCCAGAAGCCTCCACGACAATAAAATATCTACTAAAACAGTAACGTCAAGCAACTTGGGTCTAATATATAAATTCGGAAAAGTTCAACAGCTTTGGAATTTTCATCTGTTTTGAGTAATCATTAGTTCATTATTCATCTACTGCAGCCATGCACCTCGGATATGTAGGGATAAATTTGGAATAATCTTCATCACCATGAGAATTTTTATTAATTAAAATTTATCATAAATTTTACAAGGCAACTACATAAAAAGGAATAAATGTCGTACCATGCAACTGCCATCCAACTGGCAGGAGAGAGATCCACGTTCTTCAATGAGAGGATACCTGGATATTCCCGAGCTAATTCAGTGACCTGAATTTAGATAAAACAATAATTAGCCATGACCCTTACAAGCAGTCATTTATTCTTCAATTTTTTTTCAACAACCAAGGCCTTCTATCGAAGAAAGAAAATTCAAGAACAATAAACAGTGCATACAACATAAATTAGTAATAAGATCAATACCTTGTCCAAAAGGGGAACCCTTCCATATGGAGCACACGTCTCAAAATATTGGAGATAGAGGTAGCCAAGCCGGTCCTTCATTTGCAATGAACCCTCCTGATCGAAGTTTGAATCTTCTGATCCAGCATCCCAACCTTTGCTTGAGTTGTTGCTCAGAGACCTTGACAGCTTATCGCTCTCGCTGTCTTCACTCCAAGAATCACTCTCGAATCCTGCTACATCAGTCTCCTCTTTTGGATTCCTGGAACAGAGACACATGCATGCACAATCAATTTTCCTTCTTTCAATAATCAAGTTGTATAAAGGCACCAAGACTGATTTTCCAAGGGACTTGGAAGCTACATACGGTTTGCTAACATATATCTGTATGGCAGAGAGGTACGGAACATAGTACTGCACGACGGTCTCACTGCTGTTCAGAAGAACTGGGGAACCGGCTCCATATGCACTCCATTCATCATATTGGGCCCAAAGATCTCCCAAGGTGAAGTATTCAATTGTATCCTTACCAATAGGCTGCCAGAGGCTGTTTATATCTCGAATGCAGGTCTATGAAACATACAAATGGAAAAATAAAATTAAGACATGACCATAGAAGAGAAGATTACGACCAGAACAAGGAAACAGACTATCTGCAAGTGTACAGTTTTCAAATAAATTATAAAATATTGTTATGCAAGATGTTAGTTGCTCAGGCTCGAGATTCTACTTCTAAGATGCATTAAAATTTTCAAAATACAAATTTCCAAAGACATTGATTAGCTGTGGGTGGGGGATTGAAGGAGAGAGACAGGATATAGTTTGAAAACAACAAAAGGTAACCATCTCAGCAAAAACACATACATATGCACATAATAACAACAGGAAGAGTGGATTTCAAGACATCTAATGGAAGCCATCTCAACGAGAACACACACACATGCACATACTGACAACAGGAAGAGTGAATTTTGCAACAGAGAAAACAAAACATCATAGTCCATATTATCTTTATCAACCCCTTTCATTCCCCCAGTGAAGAACGATGTTTGTTGCTCAGGCTTGATATTTTTATCATTCATTAAATGCTGATACCAAAGGATTTGTTTTAAGGGTTGGTGAGAGGGGGGGGGGGGGGGGGGGGGAAGGAGGGGAGGAGGAGGTGTGGTTTGAAGACAGAGGGAGATATGGAAAGAGCATCCACTGGGGCCAGGTCAGCCACAGCTTTGGATGAAGACGGACCCTCATCCACTGAGGCCAAGTCAGTCGCAGCTTCGGATGAAGAGGCGCCCTTCAGGCCCTGCGCAATAAAAGCTGAGAACAGTTCATCGGAATTGCAGGGGGGAGAGGGGGAACTTGGCAGTGGAGGTGCTCCCCAGACAAGTAACCTAAACCATCTTAAGGTTCGCGTAGAAACTTCACAATGATCCACATAGAGGCCAAGAAATTCAAAGAGGTGGGTGGCTTTTTCAACATTAAAAGGGCATAAAACAGCACATGACGACATATTTTCATTCATGAAATCGTAAAAATAAACAGATTCTCCAAAGAAATCACAGAGAGAGAGAGAGAGCTAAACCATAAGGAAGCAACTACAATAAGGACGATCAGCCAAAAAACTAGAAACTTGGGAAACCATAAGGAAGCAACTACAATAAGGACGATCAGCAAAAAAACTAGAAACTTGGGAACGCACCCGCAGAAATAGAAGTGAACATACATTTTACTTAAAGAGATGAAACGAAAATAAAGAAACTTTGATGATCAAAACCATGGAAATCAATCTGAAAAAAAAATTAAAAAATAAAAGAAAGAAATTCACCTTTGGGAGCAATTGGGTACGCACAGTGGGGGTTATGCAGTCAAGGAAGCACTCCAGGTTAGAATGCTTAGCAGGAGGAAAGACATGCTGCGATCTCCAGCAAGATGACATCATGGTGGTTCCTCTGCAACCAGTCATGAAAACGACTCTCTTCTTTCTGTGTAGAAATGGAGAAAAAGAAAGTAGGTGGAGTTTGAAGCGGAAAGGACTAAGGAGTGTGGCGAAGTGTTGTTATAAATACAATGCTGTCTAGGGTTGGGTGCTCATAGTGCAGGGAATAATCTCCAGCACATCTCGCCCAGTGAATTTATGACCCGTAATTTTATCCCTATTGCTCTGAATCTATTTTTGGTAAATGACGACGCGTCTTCATCTTCTCAATCGCTTTCTCACTAATCAAAATTCACTGCTTCTCTCTCCTCAACCTCCTAACTCTCTCGCTTCAGAATCTACAACTACCCAGAATTCAAAATCTTCTCTTGTTTTCAAAAACCC
The DNA here is from genome assembly GCF_018873765.1 of Telopea speciosissima. Classification (NCBI taxonomy): domain Eukaryota; kingdom Viridiplantae; phylum Streptophyta; class Magnoliopsida; order Proteales; family Proteaceae; genus Telopea; species Telopea speciosissima. Next base: position 53,759,726 of record NC_057917.1, read on the forward strand.
TCACTGTTTTCTTAATCTTCTGAGAGCTCTAAGAAAGGCAAATTCAGAGAAATTAATTGTCCAGCAAAGAAGAAAAAGAAGAAACAATGAGGAAGAGAGGAATTTTGGGCAAAAGTAAAAGAGGACAGAAATGGCAAGGCAGTGTAGATCAATGATGAAAACTAGAAAGATAATCAAGAGGGGAGATTGCCACAGGTTTCTTGAATTCTTTTTCTGTGGGTCACGAGGACCACCAAAAGTCAAGTGAGCTCTGGAATCTGGGAAAAGCGGAAGCTGAAAGACTGAAATCGTTGCTGAAACTGAATAATTGAATTAAAAGCTTCATAAAGGAAAAGGATCTTATACCCAGAAAGATAGTGATTGTTTCCAAGGTTTACTCTTAAAGTGTTCTCCTTTCCAATTTTAATTGACCAAAAATTATTCAAGATGTTCACCTCATTTCTCCTCTTCTGAAACGGATTCAAAGAAAATTAAAAAAGAAATTGGACACAGGATAAGGATTCAGTACTGAAAACCGAAGAAGAAGAAGAAGAAGAAGAAGAAGAACGCTCTCACTCTCTCTCCATAAAACCACCAAAATGAACAGAAAAAAAAAGTCCAAAACAGAGGAGAGCGTTACGACAAAAAAAGTTATGGTTCTGTTCAAACGCTTTCACACTTCTACACTTCGAGTGTTGGATGGGCTTGAGGCGACGCGAGGATTCAGCTTCTGGAGGATTACCTCCTCCTCTGACCCCTTTGTAAGATTTTTCACTATTTCCGATACCACCATCAGCCGAGCCGTTCGCTTCGCCGCGTCATTCCGTGTTTCTGGCTTTCTACCCCTCTCTTTTTTTTTTCCTTTTCTTTTCTTTCCGTTTCTGCCCACTGGATTTCCAAATACATCTTTTCCCTTTGACCCTTTTTATTTAAAAAAAAAAATAATTTGTGATGAAACTCAAGAGGAATATTCATTCATTCATTCATTCTTTCTTCCTCTCATAACTCTAATTTGCCAATTTACTGTTCTTCTTCAGTTCTGCCTTTAAAATCCCAGGTAGAAACTGTCACTCTTTGACAGGCGCTCTCTCTCTCTCTCTCTCTCTTGTCTTTTATTTTTTTTTTTCTCTCTCTCTCTTGTCTCTTGACTTAAACTCTCAACCAGTTGAGTTGAGTCATTTTCACTGAAGCTAAATTTTGAAAATCTTTCGAGTTATTGCATAACATAGCACAAAAGCACAGTACAAGTTTGCATTATTTTTTATGTATTTCCTTAGTAACATTGAAAAGGCTATTGCCTAATGTTGGTCCCTGCCTATGTGAGGTCTTACATACACCAAAGAGAGGTTCTGTTGTGTCAAGAAACTGTCAAGGGATCCTCCAATGAGGTAGTCTGCACAGAGGAACAATGTAAGCACAAGAGAGTCGGTTTGCTCCAATGGGGATTTTCCGATGTTTAAGTCAGATCTCTTTAGTGGTAGATAAGATAATAGTAGTTAAGATGAGTCTGCTAGGTTTATACCTGTGAATATATAGCGTAGACTGCATGTGGGGATGATCGTGGAGAGTCATGTTAATTGAGTCTTCTATCCATGGTAGGAGAGTCAATAGTGGAGTCCATTTGGGAGAGTGACTCCTGATTAGTAGGAATCGTGAGTATTCCTTATTGGAGTGTGGTGATAACTGCCAACGTGGGACCAGTTAATTCCCACGTGGTGGATTATGCCGTTATATAATTGGACTCTGGGTTTTGGGTCGATTGGAGTGTGGCCCGATAGGCCCTTATCCACTGGACCGTTCATAGCACGGATGATGTGGCTTGATATCACTGGGTGGCTGTATTTAGGTATATCAGGTTCCATCGCAACACATTGTACATAGTATGTGCTAATGGATATTGATCAATTCTCTCCATTCAAGGCCCATGGCCAACTTGTGTGTGTGTGTGGAGGGGGGGGGGTGGAGAGTCTTGAACACAAGACATGCCAAATAACACCTACAATGTTCAGGGGTAAGACCAACTGCGCTACGTAGTTGTGGAGAAGATCCCTACTTGAGTTGGTGATTTTTCAAACAAGAAGTTTGAGTGAGCGAGTGAGTGAGTGAGAAGTAACATGAATGAAAAGGTTTCCATCATTCAATCTAATTGTCATTTTCTAATTTGTATTACTCCTTTAACTGGGTCCTTGATTCGCTTCAAATGAATTGATTATGCTTGATCATCTGAAAGATACAATAATCCGATCAGGAGTTAGCATCATTTAGGTGCATCTGGTATGCATTCTTGAAATGCATTTTAGTTTAATATTGCATTCTAAAAATGCATACTAAATGCAGCCTTACGTATCACAACTACAATTGAGACCATTTTAAGTAATTGATGGCTCGAGTAGATATTTGCAATTATTGCTTAGGAAAAGCAAAACATTAGTTAGCTTTTGGTTAAACATTTTGTTAAGTCGATTGGAAGAGTATATGCTCAATGATTCCCCTCCCCCCCTACGCAAAAAAAAAGAAGAAGAAAAAGGAATGTAATTCATATAGAAGTTTGACAGTACAAATGTATTAATTGTGCTAACATATGATTTTTCATCATATCTTGATAATAAATGTTGAACTTTATTAGATGAAACATTCTAAAGAAATTAGAATCAACACTTATTTCCTCACAAGTTACACACAAAGGAAAATGAAAAATGTTCAACCAAAAGTAAGCTTCTTAGGTCATACTGTTTTTGTTTAATATTTGTTTGCAAACCCTTAAGTACTTGATTTTAGTGGATCATATATGATGTTGTTATTAGTAATTGATAAACAAATAGGTGTGATTGTGTTAACAACTACATAGATAGATAGCAGTCCAGAAAATGACAAAATTATAGCAACTTATGTTTTAGGTCAATATTGCACTCCGGGAATGCATACCAAAATGCAGCCTTGAGTATCACAACTTCAATTGAGACCATTTTAATAAATTGACGGCTCAAGTAGATATTTGCAATTATTGGTTAGGAAAAGCGAAACATGAGTTGGATTTTGGTTAAAGATTTTGTTTAAGTCGATTGGCATCTACATTGTAGCAACTTATGTACCCTTCTGCAATGGTATATGCTGATTGATTCCCCCCTTTTTCAAAAGATATGGAATGTAATTCATATAGAAATTTGATAATGCAAATATATTAATTGTGTGAGGAGATGATTTCATCATATCTTGATAATAAATTTTGCACTTTATTAGACGAAACATTCTAAAGAAATTAAAATCAACACTTATTTCTTCGCAAGTTACTCACAAATAAAACTGCAAATTGTATAACCAAAACTAAGCTTCTTAAGTTATGCTGATTTTTGTTTAATAACTTTGTTTGCAAACCCTTAAGCACTTGATTTTAATGGACCATATATGATGTTGTTATTAGTAATCGATAAACAAATAGGTGTAATTGTGCTAATAACTACATAACTAGATAACAATCATGAAAATGATAACACTGTACTATATATTATCTCTAGAGTTTATAATTTATGTTTTCCAATCAACATAATGTTGTAGTTGATTAATATCTTTTTTAGAAAGGACGTCATAATTGCGCACGCATTTCTTGTTGCATTTAAAAATATTGATGTGTATCAAAATCAGCCAAGATAATTTTTCAACAACTATTTGAGAAAATTTTAAGTCATAATTGTGTAGCTTGATGCATGTTGTTGGAATTTTTCAAAATATTGATGTGGACTTTTAGTCTCACATCGGCTATGAAAGGAAAGCTCATTGGGTTTATATGTGTTAGTAGTTATTATTATCACATGTAGTGCTAGAAGAGATTGTACGGTGCACTTGCGAGCGAGGACGGTAACCATCCGAGCGCGTGCGTAAGGCGCAATGTGGCACTTTGATGGCGCACTTTGCACTTCGCATCGTCGCAGTATGTCGCCTTAATCTTTTCGGAATCGACAGTGTCTGATCAAAGGGTGCTTAGGATCGATCCGACCGTTGGATCGGTGGCTGATCAAAGAGGGAGTGCAACCCTTGGTTTAACATTGACCCCAAGAGTTGCAGCCCACATGAACAGCCAAGGGAGCCCAACCCAATAGTCATGACCTATCAGGTCAAGCCATATGAGCCAATGGGTGTGACCCATCCGAACAGGCCTTGTGGGCCTATAAATGGGCCACGAATTCTCTCGGTCCAACATATCAAAAAATCTCTGATAACTTCACAGTGTTCTGCCTCGCAGCGATAATGATCCGCTGATTTATCTTGAGAGGCAGGTTTGCTGCAACCCTTTACAGGATTAGGAGGGTGCAAATACTGTCTTAAGGACGAACGATTTCGTTCGACTCAGGCCATCTTTCTGTCCTCTCCTTTTTTGTTACAGATTTTTAACAATCTTAAGACAATATTTGTTCAATGGAGGAGACTACAATCTGAAGATACCTGGGAACGAGATAAGCAAACTTGAGAAGTTTGATGGGTCATTTTTCAAACTTTGGAAAGGGAAGATGTATTTCTTCCTTACTGCTTTGAAACTTGCTCATGTCTTGAACGAAGAGAAACTAGTAGCACTGACATCGACAAACACCACTGTAAAAGCTTCAAGTGGAGAGACACCGGTGCAGAAACACCAGAGCTAGAAGTGGGAGCAAGACAACTTTATGTGCAAGGGCTACATCCTCAATGGGTTATCAAACATACTTTATGATGTGTATGAGCCCAAATTTGCAGACAGCACGTCGAGAGAACTATGAGAGGATCTCAACAAAAATTACAAAATTGAGGATGTTGGCAACAATAAGTTTCTTATAAGTAAGTTGTTTGATTACAGGATGGTAGGAGATAAGTCTATTATTTCACAAACCTATGAGTTGCAAGGTCTCATAAATCAAATCATCTCTGAGGGTCATTCTCTTGACGAATCTTTTCAAGTATCATCTATTATTTCAAAGTTATCTTTTGCTTGGAAAGATTGTCGGAAAGAGTTAAAATAGAAGAACGATGCAATGACTATGCAAGAGTTGATTAAGTATATCCAAGTTGAAGAAAATTCTCGTAAACTGGATAAACTTGAATTGGAGGAAAAATCTCCAAAGGCTCATGTCATAGAAAATGCATCTTCTAAGGGCAATAAGAGAAAGTATGATGGGAAAGGCACTGTTTCTGAGAAGAAGAAAGGTACATTTATTAACCCCAAAGCGGCTTGCTGAAAATACGAAAAAGCCGATCATTTCAAGAAACAGTGCAGAGTTTATATCAAGGAGAAGCAACAAAAGAACCAAGCCAACATGGTTGATAATGATGACTGGGCTGCTATGATTTCTGAGGTATATGCAGTGGGTGATGATGAGGAATGGTGGATCGATTCCGGTGCAACCAAACATGTTGTCAAGAACAAAAATTTGCTCAAAGTTTATGAACCTATAGCAGATGGACAAGATCTCTTTATGAAAAATTCTTCAACTGCTAAGGTCATAGGTAAAGGCACATTGGTTCTGAATCTCACATCCAGGAAAAAGCTTACTTTGAATGATGCACTTCATATTCCTGATATTAGGAAGAACTTAATCTCTATAAGCTTGCTTGACAAACATGGATTTAAAATCCTGTTTGAGTCAGGGAACATCATAGTGTCCAAAGGGGGAGTTTATGTTGGAAAATGATATGCATTGAACGGTATGTATAAATTTAATATGATTAATGGAAATTCATCTTCTACTTACATTGTTTCTACTTTTGATACATGGCATTCTAGACTTGGGCATGTTAATTATAAGTGCATGAGAAATATGGTTAAATTAGGTTTATTACCAGAATGCACATCTTCTAGTCATGACAAATGTTCTGTATGCATTAAGTCTAAAATTGTTAGAAAATCTTTTAAGAAAGTAGAAAGGAATACATAACTCTTAGAATTAATACATTCTGATTTGTGTGAGTTAGAAGGTATTCTAACTAGAGGAGGTAAAAGATATTTCATCACATTTATAGATGACTGTTCAAAATACACATAAGTATATCTGTTAAGGACTAAAGATGAGGCTTTGAAGAAATTCAAAATCTACAAAGCCGAAGTGGAAAACCAATTGGATCGTAAGATTAAAATCTTACCAACTGATAGGGGAAGGGAATACTTCTCCACTGATGATTTTTGTGAAGTTTATAGAATTATTCATCAAACAATGGCACCCTATAGTCCTCAACAGAATGGAGTAGCAGAAAGGAAAAATAGGACTCTAACAGAAATGATGAATACACTTTTACTTACTTCTGACTTACCAAAGAATTTATGGGGGGAAGCATTAATGACTGCTTGTCATATACTTAACCGTATACCCCATAAAAAGACTAATATTACTCCCTATGAATATTGGATGAAGAGAAAACCTTCTCTTGGATATTTCTAAGTATGGGGATGTAGAGCATTGGTAAGATTAACTGATCCTAAAAGACCTAAATTAGGTGAAAAGACAATTGAATGTATTTTCATTGGCTATGCCCAACATAGCAAGGCCTATAGATTTTTAACGATGGAATCTACAGAGACCGTTAGCCAAAATACAATTTTAGAATCTAGAGTTGCTGAGTTCTTTGAGGATTCATTCTCTAGGAAACGGAAGAATGAAAATACAAACAAGGAGGATCAAGATATTGTTCAATCAAATTCTGAGAATAATGAGAGTGTTGAACTTAGAAGAAGTAAAAGAGTTAGAGTGGAAAAATCCTTTAGTCCAGATTTCTATCAATTCTTGGTAGAAGAAAACAAAAATGAAGTTACATATTCTTGTGTGTATAATGTTGAACATGATCCATTGACTTTTCGAGAAGCCATGAATTCTCAAGATTCTATTTTTAGGCAAGAAGTTATAAATGATGAAATGGATTTTCTCATGGATAATAAAACATGGGTTTTAATAGATTTACCTCCTGGATTTAAACCTATTGGTTGTAAGTGGATTTTTAAGCGAAAGCTTAAAGCTGATGGAACCATTGATAAATTTAAAGCTAGGCTTGTAGCCAAGGGCTTTAAGAAAAAAGAAGGTATTGATTATTTTGATACATATGTTCCTGTTGCTAGAATTAGTACAATTAGATTGTTAATTATTTTAGCATCAATTAATAAACTTGTTATACACCAAATGGATGTTAAAATTGCTTTTCTAAATGGAGATTTAGAAGAAGAAGTTTACATGGAACAACCTGAAGGGTTTGTTTTGAAAGGCCAGGAAAGTAAGGTTTGTAAACTAGTCAAATCTTTATATGGTCTAAAACAAGCTCCTAAGCAATGGCATGATAAATTTGACCAAAAGATTGTAGGAAATGGATTTAGAATAAATGAATCTGATAAATGTGTTTATTCTAAATTCAAGAATGGACATGGTGTTATGATATGTTTATATGTTGATGATATGTTAATCTTTGATACTAATACAAGCACTGTTTTGGAGACAAAGGCTTTCCTATCTTCGTGTTTTGATATGAAAGATATGGGTGAATCAAATGTAATTTTGGGAATCAAAATTGTTAGATCCTCTGATTGTATTTCTTTAACACAGTCTCATTACATAAAGAAAATATTAAAGAAATTCAATCATGACGACTGTAAACCAATTGCTACCCCATATGATCATTCTATTTGATTAACTTCTAATGAAGGAAATTGTATATCTCAATTGGAATACGCTAGTATCATTGGCAGCTTAATGTATGCCATGCAGTGCACTTGTCCTGATATAGCTTTTGCAGTTGATGTTTTGAGTAGGTTTACTCATAACCTTGGATAAATTCATTGGAATGCAGTTTCTAGAGGACTTAAGTACTTAAAGGGCACAATGAATTATGCATTAAGTTATAAGGATTTTCCCGCAGTACTAGAAGGATACACATATGCTAATTGGATCACAGGATCCGATGAATTAAAATCCACAAGTGGTTGGATATTTACCTAGGATGGAGGATTAATTTCTTGGGGATCCAAGAAATAGACTATAGTTTCACACTCCACTATGGAGTCTGAATTTATCGCTTTAGCAATGGCAGTAAAGGAAGCAGAATGACTTAGGGACCTCTTAACAGAGATTCCTCTGTGGCCTAAGCCAATGCCTGCTATATCAATATCTTGTGATAATGAAGCAACATTATCAAAGGCTTATAATAAAGTCTACAATGGAAAGTCAATGCATATCAGTTTAAGACATAGCTATGTAAGAGAACAACTCATCAAAGGAGTTATGACTATTAGTTATGTAAAGTCAAAGGAAAATTTAACTGATCCCTTTACAAAAGGCCTAGGTAGGGATGTGGTATGGAAGGCTTCCAGGGATATGGGTTTAAAATTTTTAAATGAGAGGTAACCTGTAAGTGGAAACCAATTAGACACTAGACTAACATCTAGTCAACTAGTTCAATGGAAAAACATTTGTAGTAATAACCGGTTATGCACTTAACTAGTAGAGATAAGATCTCTTGGCATCTCAAGGTAGTGCATGTTTGTATGGAGAAATCGACAGAGAGTAGGATCAATCCTTCAATGAGTCTATGCCTTATAGGAAATGCAAGTCATACAATTGCATTTTATTAGATTCACCTATATAAGTGCAGGAAGGGGGGCCGCTTCTGCGAGATTCAAAGCTTGTCTCTAAGGCACTTATGAAAACCTAAGATGAAAGCACAAGACCATAAGTGTGCGGGTGTTATTGAAATTATGTTCAAGTAAGTCATATGTCTAGTATATTAGATTTGTCACTATAAAATTCTAAGTTCAAGGCTACGACTACTTCGTTTTTGATAAGTACTAATGTATTTTGACAACATAAAGGTTCAAGGCGAAAGGCACCTTTATGTAAGTATGATTTAGAAGTATAGAGAGTTTATTGACTGAGGCTCAATTATTTTTAAAAATTGAGGGAAATTGTTGGAATTTTTCAAAATATTGATGTGAACTTTTAGTCCCACATCGGCTATGAAAGGAAAGCTCATTGGATTTATATGTGTTAGTAGTTAGTAGTTATTATTATCACATATAGTGCAAGAAGAGATTGTATGGTGCACTTGCGAGCGAGGACGGTAACCATCCGAGCACGTGCACGTGCGCAAGGCGCAATGTGGCGCTTTGATGGCACACTTTGCACTTCGCATGTGCGCATCGTCGTAGTATGTCGCTTTAATCTTTTCGGGATCGACTGTGTTTGATCAAAGGGTGCTTAGGATCGATCCGACCGTTGGATCGGTGGCTGATCAAAGAGGGAGTGCAACCCTTAGTTTAACATTGACCCCAAGAGTTGCAGCCCACACGAATAGCCAAGGGAGCCCAACCCAATAGTCATGACCTGTCAGGTCAAGCCATATGAGCCAATGGGTGTGACCCATCTGAACAGGCCTTGTGGGCCTATAAATGGGCCACGAATTCTCTCAGTCCAACATATCAAAAAATCTCTGATAGCTTCACAGTGTTACTGTCTCTGCAACCAGTAACAGTCCATCTGATTTATCTTGGGAGGCAGGTTTGCTGCAACCCTTTGCAGGATTAGGAGGGTGCAAATATTGTCTTAAGGACAGAACGATTTCGTTCGACTCAGGCCATCTTTCTGTGCTCTCCTTTTTTGTTACAGATTTTTAACACATATGAATGTTTCCATCACTAAGTATCAATCAAATGAAGCACTACTATTTTTTTCCCCTCTCCATTGGAGTGAGAATTGGATAATACTAAAACCAATCTGAAATTGAATTCACTCAATTCAGAGTTATTAGCCTTTTGGGTGCTTAATTGGTAATCACTTGAATGCACTTTCAATGATTGATCATATTGATCAATTCAGAGTTATTAGCCCTTTATGTCTATCCTATTCCTATCCTCCTGCGTATAAAATGACTTCCTTCCCTTCATAGATTGAACCAAAAGGGGGTGTTGATTGGGTCTCGCACAAGTGTAGGAGCCACACAGCCAAACAATGAACACTTCCCTGTTAAACTATTGCGTATAACCTTTTTAGAGTAGGTTTTTGGTTGTGGCATTTTCTATGAAACCATTTATGAACCGTATAACCGCTTAATAAACAATTAGTTTTTTTGTGATTTTAACTTTCGATGATTAAACCCCCCAAAACAAAGAAAAAGTTTTTATAGTTGGCATCTTTTCACTTACTTGTGTCTTTTCATATTTAAAATATGTTCTAAAAAAGATATGTCTTTTGAGGTTTTATGAAAGGGTATCTTGACGAGGCACCACTCTCCCCTCTATTGTTAGTCTTTCCATTTTTTCATTTTTGTCAAAAATCATACTTTGTATGTTTTGCTTCAAATACTCTCAAAATTCTCTCTCTAGATTAACATTTTGTGAATTCTTATTGAGTGTTGAGCATTACCTTGTCTATCATAGTAGGCCTCAAGATAAGTGCAAGGGCTCTTAGGTGGCTAGTAAAGACTATTGTATCTTAGGAGATTGATTTGAAAGTAAACCCGATTTGCACCTATACGAGGCAAATACAATCTTAAAAAGAGTGATCTAGTGACACACTTCCATCTTCTTCTTGTTTCTATCATTGATGTTTGTGATCGTGATCTAAAAATCGACTCTTCAAATATGATTTTGTTTAGAAAATCAATTGCCATTAAATAAATTTTGCTTTATTCTTATAGTGAGGTTTAAGTTAGGGGTGTAAACGGATCGGATTTGACTCGGATAGTGCTATATTCGCATCCACATCCGATTAGCTTTTAAACGGATTCAGATAGTACTAAACGGATACGGATCAGATATTTTATCCGTTTACATATAAATATGACTTTTTAAATAAATATAACCTATTCGTATCTACATCTATTTAACTTTCGAATACGGATTCATAAACGAACTTCGACTATTCATATACACCCTTAATTTAAATCATACAATTTTGGCTGAATTTAAAGTTACTGCACTCTTTTTCTCCATGCGGGGGAGGGGGACCTTCCATGATGGGACGAATTGGCATCTTTAGCAGACTTGGCAGAGAGGCATATTCGGGTGGAGTTCGAGAGAGGGCGAGAAGCTTCTATCAAAAGACCAACATGTTCCCACCACTACTTGCACGGCTCTTCTTCAGTCTGCTGCACTCTCTCTCTCAGTGTCTCATTGCTTCCCCACGTTTCATTACATTCATGAGTTTCACGGTCCCACCTCTATTTTACCCGGTTGTGCAGTGCATCCGTACGGGAGGCACGTGAAATGACCGTCACATCCTCTAAAAATCAGAAATTGACCAGAAATGCGATGATATTATTTTATTCATATAAATTAAAAGAATATAATTTGAACATGTGATGGTAACACGTGGAGACTCGGAAGAGTAGAGTTACTTAGTGGTCACTAACAGTCACGATAACGCGTAGCCACCTACGGAAACAGCGACTGGTGAAATGACACGTAAGATTGAACAGCGTTGGGGAATCACGTGACCGTGGGTGCCTCGATGGGGACACGCACCACTCCCTGTTGTAGTCTTTTTTCTTCGACGGGACCCACTCTATCTATCCATCTATATCTCTGATCTTTTCTTTGTCAGAACTTTTTGTTTTACTGACTTAAACGGTAAAACCCCCTTCAGTCAAATAATGTCAGATAGAGAGATACTTTGACATGTATCTTACTCACCGATGGTCTATGGCAACAGATCTTCCATTAAAACCATCGGATTTAAAAAAGAAAAAAGAACGTTACGTGAGCGCGTGCAATAGGCGACCCGGGTATAAGACTGTCCACCACCACATACGACATCAGAACAGAATCGCATAGGCCCAACTTGCTTTGTTCAAAGCATCATTAGTAGTAGTTCTTGCATATATCAAAATGGAATAGTTAAAATTGGACAGTAAAGTGGTGTTGGAACTAGGGGTATCAATCGATTTGGTTTTGGTCATTTGGTTCGGTTCCATGACTTAATGGTATGATTCGAAATCAAATCAAGAATTGAATTGATTCTAAAAGTGGAAATCGAATTCGAACCTGCTCAATTCGGTTCAATTACGATTCTAATTTGGTTTTTCAATTAGGGTCTTATTCGATTCTCCAATACGGTTCCATTCTGCTAGACTGTCAATTATTGTTGTCTCGTTGTGTTCTCAAGAAACTTTATTTGTATAAATAAAAAATGCTCACAAAACCTTAAAGGTATCAGAAATATTAATAAATAAATAACAATCCCAAGTGAGTTCTCTCCACTTTCAGATCTTATCTTTCAACTTACCTGTCAAAAAAACACATCAAAACTATAGTTTTAAAAGGAAAGACAACATCATAAAAAAAAAAAAAAAGATATATAGAGTTTTGAATTTAAGTGTGGTATTTGGTTCAGTTTCGGTTCAAACCGATGATTTTTTTAATTAAAATCGTAACTGAACCGAACACATTAAATGATCATATACCAGAATCGAAATCAAACAGAATTTATTTGGTTCGATTTGGTTCAATTAATTCGACTTAGTTTCAGGTTCAGTATTCGATTTCTATTTGATTTTGACACCCTTAGTTAGAATAAATCATCAGGCAAATGAGATGGAACAGATATTTTCTGAGACGAAAAGAGGATTAGCTAGGTTGAACATTGCAAACAATTACTTGATTTCTATGATACCAAAGAAAAAAAAACAGTGATAGTAACGATAAAAAAAATAAAAAAAATGGTCCGCATGGGACACTTCTGAAGTCCCAAATAAAAAAATAAAAAGAGACAACAAAAAAGAGCTATAAAGAAATTCAGTCTTCAAACCTAAAGGACTTGCGTCTCATATTCATTTTGAAAACTCAGAGATAAACAAATGCCAAATAGATTCACTATTATGGGAATTGCCAAAAAAAGCCCAAGAAATATATAGAAATATTTTTACCTAAAATATCTTGCACAAAAATCCAATGATGTGCAAAAAGGCTTCATTCGTTTCCAGATAAAAACCAATGAATCTATCTTCATTAAAAAGTTTCTCGTTTTATATGATTTTTTTAACTGAAAAGGTAAAGCAGCTTAAAAATTTTCGATTCTATATGATGGTGGTTTTTTGTTTTTGGCTTTTTAGAAAAAAGAACGTTGTTTAATCACGCGACCCTACTCCCAGGCACAGGGTTGGCGACTGACCAACCCACCCACTAGCCCTCGCAACGGTGCAATGGAGGGGCCACATGGCCAAACAAAGTTCTCTCTCTCTCTCTCTCTCTCTCTCTCTCTCTCTCTCTTTTTATCGAAAAGCAAAAGAGATTTTTTTTTCACCGTGCATATTAATGAAGTGGAGTAGATATCACAAACAAAAAACATTCTGTTTTAAGCCTCAGCAGAGGGAGTAAATGGGTTTTTCTTCTTCCATTGTAGAGCATGGTTTTAGTGCACACTGTCGGATTGAAACAGTATCAGATTGGTCTTGGCTAAAATGTTGATTCATCATACCTTTTTGGTATTGGACCAGGTATTGGACAAAACAATCAAAAAATTAAAAAAATACCATAAATAATAAAACAAGCTATTTGCCAAAAAAAAAAATAATCTAAAATCAATCAAATTTGTGTGAAATATTAAACAAAATGTAACAAATATTGCAGTAAATTTCTAAAAAGTTATAAAAAATGGGTTAAATCCAAAAAATCTATTCAATGTAAAAATTAACTTGTGTTAGAATAAAAACATTTTTTTATGTTAAATATTGCATAAGATGTACGATCAAGGGTTTGATGAAATAACCCCTGATTTGATACCGTTTGATGAAATAACCCTTGATCCAATACTGTTTGATGAAATCACCCTCGGTTCGATACCGTTTGAAAGTTGAAATTCAATAACTTGTTTCAGACTTTCAGTTCAACCGATCTAGTGGCGTCACCGATGTGAGACGTCTATCTAGGTCAAAGCATTGTTATAGTGTTAGTCAAATAGCAGTCCATGGGATTATCTCCTTGTTGATCCTTATAAACCAGGATCATTCATGTGAGGATTCACAACTCTTGAAATCTCTAAGGTTGCCCTAGGGCGCCCTATTTAATTTTTAGGGTTGCTCATGGTCGCCCATGGGTGCCCTACTGTGACCCAATTAGGGTACGGTATGATAAACCATTACCCAATCCTTCTTTTTTTTTTTGTCCCATAAAATTATGGGATCCCTAAGAGAGAGAAAATTCATCTCTTTTCCATCCCATGGAAAGAGGGATCCATCCCATACCTGAATGCGCAGTGGAAAGAGATTGATTCGGGTTTCTTTCACATCCCATGAATAATCATATAATTAAAACAAGAGAAATTAATAGAAACTTGCTAATCTGATGAGCCTCAAGTGTTGCTTCTCCAATAGATAGTGGTTCTTTCCTCCAATGAGCACATCAGGTAAACAGATCTGAACCTCAAATGGTGCAGCCAAGATTCTCCAAGTCAAAACCAGATCTTCTTCTTCAAATCTTCAAGAGCAATCCTGGGTTTTCAAAAACCCTAACTCTCAAAAGCTAGAGAGCAAGAAGAATGAGAGAGAGAAAATCACAAGAGAGAGAGAGAGAGAGAGGAAGCCAAAAACGTGGGAGAGAGGGGGAGCACCCAAAATCACCCAAAGTTGGAAAACGTGGTCTCCCCCTGCACGTTTTAGATTGTTTATATAATAAGGTTTTTTTTTTAAATTATTTAAAACCATATTTTGAATAAACCCAGTGAGAGTCTGTTTCTCTCTCTCCTCTTTGAATTGAACATATTTAAACTTGATGGGCTTCTAATTGGTGAAGAAGTAGAATCTAATAGGGAATGTTTAATTGTTTATTTATTTTATATTTACTGGATAAATAAAAATAGCACCTTATCCAATAAATTAAATAAATAATTAATTAATTATCAATTTCCATTTATACCTTCACATAATAATTAATTATTATGTACCAACGCATCACTAATCAACATCACCATTATGGAATCTAGGGCATGTACACATGTACTGCCAAACTCCATTCCATAGAAAATGTCCATACAAGAACGTCTATGTACGTGATCAGATACCGCAGAACACGATAAAATATTTTAAATGAAAACTACATATAATCTATCATTTTATGTAAAATAGGTTTTGCAAAAACCATTTCTAAAATGGCACTGGATCCAGATTTCGATCCGATCATCCATACATAATCTCTATCTTGATGTTCCCCATCGGGCAGTGGTGACCGTGTTGAGTAACTCTCTCACTCATGAAATGTTTGTGCATTCCTAAAACACCAACTTTGACTCTCTTGAATCTTAGTTATTGATGATCCAAAAAATACGTTCACATTTTGCAGTGACGAGGTCCTCTCAGGTTTAGGGTCTCGGTGACACATGTCTATCCCATCCTACATCTGGTAGTAATACATGAGAGAATCGAAAATAAGATTCTTCGCCAATGCACATTATAATGTGTACTCGTATTTGTACCCCAACATCAACATGTCTAGGCATACCCAATGCGAAGACCATATGATAAGGGTGTCCAGCCCAAACCCTAGTCGTGACTACCATTTTAAGTAAAACTTATGGACACATAATGCTCAAAAATTTTATATCGCATGTGATAATATTAAACCAAAATGTATAAAAAGTTCAATACAAAGTAAACCGGATCGAACCAGACCGAATCGGGTTTGATGGACACATAAATTCAACATATAGGTGTGCGGGTTAAGGGGTTATATTGGGGATTGGTTGCGTGGACGATCCATGGTAATACAAATGATATCAGATGTGATCGGTGAAAATGTTACAGGATCGACATGGTATCGGGATCAAGAGGCTGCAATATCAACACAACTGATATCGATACCTCAAACCACATGGTAAAGGAAAATTTTCTTCTCTTATAACTGAATGCAAATCAAGTTTTCCTTTACTCGTGAACAAGGATTTCTTCTCCACTGATGATGTGACCATGTGATTGAACTTTGGGTTAACATTACAATCCTGCCTTTTAACGAAACAGAAATTACAAAGTGACCAAAGCAGGAATGACAGTAGAACCATCAATTAGAGAACCCATTCCCGACCTACTAGTTGGAGATTTGGGTTCTTCTCTAGATCTTGTGGCAATGCAATGTAGTTGGACCCTAATATTGATCAAAATGAATTAGACTTTATCCACGAAAGTAAATCTTTCAATAGACATGTTAAGCCATTCGTGCCCCCACCTTTTGAGGAGACATTTCTTCTTTATTTTTTGGTAGAATTTTGAGGAGACATTCCACTCCCTCTTTCGAGAGATGATAAAGCTTCTCCTCCTTCCAAACCATCTGTTCTCTGATCCGATTGCCATTAGGCTCGGGATCTCTTTCTCCTTCAGCAAATGGGGGTCGCTGTAGATCACAAAGAATCAAGCTAGTTACCTTAAAAACAAGCACTTGGGCTCCTAATGCCCTAGAACAATCTGAAAACTACAATTGGTTGGGCAAATAGAGTTTTCTAGTATTTTTTTTTTTACTGCATGGTTGAGTTGCCTTATCATGAAAGTGGGGAATGAGGTTACCTTGCTGATTTCATTGGTCTTATTACTGAAAAAATGCCTGCCCAGGTGAATTCGGATACAAATGCAATATCTTTACCATTAACATTGGGTGTTAAATTTTATGCCAAATGCTCTCTGTTACGGGGGCGCAGATTGCGCCCAGACACATGGGGGTGGATGAAATGACCATCTTGCCCCCTGAATGGCAGGCCCATGTGTCTGGACACATGCTGCTTTGCGGCACAGAGAACAACATCCCTAAATTTTATTTGATTACATGCTTTCCAGTTCAGTACTCCGCCTTTAGGATTCCTAAGGCCGCACTAGTTCTTTTCATTTGAAAGAGGAATCCATGTCTTATTCAGAGTGATTGTGGAAGAACCTTTTATAGACGAGAGCGATAAATCATTCCAAGCACTGCTAATGTGGCTACTAAGCTATTTCTTTGGAAAGTTCCTCAGCCACAGTGAATGAATCCATTCACCAAGGCGGTTTCAGATGTACACAATTATTGGGATGATATTTTGGAGAACATACTAAAATCCAATAGGTTTTTGTGAACCTTACGATGGTGACTGAACGTTCACTAGGCGGTGGAGGAAAACTTTGTCAAAAAAAAATTTCTACATAGTAAAGCCTAGCTACTAAAATTTATCATATGTACTATACTTCTCCATTTGAATTAAGATGGGGCATGAATCTATCTAGGAAAAGATCAGCTATGGTTGTGAATCTTCTAGCCATATTTCAATTGCAGCTGCAATCTCAAGGCATGCATGCATGCTTCTTGTCATAATTAAGTTGTAGTACATGATACATAGTGCTTTTGATATCTCTAACAAGAGAGGGTTTTAATTAATGGGGAAATCTTGTTGTAACCAAGGTTCGTGAAAAAAAAATCGTAACCTTACCATTTTTGTTTTTAATTTTAGTATAATACATTTTTTTTCAATGCAGATGAATCTTGTCATTTCACATGCCTACTTGAAAATGTGCAAATTTTAATGACCTAATGGCACATGGCTTTCAAATTATATCGAAAATATTTTTTTAATCCTATATTAAATAACTTTTGAAAATAAGATCAGGGGTGATCAATGAAGGTTACAACTTCTCACTTCACCATTTTGGTGACAACAAGATGAATTGTACAGCATCTCGAGCAATGCTCTACGTGACCTAGTTATTGTGTGATTCAAGTTGTTGTATGTACTGATATGATGCATGCATGATAAAAAATAGTATAATACCTGATCATGTCGTTTTTCATTTAAAAAAAAAGGGAAGCAGTTTTCTGTATGGGAGTGTGGCCTACGCCAGCACTCCCATGTGTCAATCTCTCTCCTCCTTAAAACAATGGGGGCAGAGATGCCTTTTCACATAGGGAGAAGAGAAATAGACTCATGGAAGTGCTGGAGTAGGCCACATTCCCGGACAGAGATCTTTTTTCCCAATAAATAATTGAAGTTATTACTTATTTATAAATAGGGTGAGAGAACATTGCTTGGGCCTCTAGAGCCTGCACATACATGCTGGCCAATGGGAATGCGCATGCAACCATTGATTGGGTAGGATTTTAGTCTTTCCATGGGGGTAGGGCGGTACTTTCCATGGGGGCAAGCGAAACTATGTCACATCAAAGTATAATGCTGGCCACGCAACCAAGTAGGTTAATGGTGGTTTAATTGTTAGAAATCCAATTTTATTGGATCTTATATCCAACTTTTCAATGTGACAAATATCATAGCAGTATTGGAATCCCTTCCTAAGTCGCCCATCCAGGAAGCCATTTTCTTATGGTTTAATAGGCCATGAATGGGGATTTTGCCCGAGAGCCTTGCTCGAGCAGGGGTGAGGCGATCTTTTCACGTCTCACTGTGTCCGACTTTGCACGTGCAGCTCGGGCAGGATGCTGCACAGGATCCTTTTGGCATGAATGGGGTTTTAAAAAAAATAAAAAATCCAAAAGGCTTTAATATAATATCATATATTGTATTGATATTAAAAAGTGTCTAAATTACCCTAAGTTTGTACCAGTATTGGACGGTTTTATCTTTAAATTTTAATGAAAAATATATTATTTATATTTTTACCCTTGGTTAGTACCCGTTGATCGGTATTCTATCAATTAGGAATTGGTATTTGTATCGGTCTCTACCAATATACTGATGCGAATTAGATGATACAACCGATACCGGTTCCTTAAACCATGGTTTGTACTATAAGTAAAAATGTTTTAAGAAACAAGTAGCAAGGTTAAATCATTTATTACTGAGTAACAAAACTAGCTTTAAGTTTTAATTAATAAGGTTAAGGGAGAGAGGAAGAGTGGCCCCACCATTTTTTGTGTCTTAGGGTGGGGCGTCGAGTGAAAACTTTAATTATGTCATTATAGAAAGAATAAGCAAAAATAGATTTAAACTCTAATTCTCATTAAAAATTAAGCAATGAAGATTAATAAAAGGAAATAAAATACATGGATAGACCACAAGGTCTAGTCGACATAAATATCTATTAAATTGTAACAAAATCTATATTAAAAAGATCTGAACTTTGATAGATCGATTTCTAAATTCTAGAAGTTTTTTTTGGAAAATTAAACTTCACCCTAAATTTCATATTTTTTTGGGTAAATTACATATGCCTCCCCTGTACTTTGCCCTAATTACACGTTTCTCCCCTTGGTTTTTCCACCTTACATTTTGATCCCTTATGGCTGACGGTGTTAGTTTGCTGTAAGTTAATGATTTGAAAAGACAATATTACCCTTGTTCTAAAACAACACAAGTTGAATTACAATGACACCCTTTTCATCATCTTCAACCTTAAAACACTCATTTCTTTCCTCCTCCACCGCCGCCACCACCACCACCACCACAGCCGCTGCCTCCTTCTCCACCGCCACCACTGTCGCTGCCGCCTCCTCCTCCTCGGACTCTTATTCCCTAAAACTTTAAATTCACGCATCGCAAAGACTGAACAACGAGATGGGTTCATCATCATAGCTTCCATTACGCGTGAAAAGCACAAGAAGGTGTTGATTTCAATCTTCCAAGTGCTCGCTTGAACACGCTGGAGCATCTCTTGTTCTATCACGTAGGAATCACGAATAACAAATTAAAACTGCATTTTCAATTCTACCTTTCTCATCATCTTCAACCTAAAACACTCATATCTTTCCTACTCCATTGCCAAGCACCACCACCACCGCCACCACTGCCGCCTGCCTCCATCACCGCCACCACTGCAGCCGCCGCCGCCTCCACCACAAACAAATAAGAAGAGATTAGAGGAGAAAGAAGGGATACCGATTGGTAAAAGATCACCGAAGGTTCTTTGCAGTAGGACTAAAACATTAGAAACCGAACCAGTACGCAACCTCGTCTCTGCGCACATAAGAAAAAACACGTGAACCTCTGGTTCTACCCACGTTTTATATTTATGTCTTTCATCTAAATCATCTTCTCCATAATTGCCAGAGAAAAATAAGAAAGAAGAAGAAAGAGAGGGCGAAGGAGCCCTTTGGTTTCTCCCGACCAGAGGGCAATCAATTTCGGGAAGGAGAGACTAGAGAGAAAGAGAGAGATTGAAGGAGAAGACGGAATTCAATGCAGTTGCAGAGATTCTGTATTTAAATTTTCTTTTTGTTTTATTTGTTTATCAGCTTTTGAATTTTTATCTGTCAATAGATGAGATAAGATGAAAGATCTGATTATTTTCTTTCTGCTCTTTATTTCGGCAGTGCTTTTATGTCTTTCCTTCTTGAATTCTAACAGGCATTTTCGCTGTTTGATTCCCTTCTCATCCAAAATAGCACCAAAGATTCACTTCCACCAACATAATTGGTAGTTTTTTTTATCACTCTTTTCAATGGAATTTTTGTTTCCTTTACTGCTGGTAATTCATAAATCCAGGCTTTTTCAAGGTGTACGAAATCACACACAAAGAGAGCATACCTTGTAACAGAGAACCGTATGGAATGAAGAGAAGTTGGTGAAATTGAGGCCTGAAGGTGGGAATGGGTTTCGATAGCAGAAGAAGAAGTAACTCCATTCTCTCTCTCTCTCTCTCTCTCTCTCTCTCTCTCTCTCCTGCGTTAACAAGCCACAAATACAAGAATGGGGGCTGGCTGCCCTGAAACTTAAAACTAGAAACTGAATCCTATAATACAAGAATGGAGAAGGGCTTCTAATAATTGTAAAAGAAAGAAAAAGAAACCGGTTTGGGAAGGAATCATTTTAGAACCCGAAACAATCGAATGACAGAATGGTCACTGTGAGCATAAATACTCGTGCACTCGTAGGGGTATCGTTGCCGGCGATTACAAGGTTCAGAGGTTGAAGATGAAGTTGGGAGAGGAGAAAGGGCAAATTTTTCCTTCTTATTTTGGTTTTTATCAAAAGGGTAAATGGGTCATCTCACAATGACCAAGGGTTAGTTTGGGCATTATAAAAAATCTAATTATGCCATGTCAGCACTTAACAGACGGATGCTAACGACAGGGGAGGAATTAGTAATTTTTTGAAAACTATAGGGGAATCGTATGTAAGGTGGGAAAATCAAGGGGAGGAATGTGTAATTAGGACAAAGTACAGGGGAGGCATATGTAATTTACCCTATTTTTTTTGTTGGAAGCTTCTAAATAATGGTATTCCAACCCGATCCATCCTCAAAATGGCAAATTTAATATAAACCTTCCCTAAAGAGAAGAGAAGGCTTCCAAATAAGCAAAGTCATCATGATCCAGGGCATTCAAAATAGATTTCTTAGCAGAGTAAAATGTATTCTATATAAAGGCAGAAGAAGCAGTAGAGAAAAGCCATAAAAGACCTATTTGAGATGAAATAAAAAAAAATCCTACCTGAGAAATCAATTAATTTGCCATTACCAAAAAAAAGCATGGATTTATTAATGGCCCTCAATTTCTTGATCCCCAAATCCATTTCACGATTTGATTTGCGTACTGTATCCAATTTAACCATTGAAGATTTAGAAATATTTAGATCTCCAAACCAAATAAAATTCCTGATCCAAGACTCGAGTCGAGGATACCAATATATTGCAAAATAGAGATGGGTTTTTTTTCGGATGAAATGAAATATTTGATTCATGTAATTCCTCTTAACCGGAAAGATATCGCCATGAAAAAGGGTGGCATTGAAAAAAGAACAAATTTCATCAATTGAACCCTATCTACCATATATGGTTAGACACTTCCTTTCGTAACTAGCTTGTTTTTTTTTTCTTGATTTTATCCATAGAATCTACAATATAGAACTTTCTCGTAGCCCGCTTAAAAATGTTAACTCCCAAATATTTGGATGGAAATTTGCTTTTAGAAAAACCATATAGGGAGCAAATTATGGCTTTCTTGCTTCGTATACCCATCCAAAAATAATTTTCTCTTGCCTTCTTCATGAATAACTTGGTCAGAAAACTATAAATATTTTTAGGACTGTGCACGAAACCTCTTGCTAAACCTAAATCAACTGAATCCATTTATCGAAAAATCCAAATTTCCTTAAGACATGGAAAAGAAAATTTTATTCAAGAGACTGATAAGCTTTCACAACATCAAACTTAAAAGCTATAATACTACCAGAATTTTTTGGCAAAAATTTATATGCTGGAAGGCTAAAAAAACATTGGATGTAGCAGACTTTCCTTTTTCCTCCTTGAGGATCATAAATTAATTTTTGGGAAGAGGGAACTCAATCTGAAAGAAAAATTCTTGGGAATGAGTTTGAAAGTAAAATTACCCAAGCAAAAAGTTTTGAAAACATCCAAGGATTACGCATTTTCCTCTTTGAAGCATAGTTGGAAAACTAAGTTTTTTTTACTTGATTTGTCTTCTAGAAAAACCTTGTGATTCGATCTTGTCAAACCCGGTCAAGACGAGTCACGTGTTTTTTTTATTTTTTAATATAATAATATGTATAAATTAGTAAAAAATAAAAAAATACAGGAAAAAAAAAAATCAAGGAATCACATATCAATGCATTTGAGTTTATACCATTGAACAAGAGAAGGGAGACGAGGAGTTGAGAGTTGCTTATTATTTTAGAATACGGATTTACTATTTTACTCAACTCAGTTTCTAAGTGAATCAACTTCATGGTTTTTTTAAAAATGACTAAACTCGCCAAGTTTGTGATGACTCGGGTAAAAATGCTAAGTCTTATTTGACTCGGACGATTTATGATCAAGTCTCATTGATTTTTATCTTAACCTGGTCTACACGACTCTTGACCAGATTTTCCAAAATTTTGACTTGACTCGGCCAAGTCAAAACCCAATTTTTTTTTAAAAATGACTAAACTCGCCAAGTTTGTGATGACTCGGGTAAAAATGCTAAGTCTTATTTGACTTGGACGATTTATGACCAAGTCTAGTCAATTTTTATCCTAACCTAGTCTACGCGACTCTTAACCAGATTTTTCAAAATTTTGACTTGACTCGGCCAAATTAAAACCCGGTTTCTCAACTATGCTTTGAAGATAAAAGCGACAATTATTATTGCAGCCCTCTATTAAAAAAACCCTCTTGCAAAAAAAATATGACAACTATTCAGACATCATAATCAACTACCCTCCATCACTTTTAAGAGAAAGCATATTGAAATCCATCCGGCCCAACAGCACTCTTGAAATCCATGGCAAACACAACCTCTAATGTGATTGATAAAAGAATTAGTCAATTATTCTATCTCTTAGTGGTTCTTTTGATAGTGTTTTGTTTTTTTTTTTTATTTTTTGGCATTGAACTGTGAAGCCCATGTGTTAGTCAAGGATGCTTCTCTTTTGAAGTTATCTAAGGTGTGGTGGGTTCATCCATCTCCTTTCATTGTAAATTTACCATTATGTCGAGTAGTGAAAATTTTAAATAATCACTTGGTGGAGGCATTTCTCCACCACCTTCGCTTGATATAAAAAAAAAAGAGCAGAGGATGAACAAACAATCATGTCCAGTCGCACCATGCCTCTAGAAAAGGGTAGGAGTCCTTCACAGTTGTATGTAGTCTCCTCTCTTTTCACGTTGCTCTCGCGATTACTAGTAGAGTAGAAGATTTGAGGGAGAGGGAGGGAGAGGGAGAGGATGTAAAAGAGAAGGGAGTTACGTTGCAGGTGTAGGGGCAGGGGCAAGGGTAAGGGAGAGGGAGGGAGAGGAAGGGGAGAAAGAAGCTAGGAATGGTGATGGCAAAGGAGCGAGAGCATTTATATCCTTAACCTCTCTAAATAATTGGCATGTCATCTTATAGGGGCAAAAAATTAGGTTACACATTTTGTTTGTAA